>NC_141700.1:608304381-608962147 GCF_964263255.1 Lissotriton vulgaris
ATACCGAGCTGGTGTTCTATTTGATTGTGTTGGCAGGAGGGCGATCTGCAGGAAGTGGGTATCAAAGGATGCTCATACTAATGCCGAGAGACTGCCTTCTATAATATATATACTCTAAAAATGGGCACCTCCCCTAAGTCCTCAAGAGGATAACAAATCTGGATGCTGCTGGTTACATGTTTGGAAGGAGATGTGATGGAAAGGTAAAACCCAAGGTCTCATGATTACACCGGACCTCCAACTATGATTACGTTCGGATAAGGTCGTTAATGCCTTCCCAGGCCTGCAAGGCGGGCCCTAGATGGAAAAATTGGGCAGCATCATGGGGGTCGAAGGTTTTGAGGCTGGAAGTAAAAAAAGGTGAATGAGGATTGAAAAAAAAGTTCTATATTTATCTTCTAGCCTAGCTCTTCTTTTCTATCTACGCCTCTCTATTGCCTTTTCTTTGTCCCTCTTTCTCATGTACTTCTTCCTAAATCAAGCCTACCACACAGCCTACGCTGTCTTGTCACAAAATACCTATTGTGGACTTATCAAGAACTTACAGGAGTTTACAGGACACATATTGCTTACCATGGGTTGGCTTTATTGTCACTCCCAATTGCTTCTTTTTTTTTTTTTATTTTTTGTATTGGCATTTTCAAGACATATAATGTCAACAGGTAAAACATACAGAACGTTGCCCAACAACATCCATCATCCAGGTAGGTGATTTTACATTATACTCCATGTATACATTCTTTGTGGTACAGCTAATACATACAATTAGTCAACTTGGTGCGATTTCAGGTATTCAATCCAAAAGGTCCAAAATTGCTTCTTATTTATTGACATTCCTTGTCCCAGCTTGCTCATCTTGTGCTTGTCCCCTGGAATATAGCCTCTTTGCTGTCTCTTGATTGGCTGGCTTCTATTCTTCCACTGATTCCTTCTAGGTGACTTTTTTCTTTAAGTACCCCATAAGGGTGCATGTGTTTTCCAGGTCTCACCTTCTGTTCCCTGTGTGCTCCCTCTGGATGCCCACCCCCATGTTCTGTGTACCTCTCGCCCACCTCCCTTCACGCTGTGTTCTTGCCTATGTGTGCCTCTCCCTTGCTTACTGTGTTGCTGTCGCTTTCATGTGCTTGCTGTCTGTCATGTGTGCTTTGTGTTCTTCTTTCAATATGTGCTTCTCCCCTTGCCCCGTAATGCCGTCTTCCTCATACAATGTTTTTTTCCTTCTCACCCCCTCTCGCCCCCATTCACTTCTTAGCGATCCTATCACCGTCCCACAGTCCTTATGCATCAAAAATGTGCATTTCTAACTAAAAGGACTCCATTTTTTTACTTACACATCCAAATGGCGTCCACCATCATGGATCGGTAAACAATCAATTAAATCGAATGGTGCCTGCTTCATTCCGTAGAAGCAATGTATTCTGACACATGCATGCACATGCAACATCACACGTGTGCCCCGGTGGAATCCAACTTTTGTATTTTGTCAGTGCTGCGCTACGTCTGTAAAAAGTCTAACTCTGTAGAGAATTGCCAAAAGGCATTGGTAAACTCAGAAGCTCCCAAAGGCGAGACCTATTGGCTTTGTCAATGCTTGTTCTCTTTCTGACTTGCGCCCCCATTTCTTGATTGGCGTGAACTGAAACTTTGACCCAGTTTTTTCTTTCCTCGCCTTACAGTGAAATGAAAAAAAGAGATGATCAGGTCGAAGCTTAAAATAATCCTTTGAGTGTTAAACAGAGCGTAAGAGCCCCACGCCTCCCCAGGGGAGAGCAGTGCGGGGGAGGGATGGTAGGGGTGACAAGGTGGCAGCACGCGGCTGAACATGTCTGCTGCTCCTGTAATCTCCTGGGGGCTGCCTGGCCCTTGCTGTGCTAACCGGAAGTCACACACATTTCCAGTCAAGCGTCCGTGCAGCCTTCCGTGACTGCTCCTCGTGACCAGTCCCCACCAGGCTGTAAGAGAGACGATGACAGACGACAAGGCCTCAAAGTCAACAAGCCTAGCAAGCTTCACCACACACAGAACATGTAGAGGATGAGCCGCAGAAATGCAAGATTCACTAATTCACACAGAAACCAAGTAAGCTTGTGCACCTCACTGATAAGACGACCTTACAAAACTAGTCTTGGTACTTTTATTTGCATTCCGAGGTAAAGCGTCCAACTGAAAGAAAACCAAGGCTCATATGCATAAGGTACCATGTCTATAGAGACACATGAAAAAAATGATGGATTGGAATAAAGTCTGGGGTAATTACCAGTGGTTGAGATCATTAGTTTGTTTTTCTTGGTGAGGCCCTAAGAGTGAAGGGTTGCCAAGACATGGGTGTCCTGCTGATATGCCATAGAACTGAAGCTGCAGCTTGCCTATGAGGTCCAACAAAGCTGAAACTGGTCTGAAGTTGCTTTCACTTCTTGTAGGAGAGGCTGTGGGCTAGGTTAGGCTAGGCTGTTCCTAATCGAGCAGGGCAAGGCTGGACAAGTCTCATTTGGATTAAGTTGATGTCTTTCTGTAGTGGGAGACAAAAAAATGACCTGGAATGACCCGATTACTCCTAGTCCTACTCATACTCGTCCTAGTCATTACTAAAGAGGCGATCCCACCCCCATGAGACAGGAAACCACAGGAAATGCTAAAAGAATACTGTTGTATTCTCTACACTTATGTTTTGCTGTATCCCTTTAAGTCTGACATTCCATTTCCCTGATGTCATTTTCTACTCTGTTCTGCCTTGTCAGTTAGCTCCCTGCTTTCTGATGGGATCACCAGTTATTCTCTGTGGTGCATAATAAATGCCTTATATTCAATTAATAGCCTCATTACTTCATTTACATCACATGGCGACGATGAGCAGCGCGAGCTAAACAACTACAGAGGGAGAAGAACTCCACTGGTGAGAGAGGAACCACGCAATCATTTTAAAATATCTGAGTCTGGTGAGGAACTTAAAAAAAAAGATTTCATGCTGAAAAGAAATTGAAAGAAAAGGAAATCACCAGAAGAAAATAAAATTCACAAGTATTATTTAAAACCACTTCAAAGAAAACTGCTTCATCTTCATGGAAAAGCTCAAAAAATGAAAGAGACATTCTTTGGAAAAGAACAGCCATAAAGATTAAAAGGAATCGACATATGACTACTTATTCGAACTATTGGTGAGTTCAAGAGACTTAAATATATTTTTGAGCTTAACTGTGTCCCTTAACAGTAGTAGACAATCGTCGTTTGAATTTTCAATTTAATTGGAGTAAAGCGGACCATTGCTGTGCCTAATCTTCTTTTAATTGCCTATTGATCGACCAACTCCTGAAGAAAAATGCACTGTTTTTACTCTTTTGATCACTGATCTTAAACGTGATCCACTGGAAAGAGTTTGTTGCATCTTTTAAACTTTCCGCATTTTTCAAGTACGAGCAGCAGATAGCGCGAGCAGGCAGCGCTTACCTAACCTTCCGAGTGTCACCGCTCGAACCAGCCATTGTGGACGTTGTTACTTGCGTGCAGCAGGAAGTCAGGCGATCAGCGTCAGGCAACGTTAGGCGGAAACTACGCATTTACGCAACGTAGACGCCATTTTGTTTCCACGGCAACGCGCTATACGAGCGCTGTTTCAGGCAATTGATCAGCAACCAAGCAACGCGTTTGTTTTTCTTTTAGCAATATAACGACGAGGAATTTAAACAACGTCCGGACACACTCAGGACTAATCATTCAATAAACCGGCATCTACAAACCACGTAAGGAAAATATCTCCTCTTAAAAAAAAAGTAAAGTAAAGCACGAGTAGTTTTTGAAGCAATTTACATTACCAGAATGTGTACAAGATGACTTTAAACTATATGGTCTATTTTAAGCAACTTACAGCTTAGGAAATTTGTTAATTTTGTTCGTGGGTTCGAGTGGAAGAGTGCTTACATCAGTTTAAATTGACCACCTGTAGGTAGAGAAGAAGAGTAGTGCCTATACCATTTTTTTTTAAGCCATATATAAATAGCGTGCAATTTTTTTAAAATTTTTTTTTTTTTAAGAATGGAAAACCTTAATGTTATTGTACCTCCTATGTTCCTTCAAACTACTGGAGATCCACCCATTGAGTGGGATGAATGGATAGATATTTTCGAGAACTATATAGAAGCGCTTGATGGGAAGGATTTCAGCGCAACAAGAAAAAAAGCCCTTTTGTTAAGTGCCCTAGGCAAGGAAGGACAACGTTCATTTAAATATCTTCCAGTAGGACTAAACCAAGATGGAAGGGCAATAACCAATGTGCACACAGAAGCAAAAGCTCGCATGAAGAAGCAATATGCAAAAGAGGTAAATATTGTTATGGCCAGACATAAATTTTACACTCAACCCCAAAGGAATGAAGAATCAGTAGACCAATTCGTGGCTAGGTTACGTGAACTGTCCATCAAATGTAGTTTCGGAGAGATAAGAGACGAAATGATACGAGATCAGTTGATAGTGCAATGTCGCAATAAAAAGATGCAGGAAAAACTGTGGGCTGCAAAAAATCCTACCTTGCAAATGGCCATTGATATAGCGAAAGTAGTTGAAGAATCGAATGCATGTATGAAGGAGATGGAAAAGAGAGATAATGGAAAGGATAATATGCAAGGGAATGGAGTTTCTTGTGTTGAACAAGATGAAGTTGCTGCTGTAAACAAGAAAGGTGCAGATTTTAGTGAGAGAGGTCCGAGGCGATTCAACAATGGGTTTTCAAGCAATGAAAAGAACAGATTTCAAGGAAGGATGTGCAGTAGGTGTGGGAGCACTTTTCATAACTCAGATTTTAGGAGATGCTTTGCAATTGATAAAGTCTGTAGAAAGTGTGGGAGGAAAGGACATTTCTCCAAGATGTGTAGAAGTGGTAATACAGACAAAGTAGCTGTTGTGGAAAACAGGGAAACAGTGAGAGACATTGTTGGTGTTGAGGGTGCCAACAAAATATTGTGTCTGGGTGAGGATGGTGTGAGTGAAGGCGTGCCTGGTAGAAGATACAGGCCAAAAGCTCAATTTCTTATTGATGAAATAGAGATCCAGTTGATGGTTGATCCAGGGTCATTGTGGACCATTATTCCCAAGGATATGTACTTAGAATATTGGAAAGATGTACAATTGTTGCCTAGCGACATTAGTCCTTGTGGTTACCAAGGTGAGAGTATAGATGTAATTGGATTTATGGTATGTGTAATATCATTTAAGGACCGTTCCGTTAAAGGGAAGGTGTATGTGGCCAGATCAGGTCCAGCAATTTTGGGATGGGGGCAACAGTATGACCTCGGTATAATCATTAATCCCAGGGCAGCACAACAGGTGATGGTTGTAGATAGCATAACCACGGATTCAATTGTTGAAGGGATGAATGGTTTGTTTGATGAGCACATTGGAGAGTTGAGAGGTTATGTGCATAAGATTGTACTGCGTGATGATGCTGTGCCTATGCAACACAGGGTAAGGAAGGTTCCGTTCATTGCACGTGAAGAAGTGAGGAAGATGTTGAAGGAGATGCTAGACCAGGGAGTGATAGAACAGATCGAAACATCACCCTGGATTTCTCCCGTAGTTATTACAACCAAATCTGACGGAAAATTTCGTTTTTGTATGGACCTTCGCACCCTGAACCAGAACATTGTAGTAGATAACTTCCCGTTACCAAACATCAACGAGTTAGTCCTGTCACTAAAAGGGGGGAAGTACTTCTCTAAGCTGGATCTCCGCAGCGCATATCACCAAATAAAATTACATCAAGACTCCAAGGCATTAACAGCTTTCATAACAACTGAGGGCATTTATCAATTCACACGTATGCCTTTCGGACTTGCCTCTGCAGCTGGGGTGTTTCAAAGAATGATGGGGGCTGTACTGAAGGGGGTGAACAACGTTGTGTATTTCCAAGATGACGTTCTGATATTCGGAGAGACTGTTGAAGAGCATAATGTGATTTTAAAAACCGTTTTGGAGAGGATGGAACAAGCTGGATTAACTCTAAAAAAAGAGAAATGTAAATTTGCAGTGGAGGAAGTTGAATACCTTGGATATACTCTATCGGTTGATGGGGTGAAACCCAAGAGGGATTTATTAGACTCCATTAGGAATGCACCAGCTCCAGGCGACAAAGATCAGTTGAGGTCATTTCTCGGCCTCATCGAATACTATGCCAAGTTTGTGAGAGATTTTGCAGAGAAGACTGAAAAAATTAAGGTGCTGTTGAGGAAGGGATGCAAGTTTGTGTGGGGTGCGGAGCAAGAAGAGTGTTTTAGAAAGATCAAGGTTGAGATTTGTGATGCAGACATCCTTACACCATTTGATACCAACCGTAGGTCAGTCTTGACTGTTGATGCGAGTGCTGTGGGTGTTGGTGCGGTATTGGCTCAAGTGCATGAGTCTGGGCTCAAGACTGTCGCTTTTGCCTCAAGGACACTCACAACGTCTGAGAGGAATTACTCCATAATCGAGCGAGAGGCTTTAGCCGCAGCGTGGGGTTGTGAGTATTACAGGATGTATTTGTGGGGGTTCAAGTTTACGCTGTTGACAGACCACAAGCCCTTGGTTAAAATCCTGTCACCTGGTGGAGCTGGCAAGGGTTCTGCGAGGTTAGCTAGACTCGCTGCTAGGATTCAAGAGTATCTGTACACTGTTGAGTACATTCCAGGTTGGAGGAACTGCCAAGCTGATGGGCTCTCTAGACTCCCACTACCTTGGGAGATGGTAGACAAGTTGGGTGTAGAATCACTCAATTCTGAAGGGTCTGTGGCTGCCGTGGATGAGGTAGTGGATATCTGTGCAGGGGCGATTAGCAAGAGTCTGTGGAACACCTCTATGGTCAAGGATGCGGTGTTGAGGGAAGTAAAAGACTTGATCGTGAAGGGTCCAAGGAGAGAGAGTTGCCTATCCCCCGCTCTTCGGCCATATTTAAAAGTACTCGAACAGTTGTCTGTCTTGGATGGAGATGGTTTCTTGATTTTAATGGAAGATAAATGTATTCCTCCACAGGATGTGAGGTTTACTTTATTCAAGTTAGCTCACGAGGGTCATCTGGGCCAGTCCCTCACCAAGAGGAGAGTTAGGGAGAACTTTTGGTGGCCTGGGATGGACTTAGAAATCTCTCAGTGGGTGGAGAAATGTACTGACTGCTTGGAGAGCGAGAAGAGGCTTAAAGTCGGTAGTCACGCTGGCTGTGGCTCCATAGTTGACCCTGGGTGTCCATGGCACACTATATGTCTCGATTTCATTGGCCCGTTTTACCAGTTGAGCCAAGATATGAGATTTGGGTTGGTAGTAGTTGATATTTCTTCGAAATGGTTAGTGGTTAAATTCATGAAGGAGATCACTACGAATAACACTATCACTGTGTTGAGTGACATTTTTAGAGAGGAAGGTTTTCCAACAAGGATTATCACTGATAATGGGACGCAATTGACTTCCCTGGAAATGGCTAATTTCTTGAGGAAGTGCGGCATTGCACATTCAAGAACCTCACTTTACAACCCTCAAGGGAATGGAATAGTCGAGAGGGCGAACCGGATGGTTAAAGGCGCAATTCAGATGGCAATCTCTTCTAGGTCAGATGTGAGAGGATTGGTCAATGACTGGTTTGGGCCTACAGAACTACTGAAAATGGTGTGACTGGATTGGTCCCTTTTAGCATCATGAGGGGACGTTCAGCTGGTACCAAGCTGGTCGCTGCTTGGATGAAAGAGTTGATAAATGTTGGTCCTGACAATCCGGTTGTTGTGAGTGATCCGGTTGGAAGTTGTAAAATTGCAGTAAATGATTGGGTGAAAGTCAAACCTGGTCGAGTTGGGGTCGGGTTGACGAAGTTCAGGGGACCATTTAAAGTCAGGTCTGTCCATAAAAGATTTGTAACTCTATTCAACGGTGAGAGTTGGAACTTGAGGCGTGTGGCACTGTACAAAAAGGCTGAGTGTGGCCGTGATGTTCCTTCTAAGGAAGCTAGTGCCAAAGCTGAGTGTGGCTGTGATGTTCCCTCTAAGGAAGTTAGTATTGGTAGAGCTCACAGGGTGAGAAGACCTCCAGGTTACTTACATGATTTTGTCTGCAAATAAGGTCTCTCCCTGTAATGAAGAGCATATGCTTGTATTTTTTTTTCTTTTGCTTCTTCCTTACGAAGGGGAGAGGATATGTTGTATTCTCTACACTTATGTTTTGCTGTATCCCTTTAAGTCTGACATTCCATTTCCCTGATGTCATTTTCTACTCTGTTCTGCCTTGTCAGTTAGCTACCTGCTTTCTGATGGGATCACCAGTTATTCTCTGTGGTGCATAATAAATGCCTTATATTCAATTAATAGCCTCATTACTTCATTTACATCAAATACCCTCCCACGCAGCTGGGTACAAGTCCTCTTACCTTCCCAGCATCGTCCTGACATACTAATCCTAGATAAAGGCCATAAGTCAAGGGCGAGAGATTGGGCCATACGGAATGGGACCAGTACCAGGTGGACTAGGAGTAATGAAGAGTGCTGGTAAGTAATCGGGCCATCACCTCCATGTCTTTCTTAGGAATGTCAAGCACCAATGGACTTTGATAATTACCATTGTCATACAAGATTTCAATGCACACTCAGTTATGTTACTGTCCATTCATAAAGCGCACATCCACCAGACGGTCTCTTGGTGCTAAGTAGCCAGTCAACTTCAGCCTCCCTTAGTAATAAGCCTGTCTAAAGAGCAGTGTTGTCAGGAGTTTCCTAAATGTAGTAATATCCAAGGAGGACCTTAGGTCCAAAGGCAGGCTATTCCATACACGAGGGACGATAACAGCAAACCTACGCCCTATCCTTTGTTTTTTCCAGGGCGGAGTTGTCAAGAGGTGCAAGTTGCTAGATCTTAAAGCTCTGATTGGACAGTATTTAGTGATTCTAGACTTCACGAAAGCAGGGTAGTTCAGGTGGAGGGACTTAAAAACCATGCACCACGCTTTAAACATTGATTTCTGTACAACTGGCAGCCAATGAAGGTCCATCATTGCCTGGGAGATGTGGCAATGTTTGGGCAAGGTGTCTATCAGCTGAGCAGCCTGGTTTTGAATTAGCTGGAACCTGTGCTGGAAGATTTTAGGAAGGCCCGAGTAAATTGAGATAGTACAATCTAATCTAGACATAATTAGAGCTATGATTACTTGGAACCAAGCCTCCTTAGTAAGGATTTTTAAAATCTTTTTTATGTGACGTAGCTTGCAGAAGCAAGCAGAGGTCATGGCTCCTACCTGCTGCTTTAAAGAGTGTTCTGCATCGATTATGACACCCAAGCTTTTTACTGCTTTTTTGGGCGTGATTTATTGAACCGTACAACTTTATGAATAATAGCGCTAAACACACAAGCCCCGAACTTTTGATCAACTTGTTTAGCCCAAAATGTCCATAGTGATATATAAAAGTGTGAGGGGTTGCCATGCAAATCTCGAACAGTGACACTCCATTGAACTCAGCTCAAGAGGCAGCCAAGCTCCTTGTGGATCTGCCCTGGATCCTTTCTGAAACTGGAATCCCAGCCACGGCATAGGCGAAAGAGATAGTTGACCTGAACCATCGACTAATAGTTAGGGAGGAAGTTTTCTTCCTCTGACCTGCCTTATTAAAATTTACAAAACGATTGTTACACTTACAAAAATAATGGTTCTCTCCAGATCGATATGAAGAGCTCTAATCACTTCCAAATATTGAACATTTCCTTCCTCCTCCAAAGAAGAAAATTTGGCTGGCAGTACTTCCTGAGATCTATGAAAAGAAGACTGCACCTTTAATAAAAATGAAGGGTCAGGATGCAGTATATTTCCATCCTCATAAAAAGACAAAAAGGGAGGTCTAATTAGAAAAGCTCTTAATTCTCCTACTCTTCTAGCTGTAATCACAAACAGGAATGTTGTCTTCCTGGTAAGGAAGTTAATATCCATCTTATTCAAGAGCTCAAAATGAGCACTCTGAAGGGACCTTAATTCTAGAGTAAGATCGAAATGAGGAACGTAAGACTTTTTTATTTATATCTAATGATAGTAAAACTTTTAAACAGTCTCGACACCAATTCCACTCCTTTTGACAAAGAACCCCATGGGTCTGTTACCGCTCTAATCGCTGCTCATTGGGATTTAATAGTTGAAGAGATACATTCAGATTAACCCACCCCAAATGAATTGCACAATATCAAGAATACTACAAAGAAGAGAATCCTTGGATCTGGATTCACACCAGGGGTAAAAGGGCTTCCAGTATCTAGTATAAGATCTAAGAGTGGATGGGCTCCTAGAATTTTACATTACCTCAGGTAAATGGTGAGAAGTACTTTCTGCTGCCACCCATTCCTCTCAATTTCCAGACAGATAAGGCTGCTTTGTCTGGAATTGCCTTCATATTCTGGACCGGACAGGGATAAGGAGGAATTTTCCAAGGATCCTAAGTCACAAGTCATTTCAACAGAGGAAACCAGGACATATTCCTTAAAGTGGAATAAGTAGAAGAATTCCGCTGGCTTGTTCTGAATGATGAAAAATCATTTTTCTCCTTGAATAACTTATTTATTTTCTCTTCAAGGTCTTGACCAAAGAAGCATATGCATCAAAAGGCCACCACGAAAGCAATTTTTTTCTGGGCCGAATCTGTATGTCAATCTCTCAGGAATGGGTTGCATCTAGCCCCTACTGATGCTCCACCAACTAAAGAAGCAGATCTGACAATATTGAATAATATGGCTGAAGGTAACTTCATTTGGTTTTCCAGACCTCCCCCCCCAGAACAGAGGACTATTCAGCACCCTTCTGTACCGCTTTCAATATTTTTCGTAACATGTCAATGGGTAGATGATAATAAATCCTTATCCACATAATTACCCCTCTGTTCCTCAGGAGAGAGCTCCACCTCCCGCTATCAGCATCTAAAGATTCTGAATGGGATTCAACACCAGACTTATTACTTATTTCTATCCACTTTCACTTGTTTTCTATTTCACCCAGGGTCACCCCTATCAGCTTCTTTATCATGGCATCGTCTGTAAGATCAGACGTTCTTCCCTTCTTTGTCGGACTAGAAGAGGAACTGGTAGAAGACGAGCTGAAGGAGGAAGTAGGAGACCTATGTCTCCCCGTATCCTTATCATGTTTAAAACTCTTACCTGTTCATTTCATACTGAATATAGGGAATATTTGCCTTGCTTTGCTTCCCTAGCGCCAAAATGAAACTCCTGCAATGAGCACATCATCCACTATTTCTACGTATGTATGCTGGTAACACCCATTCCTCCATTGCGGGACACCAGAATGGACAGCTACAGGCTTCGTTCCTATTCAATATAAGATGAATCCAAGCATTGAACTATCGACCAAATTCTTCCCTATGCCCAGCCTTGAGTAGAACGTTGATAACACTAGCTACAAGATTGAAGCCCAGCTAGGAACTTTAATACTTCCCTCCTAAGTATCTACTCTCTCCTAGCCCAGTAGGTAGAGCAATGTTATTATAGAAGCATATCTATACACATTCTGGTCCAAGCCCAGCCGGGCCCTGCCTATATAGTTCTAAATTCCTCATCTCAGAATAAAACAGGAAACAACAGGAGAAAGTTGGGAAGGTAAGTCTACTTGTAGTACCCAGCTGGGTGGAAGGGCTTCCTTATCAGTATTTCCTGTTGATTTCTTTCTCATGGAGTTGAGATCACCTCATTAGTAATGACTGGGCTAAGGATGAGGGACATAAAGGCAATGCATCCCAGTGTAATTATCAGCTCCTGAGATTCATTTAACCCTTCCATTTATCATTGTTTGGTAAAACAGCAGTTTGGGCTTCCCTCATATGCACTGAATAGTTACATTACAGGCAACATCACCACACACCTTCCTGGATCTTGCACATGCTTACATTCTCTATTGTGAGATATAGTTTAGCGGAGTGCAGCTAGTAGTGTAAAATATAAAAAACAGGGGTGTTAAATCAGCATGGGCTGGGGTGTCCATATGGAGGTTATGTATAACTGAGGACCTGAAAGAGCCACCAGGTTGTTGGTCCAAGGGTTTATGCAAACTGTCAGACCCCCTTAAGGGGGCCACAGGGAAGGCAGGGGCTATTGGGCCTTACTGTGATGGTTGAGGCTGTATGCCACTGTGTACTGGGGCCTTCCTTCCACAGCTATGCAAACTGGGCCAAGTGCAACCCTTTCTGCACTTGACTCTCAGGGTAGTAAAGGCAACCAGTCATAGACTTCTCAGAGAGGTAGTATGGGGGCAAGTGCTCGGAACTCAACTGCAAATCAACAGACACAATAAAGTTTTGTCCAGCCCACTATTAGTCTTTTAAGTAAAAGAAAGTACTGTAAGCGCACAGCATTACTAAACACTACACTTTTCAAAGCTGGTTTAGTTTGTTAACCCCTTGCATACCACCTAAGGGATCTATTGAAATGCAGATATCCTTATTATGCTTGTTTCCTCCCATCTTCTCTCCCTCGTGTGATTCTGGCAAAACTGTATGTGCAGGCATACGCTAGACACAGGTTCAAATCAATAGTAATTAAACCAAAGATAGGTCTGTAGGTAAGTTCACATGTGTAGGAAGCTGGCTCTTCATATAGTATATCAAAGAGAGGTATGCTTGGTAAAGAGTCCAGATATCCCTTATAAATGGACAGAGGCTTGCTCAAAAAATCCCAAGGTGCTCTATCTGGGGTAGTGTGGTCCAGCAGCTTGAGGCTTATCAGAGAGGAGTGTTAGACATTTGTTGCATAAGCAATTGATAAATCAAGGGTTATACCATGAAAAACATCAAATTTCCTATTGTGTCAGGATGTTAGGTATTGTCTCTGCTCTGTCCTAAAAGTTTGAAATATTCAGAGATATTGGAATAGATGCCTCACTCACTTATAGTGACATGCTTCATCATCGGCGCCTATCATACCGGGGTAAGATGGTACTACCCGGGCGGACTCAACTATAGGTGGAATGGGAGTTCTTAGATAAAACAGAACTGGATAAGCAGGGATCCAGAAGAGTGAATACCTCAAAAGTATACCCAAAGGTTTTTCTTTATTAGGCGGGTACCTGGGGTATAGATAAAAACATAAAATGTTTTGGGTTTTATTTAATGCAATTATTCAATTATACCCTTGTTTTTGCGCCAAAATGTTTCAGCCCTCTCTAGGAGCACGATCGGGTATGGGGCCTTCATCAGGGCTGTGTTGGTGTATCCCTGCTCTGTCTTGTGCACGCACACCATGCACACGAGTGAGGCCTAATGCTCTCACCTATCTCGGTTTTTCCTCCAGTGGATTTTCTGTAAGGCAGAAAGACAACAGAGAGGGGACTTTTTAGCTTCAGTCATCCATCCTGACTTAGTTCATGTGTCTCAAACATCTCTAGTGTTGGACCATCTTCTTGAGTTGACAAGTATCATTGATCGCTAATCATTAACTCTGACAAAACCTTCCTATCTTTTCTTCTTTTCAAAAAAACCTAAGGTTTTTTGTGATCCCATAGTGAGTGTGAGGTGTTCATTTGTTTTTTTATTGATTTTTTTTTTGCAGCAGCAGCAAGCATATACCAAAAAACATTACTGCAATTGCACAGTATTACCGTCGATACGATGGGTTTACCAGCCACATTGTTCCACACATTGTCCATCATTTGCAGTATTACTTAGATTACATGGTGCACATAGCACATTCAGTAAATCATTGTTTTTTACAGTGATTCTCGACCAGTCTGTACCTGCGTGTGGCTCCCAATGTTTATAGTCCAGAGCATGCTGTGTTGTACCGGGCTTACCTACAATGCATCCCCATCGGCGGCTCAGAGCCAGCTTGTGAATGGGGACCAGATATCTTAAGGTTGGGATCGAGCCAGTAAGAGCTCCCAATAGCATTACAGTTGATCCCTACACCATGTGATGTCTTTCACCAAGGCCTTTATGGTTGGGGGTGTTGTTGTACCCACGTGCATGGCCACTCGATTTTTGACCAGCAGTAGCAGTAGTGCCTTGAGTCGTCTCACGGAGGTCGGGGTGTTATGTACATATCTCAAAAGTACCACCACGGGAGTACTCGGCAGGGTCTGCTCAGTTATATCTTCTATGTGGTTAAGAACCTCAACACAGCAACCAGCTATGGGTCGGCACTCCCAAGCCAAGTGTAGGAAAGTTGCCTTGGCGATCCCGCACCGCCAACAATTTGTGTCCGGCTGCAGTCTCATGCTGTGTAGTTGTGTCGGGGTGCGATAGATGCAGTGTAGGTATTTAAAATGATTAGCCTGAGGTGATAGTTTGGAGAGAGCTGCTCTAATTGCCTACAGCAGAAGGCCCTTTTTTCGTCTGTGATTTCCTCTCCAGTATCTACCTCCCAGTGATTGGGGGATGATAATCAGGAATTTGCATTGTGTGATGGTGTATATACGAGTAACCACCTTATGGGCTTAAGTTACTGTGAGTATGTGTTCTAGCGCCTGCAATGGTGATGGCGCAGAGGCGCCTGCAATGGTGATGGCGCAGAGGAGGATGTACTATATCTTGCACGGCATGCCGCTCATATCTGGTAGTATAGTAATGTATCTAGTGCCGAGCTTTGTGGTGAGTTTTTTGGAGTGTGAGGAATTGGTCTCCAGGATACAGATCAGTGAAAGTGACAATTTTGTTTAGGTGTGCACAAACCTGTGTGTTTCTCTCTAGCAACAGGAGAATTAGTGAGTTGTTTGCTAGTGGCATGGATGGTGCGTATATCACGCTTAAATTCGCCCATTTACAGAAGCGTTCCCAAGCCCACCGCAAGGATTCTGTGACATCGATTTTGTGTCTTGGGCGTTTGTGGTTCTGGTATAGTGCCGTGTTTAGGGGTAGAGGTGCTACCCTGTCTATCTCAATGGCCATGTGTGGTTGGAATGGCGTTGGATGCTGCCAGAATTGTAAAAATTGGGCTGGAGTGCTATATGCATATAATGCAAAGTCCGGGGCTCCAAACCCCCCCTTGTGCCAGCGGCAGTGTGAGTATTTCCCAAGATATCCTGGGCTGTTTTCCTGCCCACACAAACTCAATCATGCTAGACCTGAGGCGTTTGCGGTTATTGGAATGGGGATGTTCACGAATAGATACAACAGTTTTGGGAGAAGGATCATTTTGGTGATGGCAATGCGACTCGCGAGGAACAGGGGCAGAGTTTTCCATCTTTGAATTCTGTCTTCTATCCATGCCATTGCCCTGCCATAGTTAGCCGACCAGATTTCTTGTAAGTCTCTGCTGAGCCAGACGCCCAAGTATCGCGTTGGGCCTTTTGCCCAGGCTATCGGATATTCAGTTTCAAAGGTGAGTGTACCTGTCATTAGTGGGAGTATAGTAGATTTGGCACAGTTGATTTGAATCCCGGATATGCCTCCGTATCGCAGAGTTCTCTGTTGATGGGTGCAAAGTTTACTGCTGGGTCAATCATGTAAAGAGTAATGTCATCTGCATACATCGATACAATCAGACTTCTAGTGGTGAATCCTATCCCCCGATTTGCGTGGTGTTGCCTTAATCTGGCTGCTAGTTGCTCTGGGGCTGTGGCAAATAGTAAGGGTGATAATGGGCAACCCTGACGAGTGCCTAGTGTAATCTAAATGGGATCGGATATTAGACCTTTGACTCTAGCAGTGGGTAGGGTTCTTTGAGTACCCTGTGGGAACTCCTTTTCTTGGTCATGTAGAACTCAAAACTGCAAGCTGGCAGGAAAGCACTGGCCCTTTAAGGCAGGTGGTCTTGATTTTCTTGGGTGATCTCCCCTCACCCATCAGGGAGACTAGCAGGCCTTGCAGAGCTTCCCCTCCTCATCTGGCTGCATGGCAGATGACAAGGTCTCAAACTCCCCTTATTATAGTCCATTTCCAGACACAAAATGTGATTTAGGGTCTGGGTCTTGAGGTTTTATATTGGTGTTCTGCTTCTTTTGAAGGACATACTTCTCTCCCTCTCCCTGTTGAAGCTGATAGTCCCACAATACAGGCTGTGGGAGTGACTAGAGTACACACCTGGATATCAGCCACAGTGATATGTGCAACGAAAGGTTAATCTCATGATCCCAGTCCCACTCTTTTAATCACCTATCACCACATATGATATGTGTTCAGGCCACTTCCTTGTGATCTTTCACTGAATCAAAGAGCACCCTTTAAAGTGTTCCAGGGGAGCCTATCTCTCCCCTCCCCAGCATGTCCCACCCAGCTCACAGGAATGCAGCAATACACAAATCTGTCTGGGGGATTCCTCTACCCCCTCATGACTTCCTCATGCAGGCCTGGGTTTCCCAAAATGGAACCTAGGTTCCTCCATGCAATGTACCATTAGCGGCACACGTCCACTCAGTTCATGGACACAGCACACACACTGTTACATCATTGTATTGTACCACCACAGGCACACATACACTCAGTCACTCTGTGTACACCTCAAGGCATTCACAGTAGCTCCAGTAGCAATCAGGTAAGTCGCCAGCACGTGGACTCAGCAGCTGCACTCGGAAGATGCAGGATCTCCGTCTCTTCAACAACACTAGACCCTTCATGTGCTGTAATCCTCGCAGCTACATATACACCCAGTACATGCATTCACCATACACACACTACACACTACCCTGTCCCTTTATTGTACCCTTCCCAGGCACACATACATCCAGTGCAGAGTCATCACTCCTCCACTGTGCAGCACTTAACATCCAACCAACGTAGGCCAAAGGGTGATTTAAGTACACAGCAGCAGAACCTTAAAAAGTGGGCGAGCCCGTAAGGCTCACCCCACTGATGCAGGTTAAAAAGGACCTGTTTACTCCTACTGATCACTACACGGTATGCTATTCACCACCGCACTCGTGATACTTCTGGTGAAAACGGTAGCCATCCGACCCAATGAGGGTAGCACTTTGGCACTCCTCCTTGTCCAACAAGACAGCAATTAGTGGGGCAGGCCTATGTCATGGCACACATATATGATACGTGTTAGCCTATGACAAAACAATCAGCATTTGGGATCCAGACATCGGTACAGTTGGGCACTCAGGGCAGGAGTGCACATCCATTACCTTGAAAAGGACATTTCCATCCCAACACAAGGCAAGCCAGTACTCCTTTGCCTAGTGTGAGGGCAAACTTGCTTTGTTTTACCAGGGGCATGTCTATGTATCTGCATGCCCGCTAGGTTACCATGCTGCCAGGCCCAAAGTAAAAGTCAGGATACCAGTTTTACATGCAGTCAGGCACGTAGGGCAGTGATACATTCCTGTTTACTATGCATGTGACATTCCTGTCGCAACCCATACACTTATTTTACCCAGGCAGATCGCATATAACACCCGTCGCCCAAACAAATGGGGAAACATCCATCACAATGCAACTTTTACAACGCAGGATCCATTACAATGCAAGCCATTACAACGCATGCCATTACAACGCAGATGCTATTACAATGCATGCCATTACAACGTAAGTATAGGTAAGCATATAATTGTATTAATATTATTTTTATTTTTATTAAATTACAATTTTTTAATTAATTTTCTTAAAATAATTATAAGTTAATGTATTATAATAATTTTTAATATTTTAATTTTCTTTTATTTTATTTACACTATCCTACACTTACCCTACTATTACACCCCCCTGGAGTTAGAATAGTAATTTTTACCCCTACACTATCCAGCACTTACCCTACTATTACACCCCCCTGGAGTTAGAATAGTAATTTTAACCCCTACGCTATCCAGCACTTACCCTACTATTGCACCCCCCTGGAGTTAGAATAGTAATTTTTACCCCTACACTATCCAGCACTTACCCTACTATTACACCCCCCTGGAGTTAGAATAGTAAATGTTACCCCTACACTATCCAACACTTACCCTACTATTACACACCCAAGGAGTTACAATTATAAATTTAAATATATTTTAAAAGAATAAAAATTAATTACAATTATTTAATAAACAATTTTTTAAATTTAATTAAAATTAAATTAATATTAAAAAAATTAAATACTTACCTATACTTACGTTTTAATGGCATGCGTTGTAATAGCACCTCCGTTGTAATGCCCTGCGTTGTAATGGCACCTGCGGGGTAAAAGTTGCGTTGTGATGGCATGCGCTGTGAATGCATGCGTTGTAACGTCATACATCCCTACTTGGATTTTAGGCACTAAATTGCAAGATGTTTGCCTCTGGTAATACATTTTTTATATCTCTCCTATTGTCACTTTAAGGTGGTACAGTTGCCACGAGTTATTGGACTGTTCTCTCTATAGTACAGAACTAGAGCATGGTGCCACTATACGTGTACTAAAGCCCTTGAATAACCTATTGACGTAATCTCTCTTATACTGTGGCATCAAAGGAGTTAACCTGAACTTGAAGCTCCTTAAATTAAGCTTGCTAGATCATATACTGTGTCGATTGAGCAAGGCTCATGTAAGAAACACAACAGTGAACATAATTCTCCAAAAACTTCTTAGACTAGAACACATTAGGGAGGTCATAAAAAAAGCTGCACAGATTAATCTAATAATGATAATACTAGACCTGATAACAAATATTCACAATGTAGAATTGGGACCATAGAGATCCATCGAAAACCCATTGTAACTGGTTGAGGCACCCGGTTGCACAGCTAGCTGGTCTATGCATAGGCAGAGTGTAGCATATCAGGGTCAATGGAGATGCAGGACGGGGAACTGAGCCCAGTGGTATGAGGGCAAAGCAGGGGTGAGGGTGTAAGCCGTCACCAGACCAACGCATCCTCGCTCCTCTGGCTCTCTCTCACAGGGAGCAGCTTTCATGGCGGCTTCATGACGTGCACCACTGGAGCTAGAACTTCCATTGTGTAGGAGAAGTTCTCATCTCCTGTTGCACAAAGCTCAAGTTGAGCCTTGCCAGGCCTTGCTAGCTCATCCAAGAGTGTGTTCTTTGCAGTCCAGGACGTGCAACCTTACATTTGAAAGGAAAAAAAGCACATACTAGTACTAGAATGCAAACAAAAAACTAGGACTAGGCAACCCACACACAGCTTTAGAGATCTGCTACTATCCGCTTTAGGAACACTTAGTGTATGACCCACTTAGGGTGTCAAGATGTTTTTCCACTCACTGTTTTTCTGCACATAGTCAAGAAGCCCAGAGGGGTGTGTTACAACCCCTCTAAACAGAACTCCATTCCTACCACCCACTGGATTCACTAGACCCAGCAGACGTCTCTCTCTTCTTCAATCTCTCTCTATCTCTCTGCATCTTCTTATGAAATGCTTTGTTAGCCGGAAATAAGGATTGCAGCAAAGCAAATCAAATTGTGATTAGCTAAAAAGCTTATGGTTTAAACCTCTTTCAAATGTTTTGAATGTATGTATCTGCAATAGCTTTATGTCAAAAAGCACAGGACATGAAGAAACAGAACTCCCCAGGGGTGGGCTGGTTGGTATATAGGCTACTGAAACATCCCAATTGTTTGTATTAGTCTTTTACTATAATGAAGCAGCTTCACAAACACTAATAAACCTTAGTATAGGGAAGAGCAGTGGTAAGCGAAAGATGTGTCTCCTCTCCCGCCGGACGCCATCTTTTTCTTATTCTGTTCAAGATCTCTGTGGGCTGCGGTCACTAAAGCATCTGGTGACTAGCGAAGGATGAAAGGACAGGAAATGACAAAGGGCCATATGTATCAAGCCTTTTGCGATTCATTAAGGCCGAAATTCGCAGAATTTCGCCCTTAGCGATTCGCAAACGGCCTTTTTACCGATTTTGGAATGAATGAAAAAATATCAAAATAAGGAATCGCAAAAAATTGTGATTCTTTATTTTGCTTAAGCATTTAAGGAATCCCAATTTTGGGTGTTTGTGTGGGCGTGTTTAGGGGTAGTGTGTGTGGTTGTGTGTGTTTGTGGAGTTGTGTGTGTTGTGTTGTTGTGTGGGTGTGGGGGGTGTTGTGTTTTATGGGGTGTTTGTATGTGTGCTTGTGTGTGGGGGGTTGTGTTTGTGGGGTTGTGTGTGTGTGTTTGTGTGTTGTGTTTTGTGTGTGTTGGGGGCTGTGTGTGTGTTTGAGTGTTGGGGGTGTTGTGTGTGTGTTGGGGGGTTGTATGTGTGTGGGGGTGTTGTGTGTTTGGGAGGGGTGTTGTATGTTTTGGGGGTGTTGTGTGTTTGTTGGGTTTGTGTGTGTTTGTTGTGTGTGGGGTGTGTGTGTGGTGTGGGTGTGTGGGTTTGTGTGTGGGGGTGTTGTGTGTGTGGGTTGGTGTGTGTGGGTGTGCATGTGTGTGTGTGTGTGTCTGTGGGGTGGTTGTGTTTGTGGGGGTGTGTGTGTTGGGTGTGTGTGTGGGGGTTTCATTGAGTGTGGTTCGTTGTGTGTGTGGTGCTATGTGTGTGTGATTGTGTGTGGGGGGTTGTGTGGGGGCTTGTGTGTGTGGTCTTGTGTGTGTGTGATGAGGCTCTGTGTGTGTGTTTGGGGTTGTTGTGTGTGTGGGCTGTGTGTGTGGTGGGGTGTGATTTGTGTGTGATGCAGTGGTGTCCCTGAGTGATGCTGTGGTGTCCCTGAGTGATGTGGTGGTGTGCCTTAGTGATGTGGTGGTGTCCTAGAGTGGTGTGGTGGTGTCCCTGAGTGGTGTGGTGGTGTCCCTGATTGGTATGTTGGTGTCTCTGAGTGGTGTGGTGGTGTCCCTGAGTGATGTGTTGGTGTCCCTGAGTGGTGTAGTTGTGTCCCTGAGTGGTGTAGTGGTGTCCCTGAGTGGTGCAGTGGTGTCCCTGAGTTGTGTTGTGGTGTACCTGAGTGATGTGATGGTGTCTCTGAGTGATGTGATGCGGTGGTTTCTGAGTGATGTGGTGGTGTCTCTGAGTGACGTGGTGGTGTCCCTGAGTGATGTGTGGTGGTGTCCCTGAGTGACGTGGTGGTGTCCCTGAGTGCTGTGTGTAGATGTCCCTAAATGCTGTGTGGGGATATACCTGAGTGATGTGTGGTGGTGTCCCTGAGTGATGTGGTGGTGTCTCTGAGTGATGTGGTGGTGTCCCTGAGTGATGTGTGGTGGTGTCCCTGAGTGATGTGGTGGTGTCTCTGAGTGATGTGGTGGTCGTGTCCCTGAGTGATGTGGTGGTCGTGTCTCTGAGTGATGTGGTGGTGTCTCGGAGTGCTGTGTGTGGATGTCCCTGAGTGCTGTGTGTGGATGTCCCTGAGTGCTGTGTGTGGATGTCCCTGAGTGCTGTGTGGGGATGTCCCTGAGTGCTGTGTGGGGATATACCTGAGTGATGTGTGTGGTTGTCCATGATTGATCTGTTGGTGTCCCTGAGTGATGTGGTGGTGTCCCTGAGTGATATGTGGTGGTGTCCCCGAGTGGTGTGTGGTGGTGTCTCTGATTGATATGGTGGTCATGTCCCAGAGTGATGTGGTGGTTGTGTCTCTGAGTGATGTGGGGGTCGTGTCTCTGAGTGATGTGGTGGTGTCTCTGAGTGCTGTGTATGGATGGCCCTGAGTGCTGTGTGTGGATGTCCCTGAGTGCCGTGTGGGGATGTCCCTGAGTGCTGGGTGGGGATATACCTGAGTGATGTGTGTGGTTGTCCATGATTGATGTGCTGGTGTCCATGAGTGATGTGGTGGTGTCCCTGAGTGATGCGGTGGTGTCCCTGAGTGATGTGGTAGTGTCCCTGAGTGATGTGGTAGTGTCCCTGAGTGATGCTGATTGTGTCCCTGATTGGTATGTTGGTGTCCCTGAGTGGTGTGGTGGTGTCCCAGAGTGGTGTGGTGGTGTCCCAGAGTGGCACAGTGGTGTCCCTGAGTGATTCTGTGGTGTCCCGGAGTGGTGTGGTGGTATCCCTGAGTGATATGGTGGGGTCCCTGAGTGATGTGGTGGTGTCCCTGAGTGATGTGGTGGTGTCCCTTATTGATGCATGGGGGTGTGACTAAGTAGTGTGCCGGTCCCCATGAGTTAGGTTAGGGTGTGCCTAAGTAATGGGGTGTTGGCCATGAGTGTTGCCCTAGAGTGATGTTTGTTGTGAAAGTGATTTGTAAAAGGTGACTGTGAATGTGAGCATGTTTACATAAACAAGTAGAAACTATTCTTGTTGCGTCAATTAATTTAAAAAAAAAAACTTATTGTAAGTAAGCAAATGTAAAGCACATGAGAAATGCTTGCATATCAAAACATAATAAAGACTGTCCGTAAACTTTGGGGCATGTAAGTAAATGTAAAATGTGAAATACATGGTCAGAGAGGAGCCAGTGAGAACGCGTGGCGAAGCTAAAAGTAAAGCTGAGAGACCATATGGACAGAGAGGGGGTGGGCTGCCTGCAACTCGAGCGAGCCTAGGGAGGAGGGGGTGGTCTGCCTACTAAGTGTCATGCATTTTTAAATGTATTTATTTATTTATTTATTTAATGCATTTTTATAAAGCGAGGACTTTACCCGAAGGTGTCAGAGCACTGTACAATAGAACCAGTTACGTTACATGAGAGAACTGTTTCAGGAATAGAACAAACAAAAAATAGCATGAACAGACTGTACAAGCAAAAGTAAGAATAAATATGACAAATTTTACAATGACTAAAGAACTTCCTGGCGAACAATAGCAGGCCATAGAATCAAAACAACGCAGGCAAAAGGAAAACAATTTCAAACACAGCGAGCACAGGATGTACAGCAAAAATATAAACATATGTGACCAATTTACAAAGATTAAAGAACTTCCTGGCAGGGTCTGAGAAGGAGGGAATTAGTTCTGAAAGTGTCTTTGGAATAAAAGGGATTTGAGATCCGCTTTGAAGATCTGGATGGAGGTGATGGCACGGAGCGAAGGAGGAAGCGAGTTCCAGGTTCTCACCGCATTACCTGAGAACGATTGTGCCAACAGTTTTTCTCTTTTGAAGGAGGGGGGTTCAAGAAGAAACTTTTCCGCATTCCGAGAAGTTCCTGAGCCTCCAGACAGTTTGAGTTTATTCGCCAGATAGCGAGGGGAGGAAGAGTGCAAAGCTTTGTGGGTGATGCACGCTGTTTTGTAGGTAGCTCTAGCCTCGATGGGAAGCCATTGGAGAGAAGACAGGATAGGAGTGATGTGGTCACTTCGTTTGGACCCTGAAATGAAGTGAGCTACTGAATGGAGGACGGATTTGAGGGGGGAGAGGTGAGATTTGGGAAGGCCAGTCAGAAGAGAATTACAATAGTCAAGTCTAGAGAGAACTAGCGATTGGACCAAGGTTTTTGGGTCATTCTCGGGGAAGAACCGACGAATCCCCCATAAGAGTCGCAGTTGATAACGTGCGCTCTTGGCAATGGAGTTGATGTGCGAGATTAGGTTGAGTCTTTTGTCAAGTATGACACCTAAGGATTTAGCGCAGTCCACAATGATGGGTTTACTGTTGAGTAGATTTGATTGATCCATCCAGGCTTGAACAGGATGTGGAGAGAGAGAGTTAGATATGAGGAGGAATTCCGTTTTGGAGGATTGAGAATGAGTTGGTGAACTAGCATCCAGTTGTGAATAGTGTTGAGAGTAGAGCTGAGTAGTGAGAAATCATGAGGGGAAGACACCTTGAGGTAGATTTGGGTGTCATCCGCGTAGAGAAGGTAGAGGATTCCAGATTTGCTTAGAAGGTTCCCTAATGGTTCCAGATAGAGATTGAACAGAGTGGGAGCAAGGATAGAACCTTGAGGGACGCCTTGACCAACCACCAGTGGAGACGAGAGACTATTTGCAATTTTGATCATTTGGGATCTGTCTGTGAGGAAAGAGGCAAACGATTTGAGTACCGTGCCTTCCATGCCCATTCTCTGTTGAAGAATGTTAAGGAGGGTGGAATGATTAACAGTGTCAAAAGCTGCAGAGAGATCAAGAAGAATCAGAAGGCATGATTCCCCTGAATCGAGAATATGCAGCGCATCATCGATCATTTGCAGCAGGGTTGTTTCAGTGCTGCAGTTTTGAATAAAGCCCGACTGGAACATGTCAAGGAGATTATTGTCCATAATGTGTTGGGACAGTTGTTTTGCAACACATTTTTCTGTGATCTTTGACAGAAATGGGAGATTGGTGATGGGGTGGAAGTTATTGAGGTCATTTGCATCTGCAGAGGTTTGTTTTAGAATGGGGTAACCTGTCCTGTTTTGAGGACACTTGGGAGGGATCCTTGACTGAGGAAGAGATTGACTAGCCTGGTCCTGTAGGAGAGAGTGTTAGTATAGAAATCAATGGCGATGCCACTGGGAATGGGGTCAGAGGAATGGTTTGAGGGTTTGGTTTCGCAGATGCATTTGAGGAGATCAACCTCTGAGATGGCGGCAAAGTTCTGCCAAGTGACTAAGGATTTTCGCTCCTCGATGGGGGTGGGGTGGGTGACCTGTTCCACCAGAGATTTTACCTTTTGCTCGAAGAATATAGCGAACTAAGTTGCTTTCTTTGATGCATCCTCAGGCTTGATGGTTTGGGGAGAACAATTTGGGTTTTTGATGAGGTCGGAAAGTTTTTTGGGTCTGTTTTTAGCTGAATCGAGAGGGATCTGAAGTGTGATGGTTTTTCCTGGAAGATGTGTTTGTGGTATATGGATCTTGCTGAACGTAAAAGAGAGAGGTTGGGGGTGGATGGAGAATGTCTCCAGTGCTTCTCTAAGATTCTAAGGTTTTTCCTTTCATCATAGAGAGCTTTGTTGAACCAAGGAGCTGATGGGGTGGGTCTTTTCCTTTTGCTTAGGAGTGGAGCAACCTTGTCGATTTCGACTGCGAGGATTGAGAGGCAAAGGGGAGTGAGATCATTGACATCCGTATTGGGGTCTAGACTAGGAAGAGACTGCATAGCAGAATCACATAGAGTCTCAAGATCAATGTTTTTTGTGTTGCGGAACCACGTAGAGGCTCTTTTGTGTTGGCCGACAGTTAAAATGTGAGAGAGGTGAAAACAGAAGGGAATGAGGAAATGGTCTGACCAAGGATGGGTGAAGCAGTGGTAATCTGGTCTGATTTGGAAATCACAAGGTCCAAAATTGAGCCCTTGGCATGTGTAATTTCCGAGCGGTGTTGTGCAAGATCGTTAGCGGAAAGAAAGGTTGCAAGCTTGTTGGCAGCCGAGTCTTCCGAAGAGCCCCAGTGGAGATTGAAATCACCTAGGAAGATCTGCTTGTCGCTCTGTGAATATTGGTCACTAATGAAGTCAATGAATTCCTCCATGAAGGAAGAGCAATTTCCAGGCGGGTGGTAGATGGTATGGAACCTGAAGGGTGTGCCATGATGAACTTGGAATTCTAGGGAGAGTCATTCAAAGGTGCGAAAGAGGGTAGTGGGAGAGGCTTTGATTTGGAGGGTGTTTCTGAAGATAATCGCAACACCTCCCCCGATCTGGCCTGGTCTGTCGTTTCTGAGAATAGAGTAGTCAGGAGGTAACAAAAGATCAAATGAAGTGTGAGAGGAGTCATTAAACCAGGTCTCAGTGAGAAAGAGCATGTCAAGGTTGTGGTGAGTGATGGTGTCGGAGATTTCCAGTTTGTGTTTGGTTGCAGATCTGCAGTTATGGAGCATACAGTGTAGCTCTGACGCAACTGTTTTGGTGATGTGAGTGTCTGGACTGATGAGGGGGATAGGTATTAGATTCTTGAATGAGGGTGCCCCTTGAGGGGGAGGCTGGTAAGTTCTGACGGAAGAGATGGTCTGAATGGCAAATTGAGTAGATTTGTTAGGAGAGGCGAGTGTAAGGGAAATGACATTGATGGTCTTGTAGGTAGCCAATAGGTTGGTAATGTCTGGTGGTGCGCGCCCCGCCGAAAGGATGCAGGATTAAAGGAGGAGTAATGTCTAGTTTGTGCTCTCCTGGCTCTGCTGGTCTGTTTACTTCTAACACTTGTTAATTGTCCCATTGTAAGGGAACAGCATGGAAGTGGCACTCTCGTTATGCCTGCACCCCAAAGCACACTTTGTGTTTCATTTACTTTGAAGACCCAAAATAAAAAAATAAAAAGATTTCTGAGAATAGTTTTTCAAACGCTAAACTACCCTTGAATCTGTGTATTTGGAAGCGCATTAAGGCAACAAAAAACTGTGTACAAAAACGGGCTAAAGGGAGAAGTATCCTAATTTGTTTTTTGGGTTTTCTTATTTTCGTTCCCATACACATTTATTGGCAGCTTAATAATTGTTCAGTAAACATGTTCTTTGTTTATATAAATCCTGTCTTACACTTGTAAAAAAAAAACACAATGTGACACGGAGCCCTGTCAATGCTTGCAGTGCCTTGCAAGTGAAATATCTTTGTATTGTTTTCGGGTTAAGGGGGTGCAGAGTGTCAGGGGTATAATATATGTAGAGCAGTGTGTAATATGGCATTTAGTATGGTCTAATGTGTTTAGGGCAGTGTGTGAGGAATATGTTTGTGTGTGCTAATGTGTTTTTGGGCAGTGTGTAATATGGTATTTAGTGTGGTATACTGTGTGTAGACCATTGTGTAATGTGTCAAATTATGGTGTCTAATGTGTGCAGTTCAGTGTGTGCGATGTGGCTTTTTCTGTGTTGTAATCTGTGTGGGACAGTGTGAGGTGGCAGTGTAGAGTGGGGAGTGGTCTGCGTGTCTGGGTAATTGTGAGTTGTCTGTGTAGAAGTGTAAGTCTGAGTGGTCTATGTGAGTGGGGCAGTGTGTGTGTGGTCTGTGTGTGTGGTCTGTGTGAGAGAGTGGTGGTCAGTGTGTGTTGTCTGTCAGAGGGGGACAGTGTGTGTACTTAGTGTGAGGGTGCAGTATGTGTTGTCCGTGAGAGGTGTCAGTGTGTTGTTTGTGTGAGAGGGGGCCAGTGTGTGTGGTCTGTGTAATAGGGGGCAGTGTGTGTGGTGTATGTGAGAGCGAAGAGCAGTGTGTTTGTTGTGTGTGTTAGTGGGGAGCAGTATGTGTGGTCTGCGTGAGAGTTGGGCAGTGTGTGTATTGTATGTGAGGCGGGCATTGTGATGTGGTGGTGTCCATGAGTGATGTGGTGGTGTATTATAGTGATGCGGTGGTGTCCCTGAGGGATGCAGTGGTGTCCCTGAGTGGTGTGGTGGTGTCCCTGAGTGGCGTGGTGGTGTCCCTGAGTGGCGTGGTGGTGTCCCTGATTGGTATGTTGGTGTCCCTGAGTGGTGTGGTGGTGTTCCTGAGTGATGTGGTGGTGTCCCTGAGTGGTGTAGTTGTGTCCCTGAGTGGTGTAGTGGTGTCCCTGAGTGGTGCGGTGGTGTCCCTGAGTTGTGTTGTGGTGTACCTGAGTGATGTGGTGGTGTCTCTGAGTGATGTGGTGCGGTGGTGTCTGAGTGATGTGGTGGTGTCTCTGAGTGATGTGGTGGTGTCCCTGAGTGATGTGTGGTGGTGTCCCTGAGTGATGTGGTGGTGTCCCTGAGTGCTGTGTGTGGATCTCCCTGAGTGCTGTGTGGGGATATACCTGAGTGATGTGTGTGGTTGTCCATGAGTGATGTGATGGTGTCCCTGAGTGATGTGGTGGTGTCTCTGGGTGATGTGGTGGTGTCCCTGAGTGATGTGTGGTGGTGTCCCTGAGTGATGTGGTGGTGTCCCTGAGTGATGTGGTGGTGTCTCTGAGTGATGTGGTTGTCGTGTCCCTGAGTGATGTGGTGGTGTCTCTGAATGCTGTGTGTGGATGTCCCTGAGTGTTGTGTGTGGATGTCCCTGAGTGCTGTGTGGGGATATACCTGAGTGATGTGTGTGGTTGTCCATGATTGATGTGTTGGTGTCCCTGAGTGATGTGGTGGTGTCTCGATGTGGTGGTGTGCCTGAGTGATGTGTGGTGGTGTCCCTGAGTGATGTGGTGGTGTCCCTGAGTGATGTGTGGTGTTGTCCCTGAGTGCTGTGTGTGGATGTCCCCGAGTGTTGGGTGTGGATGTCCCTGAGTGCTGTGTGTGGTTGTCCCTGAGTGCTGTGTGTGGATGTCCCTGAGAGGCATGGTGGTGTCCCTGAGTGGCATGGTGGTGCCCCTGAAGTAGAAACGATTTTGGGCTTGTAAATTACAATGTTTTAGATTATAAAATGTATTGTAAGTAAGTACATAAAAAAAAAACGCATGCCAAAAAGCGTAAAACAAAATAAAGAGTATTAGAGCGTAAATAGGCCTGCCTTGAAGTACAAATAAAAGGCGCGATGCATAGAGGAGTAACTAAAAAAAAATGCGCGGCAAACTTAAAAGTGAACTCGAACGACCATATGGAGAGGGAGGGAGTGGGCTGCCTGCAACTCGAGGAAGCATATGGAGAGGGGGGGTAGCCTGCATACTAAGTGTAATGCATGTGGCAACAGAGAGAGAGGGTGGCGCACGCTGGAGAGGGAGGGGGTGGGCTGCCTGGTCACTCTAATGCATTTAGCAACAGAGGGAGAGCGCGGCGCGCGATGGAGAGAGAGGAGGTGGTCTGCCTGGGCAGTTTAATGCGTGTGGCAACAGATAGAGAGCGCGGCGCGTGAGTACAAAGTGTCTGGTAGCAAATGAAAGCTCTTAAAAAAATGCGCGTGGTTGTGGCAGCTGGTGACAATGCGCGTGATTGTGTCCACATGAACTGTACGTGATCCGCACTTGGTAGAGAATTCAAGCAGCCTACTATATACTCGCCTATTTATCCCTGCAGGATAGAATATTCGAGACCTAAAGAAGCAGCATAGCTGATTCTCTTTCATCCAAAGCCAGCCTGATATTATCAACCATCTCTACTACTGCTGTTTTGGTGCTATGCGCCGACCAGAATCCTGATTGTGATGGATCAAGAAATCCATGACTTTCCAGATGGACAGTAAGTTGTTTATTTACCAAGGATTCGAGCGCCTTCCCGACATAAGGCAGTAGCGAGTTGGGACTGTAATTGCCTGGTTCTCTGGGATCTAGGGTTGGCTTTTTCAGGATAGGTCTGACTTGAGATGTTTTCCATCTTGTCGGCACCATCGCAAGGTCTAGTGACATATTAAAAATCTCTGTTAACTTTGTTATCAACAGGGGTGTTAATTGCATAGAAAAGCGAGGAGGAAGAGAATCTGCTGAGGAGCCAGATGTGATCTTAACAATGGCTTCTGATACCTGTTCGCAGGTCACAATTTTATATTCAACCAACAGAGGCCACAATGGTTGGCCCTTCGCAGCTGGGTGCAAGTCAATGTTGTTGACATTGTCTTGGGGGAAAGATCTGTAAATAGCTTTAACCTTTTTGTCGAAAAAGGAGGATACTCTATCGACCTATTCTTGTGTGGGGTAGAAGGGTGTGCGGATTGGCCTGAGGAGAGGTAAACTCCTTCAGAATTTTATATAACTCTTTACTGGAGTTAGCAGCATTTATTTATTTAAGCAATTTGTAGAGCGTGCAAATACCCTTGGGTGTCTCGGCGCTAAGGACTGAGAAGAGAATGTAGTCAATTGTATGGTGCTTATTGGTTGAAAATCCAGGTTTTTTGTTAGTTTCCTGAAAGCAGGTAGGGTTGGGCAGGATTTGATTTGCTGAGGGAGGGTGTTCCATAGTTTTGCAGTGGCGACAGTGAATCTTTTGTCACCCCAGGAGACCTTTTTTGTACGGGGGACCGTCAGGAGGTTGGCCGTTGAAGGTTCTATTAGGTACGTGAACACAGAAAGCTTTCTTCAGGAAGTCAGGTACGGTATGGTGAATGGCCTTGAAGGCAATACAGAAGGCTTTGAATTTAATGTGGCTTGTAATAGGTAGCCAGTGCAGTTTCCGAACCACCAATGATATTGATTTATACTTCTGCTGCACAACTCCTGCTGAAAGGGGAAGGACTACAAAGCCCTGGAGCCCCTCTACCTCGCCACACCTGTGATCGCTGGCTCCACCTCCACGCGCTACTTAGCTGCTCACGGGTGCCGCTCGTAGCAGCGGACTTCTGCTGCACAACTCCTGCTGAAAGGGGAAGGACTACAAAGCCCAGGAGCCCCTCTACCTCGCCACACCTGTGATCGCTGGCTCCGCCTCCATGCGCTATTTAGCAGCTCGCGGCCCCCGCTACGCTGGACGCACACGGGCGAGCGCCGGGCCAAGCGCGGACCCGTCTGAGCCCGTCTGAGCCCATCGTAGACCGACGGAGGCTGGGCTGGGCCTCTAACTTTGCCCCCAAAGTAAGACTATTTAGCCACCGTACCAGGACTGTATCAGTATTGTGAATTAGTTTTATTATTTTTATTAGCGGTTAATTAACCTGTGTGTATACAAAAGTCTGGGGAAGACAAAGCACTATAATATCTAGGAATAATGGCGTTACGATCGGGGAAGGGGAGGAAGGCAGTACTTGGTCCTATTGGGTTGACTGTTACCGGGACCCTGGACCAATTTATAACAAGAGCCGCAGTAGTTTTGGAGCATGAAATCGCCCTTACTGAGAGGCGCTTATCATTAGAACCCCAATATTCTAAACGATCGCCACTGGGTTCCATTATGTCAGTTGTCACACCGGAACAGCCACGCACCCAGACACGAAATGGTGACATTTTGGCGGAAGCAAGCATTGGGTCTGTTGTCTGTGCTTTGTCGAACTCATCTAGAGAAAGCATTTCCCTAGGTGAAAATAGGCCTGTAGAAATGAGCACCCCCAAAGTCTCAAAGCCTAAAGAACAATTATCAGGCCCGGATATAACTGGTAAAAGGAAGCGTGGGGGAGGCTTACAGAAGGATAGATGCCCTAAAGTACTTAAAACAGCTAAAAAAGGGGGGAATTCAGTAATATCTACCCAGCCATTACCAATCAGCGCACCTTCACGATTACCTACTTTAGGCCCAAATACTTCCATCGCACAGCCGTTTCAGCCACCATTTTTACCATCGCAAATTCCTGGAGGTTTTATGAAACAAGTAGAGCAGATAATGACATCTCTAACATTACCTTTTATTGGAAAGAATAAAAGTTTTAATGGAGAAATTAGGGAAGTTAGAACAGGTCGCTACAGCTAACTCACACATATTGGAAAAATTTGATGTTAGCATGCAGAATCATGGCCCTGCACTACAAACCAGAATAGATCACACGATTAACAATACTACTGTAGAAACAGCCCCTTTAACATCAAATACTCTGAATAGGCTACAAAGTGAGAATAGCCAAGAGGCTAAAAGGGCAAAGCCCGCAATAGGGGAAGGAATTAAAGAAGGTGGGGGGGGGGGGTTGGAAAGGATTTTGTGGCATTGGAGCGGAATGGGAAAACTGCATATATAGAAAAGGGAATCATAAATGTCGATAAACAGACAATTGTTCATCCATGTATTGATTTACCACCTGACTCGGCTCCATATACGGTGATACTGACAGGGGTGCCGAGATGCACATAGGTAAAGTAGAAACCCATAGTGAACTAAAGAATAAGGTCACCTTTTGGCTGAACAATAATAGACCACTCCCGGGTAACATGCACGCGGAAATTTTACTAGTGCGAAGGTTGAGTTGGATAGGCCATAGAACAAAAGAGCTAAGAGGCGATTGTACTATTGTGAATGTCAGAGACAGACAGGTGGTAAGGCATATTTGTGATTGGCAAGACCAAAGAGGTGATGGCGGTATTCAAAGCCTTGACCTGAGCTACTTTTTATCCATCCTCATTTTTTGCCCCGTCTCTTGCCCCGTTAAATGTCAAAGAAACGCAGCCAAGAGGGTTTACTACTGCATATAGAAACGAGTTCTGTATTCCTATGTTTAATCGTTTCGATATGCTCCAAGGGTTGGAGGGGGTGGATTGACTGGGTTCTAGTCATCTTATTGCTAATTCGGTCCTTCCAGCTGTGAATGTAAGATTGAGGCAGGGGAAAGTAATTGATGGAGCACATTGCAGAAGGTTGGATCAAGGAATAATGTCAGGGGAAATGAATATTAAATGTGAGAGTGTTTTGAAGGAGAGTGGTAACGATGCGAACATATTGACAGTAGATGAACTAGAAACCCCTGGACACATTGTCATAGCGGATGTTCCGACCGCAACGGGCACATTGTGAATTATGTTTTGGAACATCGCAGGTCTAAGAGCAAAAATGTCTAATTGCATTTGGGTAAATCTGGTGAATGAGTACGATATAGTCAGTCTACCGGAGACATGGACTATAGAGGCCCTACATCTGTGTGGTTATAAAACTTTCCATTCACCGGCAATTAGTTCATTACACGGCAGGGCCAAAGGGGGACTGTGTTCTTATGTGTTGAACCTGTTTAAATGTCATAAGATTGAGATTGTTTTTAATAATAGGTATTATCACATAATCAGGATATATATCGACAAAGTTTCTTGTATGATTATTGTCAATTTTTATAATATTATACCTGTGGGGGCAGTGGAAGAAACTCTAAAAACCTTGGGTAAGGACATTAAATGTTTGCTGGGCGGGAGAGCTAAAGTAGCCTGTGTCATCTGGGGCGGGAACTTCAATTGCTTCTTGCGTAAACGTGGGGAAAAAGGTACATGTGGCTTAATGCTGGATAAAGAGACCAACTTAAGTCACTTCGAACATACTATTTGCGGGGACTACCTAAATGAGATCATTTTTACCTGTGATATGGGCTTTGCGAATAAAATCTGTCGCAGTGATGTCCCATTTCGCCCCATGTTCAATGGCAGAGGCGTATATTCAACAATAGATTTTGTACTGATCTCGGCCAGATATGGGGGAGAGGTACATGTGTTCAAAACCTTAGATAATCCTTTAAGTGACCATTTTCCCTTAAGTTTGGAGATTTCAAATGTAGGCAATGATCAGTCCAAGAAATGTAAGCTGAGTCAACATGTAGGTACCATTGCCCTGAGCAGACAGAATGGTTACTCTTTAAAGTGGAGCAAAATGGTCCCCGAGGATTTTTTAGCTAACTTAGTAAAGATATGTAATTTTTGCATTGAAGCTTGTCTGGATGAAAATGTAGGTGATCTTGTAGTTATTAAAAATTTTATGATTATTGCCGCACACATTAAAAACATCTTTGGGTTGAGACGAAAAATCTTAAGGAGAGTTCCTTCAGCTGGTTTGATACAGCTTGTACGAAGGCCTATACTAAACTTAAGCACGGCCTGCTAGAGATATTAATTTAATAAAGGAGTTAATGAAGGATTATAAGAAAATCATGAAGAAGAGAAAGGACATCCTTAAAAAGGAAGCATTCGATACATTGTGTGAGGCCTCTTTGAGTAGCGATACAACAGCTTTTTGGAAAGCAGTAAATGTCCCTTTTTTAACAGATAAAACAAAGGCTAGGGTAAAAATAGCCATTTCTGATATTGAGTGGGTTAAGCATTACAAAGAATTGTATCGTGCTGAGAGTGACCCGGATCAATTCCCTACCCAGAATATCGTGAGGAAGGAAACAGCACATACTAGGATCAAATTGGATTTGGGTATTACTCTGAATGAAGTAAATGTGAGCATAAAATATAGTGCAGGAGGAAAAGCCCCAGGCCCCGATGGGGTTCCGGTTGACCTATACAAGAATAGTATTGATCTGTGGGGCCCGCTGCTTACCCAACTTTTTAATTCATCCTGTTCCAATTGCTTGCTACACTCATGGTGTGAGTCAATAATCGTGCCAATATTTAAAAAGGGCGATAGATCTAGTTGTCAATGCTATCGCCATATTTCATTGCTGGACTCCACCATTAAGATTTTTGGCCGAGTGATTTTAAACAGATTACAAATAGGGGCTGATGAACACTCAATAATCAGCGTTCTTCAATATGGCTTTAGAAAAGGCCTTGGTACTATTGATCAATGGCTTAATTTGCACATTCTTTTAGAAAAATATGCTAAAGCCAAGGGTGGTCGCATGTTTCTAACTTTTATTGACTTAACGTCAGCGTTTGACTGTGTCACCCACACTAAATTATGGCTTATTTTACAGAAACTAGGGGTAGAGAAAAACATAATTAGTTTTCTCAGGGAACTTTATTTGGGGGCTTCTGCTCGAGTTAGGTATGGGAAAAATGGAGAGTGTACCGATTCTTTTACCATCGCAAGAGGAGTGCGGCAAGGCTGTGATATAGAAAGAATATTGTTACAGGAGTGTAGGGACATGCCGCTGGTCGGCAAAAGGTCTGTTCCAGCGCTCCTATACGCTGACGACCGGGCCTGATGGGCAGGACCCCACTGGCCATGCAAAAGATGGTTAACACTTTCTCAGAATTTATGACTAACCTGGACCTGGGAAGCAATTGTACTAAAACTTTTAGCATGACTTATGGTCGTGGGCTACATAAGAAGGAAAAAGTAATATACATTGATTCAAGACCACTTGAGCATACCCCAACCTTCCCATACCTTCGTGTATTATTCGACCAATTTGGTCTATGGAATGGTGCAATACAGACTAGGAGATTATTGTTTTGTAAATCTATAATGGCTTTGAAAACTTTTAGCAAAAAGATGGGTAAAAAACCAATTGGGGAGCTTCTAACAGTGAATAGAGCGACCTGTGTGGCTGTCGCCACTTATGGCGCGGGAGTATGGGGATACGTAAACGCAAAACCATTGCCGGTGGTGGAAAACGCCTTTATGAAATTTCTTTTAGCCGTCCCAGATAGTGTTTCCACATACGTCTGCCACGCTGAACTAGGGAAGCCATACTTAGAAGATATCATTAAGGTTGCTCTGGTTCTTTTGTGGCACAGAGTCTGGACCACCGAGGAATGTGCCTTTAATCGTTCTATTTTAAGGGACGTGATGAGGCTAGAGAATGGTGGTAAGGTGGGATGGCTAAGTTATGTAATGACGTTTCTTTCAGACATAGGCCACCGGGAATATTACTATGAACCCGCAAGTATGAGCAATGTTCCTAGAAAAGTCGTCAAAGGTATATGTATGAGGTACTTGTGTGATCTCAGAATTAATATAGAAATGTAAAAAAAAAACTGTGATCGCACATCAATTAACAATTACATCAGATCATATGCAACCATATATTAGATTAAGAATGAGTGACTTTGAAAGGTTTTTATTAACGCGTTTTAGGTTAAATTTGTTATTTAGATCCCTTAGTTTCCCCATTATGAATACTTGGTCCAAACAACCTATTAAGTGCCCCTGTGATGATTTGTCTGAGCAATCAGACTTTCATATTCTTTTTTTCTGTAAATTTTACACAATCCCTAGGAGAAGATGGATTGTGCCTTTATTGAAGATTATGAAATGTAATCAGTGTCGTCCTGCTTTCCTAGTAATCCAAAGATTGGACAACATATTAACCGTTGCATCCCTCTCTGTGTATTTTAAATCTGTTTTTGGATCTCGAAAACCGATCACGTAATGAATCAGATGAGCATCTTTTACTTTCTGTTTTAATTTACTGTGTTTTTATGGATACTTTAAATGTAATGATTTACCTGTACTTTTATGGTTGCTTTTATCTGATAACCGAATAAAGTTTAATGAATGAATGAATGAATGATTTATACTGGGGGGTACCTGTTATTAATCTAGCGGAAGCATTCTGCACCATCTTTTGTTTGCTGGTGATCTTTTTCTGAGCATTAATGAACAGGCGGTTGCAGTAGTCAATTCTAGACGTTACTAGGGTGCTGACCAGGGTTTTTCCTGCACTTGACTCGAGAAAGGGTAGGAGTTTTTTAATAATTCTGAGAGTGTAGAAGGATGACGAGACAATGGTATTGGTGTGTGTTCTGCGAAGGCCAGTTTGTCATTGAATATGACCCCTAGGTTTCTTACTTTCGATACTGGGGTGGGGGGGGGCGGTGGTCCCAGAATGGTGGGCCACCAAGTAGGGGACCATCCCGGGTGTAATTTGCCAAAAATCAGAACCTCCGTTTTGTCGGAGTTTAACTTTAAACAGTTATTAGCCATCCAGGAGCTGATGGCGAGCATTCCATCTTGGAAGCTGGCCGCAATTGCTCCTCCATCATTGTTAATTGCAAGCACCAGCTGTGTGTCGTCGGCGTATGATGTAAGTCCCATCCCATGGGCCTTGATGACCCTGGCCAGGTTCGACACATAGATGTTAAACAGTGTCCGACTCAAGGATGAGGGTGAATGGAGAGGACTTGTATTCGCCGAGACTCACTAGTTGTGTGCGGTTGGACAGAAACGAGGCTAGTAGTTCTTTGGCCTTTAGTTTGATGACACGATCGATTAGAGTAGCGTGAGCGACCGTGTCAAAAGCCGCTGATAGGTCCAGCAGCACTAACACTGCGGCCCCACCTTGGTCTAGAATTGTTCTGGTTTTGTCTGCATTGTTAATCCTCGCTGTTAAATAAGACTTCTTGGCCTGTTTAATATTGTTTAAATAGGTACGGTGGATCAATTTATATCTGATTCGATCTCCCGTAGTTTTAGTTTACCACCAGTGCCGCTCAGCAGTTCTGCTGGACAGTTTCTGTGCATGTGCATTAGGTATTGGCCTGTGCCAGTGCCGACTATTTTATGGCTGCAGCACTTCCACTGCGCACAGCCTTTGGCTGTGTGCTGCAGGTGTTGCCACAGATACCTTGGTGTGAATGTCCTTTATCCATGTGGGGGTTGCCCATCATACTTCCTCTGTGCAGGTCCTACAGAAGGGGGTTGGGCGCAGGGCCTGACCTACATTGGAATTTTCTCAATTACAGTTCAGTGCTTCAGATGACCCAAAACTGAATGTACCAGCAATGGGAAGTAGTAAAAAGTAGTTGTAACTGATCAGCTTGAAATTGCACCACAATTATTCGGGATTGGTAATTTAACTCCTACTATAAAGCTCTTCTAAAGAAAAACATCCAGAGGCTACAGATGATGCAAAACAAACCAGCCGGTGACCCACTTTGCAGCTCAAATACATAGTCCATACCCAACAGTCCTACATTCTAGACATTGATCACCTAGACAGAAGACATCTCAGTTCTATCACACTTTGCAGAAGCTGGCCTATCTACAAACTGTCTTCAGAAGTCCCTCCCCAAAGGTCGCAGCCAGGGATGTAGCTTCATGGGGGTGTTTGCTGTGTGACACCCCCAAAATAAATGCATTGTTGCCTTGGTAGTTGGATCTGGGGTCCATAAGTCGGGACTGCTGTCGCTATTTCGTTTTGTCTGGTTGTGAGCCAAAAATAAAAGACAAAACAGTATCCTTTGATTTAAACAGTAGAGAGATTGACAGAGAGAAACAGAGATACCTATCTGGTGGCAGAATTTCAAAAGGTGAAACTAGATCCCGGGAATCAATACCAGCTTCCCTGTTTGTCCAAATTAATTATCACATATGAGTGCGCTTTGAAATACTTCAGGATGTGCACTGCACAAAAAAGCACAGCTAGTGTTTGACTTAATAGACTGTAATGTTGCTTCATTTATAATAAGAATCTAGGCGAAGTTTAGGATTACATGACTACTGACTTAACTTTTAGTTAACTTATGGAATCGTCGTTGGCTGGGCAAGCCATGAAAGTTTCTAAAAGCTACCACTTATAATGTCTGTCTATGCAGTGATATAATCTGATTTACTAGGTTGTAAAGCTTCCACATTTTAAGGAAATACAATTTTTGAATTTTGAAGAGATTGTATCATACTTTTACATTGTGTTTGTTGCACGATATAGATTGCTCGGCTCATGCACGGACTCTTAGAACCACGCCAGACCCATGGCGCGGCTCTGCTCGACCAATTAATTTGCCTGCAGGCTCCCCCCACTGAGGACTCTGACTTAGCATATGAGTCTTCAGTCACTTGATAAAATGATTTGTAAAAGGCATGGATTATAAACATGGAACCTGCCCACATGCACCAATTTGACAACTCTACCATCAAGGCTTCCTGTGGCAAAGCCGAAGATTTGAGCATGCAGTAAAAATACATTTTAAATAAGTGGCCCCAGGACAGGGATTCAAGGTTGTTGTGTTGTACATGACCATATTCATGAGTTCCTAATGAGAATTACCTGGCCCAGGAGGGACAGGCAACAATATAGGTTCCGCTACGTGCTTAGAGTGTGAACCCATCAAATGCATTCCTGGTTTAGTAGTTTGGTCTGAGGTCCCTGAATCAGGTCTGTCGTCTGTGTTTTTTCCTCGTTATTCTCATTTCACTAAGAGGTTTCAACTTGTTCTGTTTTTTGGATAAGGATCTCAAATATATATAGAGAACAGTTTACTAGTACTCCTTGAATGGATGCAAATTTACTACTTTTGGAATAGGCTTGAAAAGTTGCACCAGTCTCAGGTTTCAGGCATAAGTCCGGCAATAAAACACCCAATAGGTAATGGGATGAATGCCTGGCATTATTTAACCAGGGGCGATCCTTTGGGGTAGCATTCCAAACCATTATTTTCGCCCACTGTGCCGCACAAGACAGGGGGCCTGATTTAGGATTATAGCAGACAGAGAAAAGGCAGATAAGGACGCCTTGGACTTTACTGCCTTTACTCCACCTGCCAAATTTAGAGATATTTGTCCACCCAGCAGACACCTCTATACATTGGCTGGACTCCCCGTCATCATGGTTCCTGTGAATGTCAGAAGTTTAACTGACTGCTCCATCAAACATGATGGCTGGCCAACAAACTTTTCCAAAGTTTTTTATTCTCCAAAATCAAATTCCCAAAGCAGGAGTTTGTATTTGAAGTTTTTGGAAAATAAAAACAAATCTAATGCCCCCCCCCCCCACATTTTTAGCTCGAGCCTAGCAGCGCGTATGTGCTGCTCGCTCTGCAAGTCTTCTGTAGTAGAGTATGAGAGAGAAGCTATGCACACTGTCCATGCATATTTTTCATTGACTTGCATCATTGTCTTTCGTAAATGCTGCCTTCGGATTCGTTAATAGTATTGTTAGTCCCTCCTTAGTAGAGCCTTGTCTTCATTTGTAACTTCCATGGCAACTGGCCCCTTTACTTCGGATGTTCCACAGGACCTGTTATTTAGTCTGTAAGCACTATTTACTTTATTGAGTGTTTCTTACTGCAGGCCGGACATGCGCTGCTTCAGCTTAAACCGCTTGTGTTTTTTTAAGCAGCACTACCGCCCCCGTAATACAGCACATGCTTTCAATTACTTTAACCCAGCATTATTTCATGTCTATTTCACCTCCCCAATTAAAATGGATTTAAAAATGATTAGCGAATAAAGTCATGTGAATTCCAGGTAGCACATAATCCTGTGCTAATGGGCTGAAGCTGACAGTAACACATCTGTGTTACCTGCCATCTGTACTAAAGCCACCTGACAGGTTGTTTTCAAAAACCTGTTTTCTTAACAACAACAACAGAACCACCACCAACAAAACCATCACCAATACCACCACCTCCACTGCCACCAATACCACCACAAGCAAAACCGATACCATCAATACCACCATCACCAATACCACCACTACTAATACCAACACCACCAGTACTATCACCACCAATACCACCTCCACCATAAATACCACCACCACTACCAACATCACCACCACAAATACCATCACCAACACGATCACCACCAATAGCACCACCACCAATACTAATACCACCACCAATACCACCAGCACCTATACCACCACTGTCACCACTAATACCACCACTAATACCACCACCACCAATACCACCACCACCAATTCCACCACCACCAAGACCACCACCATCACCAATACCACTACCACCAATACCACCACCCCCTCCAATACCACTACCAATACCACTGCCACCAATACCCCCACCACCAATACCACTAATGTCAATACCAATACCAGTGCCACAATCACCAATACCAATACCACCACAAATACCAATACCACCACCACCACCAATACCACCACCACAGCACCTCTCGCTCACCAGTAATAGCAGGGGCACTGTACGAGGCCAGAGCTGCAGCGAGACCATCTCTCCCTCCCTCCATGCCTACCATAAAGGACAGCCCGCCATGCACCAGGAGGGGAAGCCAGGGCCCTACTACAGCTGGAGTGTTTTTTATTAGGCCAAAGATAGCAATGACATTACGCAATGCCACACTGCACACTCCAATCACGGAGAGGGCGGGAAATAGTCGCCCCCCTCCCGCTCTTCCTCCTGAGCCATGACAGTGTAATCACAGAGCAAAAGCTGTTGGAGCGCTTTCTTAGTGTTTATAGCTCAAATCATATGTAACTCTCACTTCACACTTTTGTGTCTGTGTAATTTACAACACTTACACATCTTCTTCACTGAACTATTGATCACTACTGTGAAGACGTTGCAGGCCGATCTCGTCCTCTGATATTTACAATCCAACAAGTGGTCGAGAAGGCCCTATATTGCAATGCAATAGGTCTCGCATTTGCGAGAATTTAGGCTATTAGTATTGTAAATGACAATGCCTTTTATTTGTGTTTTAAAACCCAAAACATAAATAAAAGGCATTGTCATTTACAATGCAAATCGATCAGACTTGGGTGAATGCGAGACTTATTGCATTGCAAATGCTTGTTCTATTTTTACTGTCCCTCACCACCAGGATATATCTAGCAGTGACAGATAGTTAAAAAAAAAAGCCATCACACTGTCCTCTCTAAATAGGGTGGACGGTCGGTCGAATGGCTTGCTTCCCATGTCACTTACTCTTTCGTGCCTTCAAAGTAAGTTTTACACTGACAGAATACATTTTGGTAAAACTAGCGTCCTGCCCAACTCAAAATTGGGCGGGGGGACCTGGAGTTTGGCTGACCAAGTACCCGGTCGCCGTTGAAACAGAGGACCTGCCCGCCAAACTCTAAATCAAACCTGTGGCAACGTTCTAGTGTTCCGCTTGACGGAACAGGAAGGGGAATAGCGAAAGCGGAAGGCGGCCATTTTGTATATTGGCGCAGACCGTTAAACTGAAAGGTTGAGTTTCCCGGCGCTCCGTGGAAATAAAGGTTTAAGTAAAACTCGCACGGTGTTTGACTCCATATATTACCATCTTTACAATGGCGACGAAGGTGGGATGGCATAACGCCCGACCCACATACAGCGTGCTGCACCAGAAGTGCCGATCCGGCGGAGCACAGCCCAGCCGAACCACGGAGCGTGGCAGAGGACTCCTGCGAGCGCAGGACGGCGCGTACCTCGAACTGCCGAGTACTGCAGGAGCACTACTGAAGGAGGTAGGCCCGCGGGCGCCCCACCTTACCCAGGGTACCACGAGGGTGAACGACCCCGCGGAGTGGAGGTGGACTCTGACAAACTGGCGGAACAGCGCGAAGGCGAAAGGGGGCCGAGCACCACTCACCCTGAGGGAGAGGAGGACCCACAGGCACTGCCTGAATCCGCGCACGCCCCACTAGAAACAGACAGTGACGGCGACCTTGGCGAAAGGGACTCAGCAGTGCAACCCGCGCCAGGTAGCCCCCCAGGGAGAGCAATCCCCATCCAGCCCGCCAGACGAAGAGCCAACGACATGGCGGTGCAGTCATCATCTCTCACGCAACTCGTGCCTTTCCTGACCAATTCGGGGGAGCCGGAGAGGCAATGGGAGGACTGGAAGAGGTATTTCCTCAACTACCTCGACGCGTTGGAAGAAGAGGCGGGCGCGCCATACTCCAGCAAGACAAGGAAAAAAATCCTGTTGCATAATCTGGGCCCTGAAGGGATAAGGGTCTACGACACCATTGTCAAGATAGAAAGAGATGCCGCAGATACCGACGTATTTAGCCACGCCATTGCCGATCTGGACGCGCACTTCAGACCTGTCGTGTGTGTTGCGATTGACCGTTACAACTTTTTCCAGTGGAAACAGAAGAGCAATGAGACGGTGGACGAGTATGTGGTAGCCCTGCAGAAATTGGCACTCACATGCAAGTTTGGTGCACTGCACGACGACCTGATTAGGGACCAGATCATCATGCACACGTCAAGCACCCATGTCCAAGAGAAACTATGGGTGAATGGAGATGCCCCCCTCAAGGAAATTTGGGCGATGGTGAAGAAGGTTGAATTGTCCAAATGATTCGCCCAGGCGGCCAAGAAGGAAACAGGAGGGACGCAAACAGTATGCAAGATAATGACGCAAGGGAGGGGTGAGCGTCCCAAGCAGAGAGATCAGCAGAGAAAACAGGAAGGAAGACGTCCTAACCAATCCAATCCAGCGAACAAAGGAGGACGGCAAAGCTGGTGCGGGAGTACAACGCACCTAGGGAATGATAAAGTGTGCTCAGCATTTCAAGCGAAGTGTTCGTATTGTGGAGTGTTCGGTCACTACGAAAAGGTATGCCGCCGGAAACCCAAGGGAACAACAGTCAAGTATGTGAAGTACCAAAGAGAAAACAGGCATTATCAAGCACTCTCACAAAGTATGTAATGATCCAAAAACTTATTGTCATCAATCACAAGTTTCAAGATTACAGTTCATTGATAGGAAATGGACTTCCAAAGTACGGATCCAGACCAAGCGTTAGACTTCAAATCTTTATTTCATAAACATTAAAAATATTTCCAGCTTGTCCTGCCGACACGTGTTTCGTCTCATGGAGACTTTTTCAAGGCCAAGAAGACGGAACTAGTGCACTGATATTCAACACCACGAATCTTGTTATCTAATGCAGATGAAGCCGAGTTCTAAGATCACACCAGTAATATGAGTCCGAAAAAGATATATCAGGGGGACACAATCCTTCTAGTCTGGTTCACTAGTATATATTCATGAGGAACATAGAGCGATGTCCAGAGTAATTGTTCAGAGTAAAAGAGGATAGACTTAATAAATTCATAGATCTTGCTTCTTGGAGGTGGAATCGTCTTTTCTCAAGTTTAAGCGATGACCATGATAAGTCACTAGTTTAGCGCAGCGTCACCCTGACACCTCCACTGCTGTCAGCTACTCACATAAAGAATTGTATATAATTTACATTACACGTATACTTGCCTAGAGAATTGTATTGCTCATATGTGCGGACGTTTTCTCATTTTGAGGAGCACTACCACCACAATCCTGTATTGCAACAGTCAAGTATGTGGACCAGGAGCAACAGGACGATACAACTGGGTCAGAGGAAACGGAAGACTTGGAAGAAATCCTATACATAGACGTCCAGGTGCTGAAAATGGATGGGTTTGGAACTGACAAACCCAGACTGGACATGCACATAGGTGGAATACCTTTGGAAATGATAGCAGACAGCGGCGCTCCCATCTCCATCATACAAAGAAAGGTATGGGAAGAAAGATTCGTGTCAAAACACGGAGAGAATCTGCACCCTATGGACTTGCGGCCTGTCACATACACTGGGCAGAAGATCCCGATGTTAGGGTATTGCCCCCTATCGTTTGAATTCAGAGGCCACCAGGCCATGTGCAAACTATATGTTGCGGAGAAAGGCCCCTCGGTCTTGAGTTGGAAAGACCAAGGTGCCCTAGGGATACAACTTAACCCTGGAGGCATTGAGAAGATCCTACTTATGGATATGGACAGGAGAGATGACGCTGACTCGTGGAAACGAGCGTACCCCAAAGTCTTCAACGGCCAAATAGGAGAACTAGCGAGATACAAGCACCTCATAAAGTTGAAGGAGGGAGCGACTCCTGTGGTGCACAAGGTGAGGAACATCCCGTTCAGGAGCAGGGAAGCGGTACAACAGGAACTGGACAGACTCGAAAGAGAAGGCGTGATCAGAGCCATAGAAAAAGCAGAATGGCTTTCTCCCCTGGTGGTAGCCCAGAAGCCTAATGGAAAGGTCCGGCTGTGCGTGGACCTTAGGGAACTAAACAAAAACATTATCATTGACAAGATTCCCCTGCCACGCATAAACGAAATGCTGGCGAAGACGAAAAACATCAACTGGTTCTCCACAGTGGACTTATCGTCAGCCTACCACCAAGTAAGACTACACCCCTCGTGCAGCCATCTTACGTCGTTCATCACGCCATTTGGCTGTTATGAATTCGTGCGGATGCCGTTTGGCCTGGCCTCAGCGGCCGCGGTTTTCCAGAAGATGATGCACAGACTACAGAAGGGAGTGGAAGATGTACAGTTCTTCCAAGATGATATCTTAGTGATGGGAAAGACCATGCACGATCACAATGAAAAACTTCACAAAGTACTAAGAACCTTGCAGGACAATGGCCTAACAGCAGAGTGGTCAAAGTGTAAATTTGGAGTACAGTCAGTCACGTACTTAGGTCACGAAGTGAGAGAAGAAGGGATCAAACCTAAAACATCTAACATGAAGGCGATTCTGGACGCCCCCACTCCGGGCAAGAAAGAAGACGTTCGGTCGTTCTTAGGAATGGCCGAATATTACAGCAAATTCGTGCCTCACTTTGCCACCAAAACGCATCACCTACGTCAGCTACTCAAGGAAAAGAACAAATTCCAATGGGGCCAGGAGGAGCAGACCGAGTTCGAAGCGCTGAAGAGGGAGATGAGTACTGCTCTTCCACTCAAGGGATTCGACCCCAGCGCAGAGTCTATTCTCACGACAGACGCCAGTGACAAGGGTCTAGGAGCAGTCTTGATGCAACGGGCAGAGAATGGCGAGACAGCGACAATCAGCTTCGCATCCAGGTCCCTAGCACCCAACGAGGAAAAGTTTAGCGTGATTGAGAAGGAGATGTTGGCAGTAGTGTGGGCCATGGAGAGATTCCGCCAATACCTGTGGGGAGCAAAATTCTTAGTGAAGACAGACCACAAGCCCCTGGTCCGAGTGTTAACCTCAAGTGGCCATGCTCACGCCACACCCAGGATCGCAAAAATGACTCTGCAACTGTTGGACTTTGTATACGATGTGAAACACATCCCGGGACCGCAAAACAAGGTAGCGGACTTCCTTAGCAGGGCGGCAGCCATGGAAGACGCAAGCAGCCAGGAGAAACAGAATTGGGAAGGATATGTGGTCGCCACTATTCAAGATGCCGAAAAAGTGATAAGTGCGCAAGAGTGGGAAGAGGCATACAAAGAAGATACTGACTTAGAAGCCATCAAAGGGTACGTCATCCATAGGTGGCCAGAGAAAAGACACCTCAAAGAAGAACTCCGGAGGTACTGGGAAGTAAGGGATGAACTGTCTCTGGCCGAGAATCCTACTTTCCTGTTGCGAGGGGACAAAGTAGTACCACCTCAAGGCATACTGGAACATTTGATGGTTTTATTACACGAAGGGCACCAGGGCATCACCAAGACCAAAGCCCTTGCCAGGCAAGCATACTGGTGGCCGGCCATCGACGCACAAGTTGAACGACATGTGAGACAATGTGAGTCGTGCGCCAAGGCGGACAAGTCCCAAAGCATGATCAGACCCCCTCTAGGAAAATTCCCGATACCTGACGGACCCTGGGAAATGCTGTCTGTGGACATAATGGGGCCCGTCCTAAATAAAGCAGGGGCACAGAAGTACGTGGTGGCTCTCATCGACAAGTACTCCAAGTGGCCGGAAAAAGAGGTGAGGGAGACTGTGGATACAGAAGCAGTGGTGAACTTCCTGCGAACCACCTTTATCAGAGAGGGAATCCCGAAGGTCATCATCAGCGACAATGGGCCGCAGTTCACCTCGGCTAAGTGGATTGCCTTCATGGAGAGAAATGGAATAGAAGTGAAACACACGCCCATCTATCATCCCTCAGGTAACGGCCAAGTGGAGCAATTTAATCGTGTGATCATGGGTACCATCCAGGTAGCCATCAACGATGGGCTAGATTGGGAGAAGGAACTGGAAAGGATGATCTAGGCCTATCGGATCACCCCAGGGAGCACAGGATACAGCCCCTTTAAAGATCCAAGAGGGAGAGAAGCTTTCACCAAGGATAACAGAGCGTGGAGGAAGTTGGTGATACAGAGCAAGTGGTCCCCAGCGGTGGTGAAAAGGAACTTGGAAAGAGCACAGGAAGTGTACACGACACATTTCAATAAAAATCACAATGTAAAGAAAGCAGAACTGGAGAAGGGTGACTGGGTGAGAGTCAAGCTGGCCGTCCTCAAGAAGAAGGGAGAAAGCAAATTCTCACCACCCTTGCAAGTGCTAGAGCCGTACGCCCGGTCGGCCTTACTCAGTGATGGGAAGGTATGGTCGCAGGACAGGATGGCCAAATGCAGCAAGATCATTAAATGGGAAAGTGAAGTGGAAGATGGAGCTGAGAATGTCGTGGAGGATGGAGAAGAAGGAAGTTGTGGAAGGCGAAGTGAGAATGTAGAAGAAGGAATGCAGCAAGTGGAAGAGGGCGAAAGCGAGGAAGGTGCGAGTGAAGGGCTGAGGAGCTGGTGCAAGGAAGAAGAGTATGAGGAAGTGACAAACAATGATGGTGGAAGCGCATGGAAGCCCATGGGAATGAAGGAACAGGACAGTGATGTAGGAGTAACGAAGGTGAAGACCAGAGTTGGAAGGGAAGTGAAGGTGCCAGAGAAGTATAAAGACTTTAACATGGACTGGAAGTAAGAACTCAGTTTTATTGTGTTGTTTGCATAAAGGGGGGAGATATGTGGCAGCGTTCTAGTGAGTGTTCCGCTTGACGGAACAGGAAGGGGAATAGCGAAAGCGGAAGGCGGCCATTTTGTATATTGGCGCCGACCGTTAAACTGAAAGGTTGAGTTTCCCGGCGCTCCGTGGAAATAAAGGTTTAGGTAAAACTCGCACGGTGTTTGACTCCATATATTACCATCTTTACAAAACCCAGAAGCCCACCTAATGCAGATCAGTTGTGGCCCTGCTCCTCATGGGAACAGTCCATCCCGAAACTTGGTCTCCTCGCATATTCACCCTGTGCCGAATGCTACTTTAGTTGGGGAATTTTAGATTCACCCCCCTCCAAATCTCACTGACTAAGCTACACCCCTGATTTACCAAACATATCATTACTAATAGCTAATTACACTTTTACGGGTGATGTGCTCTTTTCAGCTCCACTAATTTCTACGGTTACGTTTATTTATAATTGTTTTCAGACATGGCCCTCTTCTACGTATTTTTTGAAAAGCTCTCCTGATTAGGCCTCAATCATTTATTGCCCCCTCCCCCCACCCCTCATACTTCCTGGGTACCTCCCTTAGCAGTGTCCTGCATTATTTGCCAGGTTGTTACCAATACCGTCTTTGTTCCCTCTTCGGCCACCCTCGTTCCAGTACTAACCAACCAAAGCTGTGCTGTCACGAATCCAAAATGTGGACCGCATGTTTTTGGTGTCCGTGTCTATTTTGACATCAGCCCGACGTGAGCAGACATACACGCAAGTGCACTTGCAAACAGATCACTGCCAAAATAGGACAGCTGTAAACTCGTTTTCCAGCAGCAGGTGGCTACAGGAAGACAAACGATTCATAGTGTTGCCCTGCAGCGCCATCTTCTGCTTAAATTGAAACATAACACACGGCATCGCTCACCCTACTGGTTGCAGAGGCACTTTTTTTACTTGATAATTTTTCCCTAGTTTGAAATTTGAAGCACAATGCACTAAAACCAACGAAAAATAGAAGCATGCTCCGTATAACTAGCTCCTATCAAATTTACAGACAATAAGCATCCTCAAGGCCGCCAGGCCCAGCCTATTGAAAGGAAAGGGAAGTGAAAGGGAATTGAAAGGAGGTATAATTGTAAAAGGCACTCTTACACAGATACAGAACTCGGTCCAAAACTCTGAACCCCTCAAGGGGCGAGGCATCTAACTAACAATACATAGACATCAGCTTCATTGATCCCAGTGCAAAGTCATCTAGCGAGTGACTTATTATTAGCACTATAGAACCTTCCTGGTCTGTGTTACAGAAAGTGCCCCGGAGGTGCAATAGATAACTGTGCCCATTGTTTGCGCCGAGGGCACTTTAATAATACAGAAGGGGTCACACACTCTAGTGAGTCCCCTTTTGCAGTATGGATCTGCAGGTGCATATTTTACACCACAGCGATCACAATTGGACTAAGGCAAATGAGGAAATGCTATACACTCTCTGCCAGAGGTTCTTAACCTATTTTACTATACTAATTCACCACTAATCCTTTTATGGGTTCTGAAGTAGCATGCTACTCGCCAAAAAAGCGCTTCAAACCCCCATCAACGGTAGCAAGCACTATATAGATGCAAACCTTTTCCCCTCTTCTATCCATCAACTATCCTTCTCAATCCAAATAACTGACTACCATATCCATCACTCAAATCACTTCCATATTTCAATATACTAATCCGCCACTAATCCTTTATGGGTTCGGGAGTAGCGTGCTACTCGCCAAAAAAGCGCTTTGACGCCTCATCAGGGCTAGTAAGAGCTATGAAACGCCAGAAAGAAACGAACTTCTAGGTATTGTCAAAAGCATACAATCTGGATCTCCATCTGACACATGCCCAGTGGCGCGGTGTAAAGGTGTTATGGAGAGCATGCTAATCGACCATATTAGATTTACAAAAGGGGGTGGTGATGAACAGAGTGTCTGAATTGAGCAGACCACTCTTACCCAGTCCAAAGATCAGGGCTTGATCCATCACCGTTATTTATCTCACTGCCCCATCCCAGCTCAGAACATGGCTATATGCAAATCAGTCTGTCCCTGGCCCAGTGCATCATGGGAACAGGGCAGACTAAACTACCAAGCCAATTCTTTACCAGAAAGGAGACAAGCTACCGGGGACCGGTTTCTGGCATTTCAGCCTCTTCGGCCCGGCTTGCTTGAATCCTGATGGAGCAGTGAGAAAGGGACTCATGTCTGAGTATACCCTGCCACACCTATAGTGGCCAAAATCGATTTACAAAAGGGGGTGGTGATGAACAGAGTGTCTGAATTGAGCAGACCACTCTTACCCAGTCCAAAGATCAGGGCTTGATCCATCACCGTTATTTATCTCACTGCCCCATCCCAGCTCAGAACATGGCTATATGCAAATCAGTCTGTCCCTGGCCCAGTGCATCATGGGAACAGGGCAGACTAAACTACCAAGCCAATTCTTTACCAGAAAGGAGACAAGCTACTGGGGACCGGTTTCTGGCATTTCAGCCTCTTCGGCCCGGCTTGCTTGAATCCTGATGGAGCAGTGAGAAAGGGACTCATGTCTGAGTATACCCTGCCACACCTATAGTGGCCAAAATCGATTTACAAAAGGGGGTGGTGATGAACAGAGTGTCTGAATTGAGCAGACCACTCTTACCCAGTCCAAAGATCAGGGCTTGATCCATCACCGTTATTTATCTCACTGCCCCATCCCAGCTCAGAACATGGCTATATGCAAATCAGTCTGTCCCTGGCCCAGTGCATCATGGGAACAGGGCAGACTAAACTACCAAGCCAATTCTTTACCAGAAAGGAGACAAGCTACCGGGGACCGGTTTCTGGCATTTCAGCCTCTTCGGCCCGGCTTGCTTGAATCCTGATGGAGCAGTGAGAAAGGGACTCATGTCTGAGTATACCCTGCCACACCTATAGTGGCCAAAATCGATTTACAAAAGGGGGTGGTGATGAACAGAGTGTCTGAATTGAGCAGACCACTCTTACCCAGTCCAAAGATCAGGGCTTGATCCATCACCGTTATTTATCTCACTGCCCCATCCCAGCTCAGAACCTGGCTATATGCAAATCAGTCTGTCCCTGGCCCAGTGCATCATGGGAACAGGGCAGACTAAACTACCAAGCCAATTCTTCACCAGAAAGGAGACAAGCTACCGGGGACCGGTTTCTGGCATTTCAGCCGGCTTCAGCCCGGCTTGCTTGAATCCTGATGGAGCAGGGAGAAAGGGACTCATGTCTGAGTATACCCTGCCACACCTATAGTGGCCAAAAACGATTCAGAAAAGGGGGTGGTGATGAACAGAGTGTCTGAATTGAGCAGACCACTCTTACCCAGTCCAAAGATCAGGGCTTGATCCATCACCGTTATTTATCTCACTGCCCCATCCCAGCTCAGAACCTGGCTATATGCAAATCAGTCTGTCCCGGGCCCAGTGCATCATGGGAACAGGGCAGACTAAACTACCAAGCCAATTCTTCACCAGAAAGGAGACAAGCTACCGGGGACCGGTTTCTGGCATTTCAGCCGTCTTCGGCCCGGCTTGCTTGAATCCTGATGGAGCAGGGAGACCCTTGCTCATTGCACCATCAGGATTCAAGCAAACCGGGCCGAAGACGGCTGTAATGCCAGAAACCGGTCCCCGGGAGCTTGTTTCCTTCCCAGTGTAAGAATTGGCTTTTGTAGTTTGGTTTGCCCTGTTCCCATCATGCACTGGGACAGGAACAGAGTAATTTGCATACAGCCAGGTTCTGAAACTGGGATGGTGCAGTGAGCTAAAAAACGGTGTTGGATCTAGCCCTGATCTCTTGACTGGGTGAGAGTATTCTGTTTAATTCAGAGACTCTGTCCCTCACCACCCCTTGTTGTAAATATTCTTGTCCACCCTAAGCGTGGAAGGGTATACTCAGATGTGAGTCCCTTGCTCATTGCACCATCAGGATTCAAGCAAGCCGGGCCGAAGAGGCTGAAATGCCAGAAACCGGTCCCCGGTAGCTTGTTTCCTTCCCAGTGTAAGAATTGGCTTTTGTAGTTTGGTTTGCCCTGTTCCCATCATGCACTGGGACAGGAACAGACTAATTTGCATACAGCCAGGTTCTGAAACTGGGATGGTGCAGTGAGCTAAAAAACGGTGTTGGATCTAGCCCTGATCTCTTGACTGGGTGAGAGTATTCTGTTTAATTCAGAGACTCTGTCCCTCACCACCCCTTGTTGTAAATATTTTTGTCCACCCTAAGCGTGGAAGGGTATACTCAGATGTGAGTCCCTTGCTCATTGCACCATCAGGATTCAAGCAAGCCGGGCCGAAGAGGCTGAAATGCCAGAAACCGGTCCCCGGTAGCTTGTTTCCTTCCCAGTGTAAGAATTGGCTTTTGTAGTTTGGTTTGCCCTGTTCCCATCATGCACTGGGACAGTAACAGACTAATTTGCATACAGCCAGGTTCTGAAACTGGGATGGTGCAGTGAGCTAAAAAACGGTGTTGGATCTAGCCCTGATCTCTTGACTGGGTGAGAGTATTCTGTTTAATTCAGAGACTCTGTCCCTCATCACCCCTTGTTGTAAATATAATCGACCATATTAGCCACATGATCACTCTGTCCTTTCAAGAGTGTCATGTACTGGAAGCATGGAAGACTGCCCAGGTCATTCCCCTAAAGAAAAAACCCAACATCCCCATCTCACAACTGCAAAACCTTCGCCCCATCTCCCTTCTTCCCTTCTGTGCAAAGATTGTGGAGAAAATTGCTAATAAACAGCTTATGAAACATCTAGAAGAAGAAACCCATCTCCACTCATCCCAACCTGGATTCAGAACCGGCTACTCGACGGAGTCAGCCGTTCTATATTCCACTGAGTGCATAAGGCAGATAGCGGATGAAGGCGAGACAGCAGCATTAGTTTTATTAGATCTGAGTGCAGCGTTTGACACCGTGCTGCACTCCACGCTGATGTCTCGCCTGACGGAGATAGGGGTGACGGGGTCAGCGCTAGCCTGGCTGAAGTCTTATCTAGCCGATAGAAGATTTCAGCTACATTGTCCTCCCTTCAGATCGTCCCCACGCAAGGTAAGCCATGGGGTTCCTCAGGGCTCAAGTTTGAGCCCCACCTTGTTTAACATCTACATGGAACCCCTGGCTCGCGTGGTTGAGGCGTTTGGGGTGGACATTGTTAGCTACGCTGACGACACCCAGTTGGTGTTTAAACTCACACCCGACCGTAGTCAAGATGCCATCAACTTCTCGAACTGTATGTCAGCAGTGGCAGTTTGGATGAATGACAACTGCCTACGCCTTAATGGCGAAAAGACAGAGTTGTTGGTGGTCGGGAGAGCAACATCTTCATGGTCAAGGCTATGGTGGCCCAGTGAACTTGGGGACCCCCCCATTCCGAGGGAGTCGGTACGTAACCTTGGTGTTATGTTGGACACCGACCTCTCGTACAAGATCCACGTTAATAAAGTCACAGGGAGATGCTTTGGCCTACTCAAGGTTCTTCGTAAGGTCTTAGACCTCCTACCTGCAGTAGCTAGAAAAACCATTGTTCACGCCTTAGTGACTCCACACCTTGATTACGGCAACGCCATGCTGTTAGGGCTAAGCCAAAAAGCACTTCATCAACTTCAATGCGTGCAGAATGCTGCCGCACGTTTAGTGCTTGGCCTCCCACGCAGAGCATCAGGAAAGTCTGCCTTGGCTAAACTCCACTGGCTTCCCGTCAGGGAGCGTATTAAATTTAAAGCCCTCTGCTACGCACATCGCATAGCCCAGAACAAAGGTCCGGATTACCTCAAGAACCTCCTGGCCATACATCGCCCTACTCGTAATCTAAGATCTTCTGGTGCGATGCTGTTTAAAACACCTCGTATTCTTAGGGCCATAATGGGCGGACGCTCATTTAGGCACTTAGCCCCCAAATACTGGAATGCTCTACCACTGAATATGAGGATGGAGCCATCCGAAATAGGATTCCGGAGGAAATTAAAAACACTCCTCTTCCCCATTTCATAATCCCGTTCTCTCAGGTCCAGTGCTTTAAATGGGCCGGTACTGTCCGGTACGTAGTACCAGCACTTTTTTATTTTGAGAGGAAGAGTACCGGCACTTCTCAAGAGGAATGCTATACTTTTAATTGGAGAGTACCGGCACTTCTCAGAAACAAGCAGGTACTCTGGTACAGAGTACCTGCACTTCTATTTTTCCATTTCAAGCACTGCTCAGGTCCTCTGTTGAATGTATCAGTGATTAGCGCGGGGACACACTGTTCTATGTGTAGCAAGGCGCTCTATAAATGTTGCATTATTATTACTATGTAAATGCAATTTCAATGACAATTAACCTTTCACTTCTGTGGCCCCTCCCGTTGAATCACTACTGGAAACCGATCGATGCCCGCCTAAACAAATTCTACTACTTGAACCTCAAACATAAAACAAAATTAAGTATATATCAAACCTGCTCACAAATTATGAAATATTTTATTTAGTTCACAAACCTAAAAAATGTGAAAATCAAATATTGAATTTTAATTGGAAGGCTGGAGCTTTTCAAAATTGACTTTTATTTCTGAAAGATGTAGCGATATGAATGAATGAATTAGAAGAACTTATATAGCACAAACAGCTTCTCCAACTGGAGCATCCCGGCTCTTGTTGCAGGCGCAAGAAAGCAGATGACTACCAATTCCTTTCTAAAAAAGAGGAGCAGTGATATGTATTCACAATTCTTTAAAAATACGACTTTTTAGATGGGCTTTCAACATAGCCTCTGAAGACATATTCCGAAGATGATCAAGAAGAGAGTTCCAAAGTTTAGGTACCAGAGAGGAAAAAGCCCTGCCTCAGCTCTAGACTTGTGTATTCTCGGGATACACATAGGAATCTGGTGGGTAGACCATCCATTTCTGTCAGGTTGGTACCTTTTAATCTTGTTTTGAATAAAGCTCGGGCCCATCATTTCCAATGCCTCAAAGGTAAATAAGAGTGGTTTAAATTGTATTCTTTCGCTAATAGTGTCATGTCCTAGCTCAAGGAAGACAGGCACGATATATCTTTTATGAGGATCTTTATTTCTTACGTCCTCCTCCTTCCATGTCCCTACTCTAACTGCCCCTTTCCTGTCTACACTCCTCCTCTTCCCCTGGTTCCCTCCTAGCTCCACCCACCTAACTACTAGACTGCTGACTTTCCTGTCTACACTTCTCCTCTTCCCCTGGTTCCCTCCTAGCTCCACCCACCTAACTACTAGACTGCTGACTACATAACATCTCCCCCTTTCTTAACAAGACAATAAAACAGTAAACTAGTTCAGATCTCTTCAATGAGTCTCTTTGGTCGTTGAATGTCTCGGCGAGGCCGCACCGACATGGTTCCAGTCATGTCGGCCACCGAAGGGTCGCTTATCTGACTTTCGCTCTCTTGTTCAGAATGGTCAGGCCCTTCTAGGGCGGACAATCCAGTCATGTTCGTTAAGGCCTCCCTCATGTCTGGAGGACACTTCTTAAAGTGTGATACATTTCTGGTAATTCTTCGTTGATCAGACTCTGCTGTTATCATGGTGCCCTTCTGCTGGGTGACCAATAAAGGTTCTGCTCGAAAGCGACAGTCAGTCTTTCGTTGTTGGTCTTGTTTGACAATGACGCAGTCTCCTTCACGCAAGGACGGTGACTTCGCCCTCCTCTTTGCATCGGCATATGATTTCATTTTGTCCTTGTTGCGGCTGTCAGTCACCATCGCCTCTTGATGACTGCGGAGATTTATTTTTATTTATTTTTTCAATTTATAGGGCGCAACAGCTACCCAAAAAGGGTTTCCCGGCGCCTAGACACAGCTAGTTTGAGGACAGAAAAAGGGGGGAGATGGCTGTTGAGTATTATTGTTCAAATAGCCAGGTCTTAACAAGCTTTCTGAATCTGATGTAATTTTCTTCCTTCCAGATGAAGGGAGGGAGCGTGTTCCAAAGGGAGGGTCCCAGATGGGCAAAGGATCTGCCACCTGTTCTCGCCCGTTTGAATCTCGGTACGCAGAAAAAGGCTGCCGTCTGCGACCGAAGGTTTCGCTTGGGAGTGTAGAGGTAGGCGAGGGTTTGAAGATATTTAGGTGCTGTACCTGCTTTAATTCTGAACATATAGTTCAGGGCTTTAAAGCGGATTCTGTTTTCAATCCTGAGCCAATGGAGTTTCCGACGATGGTTCGAGACTCCGGAGTTCTTGGGAATATTGCATAGTAGCCGAACTGCTGCGTTTTGCACCACCTGCAGTCGGCCGACTACAGATTTGTTTGCGCCCAGGTACAGAATGTTGCCGTAGTCAAGCCTTGATGTAATGAGGGCATTGACTACGGTCTTTTGCGTGGACAAAGGCAGCATCCAGAGGATCTTCCTCAACCATTTAACTATAGTGAGGCATAGGCCAGTTACTTTACTGGCCTGTTGGTTCATGGATAGGGAATTGTCCAGAGTGAAGCCCAAATTTCGAGCGTGGGTCACCGGAGTAGGAAGGGCGCCCATCTGGTCAGGCCAGTGTACGGGATTCCACAGATCTTGATCTTTTCTCAGGACCAGTATCTCCGTCTTGTCGCCGTTTAGTTTTAACTGGTTTTTTGTCATCCAGTTCAGGATGTTTAGGAGTCCGTCTTTGAGTAACGAAGGGGAGTGAGGACAAGATTCGGATAGGGAAAAGATGATTTGGGAGTCGTCGGCATAGTTCATAAGAGTGAGACCCGATAGTTCAACAAGGTCGGCCAGGGGTTTGAGATATAAATTAAAGAACAGAGGGCTTAGAATAGACCCTTGGGGCACTCCATGGAATGCAGGCAGGGTATCCGAAACGGCTCGTGAAGATGTGATCTGGAAGGTTCGGTTTGTCAGGAAGGACCGGATCCAATCCAGTGCCTTTCCTCGTACACCATTTTTGTGCAATTCTTTGATAAGAGTTTCGTGGGAGATGGTGTCGAACGCCGCGCTCAGGTCCAATAGCACGAGCGCGACCGTCTGACCTTGATCAAGTAGCTTTCGGATGTGTTCAGTGACTCCGAGCAGGGCGGTTTCTGTAGAGAAGCCAGCCCTGAAGCCAGATTGTGATGGATGTAGTAGAGAGTTTTCTTCTGCGAAGGTAGCTAAAGCAGAATGTACGTGTCTCTCCAAACATTTGGAAAATGCCGGGAGCAGGGATATGGGTCTGTAATTAGCGAGGATTTCCGGGTTTGCAGTCGTTTTTTTCAGAAGGGGCGTAACCATGGCATGTTTCCATAAGGCTGGGACAGTGGCAAGATCAAGGGATGAGTTCAGAAGATTAGCAATGATCTCCAATGAGTTTTCACCAACTTGTTTAATGATTTTTATAGGAATGGGGTCCCTGGGGGAGCCGGATTTTATGGTTTTAAGAATTAGTTTCAGCTTGTCTACTGAAAGAGCAGGCCAGGATTCCAGTAAGTTGTCACCAAGGGATGTTGGTGCAGGGTCAGAGAGAGAGGATAGTTCTGTATTTTTTGCCTTGATATCTAGGATGATTTTATCAATTTTCTCAGTAAAAAAGCATGCTAACGCCTGACATTGTTGAGTATTTAATGGGGGTGCATCAACTGTAGTGTGTGCACCAGCCAGTTCTTTAACTTTGTTGAAGAGGGTTTTTGGCATATTTGTGGCTTCCACGATAGTTTTTGAGACGAAAGCAGCTCTTGCTTTTGCACAGGCCGTGTGATAAAGATTCCTGGCTTCCTGGTAGCTTCTTTTTGCATCAGGGGCGTAATTCTTACGCCATTTGCGTTCGAGCGCTTTGCATTTGGATTTTTCGATCTTTAGGCTATCATTATACCATGGAGCCGGAGGGCGGTGTCTGCTCCCTTTGATGCAAGTAGAGGGCAAACATTTGTTGGCTGCATCGCTGAGCCAATTTTGCGCTTCGGTTGCTAGGCAATCCATGTTAGAGCTACAGCTTGGTGGGTTTTGTTGTAGTGCCGAGTTTAGCAGTTCTAGGTCTACTAGCTTCCAGTTTTTCCTATATGAGCCTTGAGCATCATATTGCAGGTTGGGGGAGGGTGGAAAAGTAATGTTGAATTTAATAAGATGGTGGTCAGACCAGCCTGTGGGCAAGGTGGCAATACAACTTAGTTCACTGATGTTGGATATTATAGGGTCCAGCAAGTGGCCAGCTATATGAGTAGGGCTAGAGTTTATCAGGGACAGATTTAGGGCCTTTAAGTCTTCAAGTAGGTTAGAACAGGAGGGGATGGTGGGGTCCTCTAGGTGCAGGTTCAAATCACCCAGCAGGGAAAAATTGCTTAAAGTGACGTAATAAGGGGTGATAAGATTGGCTAAGTTGGATACCCATTGAGAGGAATTGCCTGGGGGTCGATAAATCAGAAGGCCTGACATTGTGAAATTCGGGTTCAAGGAAATTTTGAATAGACCCGCTTCACAGGCTAGAATAGCTACAGGTTCCAGGGTGCATTTTAGTTCTCTATTAAAGATAATAGCTATCCCGCCACCTAGCTGTTTGTCCCTGTCTATTCTGACAATGGCATAGTTGTCGGGGAGGGCGGTAGCAACATCCGGCCCGGCGCTGTCGTGCAGCCAGGTCTCGGTTAAGAAAAGGGCACTGGGACCGTTTTCAGCTAGGAGGTTGAAGATATCATATATATGTTTGGGCAATGATCGGCAATTTGTACTGTAAAATACGTAAGTTAGAGGTTCGGTTTTGCGCAGTAATTTGCTTTTCCTATGTCTCCTGGAGGTGTCAGGGTGGGGTTGGCATATTGAGGTGGACAGTTTACAGTCCGAGCAAGAGCGTATTCCGACTTTGTGGAGGTTAAATATTGAGCACCTCGGATTGGGGGTAGGGCGCAGCGCTTTCAATTCAGATGATGATCTTACCAGCCTTGAAGATGTAGGGAGAGGCGACACCGCTCGCAGAGCCCCTTCCCAAGTCGGGATGCGATTCCTTATGGGACGCCCTAGCATCAGGGTTGCAGGACACTTTCCGGTGGTTGCGTGAGGGGTTGTCCTGTAGGCTCTAAGGACCTCGTTTAGAGCGCTTGCAGATCCTTCCTTTCAGCAGTGGCTTGTTGAAACGTCTTTTTGAGTGTGGCCATGAACCTTTCAATAGTGCCATTTGCCTGCGGCCATAGAGGTGTAACTTTCCTATGTTTAAAGTCCAAGTGTTTTGCAAAGGCACTGAACTCGTGTCCATTGAAAGGGGTTCCATTGTCTGTTTTCACCTCTTTGGGAACACCCCATGCTGCAAACACTTCATCCAACACCTTGAGAGTGCTGGAGGCACTTGTGGAAGATACAAATTGCGCAATGGGGAATCGCGAGTACTCATCAATTATGGCCCCAACATATTTCCCAGATTGTAGCGGTCCGTAGAAATCCATGGCGAGTTCTTGCCACACTCCATTTGGTAGGGTGGTCATTTGCAGTGGAGAGGGGGGATCCCCCGGCTAACCAGCTGACACTGATGGCAGTCCTCTAGAGTTGACTCAACCATCTGGTCGAGGAGAGGAAACCAAACCCGTTCCCGGAGGGCTCGTTTCGTTGACACTACTCCCCAGTGGCCTTTATGGGCGAGGTTGATGACACCTTGCCGTAGTTGTCTGGGAACAACAATCCGCTGACCTCGCAGTATCAGTCCATCCATGGTGACGGACAGTTCGTCGCAGACGTGCCGGAAAGCTTGCATTTCCTGCTTGACAGTCGGGTCATTGGCGTCTTCTTCACATTCATGTCTCCACCGGTTAGCCTGAATCTGACGTAGCACCTTCTGTAGGATGGCATCTTGCACAATGGCATCTCGGATGACTTCTATGGGAATGGCAGGTGGCAGCGCCTGATCAGCCACGAAGTGGATGTATTCCTCAGCAATGGAAGGCTTGGATTCAGACGATGCGTGCGGGTGTCGTGACATGTAGTCTGCCAGGTTCTCCGACTTCCCAGGTTTGTGAACAATTGTGAATGTATATTGCTGGAGTCTCAGACCCCACCTTTCAATCCTCGGCGGCATCTTGGATCTCGGGTTGCCGTAAATGGTGACCAGCGCCTGATGATCGGTGATCAGGGTAAAGTGCTTGCCATAGATAAAGACATGAAAATGTTCACACGCCCATACCACCGCAAGACTCTCCTTTTCAGGTTGTAAATATGCTTTTTCGGGATCAGACAGACTGCGACTGGCATAGGCGACGATACGTCTCTGCTCGGAGTCATCGTCATATTGCGCCAGTATCGCCCCCAACCCCACAGGGCTGGCATCCACTGTAATTTCAGTTTTCCGTCGGGGATTAAAGTACGATAGGTTATCAACAGATTCGACCGGCAGCTTGATCTCCCTGACCGCTTGTTCACACTGGGGAGACCAATCAAACGGTTGGCCTTGTGTCGTGAGAGCACGAAGAGGATGGCTGATGGTCGCATAGTCTCTGATGTAGCGAGCACAGTAGCTGGCCATGCCCAGAAATGACCTCAGTTCGCTAACATCTTGTGGGCTCTTGGTTCCGTTTAGAGTAGCTATCTTGTCCGGATCCGGTTTCATCCCGTCACTCGAGAAGATGTGACCGAAGAATTTCAAAGTGGACTGGTGGAACTCGCACTTGTTTTTGTTCAATGTCAGGTTAGCTTCCAGCAAGGCATGGCAGACGCGATCAAGAGCCTTGTCATGCTCATGAACGTCTGATCCGTACACAAGGATATTGTCACTGTAGTTCAGAGTGTTGGGGATAATAATAATAATAATAATAGGGACATTTGTAAAGCGCTGAGTTACGCGCACCGGCGTGTCCACGCGCTGGAAGTGGGAGAGGCAGCAAACAGGGAGCACAGTAGCTGAGTAGTCAGTTATTTCGCATAGAGGTAGGTTTTTAATTTCGCTCGAAACCTCGCTTCTTCAGGTTCCAGACGCAAGTCCACTGGAAGTTTATTCCAGTAGTTTGCCGCTAGGCACCTGAAAGATCTGCCTCCCATGCGCGATTTCTTCACCCTGGGGACCCTCAACAGGCCCCCACCGGCGGATCTGAGCGCTCGAGCGGGTTTGTACACTTCAACCAGTTTCCCCAGTGGTCGAGGTGCCCTGTCATTCAGGATACGGTGACACGTACAGAGGGCTTTATATTCGACTCTGCGCCTCACCGAAAGCCAGTGTAGCTTCTGCAGGGCCGCCTTCGAAGGCGCCCTTTTGGGCAGCCTAAGGATCAGACGAGCTGCCGCATTTTGCAGCACTTGGAGGCGAGCCATGCTTTTCTATGGTACCGCCAGGTAAAGCAGGTTCCCGTAATCCATCCTGGCGGTTACCAAAGCATGTACCAAGATTTGGCGAGCTTCCAACTGCAGTAGGTCCAGGACTTTCCTCAATCTTTTCAGTACCCCAAAGCATACGCCAACCACACGGTTGATCTGGGGCCCGAAAGTGAGACCTGCATCAAACCATACCCCTAGATTTTTTGCCTCCTGGCAAGGGGTGGGGGTTGGTCCTAAACAGGATGGCCACCATGCTGATGACCAGGCAGACTGGGCTCTCCCTACCACCAACACCTCTGTCTTGTTGCCATTGAGTTTCAAACAATTGATGGCCATCCAGTCGGCAAGTTCTTTCATGCACGACCGGAAGCCATCTGCAGCAAGACAGGGCGCGTGCGACAGGGAGATGACCAATTGCGTATCATCGGCATATGATACCAATTGGAGACCGTGGCTCTCCACAATGGAGGCTACAGGCGCTACATACAAATTAAAAAGGGTTGGACTCAGGGACGAGCCCTGAGGCACGCCCTGGCCCAAAGATACCCCTTTTGAATAGCAGTCGCCTTGCCTCACTTGAAAACTTCTCCCCGTAAGGAAGGCTTGGATCCACCTCAGCGCGGTGTTTGTGATACCACCTCTGTTCAGACACTGTAGCAAGGTGGTATGTGCTACAGTGTCGAACGCCGCGCTGAGGTCTAACAGGATCAAGGCCATCGTTTGCCCCTCATCTACGCCCTGTCTCAGATGTTCTGTTGCCATGAGAAGGGCGGATTCGGTAGAATGGCGCGGTCTAAAGCCAAACTGCGTGGCATGGAGCAATCCCGCCTCCTCCACATGTTTCATGATTTGGGTGTTAACCACCTTTTCCGCCACTTTGGACAGAAAAGGCAGGAGAGAAATTGCCCTCAGATTTTCCAACACCTCAAAACCAATGTGGGATTTCTTCCGGAGAGGGAGTACCACAGCCTGTTTCCACCCTTCAGATAACATACTCGATTTGAAAGAGGTATCCAGGACATGCCTTATGTAAGGCTCCAACACTTCCAGGCTGTCCCCCAAACGTTTAGGGGACACCGGGTCCAAGGGGGAGCCCGATTTAACAGAGAGGCATACCCTGACTAGCTCTTCAGGAGGGGGGGTACTAAAGTTCGTAAGAGACCCCTCTGTCTCCATGCCCTCCGATGTTGCCTCAAACTCAACCCCTACAGGGGGAGGATTAGGAAAAGTCGAATAAATTTTCTCGACTTTAGTGGAGAAATATTCGGCGATTCGGTCGCATGTTTCGGGCGAACAAATCTCTGGGTCTGCTGAAGAGTCTAAAATGGTCAAAGACTTATAGATGGAGAAGAGTTCTTTGCCGAGTTTTTTGCCCCTGAAATTTGACCTGCATAAAAGGCTGCCTTTGACTTTTTGATCAGCCTGTGATGCTGCCGCCTTTTTTCTAGAAACAGTTCCCTAGCCTGGGTATCATATGACACCCTCCACGCTCTTTCGGCTCGCTTGCATTCCGCCTTTGTTTGCCTCAGCTCTCCACTAAACCATGGGGCTGATCTGTCCTTACGGCCGCATGCAGATGAGCGACAGAGAGGGGCGGTCTGGTCAAGCGCTTGAATGATGCGCTTATTGAGGTTAGAAACCGCTGTTTCTATATCCTCCCCTCCAAGTTGGCCGTCCCTAATCAGAGCATGATTAAAATCCTCCAATGAGAAATTAGCCCACTTCCTCCTTAGATAGTTTAAGGGTGCCTGACTGGATTTAGTGGCTTTGGGGGTATTTATGGAAAAGACCACCAGATAATGGTCTGTCCAGGGGATTGGTTCGATAGTGGACACCTCAACCCCTTCCCAGTTAGCAAAAACCGGGTCCAGGAGGTGCCCCTGCCGATGCGTGGGGCTCGAGAACTTGAGTTCAAGCTGAAGGGCTTGAATGTCCCGGCAAAATTCCTCAACTCCTTTGTCCTCTGGGCAATCTAAGTGCAAATTTAAATCGCCCAATAGGAGGAATGTGTCCCTGCGCAACGTAGCCTCTGTTAAATTTTCTAACAGACTCTCCCTGAACTTGGCACAAGGCCCTGGGGGTCTATAAACAAGAAAGCCTTTGATCGTCTTGCCCCCGTTAACTTGTATAGTGAAAGCTCCCACCTCACTCTCAACAACCAGCGTGCTTTCCAACAAACATCCCAAGGGTTTCCTAAAAATAATTGCAATCCCCCCTCCCCTCCCTACTGGCCTGTCCTGCCTAACCATCGAGTAGCTCTCAGGCATAGCCTCGATGATGTCCGAGTCAGAGAACTGGTCTAGCCATGTCTCCGTGATGAACAATAGGTCAAACTTTCTCTCCGCAAGCAGCTCGAAAATATAGATTCTGTGCCTGCGCAGTGACCTCACGTTAAGGAGACCACAGGTAAGAGCAGCTAACTCCCCAGCGTCTGGCAGCATGGTGGTGAAACAGAAGCCGCAGTGAGCACAATCTGTGTCCTCACTAGACATACCGTGCCTGCATGATGGTAGAGTGGTCGGACATAATCTGAGGAGCTGCTCCCTGTCCCAGCAGATCTTAACATCCGGACCAGGGGTTCTAGCCCTAGGCCGCAATCGGCCACGGACGGGCGCAGACGGGCTCGACTTTGGCGACACTTCAGCGCGCCTTCGTCGCGCCCGCTGAATAACCTGTCGAATGGCCTCCTGAAAGATTTCTGCAGCTGAGGAGACGCCAAAGCTCAGGCGCTTGTATCTGAAAAGTCCAAGGTGGGTCGCAAATGTCGTGATGTAGCGAGACTTGACGTCCAACTCCAACTGGTGGTAGCCCTTGTTTAGATCCAGCTTTTAGAACACTTTCGCTCCGTGTAGCGCAGAAATCATGTCGCTGAGATGTGGCCCAGGATGGCGCTCCCTTTCTATGGCCGTGTTGGGTAGGCGCATGTCAACACACAGCCTCACCTTGCCAGGGGTGCCCTTTTTAGGTACGATGACCACCGGCGACACCCATGGAGTTGGACCGTCAGTCCTTTCAATGATGTCTGCTGATAGGAGTTCCTGAAGTTCAACCTCCACAGCTTTTTGGGGATGAAATGGTACACGTCGAGGGTGTTGTGCTACAGGTCTGATCTGTTCATTAATGTGAAGGTGGATTTGGCACCCTTTCATTTTCCCTAATCCCTGAAATAGTCTGGGAAACTTACTGATGACATCCTGTTCATCACTGACTTTGAATAGAATTTCGACCAGCCGGAGGCACTCTGCAGTCGGTAAGCTGAGCAGGCAATCTGCTTCTGGACCCTTGATGACATGTATGACTGCTGGTATGGTCACAGTTTTATGCCTGAGAGTTGTTGGAAATTTTCCCATGCAAGGGAGTGGCTTCTTGGCCATTCAGGTGAAAACTCGGACATGTGCGGGAGTCAATGGTGGCTTAGGTTTCATTCTCTCATATTCCGTGACCGGAATGTAGTTGAGCAAGGCCCAACTGTCCAATACAAATTTGGTATCATGATCCCCTACACTTATATCCAGACGTGGATATTTCTTGAGCTGGTCAGGATCTGCAATCATATTCACATATTCCACTGTGTACTCAGAGTCTCTGGATGATGATCTCGAATCTCGGGATGGTGATCTCCGCTTCCATCGAGATCTACGTGACTCCCGGCTGGAGTGTGACGAACCGGAGGATAACGTGGACTTGTCCTGGACTGCCCTTATGTGGTGTTTTCTGGTATTAGAGCGAGATGATCTCGTCGTTCCGCTCCGCCTCTCTTTTTGATAGTCCCCACACATCACCTCAAAGTGGTTTGTCCGCCCACATCTTCTACACCGCTGGCCCATGGCAGGGCAGGCGTCGATATGCGGATAGTCGTACCCACATCTATAGCATCTTTTCATCTTTTCCGGTCTCCTTTCCCTTCGCCCAGGGTCTTGCCTCCTATGCTCGGTGTGTCGTTGATGAGATGATGGCCTGGGTCTCCATTGCTTTTCTTTTGAGTTTCGACGGCTGCTGCCACTGGCTTGGACTCGACAGGCTTGTTCACGGCTTACGTTGCGTCCAGATTCGATGTTGGTAGCGTGCTCCTCCGCCTGGTCATAGTCATTTCTTCAATGTCATCTAACTCATGAGGTTTTCTTAGCAGCCGCCTCCTGAGGGTTTCCGAGTGACATCCATCTATGATTTGTGATTTGATAGCAGCATCTGTCGAGAAGGTGTCAAATTCGCAGTGCCTCGATAGTCGCCGCAATCGGGTGATGAATGCGCTCATTGCTTCATCTTTTCCTTGACGCGCTTGATGAAAGGCATGTCGTTCATAATCAACATTCCTTTTGTGGAGGAATTTTTTGTTCAGGGCCTCACGTACCTTGTCATAAGTTCCCACATCTGCAGGAGGAAGATCTTTGATTATCTTACTAATTTCTCGGCCCGCTAAATTGCGGAGGGCAATCAGTTTCTCTTCATCGACGGTTACCTTAGACCCCTTAATGTAATCTTCGAAGTCCTCAAGCCACTCTTGCCATCTGGGACCCATGCTCCCTCCAGTGGACAATGTCAAGGGTTCCGGGGGCCGTAGGTGCGACACTCCCGTGATGATCGGTTTGACTTCATTTCGTTGTGGGGATACGTTTGGAGTCACCATTGTGATGCCACGTGCCTTACACTCTTTCTTTTGACCCTGGTTAACCTGTTGTTCCTTCTTTAAAGGTGCTCAGGGTGATTGATTGTGTTTCGTTTGTTATTTCTGCTTTGTATTCACTCGTGCTTGTTTGTTCTGTTCACTCTTGTCTTTGCTTGTGCTTGGTGCCTCTCTTTTGCACTGCCTGACTTCAAAATGGCCGCTTGCAATTCACACATAGGAGATGTCCTGATGGCTGCCTGACTTCAAAATGGCCGCTGTCACTGACCTCTCAGCTCACACGAGACTTCATCTCCATTCATTCTCTCTTCAGGACTCACCGGCAGCCGGTCTCAGGGGCAGCACTCTCCTGATCTCCAGGCCTTTTCTGCAGCTGCCACGTTCAGGTAAGGTTGGGGTGGGCTCCCACCTTGCTTTGTTATGTCTCTCGCTCACTCGGCGACAACCTGCCGAATCTCACGCATCGGGGGTGAGATCCCGATGTCGGGTGCCGCTCGAGCTCCGTCTTTCACCACGTTCGATGGCACTTGTCTGCAGGCCTTCTTGGGGCAGTACCCACTGCCAGGGGCAATCTTTTACACCTTGGGGTGGCAGGCAGAGTCATAGTGAGCTCCCGACTTCTGCTCTTTCAGCGCATGACAACTTGCACGCATCAGGCGTGAGTGGCGTTTTGGCGCAATCAAGCGCTTTCCTCTCAAACGCCCCGGCGCTTCTTATCTCGGCTCCTCTTGAACTCCACACAGTCGCCTGACTGGGGAATAAGGTCACCTGCTGCTGGCCTCTCACTTCAGGCGGCAGCCTCACTCTTCACAGCAGCACTTCTCTACTTCTCTTTGCAGACGCTGCTCGGGACATGACGTTTCTGAAGGTTCTGTGGGTGGTAGACTCACCTATCCCACCCTCGTCGCCAGTTGTAGTGTCCTGGCTCAAGGAAGACAGACACAATATATCTTTTATGAGGATCTTTATTTCTTACGTCCTCCTCCTTCCATGTCCCTACTCTAACTGCCCCTTTCCTGTCTACACTCCTCCTCTTCCCCTGGTTCCCTCCTAGCTCCACCCACCTAACTACTAAACTGCTGACTACATAACAAAAAGGAAGCCAGTGGAGTGTTTTCTGCCTTTTATGGATTGAGTGAATGTTCAACACAGGGCGAGACGTGGCGTTCTGAACCAGTTGTAGTCGATTTACAACCCCTAGAAATTAAAACATTTTCCTAAATGATTTCAATAAGGATAAACATATTCTGGCAGTGGCCTTGACTGGTGGTTTAAAAGAAAGTGAGGTATTGATTTTCAAACCCAGGTTGTAAGCCACAGTAGTGGGGGCTGGGGGTTTCCCCAGCTCTGCTGGCCAGTTTCTCGTCATATCCAGCGGTGAGAATATGCTAAACACCAATATCTCGGATTTATCGGAGTTCAGGCAGAAGCAGCTCTTATGTATCCATTCTGCCACTGGCAAGAGATAACCCAGAAAGTTGGCTATAACCGAGTTGTCCAAGTTATTAAAGGCAAACATCAATTGGTTGTCTTCCGCATATGACACGTCATTAAAAACCCCGGGGTGTGCCACAGCAGCAAGGGGGGGGGCATGTAGATGTTAAATAAAGACTCGGCTAGACTCTAGCAAATAACTTGGTATCGTTAGTTGCAATGCACGCTCTCTTTTCGTCTGTACATACCAGTGCTTCAATTGAGGCCACTAGCTGTCTCTATGAGATTCTGTCTGCTGTACATGCGTTGCTCCCATCAATCAAGATGATGCCAATTTACTTTTTGGGCTTCCAAAATATCAAATTCCTTCACATTTCCAGAGCACTTTAAAATAGGCTTCACAGACCCACGGTGTCCACTGGCAATAGGTTAAGAACCACTGCTCGGTGACGTATTAGAGTTGCGGATGCAAAGGCAAAGAGGCTGTCAAGATTCGTACTGATTGTGTATCATTGATAAAGAGGCATGCTGTAAGCCCCCCCCCCCCAAAGGTCATGCATTGGAGGGGAGCATGAGGATCACAGAGATCCCACAGGCAGGCCACTCTGCAGGGTACAGTCACACAGCATCTACCCCCAGGGTGGATCCCTGCCTCTTCTTGAAAATGTGGCCCAGTCTGGTGGCAGTGAAAAACTGAGCTATTCTTTCAAAGACAGCTCCATCTTCCACTGATGGGCTCCTCTGAGCACAGGTGTAAACTTTAAGAGTTTGCACCTGCGCTGGGGAGAGTGTAATTTTCTACATAAACTGGCAGTGTCCATTATTGGCACCCATTTAAGAGTGCACTGCGGTTCAGACTGGGACAGTGTGCTCAATAGCTAATATGGCTCCTCAGGTCCCAAGAAGCTCTGGTGTTGGGACAGAAAAGTCCCCTGCCTGGTGACAGACGTGCACTTTTGCCCTAAGTGCCCCAGCTACATGGATATCTGGACCCCTGTAATGGTTTTTGGTCTTGAGCGGACACAGATCATGTGTGTGCGCCATGACTTAGGTCTGTCTCGTGGTAATGTGGTCTTGTTGGACCAGGAGGAGCCTACCAATTGTTGCCCTCATTGTGGTAGAGGGTTGCTTTCCTGAGGTGGAGTTAAGTCACAGCATATCTGTTTTGTGTTTAATTGTGATCAGTGGTGAGAACAAACCTTTTAATCTGTGTCAATGCATTGGTGCCTTGTCCAACATTGATTGTGTGTAGTGACGTACAGCACATCGTACTTGCATGTGCATGTTGGGATGCATCTATGCATGTGTATGGTGTATAACATGGAGGCTTCTGGGTTCCACTTTGTAAACACAGGGCCTGGAAAGGCTAGGAGGCGTGAGAATTGCAATGCCACCCCCTGACAGAAGATGTGTATTGCTGACGCTCCTGAGGGTTTGGGTGGGAGGAGGCGCCGAAGGAAGGGGAGTAGACCATCCACTGTGCACATCAAAGGTCTCCTTGATTACAGAAAGGGTTACTAGTCAGTGGGCCTGGGCTCATTGCCAGGAGATGGTGATACTGATAAGACTGGCACTTTGAACCAGGGAATCTTGGTAGAGAAGGAAGGGTTAGGCCTTTGAAACTTTATGATATATATTTCAATGGAGGCTAACAGCCCATGTGATCTCTGGTTACTCCAATGGCCTGTTTGTGGGTCAATTTAAATTGGAGCCACTCTTGCTGTGGCAGACTAACCCATTAACAAAGGGCAGAGGACCTGACACACACACAAACCGAATTTTAAAGGATCCGTCACTAAATCACATTTCTGTCTATACATGGACTTTAAATGTGTGAGCATGAGTCCCACACTTGGTTCAACAGACTGTTCAATAGGAAAGATCACCTGGTCTAGCTGCTGGAACCTGGACTACGACTAAGGTCTACTAATCTCTCTGCTGGTTGAGGAGCCATCACAAGGAAGTCAAGACCAATTGCCCTGAGCCTGTAGCACCAGCCTTCTGCCTGCCTCACAAGACTAGTGGACCCTGTTAGGAGGAGAGAGTGCCTGTAAGGAGCGAGGCCCAGCAAGGATCCTACCAAGTGGATTGCGGTGAGCAAAGTGTGAGAAGCAGGACCGCTGCACTGACAAAGTCGGCAAACCCATCTATGCCAGGAGGGGGCCACCGTGAAATAAGGAACGTCGCCCGTATACAGAACCTGTTGGTTTCCTCGTATGCCAGGTGGTGGCCAACGTGAAGTAAGGGCCATGGTCCTTGTGCAGAGCAAATCATGGACCCCATATTCCAGGAGGGAGCTACTCTGAAGTAAGAGCTCTCACCCATGTGCAGAGCCAGCCGGTGACTACTGTGCCCCACAAGGGGGTAGCGTCATCCCTAGCCTGGGCACCCATTAACGACTTCACCACACACAGAGCTTAGTATGACATGTTGTTATTCTTCTGCGTGTAACCACGAACCCAACATTTTAAACCGGCATTTACTTCACTATGCTCTAACGCCTATGTCACAGGTCTACTGAGTCCATCAAGTGCCAAAAGGGTTCCATCATTGCCAACTCACATGACACTACATTTCTCCCTTATTTAAATTAAAAAAGAAAACATGTTTACAAATGTGTACAATTATAACTCTTCAATGAGTCTTTGTGGTGCTCTAATCACACGTCCTGATGGTGTCTTCAGAAACTGGGGACAGGCAGTTGAAGTGTCTATGATCTGCGTTGGCGATGTAGGTACATCAGCAATCAGGGGTCTCTCATTGTCCTTTTAGACCCAGTCTCTACATTGACATCAGTGCCTGACAAGCGATGAGCCACTTGCCGTTAATGTGAGGAATCTTGCATGATAGACTGCCCAGGACATTGGGAAGTCACCATGTGTCTTTTATTGGTCACAACATGAAATGGCTCATCATCGAAGGGAGCATCAGGTTTCTGTTTTTTAGGTTGACGGACAAACACTTGATCTCCTCTAGCGAATGTAATGTCCTTTGCATGTCGGCACTTATCTGCATAGGCATTCCTTTTTCTTTTATGATCCAAGTCTCTTAAATGGGCTTCTTCCTCAGTACTTGATCTTCTGTTGGTCCATTGAAGTAACTTGGTCGTCATGGCTCTCCTGAACATCAAGGTGTGGGGGTGAGCCTTCTCAGAGGCCCACTGTTGCAGGGGTTCTCCCTTCTTTGCGCACTGGTCCTTTAGAATGACAAAATAGAGATTGGCACGGAAGCTTTAATATTAAAGAAGATACATTTATTAACCTCTCATGAGGTAGACTACGTCAATACGGTACCCTCAGGCCACTGTATGAGGTAGTCCATGGAGTACAGAAACCAATGGTGCTTATATACTATGATATTTACAACAAGGGGTGGTGAGGGACAGAGTCTCTAAATTAAGCAGAAAGCTCTCACCCAGTCAAGAGATCAGGGCTAGATCCAACACCGTTTTTTAGCTCACTGCACCATCCCAGTTTCAGAACCTGGCTGTATGCAAATTAGTCTGTTCCTGTCCCAGTGCATGATGGGAACAGGGCAAACCAAACTACAAAAGCCAATTCTTACACTGGGAAGGAAACAAGCTCCCGGGGACCGGTTTCTGGCATTACAGCCGTCTTCGGCCCGGTTTGCTTGAATCCTGATGGTGCAATGAGCAAGGGTCTCACATCTGAGAATACCCTTCCACGCTTAGGGTGGACAAAAATATTTACAACAAGGGGTGGTGAGGGACAGAGTCTCTGAATTAAGCAGAAAGCTCTCACCCAGTCAAGAGATCAGGGCTAGATCCAACACCGTTTTTTAGCTCACTGCACCATCCCAGTTTCAGAACCTGGCTGTATGCAAATTAGTCTGCTCCTGTCCCAGTGCATGATGGGAACAGGGCAAACCAAACTACAAAAGCCAATTCTTACACTGGGAAGGAAACAATCTCCCGGGGACCGGTTTCTGGCATTACAGCCGTCTTCGGCCCAGTTTGCTTGAATCCTGATGGTGCAATGAGCAAGGGTCTCACATCTGAGAATACCCTTCCACGCTTAGGGTGGACAAAAATATTTACAACAAGGGGTGGTGAGGGACAGAGTCTCTGAATTGAGCAGAAAGCTCTCACCCAGTCAAGAGATCAGGGCTAGATCCAACACCGTTTTTTAGCTCACTGCACCATCCCAGTTTCAGAACCTGGCTGTATGCAAATTAGTCTGTTCCTGTCCCAGTGCATGATGGGAACAGGGCAAACCAAACTACAAAAGCCAATTCTTACACTGGGAAGGAAACAAGCTCCCGGGGACCGGTTTCTGGCATTACAGCCGTCTTCGGCCCGGTTTGCTTGAATCCTGATGGTGCAATGAGCAAGGGTCTCACATCTGAGAATACCCTTCCACGCTTAGGGTGGACAAAAATATTTACAACAAGGGGTGGTGAGGGACAGAGTCTCTGAATTAAGCAGAAAGCTCTCACCCAGTCAAGAGATCAGGGCTAGATCCAACACCGTTTTTTAGCTCACTGCACCATCCCAGTTTCAGAACCTGGCTGTATGCAAATTAGTCTGTTCCTGTCCCAGTGCATGATGGGAACAGGGCAAACCAAACTACAAAAGCCAATTCTTACACTGGGAAGGAAACAAGCTCCCGGGGACCGGTTTCTGGCATTACAGCCGTCTTCGGCCCGGTTTGCTTGAATCCTGATGGTGCAATGAGCAAGGGTCTCCCTGCTCCATCAGGATTCAAGCAAGCCGGGCCGAAGACGGCTGAAATGCCAGAAACCGGTCCCCGGTAGCTTGTCTCCTTTCAGGTGAAGAATTGGCTTGGTAGTTTAGTCTGCCCTGTTCCCATGATGCACTGGGCCCGGGACAGACTGATTTGCATATAGCCAGGTTCTGAGCTGGGATGGGGCAGTGAGATAAATAACGGTGATGGATCAAGCCCTGATCTTTGGACTGGGTAAGAGTGGTCTGCTCAATTCAGACACTCTGTTCATCACCACCCCCTTTTCTGAATCGTTTTTGGCCACTATAGGTGTGGCAGGGTATACTCAGACATGAGTCCCTTTCTCCCTGCTCCATCAGGATTCAAGCAAGCCGGGCTGAAGCCGGCTGAAATGCCAGAAACCGGTCCCCGGTAGCTTGTCTCCTTTCTGGTGAAGAATTGGCTTGGTAGTTTAGTCTGCCCTGTTCCCATGATGCACTGGGCCAGGGACAGACTGATTTGCATATAGCCAGGTTCTGAGCTGGGATGGGGCAGTGAGATAAATAACGGTGATGGATCAAGCCCTGATCTTTGGACTGGGTAAGAGTGGTCTGCTCAATTCAGACACTCTGTTCATCACCACCCCCTTTTCTGAATCGTTTTTGGCCACTATAGGTGTGGCATTGTATACTCAGACATGAGTCCCTTTCTCCCTGCTCCATCAGGATTCAAGCAAGCCGGGCCGAAGACGGCTGAAATGCCAGAAACCGGTCCCCGGTAGTTTGTCTCCTTTCTGGTGAAGAATTGGCTTGGTAGTTTAGTCTGCCCTGTTCCCATGATGCACTGGGCCAGGGACAGACTAATTTGCATACAGCCAGGTTCTGAGCTGGGATGGGGCAGTGAGATAAATAACGGTGATGGATCAAGCCCTGATCTTTGGACTGGGTAAGAGTGGTCTGCTCAATTCAGACACTCTGTTCATCACCACCCCCTTTTCTGAATAGTTTTTGGCCACTATAGGTGTGGCAGGGTATACTCAGACATGAGTCCCTTTCTCCCTGCTCCATCAGGATTCCCCTTTCTCCCTGCTCCATCAGGATTCAAGCAAGCCGGGCCGAAGACGGCTGAAATGCCAGAAACCGGTCCCCGGTAGCTTGTCTCCTTTCTGGTGAAGAATTGGCTTGGTAGTTTAGTCTGCCCTGTTCCCATGATGCACTGGGCCAGGGACAGACTGATTTGCATATAGCCAGGTTCTGAGCTGGGATGGGGCAGTGAGATAAATAACGGTGATGGATCAAGCCCTGATCTTTGGACTGGGTAAGAGTGGTCTGCTCAATTCAGACACTGTTCATCACCACCCCCTTTTCTGAATCGTTTTTGGCCACTATAGGTGTGGCAGGGTATACTCAGACATGAGTCCCTTTCTCCCTGCTCCATCAGGATTCAAGCAAGCCGGGCCGAAGACGGCTGAAATGCCAGAAACCGGTCCCCGGTAGCTTGTCTCCTTTCTGGTGAAGAATTGGCTTGGTAGTTTAGTCTGCCCTGTTCCCATGATGCACTGGGCCAGGGACAGACTGATTTGCATATAGCCAGGTTCTGAGCTGGGATGGGGCAGTGAGATAAATAACGGTGATGGATCAAGCCCTGATCTTTGGACTGGGTAAGAGTGGTCTGCTCAATTCAGACACTCTGTTCATCACCACCCCCTTTTCTGAATCGTTTTTGGCCACTATAGGTGTGGCAGGGTATACTCAGACATGAGTCCCTTTCTCCCTGCTCCATCAGGATTCAAGCAAGCCGGGCCGAAGACGGCTGAAATGCCAGAAACCGGTCCCCGGTAGCTTGTCTCCTTTCTGGTGAAGAATTGGCTTGGTAGTTTAGTCTGCCCTGTTCCCATTATGCACTGGGCCAGGGACAGACTGATTTGCATATAGCCAGGTTCTGAGCTGGGATGGGGCAGTGAGATAAATAACGGTGATGGATCAAGCCCTGATCTTTGGACTGGGTAAGAGTGGTCTGCTCAATTCAGACACTCTGTTCATCACCACCTCCTTTTCTGAATCGTTTTTGGCCACTATAGGTGTGGCAGGGTATACTCAGACATGAGTCCCTTTCTCCCTGCTCCATCAGGATTCAAGCAAGCCGGGCCGAAGACGGCTGAAATGCCAGAAACCGGTCCCCGGTAGCTTGTCTCCTTTCTGGTGAAGAATTGGCTTGGTAGTTTAGTCTGCCCTGTTCCCATGATGCACTGGGCCAGGGACAGACTGATTTGCATATAGCCAGGTTCTGAGCTGGGAAGGGGCAGTGAGATAAATAACGGTGATGGATCAAGCCCTGATCTTTGGACTGGGTAAGAGTGGTCTGCTCAATTCAGACACTCTGTTCATCACCACCCCCTTTTCTGAATCGTTATATACTATGATAGTTGCAGTGTAATCATGGAGGTTCAAAAAGAGGCGGTACAAGTGTATACACAAATAGCATTTCACATATACGGGTACATGAGAATCACTTAGTCAACAGAGTGGGAGGAGTTACGTAGTTGCTGACATCAGTTAAAATAGCCTGACAGTTTAGACTGTAACAGGTGCATTCTAGTAGCTACATGCCTTTCTGATCATACATTGCTCTGGCTCAGTGCTGAAGGAGTTAACTGTAACTGATGACTCAAGCAGAATACAAGGGCAGGCAACAGTGAAGATAGGAGAAGCACACGGCTAACTAAAATGGCTGCCACAAACAAAATGGCTTCAGCTTATGCTGACGGTAGTTTCTGCGATTTCCACAGATAGCCGTTTTAGCATTAGCTGAAGACATACACTATGAATTAATAGAAGCATGTAAGTTATCCTACACATCTATCCTCATAAATCCATTAATATCCTGATCTATTGCTAGGTCGGCATTTACATTTTGAACATTTCATTTAACTGGTGAGATACAAGTAGAAATACATGGGGAACAGAGAATTGGGTCACATTAAACACAAAGGCAGCTGGAAAAAAGGATCGCAACAATTATATATAGGGCTGATAATAGCTTTCAGCCCCAAATGGAAAACCGTGTTCAAAAACAACCAGTCCAAGTCAATGTACCTGAGTTCTAGTGGATTTCAGTGGCCATTTTATTCAGTTTGGAAATAGCCAACAGCATATGCCTGATGGTATATCTAAATAAGAACATTTTATTGGTAGACCTTCCGGTGTTCTTCTGTATGAGGGCTAGGGTACCAATGATATGTTCAAGAGGAGGGCAGAGTAGGATTTATCAAAGGGGCCATGGGAATTAGGATGAGGAGCCGCACCTCCTCAAAAATGAAATGACCAAAGGGGTACATTGCTAAAAAGGACTTGAAGAATTGAAGCCGCTGTACAACCAGCCAGAGGGTAGTCTTCTTCCTGTGTCCGTCTGAGCCTCACAGACAGGCTCTTATTGTTCACTTCCCCCATTGTGGAGCTGCACAACCTGCAACTCAGGAAAAACAATCACGGCCCAGGTTGAAGAAGAAAACCTACTTATTTCAGGATAGGGCAATCACCCTCAATGATCCTGTCCAGTGTCTCAGGCAGTGCACCAGTATTCTTCACATTAATCTAACAGGCACCAAAGGCACAGCACCTGTACACTGAACTCAAGTCCTTCCCTAACTCCTGTGTTGCTCCGCTGGCGCACTGCTCTTTTGTCAGGGCCACAGATTGTACCCAGTATGCCCAGGCTCCTCTTGTTCAACAAACAGGACTCAGAGGCCTGATGCTGGAGTATCTGAAGCAACCCTCAAGCAAAGCCTCCTTGCCATCCTTGTTGGTCTGTGACTCTCTCAGCTGGGCATCAAAACCTGGATCCACGCAAAGAATTCTCCTTCCTGATTTGTGACCCCGTCTTTCGTCCAAGACAGTGGCAGGGTACACACTTCAAGTTGTTTTAATGGGCCCAGTGCTTCCGGCCTTCTACCTTCACTGCGGTCCTAGTTGCCAGCAATGCCTGTGCTGGTTCCCTTTACCTCAGCTCCAATCTGGATCGGCGCTGACTCCACAGGCTGGATCTGATGTTCGGACCCCTCTGGCAATAGTTGTAGGGCGGCAGATATCTATTGGTGGTCAGAACAAAAGATCTTTAGACAAGGCATACAAATAATCTATCAACAGAGAGGATACTCTATTTCATTCAACTTCTTTAGTCTTGAGGCGCCCCATACATTAGCAGGGCACCCAAGAACCACTTCATCTATCTGAGAGTAAAAAAAAAACACCCTGGACCTATTAGCAAGTATAAAAGGAACTTTTTGGTGAACTGACAACAGTAAAACGTTACACGATTTGATTTGTTTCTCCCACCCTAAGCAGCCAAGGAAGTCTACTTATGAATCCTTCACTACTTGTACAGGACTGCAGACACTTCTAAAAATCTTTTTTTTATACATAAAAAACCCTACATTTACGCTTAGGACCATGCTCTCATGTTATAGGCGCAGCGGGAAAATCTAAAAACTGCTAATTTAACGGGGATCCCTACTACATAAATAACTAACAAAACCTCATCATAGTGGGTACATGAATTTCTCCAGCAGAACCTGTTGTGGCAAACAAACTCCTATAAAGCAATATTTCCCTTCAAAATGTTTGCTGAGGATCACAAGGGCGTCTTTCCTAACATTGTGAACCCTTGTGCATTCTACTTTTCACGATCTGGACTATGTAACATCTTTTTCAAAGAAAAAAAACTATTCACGAACTCTAATAAGGGCTGTCAGCTCAATTACACAGACTAACTAATAAGAGACTAGTAATGCCCTTGCAAAACTGTATATAGCATGAGAATAACATAAACAATAATGGTGTTATCACCTTAAAATTTTAGATCAAAAACTACCCACAAATAGTTCCTCTTAAAGGTCAAATAAGGGAACATCAATCTATTCTACTCATCCTTTCATCATTTCATCAGACAGGATGGGCAGTAACATGGCATATTTATTTATTCATTTTATTGATTCTAACAATTTCAAAACAGTATTACTGAATAGCCAATTAGACCTGCACTGGTGAGGTGCAGCATCCTGTGGAATGAATGAGTAAAGCGAGCCCAACCAATTATCTCATGGCCGTTCCTAGACAGCTTAAACAGGCTCAGGAGAGAGGGAGAAAAAGAGAGAGAGAGAGAACATAAACTTGCTTACCCTTAATTTGCCCAGGAGCTAGTCTCCTACCCCCCATTCGACAGTATGTAACTGAAGCAGGTGACCTCCTGTCGACAATATTTACCCCCCTTTTTGGCAGTTGCGCATGGACAGACTTGTAGGAGGTATATAGCACATTGAGCTAACTAGAAAATATTAATAACCAAGTACCAATTCCTTTAGCTTATTGAGCTGTAACATAATGGCACATTAATGCAAACGCTATTTCATAGCCATTTGATCTGGCCCTAGCACAAAAATTTGGAGTGAAAACCGGTATTTCTGTATGCATGGCAGAGCTATTCTCTGCACATGGCCTACAGACGCTGCTACCCCTTGGTAATGTTATTCAATAGGATAAACCCCACCTGCATATCTCCTACACTTGTATTATTTCTCAAGAAAACAGTGATATTCCCATGTGCTCCTAACAGAATATGCAATATTTCCTTTAGCTAATGTTACCTAAAACAGATCTGTGGTGTCCAATCTTGTTCCAGGAAGGCTTAATCAAGGCCATATGTTCATTGAAACAACTAAGTAAATTCTTCCATTTCTAATATGTGGTTAAATTACTAATGACGATATCCTAAATATTATTAACATGAATTGAGAAGTAATTTTTACCCTAATTTCCCTAGGCACAATATAGCCTCAGACATCATTAGAGCAAAATTTACATTACCTGTAGTGTTTTACCCTACAACTTTAGAGTCAAGAAATGTAATTAATACAAAGACATCAGTTTATCAAACTACTCTTCAACATTACAAGCTTTTATATTGTAATGTAGAAATCACACACTGTCACAGTGGCTCCCTACCTGGACATTTTACGTTCAGTAGTGCTGGTCAGTTCTAAATACAGAACTTGGCCTCTGACCCTTAAACCTGTTGTCCCCTGTCTGAGCAAGGCTATTCCATGTGGACTTTAAAATTCAAAGTAGCTCTGCAGAAGCACAGCTGAAGAACAGTCCTGCCCCGTGCCTGTGTGCTGATAATTTAAAGGTAGGATGCACTTTTGCTGTCTTATTTTTGTTTTTATTCCTGTGAAATGTGTATTCTAGCACCTAAAGAACTTGCTCAAAATTTCAGTTTTCTGAATGCCATAGTGCGCCCAGAATTATTGTGCATAAAAGATTGCATAAAGGCTTGCAGTGTAATTTACAGGTTTGTGCAGCTACTCTTTGCATCATTTGTAAGTGCATTTCAGACTGCAGCCAGTAGGCCATACTAGGAATCATATTTTAAGTTTGTACCTAAGATTCAGTAATATTGTCATTGCTGGAGAAACTAATATCCAACTTTTTAATTTGGTGCAACAACACATTTTAACTAGTTGGAGTGTAGCTTGTGAGCCATGTTTATTTACTCAACTGTGTTTCACAACCATCAGGCGTTAACGTCTACGCTTTTTCAGGAGAAAAACCCTTTGCTGTATTCTAATGTCCTCAAAAAGTTTGTAAACCATGGATTATCTCCGTCTGTTCTGACAGGCAGCTTCCTTCGGACAGACAGCTTTGAACAGCTGTTTAACAGCTCTCTTTCTAGCGCCGGGAATGAGCACAGTTCAGTCTATTTAAAACCCAGGCATTCCAAGCCAGTCAAAATCTATTGTTTTGCAATGTGATACAAAAAGGTGCTTTTATTTTAGCAGCAACCAATTACTCAGATTATGTGAATGCCTTTTAATATTTAATATAATGTATCTAAGGAAAATGCTGTAACATTATGTATTGAGTCCTAGTTGTGTAAAGCACACAAATTTGTTTTTTTAATCTTTCTCTGAGGCCTATTTTTTTCCTATTGAGTGTTAATTCTAATTAATTTTTTTTACCATTGTGGCAATATTCATACATCTATACTTTGTTACTGATTTACTGCTAATGGTAGCGTGCAGCAATTTAGCATATGTTATACAATATATTCTTTGAATTTTAAAGTGTAATTCTTTCAATGACATCTGCAAAACACAATGACCACAACAAAACATATTGAGCTCAAGCCAGACATTTTCAAGACGGGGGACCACACACCCAGAACCCACAACACCGCTTGCTAAGGCAAGCCATTCTTACACAAAAAACACAGGGGCCGATTAGGATGGCGGACGGATCGCCACCGCCATGCAAGCGGTGGCGGTCCATCCGCCATCCGTGCCTATCCGCTCTTAATTTCCCCCTGCCATATTACAATGGTGGGGGGACCGCAGCGGTCAGAAAGACCTTCCGCCGCTTTTCCACCATGGTCGGCTTGCGACCGTGGCAGAAAAGCTCTAATATGGTGGTGGTGTCTATCAGACACTGCCTGCCATATTAGGATGGGCTGTGGGGTATGCCTTTCCGTGGCGGCAATGCCGCCATGAAAAGGCATACGGTCTTTGCTTTTGGGGCCCGTTGCGGGCCCCCAGGGTGAAGAGGGGGTGGGGGGTGCACATGGAGGGTACCTATGGTACCCCCCTGCGTTTCCAAGTACAACATGGCAGGCACTCCGCGGTGCCTGTCATGTTGTGCTTTGAAACGCACAGAATGCCTTTTTAGCATTGCGGCGGGCGGTGCTTTCAGCACCGTCCGCCGCAATGTTAAAAATGCGGGATGCCCCCACCACTGTGGCGAGTGCATCCTAATTGGGGGCACGGTTCCTCCGCCATTGTGGCGGACGGTACCTGCCCCAGACAGGGTGGCGGACGGACTTTGTCCGTCCGCCATCCTAATCGACCCCACAGTCAGTACTTACTCAAACAAGTACTTCACAAGCATCACCGCCCGTGTCAGTCCACAAACCACATAGACACTCAAAAAAACAAATCAACACTTAGAACAAAAGCAAGAGGCCGCCCACAGACTGTACTCAAATCCAACCATTTGTAAATACCAATTGTGAATCATATTTACAGACGAAAGGACTCTAAAAAAAGAAATAGTACAGAGACTACACCAAGACAAGTAGACAGCCGAAAGATTGAGCCATGTTCAAAAAGACAGGCTCTAGCCCCAGACCTTTTCCAAAATACACCGAATTATCAATGGAACTGGCGGAACACTCAGAAACACTCTGTATAACCATTAATGAATTTTACTAAGTGCGTAAACCAGGATCCTTTTTAGTGTATTTGTTCCACAGTGTACTATACATTAGGGAAGAAACACCATATTTAATGTACATAAACCTATTAGGTATCCCCTCTAGGGGAGTCAGCTGAGTACTTTCTAAATCCATATTGGTGCCATTAAGACAGCAACACATTCTACAAAGTGTGCTAGGAGCAGGCATGCCAAAAATATTACAATGCAATGTAATGTAATCAAAGCGTATTTATCCTGAGAATTAGAAAGTAGAGAAAAATCTCCTCATTACCTGCCTTTATTTGCTGCAGCAAACAGACAAACAAACAAAAATCTTGGCCAAGGTATTCTAAAACAAGAGTGCCGCATCGCGACCCTACCAAAGAAAAGCCTCTAGCTTCCAACTGCCAAGTTCTGAATTGACCTAATGGCCATTTTGAGACAAACACCAAAGGGATCTCAGTCAGGGACCGGTCACCACCTGGAGGGTAAAATCGTGAAAATCGGAAAAGCACGTTTGTCTGCAAGGACAAGGGTCTCATCGTGCAGTGTACATCCTCAGCGACATTCCAATCCTCTGTCCAGACCACTCTTTTGAGCAACCGCGTCTCCTGATGAGCCCCATGACGGGCGACAATTGGTGGGGGTGAGCCTTCTCAGGGGCCCAATGGTGCAGATGTTCGCCCTTCTTTGCACACTGGTCCTTTAGACTGACAAAATAAAGATTGGCACAGAATCTGTAATATTAAAGAAGATATATGTATTAACCTCTCATGAGGGAGACTACATCAATACGGTACCCTCTGGCCACTGTATGAGGTAGTCCATGGAGTACAGAAACCATGGTACTTATATACTATGATAGTTGCAGTGTAAGCATGGAGGCTCAAAAAGAGGCGGTACAAGTGTATACACGAATAGCATTTCACATATAAGGGTACATGAGAATCACTTAGTCAACAGAGTGGGAGGAGCTACATAGTTGCTGACATCAGTTAAAATAGCCTGACAGTTAAGTCTGTAAAAGGTGCATTCTTGCAGCTACAGGCCTTTCTGATCATACATTGGTGTGGCTCAATGCCGAAGGAGTTAACTGTAACTGATGACTCAAGCAGAATACAAGGGCAGGCAACAATAAAGACAGGAGAAGCACATGGCTAACTAAAATGGCTGCCACAAACAAAATAGATTCAGCTTATGCTAATGGTAATGTCTGCAATTTCCACAAAGGTTGCAAGGCTTTCACCTGTGATCGAGTAAGGAGTCGAACAGTAAGCTCAAAGAGTAGAATTTATAACAGTTTTAAGGGCAAGTTTTTCCAATACAGCACACTGAACAGCTTTCTTGAGAGTACTCATGAAATGTTCACTAAGGCCACTGGCCTGTGACCAAAGAGGTGTGCTCCTCTGATGCTTCACATTAAGATGACTGAGAAAGTCTCTGAATTCTCAAATGTGAAAAGGTGGGCCGCTATCAGATATTAGGATCGCCGGAGCACGCTATGTTGCAAAGATGCAGGCTAAGCTCTTAATTACTCTTTCTTGAATTGTGGATGAGAGATCATCTATCAATGGAAAGTTGGAGTATTCATTAGCAATCACCATTAGATGATGTTCATTGTCAAGAGGACCAAAGAAGTCAACGACAATTTGTTCCCATGCATGCATTTGCAATTCTGACCTGTTTATGGTTTGTTGAATGGTGTAAAGGCAGTTGCATAGATGACAGGCCTTCAACTATCTTTCAACTCTCTCCTCCAGATGGGGAAATCAGACTCATTCTCAGAGAGCTTGTTTTGTGGCAACGATTCTACAATGTCCTTCATGGGACACTTTCATTATCTGTTGTCGCACACTCTCCAGAAAACCAATTCTTGAACCTCCCAGGATAACGCCTTCTTGAGTAACAACCAGTACATCTTTGACATTTTTAAACTCTTGGTATTCATTGTCACTGGTAAGAGGTCGAGTGTGCTGGTTCCAAGACTGAGGTGCAATAATGTTTTTCACTTTTAACATGTCACTAACTTGACTCGTGGCAGTAACAATTTATTCCAACAAAATGGCAGCTGGTGTGCTTAATTTTACAATGACATTTATGTAAGCTTCAGTTGTCTTAAAATGGGTACCATGGCACTGTAGAGGAACTCGTGAGAAGTAATCAACAGGGTTTTCATCTTTCCCTGAATGGTGCACAATTGTGTAGTTGTATTCTTGTAGTAGTATACCTCAGCATTCAATGTGAGGAGGCATCTTGGCCTTTGGATTGCCAAGGATAGTTAATAATATTTGATGATCCATCACATGCGTGAAAGGCTTCCCTATAAGAACACATGGGAATGTTCACAAGCTCACATCACTGCTAAACTTTCTTTCTCAGGTTCTGAATAAGCACCTTCAGCTTGGGATAAACTTCTGCTGGCATAGGCCACAATATGCTTTTGAGTATTTGGGTGTCCACTTTGCTGTGCAAGGATTGTGCCTAACCCGACGGGGCTTGCATCAACAACAACCTCTGTGTAAAGCTTTGGATCAAAGTATGCTATTGCAGCAGTGTTCTCTATAGATTGTTTTATCTTCTTAAAACTTTGCTCGCAGTCATGCGACCAATGAAGTGAAACATTCTTTTTTGTCAATGGAAACATCTTGTAGGGGATTGATAGTTGACAGCGTTTGCACTTTAGCTGGATTGGGTGTCATACCACCAAGAGAAAAAACATGGCCAAAGAATTTTAGCTTTGTCTTAACTGCATGCGCGCTAGCGGGTTTTCCCGCTGCGCGCTGAAGATTCGAAATTCGCGGTTTACGTGACAAAGCCAGCTCGTCATGCGCGCAGGGCAGGTAACGCCCATGACGAGCTGGCTTTGTCATCCGCGTCAAAGGGGTTAAGGAACTCACATTTGTCGACATTCAAATGCAAGCCTGCCTCCACAAATAAACGACACCCTTGCATGAGCGCTTTATCACGCTCCTTCTGTGTAGCTGAAAACCAATATGCCATCACTATAAACTAAAAACATTCATGACAGGCTGTATGATATGTCGAATTACATCTTGAAACAGCTCTGCAGCTGGTGACACACCGAAATGGAGTCTTTGTACTGAAACAGACCAATATCTGTAGAAAAGTTTGTAATGTACATGCAATTGGCAGTTGGCAGGGGTATGCTCAGACGTGAGTCCCTTGCTCACTTTGCCACTGGATTCAAGCAAGCCTGGCTGAAGACGGCTGTAATGCCAGAAACCGGTCCTAGGAAGCTTGAATCCTGTCCAGGGAAAGCATGGCTTGGCAGTTCGGGCTGGACTGTTCCCATGAGGCACAGGGTCCAACTGATTTGCATATGGCCATGTCTGAACTGGGGTGGCAGAGTGGGCTAAAGAACGGTGATGGATTAAACCCAGATCTGTTGACTTGGTGTGAGTGTTTGATTGGTTCAGATGCTCCGTCCATCACCACCCCCTTTTGTACCGTTTTAAGGCATGGGCAGAGTGGGCAATTGCCACAAAGCACCGCCCCCTCGGGAAGGTGATTTTTATCTCTATATCAAATCTATTTCCTTATCTCAGCCACTTCTGTCTGCCTACCTCTAACTCCGATTCTGTTTCTCTCACTCTGATGTCATCTTAACGATTTACGGATTACAGCTAAGACATATTAGTTAGCGTTTTTTGTTTTATCCCATGTCTGAAAATGTAACGCACAACTCAATATAGTTTGGCATCTTGCATGCTTGAATGGCAGAAAATGGGTATTTCTTATAGGTGTGCCAAAACATGTCTTGCCCGGAGCCCCAAAAATCCCTTTGATGACGCTGGCTTGTGAACATCGTCCTCATTCTCTGATGTACAGAAGCCCCACCCCACCCCTTTCAGTGCCTAGTCATTATAGATAATACAAAACATGCATTCATTATTCAGAAATAAATGTGCCAATGCCAATGTGCATGATATCTCATAATTAACCGTTTAATGGACAACGCCCATGCTTGACTCCCTGTCAGCAAAATAATACTGTGTGACACGTGACGTTTCCTGGCTGTGTTCGTTTACATCATGGTGTGTGTACCTGTTTCTGGTTATTTCATATCTTGTTCCATATGTTGTGCTTGTGCTGGTAATAGTTGTTTTTATGTGATCCCTTCTATACAGCAGAGATCGTTCAACCATTCACATCATACTCAACTTCATGTGGCAAGGATGTTTGTCTTGTTTTTAGATAATTGATACTGTGTTTGACATCACAATGTTGTCCTCCACCACTGCATGCGCGTCCATTTTTCTGCGCTTGACTGAGGAAGTTCCTGTCTCGTTAAATCATGATTTAAACAAAAAAAAGACGGTGCAGAGACAGAATATTGACTCAAAAATATAGAATTACACAAATATCGAGTAAAAAATATTGTGGGTCAGAAATATTAACATACAAATTCTCCTGGTCAAGAATATCGATTTTATTTAAGGAGTATTGATGTTAAAAATATCTACGTGTAAAATATCATTAGCAAAAATATAGCTGTTAAAAACATCGATTTTTTATTAATGTTATGTATTTTAATATATATTTTATATGTATGTGATGAATGTTTTTTTGTATAACAAGTGTTTGTATTTTTAATATATGTGTTAAATTTTTAGTAGTTATTAATTTTTTTTGTTTGATTTTTGCATTTTTAGTTCTGTACCGGGTTGTGGTTTTATAGGGGAATAGGGTGGGAAATAATTTAATTATATTAAATTAATTGATTATTTTTAGTGTTATTAATATTTTTCAATTTGAATTTTGTGTTTTTAGTTCCGTAGCAGATTGTGGGTTTATAGAGGAATAGGGAAGGAAGTTATTTAATTATATTACATCTGTTGAATATTTTTTATTTATTAATCATTATTTAATTTTAGTGTTAAATGTGAAAAGTAATTTATTATTAATTAATTAATAATTGGTTATTAATTCATTTCAATTAGTTAATTGGTAAGTTATTATGGTACTTGTGTAATCAATTTTAAGTGTGTGTTGTGGTGTTTATAGTTGTGAAGGGTGGGAAGTGTTTTATTTTTAACTGATGAATTAATAATTAGTTGTTTATTATTTGTAAATATTTAATTAGTAATTAACTATGGCAATTGTGTTATTCATTTTAGGTGTGTGTTGTGGAGTTTATGGGAGTAAAGGGTGGTAAGTAATTTGTGTTTAATTAATTATGATATAGTTGTTAATGTTAATTATTTGATATTTATTTTGTGTAATTGTTTATTTTTTGTGTGTTGTTTTTACTTTTAAAGGGGTAATAGGTGGGTATTAAATACATTTTAATTATCGAATTATTAGTTGTTCATAGTGATAGTTTATTAAATATATATATTTAAACGTGTTTTATTATTTTATAGTTTAATTTAGGTGTGTGTTGTGGATATTATAGTGTCAAAGCATGGGTACTCAATGATTATTTTTTTAATTAATATGATTTTTTAATTGATTATTAATTATGTTAATTATGGAAATAAATGTTATTTAAAATGTTGAAGTGTTTTAGTATTGGTGTGGTGTTACAGGGCAGAGAATAAAATAAATACATTTATGTTTTGAGTAATTTTTTTGTTTGTTAATATTTGCAACTTTTAAATAATGATTGTATATAAATGTATGTATTAATTTTTTTTATATATTAGTTGTAGTGTTTTGTTGTATGTAATTAATATTATATTATATGTTGAAAAAACGAATGACAATGTACCCTGTAGAGCCCTAGCACTCATTATATATTCAATGGGAATCCCCCATCCATCATGTGTGCACACTGTTAATGCACCCACTGGCACGGTGCAATCTAATACATGACTATAACAATTTGAAACAAAACGCAAAGGTGTACCACTTGACAATCAGACAAGAAATCAATGGTCCATGTCAATAGTGTTTTTCTTTATGTTTCTTCTTTTATCCACAATATCCTTTTTTTTTAAAAAAACAACACAGCTGATGCGTTTCGTCCAGTGATGGACTTCTTCAGGGCATAAAAGCAATGAGCCGGGCACTCCTAAGAAGTATCATAGGTGGAGTTTCCATGGTAGGTAAGTTTTACAAGTAGAGTTTATGCAAATTCGTATCAGCAGCCATAAGTGTAACTAAGATAGATACTTCTCCTAAGAGGAGAAGGATAATCCAGGATATGATAGCACCTTTTTGAACTATTTCAAAGACCTCACCACAATAAGGTGGGCCAGAAGTAATGGGGCAATCACCCGATACAGCCTCAATCCGGCTACTGTCCAACCCAATGCACCTCCCGCAGAACGGAGACGGTATGATAGAATAGTAATTTTTACCTCTCCGCTATCCAGCACTTTCCCTACTGTTGCATTCGCTCAGGTGGAAATAGATCTTTTTACCCCTCCGCTATCCAGCACTTTTTCTACTGTTGTACTCACTGGAGTGGGAATTGTAATTTTTACCCCTCCGCTATCCAACACTTTCTCTTCTGTTGCACTCACTGGAGTGAGAATAATAAATTTGACCCCTCCGCTATCCAACACTTATCCTACTGTTGCATTCAGTGGAGTAGAGATCTTAATTTTTACCCCTCCTTATCCAACACTTTCTCTACTGTTGCTTTCTTTGGAGTGGGTATAGTAATTTTTACCCCTGTGCTATCCAATACTTTCCCTACTGTTGCACTCACTGGAGTGGGAATAGTAATTTTTACCCTTCCACTATCCAACATTTTCCCTACTGTTACATGCACTGGATTTGGAATAGTAAATTGAATTCCTCCGCTATCCAACACTAACCCTATTTTTGCACTCACTGCAGTGGGAAGAGTTATTTTTACCCCTCCGCTATCCAACACTTTCCCTACTGTTGTGCTCTTTAGAGTGAGAATAGTAATTGTTGCCCCTCCGCTATCCAACCCTTTCCCTACTGTTGCACTCACTGGAGTGGGAATAGTAATTTCTACCCCTCAGCTATCCAACACTTTCCCTACTGTTGTGCTCTTTAGAGTGAGAATAGTAATTTTTGCCCCTCCGCTATCCAACATTTTCCCGACTGTTGCATTACCAGGAGTTGGAATAGTAAATTTAATTCATCCGCTATCCAATACTTACCTTACTTTTGTACTCACTGGAGTGGGAATAGTAATTTTTACCCCTCTGCTAGGAAATTTAATTATTCAGCTATCCAACACTGTCCCTACTGTTGCACTTATTGTATTGGGAAATGTAAGTTTACGTTTTTTGTAATAGTTTAATGTTCTAATTTATTATAGAATGTTTTTTTATTTTAAATTACTGATATATATATATTATCTGTATATAATTTTAAAGTTTAAAAATTAAATAAAGATAATAGTTAATACATTATTTGTGAGTCAATATGTGTATATGTCTAAATTATTCTGCTTGTGTGTTTATATTTTGTTTAATTAGGTTTATTTGTTATATTTCGCTAAAATGTATATTAAATGTAATTTATTTTGTTAATAATAATACTAATATGTAATATATTTTATTTTATATGTATTTTTTTTATCTGTTTTTATTTTTTTCATTCAAAACATCAGCAAGAATATCAGAATGCATATAGTCACATGTTATAGTTAGCTTACAGAACCATTGAAACATATCCTTGTTCGAACCTACAGTAATCTGGCTGACATCAATTGAAACAATAGGCAGTCTGCTCAACATAGTTCCCTTACCCATCCCCAAGTTCCTCATCCGAACTGTCTTCCTCAGAATCAGGTATTGGCTCACATATGTCTCCCCGGTATGTATTTCATGCTGCCCATATTTTGGACCATTTCCAGGGGAATTTCCGATTTATGTAAACAGTCCATTCGGTCAACATAATAAGGTCCATATCTCTACACCAGGTCGCCAGCAACGGCTGTTCCACAGCTCCCAATTTTTGCGCTATGTTACGTTTCGCTACTATGAGTCCCAGCGTGACCCATGTTTGTCCAGGACGTGTAAGATCATTGGGTTCCCACATGTTTAATAGGCATCTGCGCGGCTCCGGCAAAAGTTACATCCCCATTGTCTGTGATATTGTTCGTATACCGTTCGCCAGTAATCTGCTATCACTGAGCAATCCCATATCGTGTGGAAAAAGCATCCCTCCTCCCCACACCCTCCTAGGCAATATGGATGTTGCGCTCTGCCCATTTTGTGTAGAGTGGTTCTAGTATGATATGTGCGGTGTAGGATCTTTAGCTGCACCAGTCTGGGCTTTGAGGGTATACCTACTTCCTTGGGTGAGCCCAGGGCCTCCTGCCATTCTGTTTCATCCATGACGCCACGTCTATTGCCCATCTGTCTCTTAGTGAGATTGTAGGGTCTGGCAGGTTATTGAGTAGTTTGCGATAAGTGAAGGACGTGGCGCGCTTTGGCATGTGGTCTGTAAGCAATCTATCTTCCAGTGGGAAAGCTTCAGGAACCTTAGTATCCTGCGGCAGTACCGCCAATAGTGCGGGTCGTATTTGTGTATATCGAAAAGCCTCAGTTGGAGCTAGGTCGTATTGTTGCCTGAGCTGGTCAAATGGTAACACATTCCCTCTGTCCCACAAGTCTCCCACCGTGGAAACACCTATATTGTCCCATTGATCAAACCCCTTGCTATTTCTCAGGTGCCCTAGTTGCTTAGTGTCCCAGAGTGGGGTAAGTCTGGTAATAACCCCCTTCCATCCCAGCCGTGTCTGCGCTGCGTGCCATAGCATGGCTGTGTGCTTTGTTGGTCCCACTAGCTTCACGGCTTGTCCTTTACTGTATAAGACCTCAAGCATATTTCCCGTGCCCAGTTGAGCCCTATCTGCCCTGTATGCGGGGTAGGCCTGCGAAGCATGTATCCATTGGTTGACGACTTTGAGATGCGCCTCCCAATAGTACAACTGGATGTTGGGGAGCGCTATTCCTCCATCATACCATCCTCGGTGCAATTTTGCTTGGGATTTTATATGTATTTTTAATCAATATTTTTTACATCTATATTTTTGACTTCTATATTTTCAATTTGATATTTTTGTACTTATCTGTTTAAGTATAGGGAGTCGATTTTTTTGAATTCTATATTTTTTCTTCTATATTTTTGACATATATTTTTGACATTGATATTTTGTCAGGGAACCAAAAAAGAGAGTGTGCAAGGCGGTTGAATGATATATCCACTATGTTCTTGCATTACGATGCCATGGATCAATGCTATTTGCATGATTTTTTTAAACGTTTTGAACATTTCACATAAGTTAGTAATCGTTGTGTTGCATTCTGGCATTTGCAATTGTGCTGTGCTTTTGTTAATGATCAGACACACTAAAGGTGATGGAAGGAATATTTGCAAATAGTCTAAACCGCTGGCAGTCACTCTGGGTAGTATTTCACTCCATCGCTTTCCACCCACTGTGCCACTCTAGACAGGTCTGCCTTATGCAAATCAGTTCTGACCTTGCTGCTCCTGGGAACAGTCCATCAAACTCCTCCAGAAGGGGAACACAAGCAACCCAAGACAGGGTCCTTTGATAACGATGCCATTTTTGGCAATCCTGCGAAAAAGTGGCAGTTGTGTTGTACTGTACTAATTGTAATTGTGTGATGTCTCTCACTTCAAAGTGTTTGGCCAGATTTGATTTCTGATTTATTGTTATGGTCTGTGATCCTGGTTTTCATTTTTGTTCTGTTTTTTTTCTATGCAACCTAATCTGCAGTGGTGGCTCCTCCGCAATGGCGAAGGAGCATCACTCCACTGATTGACTCAGAGCCAGCAAATGTAAATTAAAACGATGCTCTTCCATCGTTTTATTTTACATTTGCCGGCTCTGAGCCAGCGGTGTTGGGATGGGCGGGGCTAAGGCATGGGGGGAGGAGTAGTATTCCGTGCAGTCCACTCCCTAAGTGCGCCTATTTGTTTTGGCCGTCCGTCTCAGGCCGACCAAAACACACATACGCACTTAGGTTTTCTCCAGCCCAGCTGCATTGAGCAGCCGGCCTGGAGAAACCCCACAGTCTCCCTGGTCTGAGCAGGGCATCTTTCCTGCCTGCTCAGACCAATCCCCATGCTAATTGGACAGGGAGTCTGTCCCAGGGGCTGCTGGGACCAGCAGGTAGGAAGATGAGAGGCGGCGCGACAAGACGCTGGAGGCGGCCAGCGGCAAAAGCTAAGTTTAATTATTTTTTTAATATTATACCCCCCACTGCGCAATGTGCCCGTCCGACCCCGCCTGCCTCATCACCCTTTGTTAATGGCAGCCGCCGCTGCTAATCCGTTGAGTCTTTCATCCTGAAATCTAAAAAGTCAATTTCCCGTAAGGTGATAGAATGAGTCAATTTAGGTTGGGATGCTCCTCATTGAGATGATGTATTATTTTTTCATATATGTATTTCTGTGTCTTTCTACACCCGGAAAATATCATCTATGTATCTTAGGTACAATGTTTTGTTTTTTAAATATTAAAAATTAACAATTTAGCCTCCATTACGATTGGATTTTAATACCCAAGTTATGAGAGAGAGGCTTGATATGGTACACATCACAGGAGTACCTTTTTAAGATTATACAGAAGAGAATCCTCTACAGAATTTACGGGGCAGGTATATGGGGTCATACTAATCCATCTCCCCTCCAAGTAATAGAGGAAAAGTCAAATGGCCTTCCCGTAAGCTGGTCCAACTTTAATACCGAAACAGAATTGGAGGTCCCATACCTGTCTGATACAATCTCTGTGGCACCAATAATGTTGTGGCATTCCATCTGGATAAGGGAGTCTATTCAGACTACAGAAAACCTAATTGAAGATTGTTTATCCATGGAAAATGTACATAGAATTCTGTGGATTTCATATATCAAATCCACCTTCTCCGCTTTAGGTTTGGCGCACCTATTTACTACCCCCAGGAATTGCATGAGCATCTCAAGGCGGGAGGTAAAAGTCCGTTTTCTTAAACAAAGAGCAGATGCCAGATAACAAACAAACTGTACAAAGGCATTGATAAAAAGTGTATCTCGAAGGCCCGAAGCCCCAGGAAGGGATAAAGTCATATCTATTCACTGTGTCAAACGTGCGTCATAGATTCTTTTTAATTAGATTCCGACTGAATCTTATACCGTGCATGTTGGCACACCCTGCAGGTATTTACTTTATAAATGACGTACCCTTCTGTCCCTGTGCCAGTTCTTCTGCACAATCAAATTGACAAATTTTTTTCTTCTGTAAATTTTATAGGGACCCCCGTAAAAGATGTATTCTCCCCCTTGTAATGATGTGAGCAGTCTAGTAGTTGGGTGTGGGCGGAGCTAAGGGGTTGGGGGAAGAGGAGGAGCTAGGACAGGAAAGGGGCAGTTAGAGTAGGGACAGGGACGAGTGAGGAGTACGATAATAAAGCTCCTTGAAATACAAAGTAAGTGTCTGTCTTTCATTGCATGCAAGACACTACAGCTGGCGACGAGGGTGAGATTGAAGTAACCTGCCATCCCTACGTGAACAAGGAAAGCGTCCTGTCCCTGGGCAGCACGAAACGGGGTCGCCGTCGCGACACTTGTGCCCCCAAAGAGATCGCCGCCTAAAGACCCAGGCCAGCGGTAATTGTGCCAGCTCTGCGATTCGCTGATCGCGTGGAGCCCTGCCTGATGAGCGTGATCGAGCGCTGGAAGAGACTGCAGCCGAGCGCTACTTCGCACCAAAGTTGGGAGCTTACCTCAGATGCGTACAACTCATCACGGCGTCGGAAGTGGCCAGCGAGCGAAACAATAGAGTCGGGAGCCCACCCCGACCCTATCCGGAGGGTCCAGCAAGTGAAGGCGTGTGGAGAGCTGCCACCGTGTTGCTGCCTACAAGACCGGCGATCCGGTGAGTCCCGGTGACTGAATCGGCGTGAGGGAATGAATGAAGTTGAAATCTCGCGGGAGCCGAGATTTCCCTAGCGGCGGCCATCTTGGAACCAGTCAGCCAACAGGACAATCCCTCTGTGCAAGTTGGAAGCGGCCATTTTGAGGTCAGGCAGTGCAAGGCCCAAGCAAAGAAACATTGGGGAATGCAAAAACAAGCACTGGTAAATGCAAGAACAATCATTGGTACATGCTAAAACAAGCACTGGTAAATGCAAAACAAGCATTGGTAAATGCAAAACAAGCACTGGTAAATGCAAGAACAAGCATTGGTACCTGCAAAAACAAGCACTGGTAAATGCAAAACAAGCTATGGTAAATGCAAAACAAGCACTGGTAAATGCAAAACAAGCACTGGTAACTGCAAAACAAAGAAGTGGTAAATGCAAAACAAGCCTTGGCAAAGACAAGAAGCCGGCAAACGGACCGTGGTAAAGACAAAACAAGCATTGACACAAGCAAGAAGTAAGCAAACTAGCACCAGTCCGTGAAGAGGTGTCAGGGACACAATTGTCCAGAAATGTCGAATCCACCACAACAGAATGGAGATGGCACAGCAGCCTCACCAACTGCGATTGGAGTTTCGCACTTGGGTCCCCCGGAACCGCTGACTTTGGTTGCTGGAGGAAGCATGGGACCCAGATGGGAAGAGTGGTTTGAAGATTTTGAGGACTACATCGAAGGATCGAAAGTCACAGGCGACAGAGACAAGCTAATTGCACTGCGCAATTTGGTGGGAAAGGAAGTATGCAAAGTGATCAAAGACCTGCCAGCAGATGATGCCGGAACCTATGAAAAAGTGCGAGACGCGCTGAACAAGAAGTTCTTACACAAAAGAAATGTGGATTATGAGCGTTACATATTCCACCAGGCCCGTCAAGAAAAGGAAGAGATGATGAGCACCTTCATATCTAGACTACGCCGACTGTCTCAGTATTGCAGCTTCAACGCCTTTTCAACAGACGATGCTATCCGATTGAGAGTCATTGATGGGTGTCTCTCAGAAACGCTTCGAAGGCGGCTGTTAAGAAAAAGCCACAATCTCGATGAGATTGAGGAGATGACCAGGGTGCATGACCAAGCGGAAGAGCATGCCAAAAGGATGGAGACAGGGCGTAGCAAAAGAAGAGATCAAGCATATAGGGTGCAAGCTCACAGCACGCGCAGAAGATCAAAGAAACGACAGAGAAAGTCCCGACCAGTGTCCCGTCACCAATACACAAGACTCCGACGTTACGAGTCTAGCCGGAGAGAAAAGAAACCAGATCGCTCCAGAAGATGCTATCGATGTGGGTACGACTTCCCGCATATAGATGCGTGCCCAGCGATGGGTCAACAATGCCGAAAGTGTGGACGGAAGAATCACTTTGAAGTAATGTGCGGAGTGTACAGCAAAGAAAGAATGAAGAAAGTCACACGATCGTCTCGCCCGGACACCAGGGGACACCATGCGCAAGCAGTACAGGATCGAGCCAAGTCATCTTCTGGCTCGTCTCACTCTAGCAGGGAGTCTCACAAGTCCCAATGGATGATAAGGTCACCGAGAAGGTCGCCATCGAGAGAATCGAGATCAGCATCCCTGGAATCAGAATACACAGACGAGTATGTCTGCATGGTAGCGGACCCGGACCAACTAAAGAAGTATCCCCCATTGGACATAAGTGTGGGAACGCATGCAACCAAATTTGTGTTGGACAGCGGGGCGTCACTAAATTACTTCCCTGTAGCCGAGTATAATAAAATGAAGCCGTCCCCCCCCCCTTGAGCCCGGCACATGTCAGAGTGTTCACCTGGATGTCTAAGAAACCTCTTCCATGTCTGGGCAAATTTGCAACGACACTCCGACACAAATCCATCTCTGTGCCGGCATACATTCACGTCATTGAGTGCCCGGAAGCTGATTGCCTCCTCAGTCTGCCTACTGCGGAGCGTCTATGATTGGTCGAGATCCCATACCGAGTCAGTGATGATCCGGACATTATTCACAAGTTCCCCAAGTTGTTCACAGGGCTTGGAAAAATGAACAAATGTTTGATTCGACTACACATCAATGAGAAAGTGCGTCCGGTAGCACAGCACCCCAGGCGTGTGCCTTTCCATCTCCAGCAGGCGGTGGAAGATGAAATTCAGGAACTGTTAAAAGCAGACATCATTGAAAGAACTGACGGCCCCACACCCTGGGTATCACCTGTTGTTATTGTGCCAAAGAAGGGCACCCCTGAGAAGGTGCACTTATGCGTGGACATGAGGCTCCCCAACACCGCCATAGAAAGAGAGCGCCACTTAAACAAGGGGTACCACCAGCTGGAACTACATGAAAAGTCGCGATACATAACGTTCGCCACCCATCTGGGTTTGTTTCGATACAAACGGCTGAGTTTTGGTGTCTCCTCTGCAGTGAAAATATTTCAAGAAATCATTCGTCAGACCATCAGACACATACCCAATACGCTGAACTACAGTGATGATATCTTGGTGTATGGGTCAAACACCCAGGAACATGACAAAGCACTAGACCGAGTATGCCATGCTCTCCTGGAAGCCAATCTTACCCTCAACAAAGACAAGTGTGAGTTCCATCAATCCACACTCAAGTTCTTCGGACATGTGTTCTCTGGAGCCGGGAAGAAGCCTGACCCAGAGAAAGTGACAGCACTCAATAACACCAAGAGCCCTCAGGATGTGAGTGACATCCGATCCTTTCTAGGCATGGCCAGCTATTGTGCCAGATATATCAAAGACTATGCCACAATCAGTCACCCACTACGAGCTCTCACCAAGCAAGGACAACCGTTTGTTCGGACCTCACAGTGACAGCTCACAGTGTAAGCGGGCCTTTCACGAGATTAAACAAGCTGTAGAATCAGCAGACAATTTGGCTTACTTTAACCCCAAGAGGAAGACGGAGATAACGGTAGATGCCAGTCCGGTGGGTCTGGGTGCAATACTGGCTCAGTATGACAGTGACACTGATCAACGACACATTGTGGCCTGTGCCAGCCGCAATCTATCAGACCCTGAGAAGACCTATATCCAACCCGAAAAAGAAAGCCTTGCGGTTGTGTGGGCCTGCGAACATTTTCATGTGTTTATCTATGGCAAACATTTCACTATGGTGACTGATCATCAGGCACTTGTTACCATCTTTGGAAACCCCAGAGCCAAGATGCCACCTCCAATTGAACGGTGGGGTCTGCGTCTGCAGGAATACACCTACACAATAATACACAAACCGGGGAAGTCAGCTAATCCTGCGGATTACATGTCCCGACACCCTCAGACATCCCAGGTCTCACCTCCCTCAATCGCGGAGGAGTGTATACACTTTGTAGTGGGTGTAGCCCGACCACCGGTGGTTCCTCTAGAGGCAATACAGGAAGCCACTGCACAGGATAATATCCTTTAGAAGGTAGCACGTCGACTGCGAACGCACACCTGGAGACATGACAGTGAAGACGAGAAGATTGACCCTCAGGTTCGTCAGGAAATGCAAGCATTCAAGCACATCAGCGAAGAGTTATCTGCCACCTCAGAGGGGCTCCTACTGAGAGATCATCGGATTGTCATCCCGAGGCAGTTACGACAAGGCGTTATCAACTTAGCTCACGAGGGCCACCGTGAAGTGGTCGCGACGAAACGAGCTCTCCGAGAAAGGGTTTGGTTTCCACTGCTGGATCAAATTGTGAAGCTCACCTTAAAGGACTGTCCTCAGTGTCAAATGGTCAGCCACGGAGATCCGCCTGCTCCTCTCCAAATGACCAAGCTGCCCAGTGGGGTATGGCAAGAACTTGGCATGGACTTTTATGGACCCCTCCAGTCAGGTAAATATGTCCTGGCAATAATGGACGAATACTCGAGGTTTCCAATAGCCCAGTTCGTATCCTCCACCAATGCCTCCAGCACGATTGCTGTGCTAGACGAAGCATTCGCTGCTTGGGGCATCCCCAAGGAACTCAAGACAGACAATGGTCCTCCTTTCAATAGACATGACTTCAGTGAATTCGCGAAGCACCTCAACTTCAGGCATTGCAAAATCATGCCCCTGTGGCCACAGGCCAATGGCACCATTGAAAGATTCATGGTGACTTTGAAAAAGACCTTTCAAGAAGCTACCTTGGACAAGAGGGACTTACAGGTGGCTCTCAATGAGGTTTTGAGAGCGTATCGGATTACCCCACATGCCACCACAGGAAAGTGTCCTGCTACGCTCATGTTTGGGCGACCCATCCGAACACGGATCCCGACATGGGAAGGAGCGCTGCGACCCGTGTCTCCAGCACGTGCCCATCAAGAACTGCTCCTGGCTGATCAAGCTGGTAAGAGTAAAATGAAAGTCTATGCAGACGCTCGGAGGAGGGCCAAATCTCCATCTCTTCATGAAGGAGACTGTGTGGTGGTTAAACAAGATCAACTCAAGAAAACGGTTTGTAAGTTCAAAGATGAACCCTTAGTAATCACTCAGCAGAAAGGTACAATGATTACTGCAGAGTCAGAGAATAGACGGATCACACGAAATGTTTCCCATTTTCAAAAGTGCACACCTGCCATGAGAGAGGTTCTTGACAGAACACCAGACCAACGAGAATCAGGGGAACCTGGTCAGGTGGTTGCGATACAGAGACCTGAAAGTCCGACTGAAGTCGCGTCTGGAGATCCTGGCGTGACTCTCCGTCCTAGAAGGAACATTCAAAAGCCCAAGAGGCTAATTGAAGAACTTTAATCAAGTCAGTTATTTCTTTTGTTAACAAAGGGGGAGATGTAATGATGTGAGCAGTCTAGTAGTTGGGTGTGGCCGGAGCTAAGGGGTTGGGGGAAGAGGATGAGCTAGGACAGCAAAGGGGCAGTTAGAGTAGGGACAGGGACGAGTGAGGAGTACGATAATAAAGCTCCTTGAAATACAAAGTAAGTGTCTGTCTTCATTGCATGCAAGACACTACACCCCTGATGTGCAAATTTCGTTTCAAACAAAGTTGTGTAGCAATGTTCTTTTTACAATCCCTGCCTAACCCCATGGTTTGCTTGTCAGTGGCATCTTTTTTAACTCAATCATGGAAGATCAGGTGGCAGCACAACACCCCTGAACACATTTTTAAATAGTTCCTAATTATCATTGTTATCACTTTGTTACTTCTACTTTCATACTGATATGTATAGCATTCTCTTTTTGTACTGATTGATTGATGATTTTTAAATTGTATTTATCTGTATTTTGTTGTTTTTAAATTGTATTCAATTTAGCATAACACATTCATTGGTGGTATTCCCCATAGGTTTCCAAACTCTCCCATATCTTTTTATATTCAAACTATTTTCTTGGATGATCTTCTCTGAGGTCAAGCACCGATCCATGATCGCCTACCACTTTACCAAAGTCTGGCATTCCCTCCTACCCAAGAACCTGGCAACATTACCATGAGTTGTCATAGCACCCCTGTCACAGAATGTAAAGTATAATGGCAGTGCATTCTCAGAGCACAATCCAAGCAGTGACAACTTTGTATTTTTATCCACCGGCATTTCGGGTACCTGAGGCAGACTAACTCTGACTATGGCCCAAAATATCCTCAGTCTTGGACATGTCCAGACTGTGTGATAGAAGGAGGCACCCCTTTGCCCACATCCTTTCAGGCGATATTAATTTTCTGTCCTACCATATCGTGCTAATTGGACACTGGTCTTGAAAGTTCTATGAAGTATTTTTATCTGAAGCAATTCACTATACTTCCCACATCATGTTCCATCTTTCATTAGTAGTACACCATTGTCCTCCAGGGCATTCATTCACTATCTCCATACGTAGAGGTCAGTGTGCAAAGTAGTTGAAATGCTCCTACTCTATAAACCAAGTACGTTCACAGTGGATCCCATATGTCCCTGGGTCTCGAAGTGATAGGTTGCAATTAAGTGTATGTGTTATCATTATAAAAAAAATAGATCTTTTAGCCAGTCAGTTGCGGTCAGGATACCACTCCCCATCTTAAAGCTTCCCTCAGCTTGGCCAGCATTAATGCTATTGCCGGAAACTTGCGGCATGATTTTAGAATGTTGATCTCGCGACCCAGGAGGCCCAATAAGGAGTCAGGCTTTACATCCTTAACAATCTTCTGTGACAAATCTCTGAAAATCTCCACCCAGTATTGTGCTATCTCTGGGCGGAGCAATGCCAGATTAATAAAATCAGCTTCTAACAGTCCACATCTCTCTCAATTATCAAATGACGCAATCCCTGCTTCTTAGAGCCTGATTACGAGTTGGTGGGTGTATTCTGACTCGAGAGTAAATCCCTGTTTACACACTGGCTACAATTGAGAGTTGAAAGCTACTTAACATGTCCAATAATTATCGGATGCGTTAAGTACCTCAGCCTTAGTTAAATGTAACAGCAATAAGGTATTTACTGTGTCATGCAGATTTTTGTGCATTAAACACCAAAATCTGTTTAATATTTCCCACAAACTCATAATAGGTGCTATTTATCGCACCCGATAAATACCATACCCCGTGGTATTGTTTTTTTAATTGGTGTGATAAATAGCACCTATTCTCATAGTAAAGTGTTCCATCTTTACTATTGAAGGAAATGTTCTTTGTCTGCATATAGTAATATTCACATTGCTTTGGACAGAACATAACTTATAAGTAAGGCTCCCTGTTTTCCGTTTTTACAGATAAATACAGACAGAAAACAATGTGTTTTCTGTCTGCATTTATTTTTAAAAGTGAATGAATACAGAAACTTGTGCTTCTTTGAAGTTACTCTCTGTGCTGTCTTTCATGAATTATAAGCCAGCAGCTGAGCAGATGGATTGAATTGAATTGAATTGAAAAAACATTTGTATAGCGCATGGCTCCCCGGGAGCATCCCAGTGCTGGTGGGATGGACAGCATGGAAAATTAAACAGGATGACATTTCTTTAAATAACTGTATATGTCAACATACATTTATGGTATAATGCTAGTATTTACCAGTTGATGCATTTTGATGAAAGATTTGACTGCTTAAATAGCTAAAACATGACAGACATCAAAGTATGAGTGCGCGTCTATCAGTTAAATAGATATGGAAATGAACAGTTTTACACCTTCGTTTATTTCCAAACTTGATGTGTCTGCCTTGAACGCCAGGCCGGAGACCAGTTGCCCAGCTGCCCAGCTATGAGTCCTGCAGTGGAGGGGGGCTCTACCATTATTGATAACGGGCTCCGATCATGAATTGATGCTATGCTACCTTTGAACCGAGGCTCAGAACAGGCACCCTCCCTCACGCCATGATTTAATGAGGCTCTGAATAAAAAAACAAAAGGAGGTGCAAACATCTGGAAAAGGTTTGGTGAAAATCCTATGTTGAAACTGATAAACAATCTTTAAACATGCGCTAAAGAGCTATCACAAAATATGTCATACTTCTAGAGACTCTTTTTTCTCATGATAAATCCTTAACGTTCAAAATAGCCCTTAAATCAACTTTGAAATGGTAAAAAATCTATCAGATCTCGCCACGATTTCCCCCGTCTCGTTCGCAACCCCAATGCAATGAGTTGGCTTGCATCTTTGTGGAAAAAGTGCTGATATTCAAGCCTCCTTTACTCCAGCTGACATATCAGTTAGTTCTAGAAAGGTTGAGGAAGTAGCGGATACTCCGTCCCTTCCTTCCCACCCCCCAACCATCTCATTCAGATCTCCAGATGCTTTTAGAGAAAGTACTACCCAAAGTATATCCGGACACATTCAGAGGCAGGATAGTGGAGACCACCCCAAAGCCCAGCCCTACCCTGCTCGTTAAACAGCTTAGCATCTCTGGACCTTGGGACATTTACAGAGTCCCTAAATACCAATAAATCAGGCTTCCCTTTAGATCCATTGCCTCCCTTGGTTCTGGGTAAGTTGGACCCACAAGTTTTAGAACATCTAGTGCAGCATTTGAACGCTTCGCTTGTCTATGGGAAGGCTATGTTCCCAAAGGCATGGACTCACGCCATGGCCAGGCCGTTGCTAAAAAAAAAAGAAAAAACATCTCCAACTGGACAAACTACAAACTTATTTCTATTCCCCCCATGCTGACCAAGATGCTAGTTCCCAGAGTAAGAGGAGCTTGTCTTTTAGGACCGCAGAACAGAAATGGAGGGGAATTTTTTTTTTAACTGATCTGGAAAAATATAGAAGTGCCCATCGGACTTACTTGGAAAGCATTAAACAAGCATTAAACAAGCAAAAAAATCAATCCTCCTAAACCAAAATAGATAAAGCAGCAAACTCCAAGAAGGAGCTTTACAACATCTTAAAAGAGTTCCCATCGCCCCCAGTTCAGTCATCGATTCCTATCTCACAGAACTGGGTGAACTCTCTTGCTAAATATTTTGACAAAATAAACATGATTCACAGCTCCTTTTCACCTCAAGAAATCCTCAATAGCCCACAAAACAACCCCTCTATTCCTCCTAGTTCCATCCCCACTCTGGAATGATGTTCCCCCATGCAATCTGGAAGATGTGATCGGAGCCCTGAACAAAATCAAATCTGGCTCACATGTTGATCCTATACCACCACGTTTTCTTCCAATGATTGCACCAACAATCCTCGACTGTCTAACAGACCTATTTAATAACTCGCTGTCTCAAGCTGTTGTGCCCATAATATGGAAAGCGGCCAGAGTCAGGCCTATCTTAAAAAAAAACCTGCTGACCCAAATCTTCAAACAAACTATCGCCCTATCTTGCTCCTCCCTTACTTTGGGAAGATGCTCGAGTCGCTGGTCAACAGACAGCTCGGCACTTAGAAAATCATGGTCTTCTGAACCCGTCACAGTCCGGCTTTAGGGCCACGCACAGCACTGAAACAGCAATGGTGGCGGTCACAGACAACATCAGGCTAGCACTGGACAGAGGACATCTATTCTCATCTTGTTAGACCTATTGGCTGCCTTTGGCACCATCTCCCACAGCAACCTGGATCTAAGACTCTGGGAGATTGGTGTCAGTGGGAAAGCCCTCAAATGGCTGAGAAGCTATTTAACTGACCGAGTCAATGCTGTTCAGATTGACAACATAATTTCCAGTAATAGACCCGTAAGGATGGGAGTACCCCAAGGCTCAATTCTGAGCCTGACGCTCTTTAATCTTTATGTTACTCCGTTGGCCGATGTGATAAGATCGTACTGCTTTGATGTCGTGTCATATGCCGATGACACTCAAATTCTGATCACCCTCGGCCCGGACCCTATTGACACAAAAATACGCTTTAGAAACTGTATGACCCACATTAATAGATGGATGAACTCGAACTATCTCCAACTAAATGGAGGATAGACTGAAATAGTCCTCTTTGGCAAAGCACACGAATACTGGTCCAGTGACTGGTGGCCCCTGTAGGAAGGTGGATACCTGACTATGGTTCCCCCAACTTTTTGCCTAGTGTTTAGCTGGTTTTCGACTTAGTTTGCCTGGGATCCTGCTATCCAGGACCCCAGACTATCTGCTTTCTCTGTAAAATGGACTCCATGTACTGTAGGTACATACCAAATTGGATAGTGGGTCACCCCTGTGAGTCCCTGTATAGTGTACCATAGGTACCCAGGGCATAGGTGCACCCAAGGCCTACCAGGGGCTGCAGCATGTATTATGCCACCCCCTGGCTGGCCACTCAAAAAGACACAACTGGCTGATCACTCAGCTGGGGCAAGGTCGTGTAACCACCCCTTGCTTAAGTGTAGTATCCCTATACCTACATACATATAGACACATAGTAACCTATAAGTCACTCCTATGGCAGGTCTTAACAATCCTGAAGGCAGAGTGCTTGGTTATGTGTGAGATGGTGCTCTAGCATGAGCTGAGCCTGTCTGCAGCTTTCAGAACCATGTCTTTATAGCTGTTCTATGATATTGCCATACCATATACTCTTAAGTGCATTATAATCCTCGCGGTTAATGCTAACTTTGGTTTGGCTTTATCAAAACATGTTGTGTAAGGTGTAATACACTTTGGAATACTACCCCCTCGCCAATTCTGGTGACGGGTGTAGCATTCCACCCTTCTAGAGGGAGAAGACATGTTAGTTCTGACTATCCCGGTTAAAGTTAACCAGAGCCCCAGCATCCCAAAATGGATGCTGCTGCCACAGACACAAGTCTGACCTCCTGCTGCTGGGAGTCCTTCCAGTCACGGAGGTTTGGAGAATAGGTTTCCTGCTTGGGGAGGTGTGAGCACCACCCCAGACAGGAGGATGTGTATTGGGACAGGGAGGGCTGAATAGATTGAGACACTGCCTGTGGCACACTAGGTGCTTCATGCATAGCCCAGTTCAAACCGGTTACTGGGGCACTCCAGCCACAGCGCTGGCGTGAAACTGGACAAAGGAAAGGGGGTGTAACCACCCCCCTTACTGGTCCCACCCATAGGAGGGACCTAGTGAGCAAACCAGCCCCCTTTGGTTGTATAAAGGTAGGAGCTGACCCTGAAGAAAATAGATTAATCCTGGAATTGACAGAAGACGAAACTCTGGACCCTTCGACATTCATCCAAGCTGAAGACTGAAGAATCTCCCTTGTGGCCAAGGAGTGACCACCCTGGGAAACCAGGCACCATCCATCAACTCGACGGCTTGCTTTGTCCCTGTTCCCGCTAGAACCCGAGCACAAAGCCTGGCAAGACCTCGCCTCCTGGATCCCTCTGACCCCACTGCATGACTCCAGCACAGCTGAGCCCCGTGGAAGGCGTCGGAACCCGTGGAAGCAGGTACCTTGAAAAGTCGACAACTTAATAACAGCGCAGCTCCTGAGGCCTCCTCGAAGCTGTGCCCTGGGGACTGAGACACCCCGACACCGAGCTCCACCTGCACCGAAGACCAGCCCTCCACACTCCACGAGATCTGCGTGGGGCCCTTCTGCCTGTGTTCTGCTCGACGCGTTGTCCGGTTGCTGGCCCATTGGCTAGTAGCCCCTGGTGACAATCCTTTGTGAAAATCCATCACTGGTCTGGTTGCTCCAGACTGGCCCTTGCTTTCCTGGAAAGGTGAAGTACCTCAGACCCTCCTGGTCTGCACCAGAAGCTCCTTGTGTATCCTGCGTGGGTTGCCTTTGCTTAGGCTTGTTGGCTCTGATCCTGAAGCCGACCCCCTCCATCTGCGAGATCCTTTGTAGGACAGCTCCTCTCCAGCACCTGGTTGTCCTCAACGCCTTGTGGTCCGCGTGGCTGCAACTCCAAGCTTCACCCCCAGCACCTGCTTGCTCCTCGACGACGTCTGGTTCCTTCCTGGTTCCACCCGGTCACTGGCTAGTGACCTAGACTCTGTCCCCTCTGCTTGCAGGTCTTCTTAAACTCCGACCCACCCTTGGATCCACCCGGACATCTTCCTCCTGGTTGCCTGCAGCATCTTCTTCCAAGGCTCCATAGGAAACAACGAGAAAACCCGACACACTTTGACACCTGTGCACCCGCAGCCCGTGGGTGAGGTAACGCGAGTACTTCGGTGCTCCTGTAGGGATTGACTATCCTAGTGTCAAGTTTTGCTAGTTGTGTAATCCTAGTTAGACCGGAAGTGTCCTAAAACGTCATTAACTTACCTTGTACGTTCCTATTAACTTTCTATTGACTCTCGCGTGAGAGTATTGACTCTGCACGTGCAGCCTGTGGGCCTCCTACTCCTAACCTAAGGGTCAGATAGTGTAACCCCAGCAATTCCCTAGGCAATAGGCCTTCTTCTTTCCCAAATCATGGTTCTTATACCTCTTACTTAGTATATGGTTTGACGCGCCCCTAGGGCCTAACTGTATATTGTGCTATTTAAAGTATTTCTAAGTGTAACTTGTTATGTGCTTTTTCCTCTGATCTCATAAAGAGTTCAGAGGAGTGTGTTAGTAAATAAATACATATATATTTTATATATATCTTGTGTGGTGTCCTTTCATTTGATATTCAAGGGGTTACATATGGTAAAACAGCTGGCTTTACACGTCCTCAAGAGTCTTTTAGCCTAAGACTGTTCTGTCACGCTGGTCTATAAGGTTGACTTTACAACCATCACCATAAGGGTTGTTTGGACTGGTGCAAGGTGTTCACTAGAATAGTGAACATCATATACCAGGCCAACTTCTCACAGCCCCAAACCATGGGACCCTTCCAAGAGTCAAAACAATCTGTCCGGAATCTGGGCATCCAAATAGACAATAAACTGTCTATGAAAGATCAGGTCAATTACTTAGTTGGTTCCTGTTTCTGCATCATGCGGAATCTACGCAAAGTTTTTAAATGGCTCCCAATCGAAGCCAGGAAACCATTAGTTCAAGTCCTGATCATAAATCTAAACAAAGATCTCCTAACTAGGCTTCAAGTCTTGCAGAACACGGCTGCCAGACTGGTGCATAATCTTCCTTCGGGATCCTCCTAGGCCCCTAACTTAAGGCTTCACCACTGGCTCCCAGTTAGAAAACAAACCTGTTTCAAGATTCTCTACCTAACCCATAAAAACATCTATGGCAATGTCCAGGTTACTGGAAGTAGAAACTCAGCAGGTTTTGCCCATGCAGGGCTCTAAGATCCAGCAACAAATTTCTCTTAACTTCCATTAAAATCCGTGCAACCAGAATAGGAGGGAGATCTTTCTCTTTCCTTGCGCCTGCTTTCTGGAACAAATTGCCCCTGTACCTGCATACTATTTCAAGTCATAATCATTTCCGTAGGGAGCTAAAAACCTGGCTATAGGACTCCAAAATGGCCTTGATTAAAACAACATCTGAGTTTCCGCTAGCGCCATGAGACCTTCGGGTGATATGTTTGCGCTAAATAAATATCCATGATTTGGTTTGATTTGATTTGAGGCTGTAAATGTAAATTGATACTTGTATAGCGCACTACTCACCCGCAAGGGTCTCAAGGCGCTTGTATGAATACCACTGTGGAACCCATCCTGGCTTTCCCTGTGAGGCGTCCACTCCTGGGCACCACCAAGGTGGAGGCCAGGCATCCTTAGTGTTGTGGGGGCCGTTGTGGAGATTAAGCAAGCTATTGCCCAGAGTTGCAGAGTGGGACTCCATGATTGGCATAGGCACTGAGGCGAGAATTATCAGGTCCATGGAATTTTGAGCCCAAGACCCACCGAGGTGGGGAATTGAACCCTGGTCCCGGGCTAGACCTCTGCATCAGAGTCTGCCACTCTAACCATTGAGCCACACTTCTCCACTGCACTTTCTTCTAACTACAGCCCAAGCTATAAAACGCAACGCCAAGGTCACTGAGATCTTGTCAATCTCTGTTTTTCCAAAACAACTAAAAATCTGTCAGTTCTAAAAAATAATCTAATTTCTCTTCGAAAAAGTAACCTGTCGGGCATGCGGCACGATACCCATTACAGGTAGCTGCCTGCTTTATTAATACTAATAATAATAAGGCAAGGAGGGGGATAAATGTTTTTGTGTTTAGTAAGAACATATCCAGTGTGATGAACTTTGCATCTTTATCAGGCCTGCTGATTTGTATGTGACCTAGTGCATGTTACTGCCTGCCCACCTTGATTTCCATTGCCGGTTTGAATGCTTATTACAGGTATATTTTATCAGTGTTTAAGTGGCTTTTTTAGTGAAACATTCTGATAGAACTCTATTCTCCACAGGTAAGCTTTCTTGAATTTTAGCCCCCGGGTCACATGTGCTGCTAGAGGATGCCTAAGCCTTAGGTATCAATAGAATTCTGTACTCTTGAAGCCAAATTCAAGGCCTGGTTCACAAAGTTCAAACATGTATAGCCCCCTAAGTCTTTTAATTTGGTGGAGACGTGAGTTCCATCTTTTCAGTAAATTTTTACTCGGAGTTTGGAAATAACCAAAAGTATTAAGCTTACTCAAAAGTGTTAGTTACTCTAAAGTGTAACTTACCTTTGTGGATGAGGCCACAATTTGCAGCTGAGAAAATGGCTTTATGTTATTTCAGCCCCAGACATCCCTCAGGGTTGAAATGTCAATCAGGTCCTATTTAGCAAATCCATCCATTTCAGGCACATGTTTCAGAGATGTACCAGCTCACATTGGTATATAGTCATTTACCACATTTTTCCACCCATGATTTGCAGCCTTCACAATGCCCTACTTTCATGATCGCTATTGTGTGTTCTCTCAGGACTTCCCATCATACCATTCCATAGAGGTTCACCTGGTAACCTGGATTGCCTATCGACCATGATAGTTCTTTTGACTGCAAGAAAACGTAGTCATTATTAAACAAAATCTGTGTTGCCCATTGATACTTACGGTAATCTGGTGGTGCTTTTCCACTGATGTACACTCCTCAGCGTAATGTCCAAATTGAGATTCATAGGGTGCCCCCGTCCCACAGAAGTGTGCACAACTCTGACACCACCCTGTTAAAGAACTCGTCCAGCACTTAGTATGGGGTATTCTGGAGCAGGTATGGAAACGCAGGGAGCTCAGTTATCGTATATAACACTCAGGGCCAGCTTTAGGGCGGTGCAACCGGTGTGGCCGCACTCGGCGCTGATCTGGAGAGGGGGCGTCGCTGTGTTTAGCAATAGTTTAAAAGCAACTGCTGCAGGTTTCCTTGTGCGTCCAGTTCTCAGGCAGCAAGTAAAATGTATTTGAGAGAGGGGCTTTGGAGAAATGCTCTATTACTTACCGGTAATCTTCATTACTCCGAGTCCCGTTGTCCTCGTCCCATTCAGTAACATAGTGGAGATAATCATCTCCCGACAGAAAAAAGACTAAAGGAATGCTGGGACACTAACCCCGCCCCTCCTTCGAGCAAGACGACCAGGTGGGAAATTCAGAACCCCATATGAACCCGTACCATGGACAATCAAGACAACCAAGGGCACTGCCATAACGGCCCAACGCGATGGAGAAGAGGTGACGAGGAACGTCTCATGGTTCAAGCGGATACCATCGACACCTGCCAACACCGAGCAACCAGGTGAACCACCGGCGGGGTGTAACACTACAAGGGAGTCAGAAGAATTTCAACACTGAGATTCATCACCAAGCTCTCCAGTTGCGGCCCCAGTGTCACCAAGGCCACCCCAGAGAATCAGCCCGGAAGGTACACCGGTAGGAGGACGATGGCAGTACAACCTTAGGCCTAACCCTAGGCCTAGCCAGAGACTAGCAGACTTTGCATGCTAACTGTTTTGCTTTAATTTGTTTAAAAGACCAACTTGGGAAGGAATGTAGCTCTCTAGTGGTTTTCCCCCAGGTCCCGGCCACCACCGGAAGCATGTGTACAATTGTATCACCTTCTGGCCAGGCGTGGCCGGAAGGTTATAAATAAATGGGCCGGAGTCGCTCTGGACTTCCGGTCTGACTAGCCCACCACTGTGTCTGTGTGCGTTATTCCCTGTCACCCCCAATGCCCTGGTTACGATCGCCTACATATTTTAGCTCTCAACATACTACTGTGATGCCAGGAGGAAGCAGTCCATGAACACAGCTGCGCAGTGCGGGAAGCGGAAAGCTGATGCGCCACCACTCGCCTCTCCATGCTGCACCCGAACCAAAAAACAATGTGTGCATTTAAAACAGGTAAATGTTAATCAAAACAAATCTTTCAAAGCAAATGCAGGCCTGGCATTATCAATGCGTACACAAGCAGGCATTAACACAGCGAATGTGCCTGGCTGCGTTTGTAACGATTAAACACGAGAAACGGGTATATGCTCTGGCGGACTCCAAAACAATAAATGCACAGTGTTTACTCCTACGAAGTGTCCGCTCTGACGAAAACGCTCAGTAAGAACAACAGAGGAGAACAGCGCCGAAAAACGTCATGTACGTGTCCTGGCTGTGCTTCTCAACAGCTGTCTGTGTACATAGGATTTGTAAGGGCAGTGCTTTGCATTGCTCTGCACCACAGGAGCACCACACAAACCAAATTGCGCACCCGCAGTCACCGACAGTATAAAAATGATATACATCTTAAGTGACCCTCATTGTAATAACACCATACCAATATCAGGTTTACAACTCCAGGCTCCGCCCGGCCCGAAATGGAGAAAAGCAGACATAAACAAACCGTTATGCAGTACTCACCTGGGGGGGGGGGCCCAAATACAGCAACAAGCCCCTCCTTCCACCTTCCACACGATGCCGCCACCAGCCCAAAGAAGCAAACGCAACCCCACAAGGCTGGGGGAAAACAGGAAGGCAGGAGAAATGTCTCGACTTCCAACCGGAGAAGCCCCAGGAAGACGAGCCCAGCAACCCGGAAGGAAGCCTCCCAGCAAGCCCAGCTGGCTGGGAGGCAAGGAACCAGATACCCCAACCGCACAGGCAGCCGGATAGGGTATGACAAGAGAAGAAGCCACTCAAGCTCAGCAGGAGCAGCACCAGCATCCATATCCAGATTCTGTCGACAGACAGAAAAAAAGAACAGGGGGAATGCTGGGTTAGTACTCCTTATGTACTCCCGGTGGGAGGGGCGGGTTAGTGTACCAGCATTCTTTTAGTCTTTTTTCTGTCGGGAGATGGTTATCTCCACTATGTTAATGAATGGGACGAGGCATAAGGGACCTTGGGGTGATGAGGGGCACTTTTGCAGGGTGACAGTGAGGGAAGCTGATTAGGAGGTCTTATGGGGTGAAGGGGGAAGGTTTTGCATGGATTTCTTTTGATGAATTCTTGCTGATCTCATGTGATATAGAACCCAAGTATTTAAAACTATTGAGTTCCAGAATGAGGGGGGGGGCACAAAATGGGGACCAACGGCCAGATGTACATAGCAATTTTGAGGTCGGAAATGGCCCAACTCACAGAATCGGGCCGTTTCCGACAGCAAAATAGCATTTTTCCATGTACTAACCCCTATTTTATGATTGGGCAACCTATTACCAAATCACAAAATGGGTTAGCAAATCTGTGTTAGGAAGGGGCGTGTTAAGGGCTTTCCTTCCTAATAGTGACTCGCAGTAGTAGGTGTGAATGTTTTGTGACCAAAATGCGGTAGCAAAACATTCGCATATTACCACCTACTTCAAGTAGGTGGTAGTAACACATTCCCCCCTTCCCCTTTGTGAATGGTTGTAAAAAATGTTTTTAAGAGCAGGCCTACCCTTAAAAATGAAAAGAAAACTTAAAATTTTTGTTTTTGCAACTGGCTAAATTAAAAAAAATGTTGCTTTATTTAAAAGTAATCACAGACATGGTGGTCTGCTGACCCCAGCAGACCACCATCCGTGTGATTTTAGTGATTCCTAATAGGTCGCAAATTGTGACCTACCTCATGAATATTAATGAGGTGGTTCAATTTGCGACCCATTGGACATTGCAAACAGTGTAAAACACACAGTTTTACATAGCTGTTTGCGATTACCTAATAGCGAATCAAAAAATGTACTAGTAGGTAACTGTAAACTCAAACCTAGTATATCTGGCCTCAAATATCCAGTTATAAGGGGTACAATATTAATCTATTCCAATTGATACTAAACTCTCAATATCTCTCACACCCTGAACATAATCATCAATTATGGGTTGCTCCGGGTCAGCCAAGACAGGAGGATGTCATCGGCATAGAGAGAGGCGCATTCAACCTAGCCCTCCCCCTCCCACCCATACTGGACACCCCTATCTAAAGCATCCTTCTTAACCCAGTTGGCCAGAGGCCCCAGAGCTAGTGCTAAGGGCATAGGGGAGTGGTAGGAGTCCATACCTGTCTGCAGGGCCGGCTTTAAGGCAGTGCGACTGGTGCAGCTTAAGGGCAGTGGGACTGGTGCGGCTGCACTGAGAGCTGACCTGTGGAGGGGGTGGTGACCTCAGGAAGGGTGCTGTGCTTAGCATGACTTACAATTTCAAAACATCTTCTTTGTTCTTTGTGCGTCCAGCTTTCAGGCAGCAATACAAAAGTCAAGGAGGGGGGGCGTGGCTAGGCGCCGGCTGAGATGGCTGCCTAATCCGACCGCTCCAGGCCCCCGGACGTCCAACTGCCTGAAATCCGCCCTACATCCGGAGAGTCCTAAGGTTTAGTTCCCCCAGAGACGCTGCACCCGGCGATCCTACTCGGGCCCGCCGGTGCTGCTCAGCTGCCGAGAGACGGTCCTGGTTGTTGTGCCCCGGGAGCGGGCCCGAGCCCTGAGTGTGCTGCGGACGGCCCCCTGCACTAGGCGAGTCCCCGGCTCCGAGGCCTAGTCAGGAGGGAGCAGGACCCGCTGAGCCTTGCTGGGAGCTGCACCATCCCTGTCATCTGGGTAACACGCCTGGCATCTCGGCAACTGCGGCGGCCCCGAGACCATACAGTGAGGAGCTTGGCCTGAATGCCCCAGAGGGGGGGCGGAGTGCTGGTGAGAGGCGCGGAGAGGCGATCGAGGACGGAACTGCTAGTCGGGCCCGCTACGTTGTGGGACGCTCCCTGTGGGCCCTGTGTACTGTTTGAGGCCTCCGCATGCTTGGAGTGGTCCTGGCCTTGCAAGGTGGAGTGGTAGAGCAGCGGGGGACGGCGGTGCGCTTCACGGGAGGCGCCGCCATTCTGCACTTCCCTGCGCAGGCACTGGATCTGGCCCAACCCTGGGGATTTTGACCTGAGCGATACTTCATGCTGGCACTAAAGCAGTCCTGCGCTGATCAGGCCCACTGTGAGACCTTCTGTGAACATCCGTTACGGGTCTGCCCCGAGAGGTGAGCGTGGCAACTGTGATCTCGCATCGGGAGCCGCCCTGCAGGTGCCTGCTGGGGGGAATTTGTCCTGATACCGCGCCACGACGGCTGGGGGCTTCTGGTGCTGGCCACTGGTGGGGCAGTGCATGGCCTCCACGTCATGCACCCCAACCGATTGGCACCTTCCTCCCCCTTTCTCCTTGGAAGGCCTGGAGCAAGACCTACTTACTGCGACAACCCGCGCCGACCCGCCTGCGGCTCTGGACCAGACGCGAGCAGTTATGAGGGCCAAGCAGGGTACGTCCACCAAGACCAATAACCTGGACAAGTACACGGTGCAGAAAGGAGCGCAGCGGACTGAGGTGCCGACTGGGGACCAACAAAGCCCGAAAGAACCGTCGCTGGCCAGCATCATGACGGCCATCCAAACACTGGGTGCAACCCTTGAAACCAAAATAGATATGGTATCCATTGAAGTCAACCTTCGCACGGACTTGAACAAAACGTCGGAGAAGACGAAAGCCAACGAGGCAGATATTGCGGAGCTGCAGACGTCGACGAAGCGCTTGGAGCAGCGAGTCAACGACCTGGTCCATCAAAACCGCCATATGTCCCTCCAGCTGGAGGACCAAGAAGGAAGGGCCCGAAGGAGTAATGTTCACCTTGTAGGCGTACCTGAGGGTCTTGAGGGGCCCAGTGTAGAACTCTTTGTGGAGGACTTGATTCTCAATCATCTCAAACCCAAGAGACTGTCTAAGATATTTACTATAAAGCGCGCACACCGGGCGCAAATTCCAAAGCCGGGGGCGCCGCCAAGAACGATCATTGCCAAAATCCTCAACTATAGAGATCGGGACACCATCTCGCCGGCAGCTAGACTGGCTGGGGATCTACTTTACAAAAATGCCACTATCCGATTTTTCCCTGATTTTACCCTCCAGGTACAACGAGAGAGGAGATCTTTTGTGGAGGTCAAAGCAGCGCTCAGAGCCAGAGGCATCAAGTACATGGTGTTTTATCCTGCTAAACTCAAGGTCCTCGCGGGGGAAAATCCTTCTTTTTTACCTCGCCATCGGAGGTGCAGGATTGGATTGATAAGGAGTCATCCACCGCTGGAGAAGGAGCTGAGGGTCAAACCTGGCGATACACCCGGGCTACATCCGCGGAATCTACTGCAGGGAGGTCTGAACTTGACGGGCAGAGTCAGCGCTCCTGGAGGTCCCGTTCTGCGAGCCCGCGGTGGGATACCTGTCCTGGAGACTGAGGGACTCTTCTGACTGATAAGTGATACACTGATAAACTGTACAGTACTGTTTTTTGCCAGGTCCCTGTAGGTCCAACTGCTGGGGGGGTCACCGGTCTGCTGATTGTCACTGTTCTGTGTGGTCTCCTGGTGAACCGATATGCTGAACTTATGGACGTGCTATTCACCTGTTATGTTGGGTGGGGGGGCTCGGGCGGCGGGGGGGCCGAGGCCAGTTCACGCACCGGGGAAGGTCCTTTAGGGGGGGAGACGGGTCCTCTAGAGTTTTAGTTTCTTCCTCTTTCGGGGTGACTTTGGGCGAAAGGCACTCTGCTAATTGGGGATGTGGGTAGTCCCAAACCTACGGAGCAGGGGAGCAGGGAGGGTGGTGGGGACAAGGGGAGTTGGGAACACAGTTGAAGGAGGGGTGGGGGTTGGGAGAGGGAGGGAGGGTGGAGGGAGGAGAGGGGAGGGAGGTGTGGGTTTGCCGCAACATGATAGTTTTACTGTTTCTAGTTGGTCACGCTTGAGTTTGGTGGAGCTTGCAGAGTTTGGAATTTCTGCTGATATGTATCGTACTGCACTTTTCCTTACTATTATTGTGTCTTGAATGCTTTTTCTATGATGCTGTGGGATAAAAGTATTAAGCTAATGAGTTGGAACGTCAACGAGCTTGGGGACAAGTTGAAACGCACCATAGTGTTACAATTCATTAAACGACAGCAGCCTGATCTGGTTCTCCTCCAGGAGACCCATTTGCTGGGAAAGGAATGTCTGACATAATATCGACAGACAGAATATCTACATACAAAAATATCGACACAAAAATATCGAAATCAAAAATATCGGAGTCATATCTTCATAAAGGTAAGTACAAAAATATCGAAAAATTAATATCGTAGTACAAAAATATCGAAATTAAAAATATCGTTTTTTTAAATGTATTAATAATAATGTAAAAATAATTTTAAAATACATATAATTTTACAAATATTAAACAAAAATATTAAAACATAATAAAAAAATTAAAACTAATACATATACATTTAAAATAAATTAAAAACGTAATAATTTAATGTAATTTTTTTTTAAATTTCATTTAATTGATTTAATTTAAATTTATTTTATTTTTACCCTGTACGACTGTACCCCAAAAACCCAAAACTGACCCTGAACCCTAAAAATACCCCTTTACCCAAAAACCCAAAACTGACCCTGAACCCTAAAAATACCCCTTTACCCAAAAACTGAAAACTGACCCTGAACCCTAAAAATACCCCTTTACCCAAAAACCCAAAACTGACCCTGAACACTAAAAATACCCCTTTACCCAAAAACTGAAAACTGACCCTGAACCCTAAAAATACCCCTTTACCCAAAAACTGAAAATTGACCCTGAACCCAAAAAATACCCCTTTACCCAAAAACTGAAAACTGAACCTGAACCCTAAAAATACCCCTTTACCCAAAAACTGAAAACTGACCCCGAACCCTAAAAATACCCCTTTACCCAAAAACTGAAAACTGACCCTGAACCCTAAAAATACTCCTTTACCCAAAATTAATTAATATTACAATTATATATTAATATTATTTAATTACCAATTAATTATTAATTAACAATAACAATAAAGTAAATATATTAGCACATTAGCTGTAATTAATTAAATTTAATAATTAATATTATTTTTTCCCAATTAATGAATTAACAATAACAAAAAATTATATATATAAAAAAAATACTCTAATTAATGTAATTAACTAATTAATATTAATTAATTACCAATTAATTATTAATTAAAAATATGTACAACATTATATTAATTAATTAACTAATTAATATTAATTAATTACCAATTAATTATTATTTAAAAATATTTACAAACAAATATTAATTAATTAATTATTATTAAATTACTTCCCACCCTATTCCCCTATAAACCCACAACCCGCTCTGATACTAAAACGCAAAATGTAAACAAATTTACAAATTTTCAAACATACATTACAAAACATGTTTAACAAACATATAAACAACATAATAAAATACATAACACTAAATTTTTTTTCGATATTAGTAAAATTCGATATTAGTAACATACATACCTTAAAAAAACAATATTCTGTCTGTCGATATTTTGGACATCGATATTCTATACTGTCGAAATGAAAACATCGATATTATTGTATATCGATATTTTAATTTTGATATTTTGTCTGCCTACCCTGGGAAAGACGTGCCAGGCACTGAATAGGTGGGGCTACACTCTTATACACCATGCGGGATTCACATCCGGCTCACGCGGAGTGGGGGTTCTAACTCGTAGGGGGTTCTCCCTGGTAGTGCACTGTTCTCACACTGGCCCCCTGGGACACTGTGCGGCGGTCTCCGGAACCTGGAAGGGCCGTAAGATCAATGTGGTTTCGTGCTACATCCCCCCAGGCCTACAAACACAGCCTATCGAGTCCTGGGGAATCTGCTCCTTTCTCTCCCGGAGGGACAATTGCTGCTAGGAGGGGACTTTAATGCGGTGCTATCCGGAAATCTGGATAGGCACCCGCCACGAGACCTGACGTCGACACAGAGGTGGCTGGCTGACTTCGTGGAGACGTTCGGGCTCACAGACCTGTGGCGCCAGCGACATCCGCAGGATAGTCAATTTACATTTTTCTCGGGCCCCCACCACTCGTTCTCGAGGCTAGATTATCTCCTGGCGACTCTGCACTACGATCTTACTGTCCGGGAGGCAATGCACCTGCCGAGAGGCATCTCAGACCATTCCCCGCTGTTTGTTCACCTCACAATTGGGGAGAGCGGTGAGGGGTGTGTGGCGCCGATCAGGCCTGGCACCTTCGTAATGCGGAAGTTAGAAAGACGCTGGTGAAATCCATGACTTGCTACTTTGAGGACAACGAGGGAATGGTTGATTCCCCGAGTACACTCTGGGAAGCTTTTAAAACTGTGATCAGGGGTGAGGCTCTCTCTGTGATCGCGGGGCGGCGCAAGGAGCGTGAAGCACAGATCGTTCACCTTGAGTCAGACCTCCGGACGCTTGAGGAAAGGGCGCATGCCGACGACAGTCAGGACACGCCCCACCGTCTGCAAATTAAGCTGGCAGAATATAGGACGGTGGCTACCGACGCCGCCAGGACTGCGCTGCGAGATACAGAAGGGAGGATTTATGACCAGGGAGACAAGGCTGGTAAACTCATAGCATGGTAGGACAAGAAGCAGAAGGAGCGCCGGTGATTGCCGAGATCAAGACCGAGTTGGGAGCCCTGCTCACGGAACCCCGCTAGATTGCCGCTGAATTTGCCCGCCACTACCAGAGGGTATATAGTAGAGTCTCTGACAAACCGGAGGAGGACTCTGATGATCTGCTGATGGACATCCGCCTTCCTGTACTCTCTCAGGATGAACGCAAGGCTCTTGAGGCCCTGCTAACTGTTGAGGAACTCAACCTAGCCATCATATCTCTCCGTCCTGGAAAGGCATTGGGTCCTAACAGACTGCTGATAGAACTCTACAGGATTGTACAAGGGGGTTACCCAATGGAGTCACGGGGACCTGGGTTCATTAAGTGTTAAGAGGAAGGGGTCCCAGCAAACGTAGAAGAAATATAATACATTTCACAAGAATTGATCTGAAACACTTATTTTGATCCACAAATTTATTATTCAATAAGGGATCAAGTGTAATTAATACACATAGCAAAGCAGTCAACTGTATTCATGGTCATACAGTGCCCCGAGAAGGAAGTGATAGTGAGGAGGTAAGGGAGTGATGGGATAACGTGACAGTAAAATCACAAATTCAAAATGTATTTTTCACGCTATGAATCACATAGCAGTTAGTACCACAAACTTATGGCGACATTATTTCAGAAAAGGCATACGACACATAGTACAGTATAAATGCAATTTTTCGCATGTGTGGTTGCCGTGAAAGGAAAAGCCGTCGACGTTTCGACCCTCTGAAAACGCAGGAAGATTTAACCTTGCTGCGGGGTCTTCATCAGGACCAAGGAAGGGGCAAGGGACCTAGTAAAGGGATGTAATTAACTTAGATTAGAGGGGTGTAGCTTCAACCTCTATTTATCACATAGGTAAATGCGAGCGTGCAAGAGAATCAATATTGTTACAAAGGAACTTGCATGCAAATAAATCCACGTTTAGCAAACTGTTAGGTGAGAATATAAATCTAAACAATAGAATTGGTTATCATAGAGTTAAATTGACACACTATTACCAAAGTCTGGGTGCCTGCGTAAGAAACTAGCAGAATACAGTGCGGACAACCACTCGCCTGATGGGGGTGCACTAGAGTGCCAAAATAGGGAGACATATGGACGGCCATAATTTCACTAAGAGCCCAAATATTAGTTATATCAAAGGGCTAGTACAATATTAAATAAATAACGGACATACCACATGGTCCGTGGTTTACACTGTGGTCATATCGGAGTTTTAGTCATAAGTAGGTCGGAGTCAGCATCTAAAATAATTAAGAGGTATTGATTAGAAAAGGGCTGGGGTGGCAATGACAAGATACAATACACGTAAAAAGGGGGGGGCGGGCCGGTGACGCGGGAAGCTTACCGAAACACGGCGTTCTGCCAGTACTTGGTGTTCAGTAAAGCAATGTGCGTGGCGGAATTAATCCATTGTCGTGCTGAAAAACAACAAGGCATGAGGATCGTAAGTAATCCATTCGCTGAACTGATTCTACAAGGCCAAGGACAGAGCGGGCGGGGAATTGTACTCACTCGCTCTCGTTGATTCACGGAGCTCCGTACGCGGGCAGCCGATCAATGCGGCATTTCCTGGTTAAAGGAAATAACCATGGAAACAGGTCACATGGTCACCGTCAGAGTCATGGAGACTAAGGAAAGACTATAGGTTGTCGGAATAGTTTTGATTTGCAGCGTGATGGGCTTAAAGCAATAATTGATCATTATAATTGTAAAAATCTATCCACAGCGGCATGTTAAACATTGAAATGCAAATAAAAGCAATTAAGTTGATCTTGCAGGACGTACCACGTCAACATGAGGGTAAGGCCCATACGTAAAAAAATTGCAATCATTACAATTGTTGGCCATCTAGTATGCATCAATATTGAAAAAGACTGATAAGCAAATTAAAAAGAGTGGCGTACCTATCAAACACGATGGTAGGGCCAACTTGATAAAGTCAAGCAACAGTATATGAACAGTATTTAAAAAAAACCAAGGTCAATACATGATTTTACTAGTTGATTCATTGGTACACCTCCAATTGGAAAAAGATAGATAGCTAGGTGGTTGCGTACCTATATTGATTGGGTCCAAATGTGTGAAATCGCATTCAGTCAACAAAAGTGGCTTGGTGATTTTTCAGAATCTATGGACAAATGGATATCATGACGATCGGTTGATCAGAGTAGTAAACTTAGATGTTAAAGAGGAATCAATCACGTTAGTGTGGCCAGTTGAGAAAAGGAACTGTCCTGTTCATTAAGGCCTGTTTCTATGGAGTTGAAAAAGTATATCCATTTCAGTTCACGAGTGTTCAGAATATCAGAAATGTTACCTCCTCGTGGTCCTAAAGTGGTTTTCTCAATTACCAGCCATTGTAGACTTTCAGGTGGGTGGGCATGCAGCTTAAAGTGTTCCACAAGAGGTGCGCCAGAAACATCGCATCGAATGCGGCTCATATGCTGTAGGATCCGTACTTTGATTTTTTGCTGGGTCTGTCCAATATAGATCTTTTGACATGGGCATATGATGCCATAGATAAGGTTGTTGGAATTGCAATTACTGAAGGATTTTAGTCTGACCGTTAAGTGAAGATGTACAAATTCTTTGGTCTGTATAGTCATATCACAAGCCTTGCAATTGCCACAGCGGAAATGGCCGGTGACTGGTGGAAGATTCCACAGGGTATTGATGGTAGGTTCTTTGTCAGGCGACAGGAAGGAGCACACGACGTGGTCTTTGATACTTTTAGCTTTCTTAAAAGCATGGAGAGGGGTCTCAGATTGTTGGATTTCATCCGATACCAGATGCCAATGTTTGTTGATAATCCTTTTGATGTTGTTACTTTTCGTATTGTAGGTTGTGACACAGACAATACGACTCTCATCACACTTGGTTCTGTCTTTAGGAGTGAGAAGTTCCTCGCGTGGATAGAACCATGCGCGTTTGCGTGCCTTTTTGATCAAGCGTCTTGGGTAACCTCGTTCAAGCAAGCGATCGGAGAGAACCTGAGATTCCAGGAAGTAGTCGTCTTTGTCTGAACAATTTCTCCGTATCCTCAAAAATTGCCCAAAGGGGAGATTGTCCCGAAGAGCCCGAGGATGATGGCTATTGTAGGCCAATAAGGAGTTTCTCTCTGATGGTTTGCGGTATAGTTTCGTGCATAGTCTTCCAGAGTGATGGTAAATAGTTACATCCAAGAAATCGATGGTAACACTGTCTGATTCAATCGTAAACTTGACATGCTGGGATTGTTGGTTTAGCCAGGTGAAGAAATCATCCAATTGGTCACGGGTGCCCTTCCAGATCATTAAAATGTCATCTATATACCTCATCCAGAGGTCGATGTTCTCTCTGAATGGGTTCAGTTGGTTCAGGACACTGTCTTCTTCAAACGCTGCCATATACAGTATAGCTACGTCTGGGGCAAAAGGAGCACCCATGGCTACACCTGATGTTTGCAGGTAGAACTTGTTATCAAACAGAAAGAAATTACGAGTCATGGCTATTTTGAGCAGAGCCGCAATAAACTCCGAAGGGACTTGTACTGGTGCAGGGCGATTTTGAAGGCATCTGGTTATCACGGTTAGTGCCTCTTGTTGAGGAATGCACGTATAGAGGGAAACTACATCACACGTGACCAACCTTTGCTTCGTCGGATCGTATGGAATGTTTTCAACTATGTTGATAGCGTGCATTGTGTCTCGAAGGTAGGACAAGGTAGATTCGGCAAGTGGTTTGATGAAAAAAATCAATATATTTACCCAATGGTTCCAGTATGGAGCCGCAGCCAGATACTATTGGGCGGCCAGGAGGCTGGGTCATGTTCTTATGTATCTTTGGCAAAGTATACAATGTTGCAAGACGAGGATGTTTGTTGTTCAAAAAATGAAATTCGTTTTCGGACAGGAATCCTAAATTGAGCCCTTCCTGGGTGATTTCAAGGATCTCCATGGCAATTGAGCTGGTTGGATCAGATCTCAACAGTTGGTAACAAGTGTCATCCTGTAACTGGCGAAGAATCTCTGACTTGTAGGCACATAAATCCTGTATAACAATGGCACCACCCTTATCTGCAGGTTTAATCACGACTTGATGATTATTGGCCAATGATTGTAGGGCTGCCTTTTGTGATTTACTGGTGTTGTACCGGACGAAAGTTTTGTCTAGAAGGGCGCGTTGGACATCTCGCCACACTACAGATTCGTATGCCAGAATTTGATTAGACATGGTATGGGCATATGGAACAAAAGTAGAGGGTGGTCGTAGGCCCGTAATAGATGACTTGAGTTGTATTTCAGAATTGCGGAAAAAGTACTTGAGTCTGATTTTTCGGAAAAATTTGTAGAGTTCGCTTCTAATGATGAAGTTGTCTGGATTATACGTAGGCACGTAAGATAGTCCTTTACTGAGCACTGCCAGTTCTTCATCACTGAGTGGTTGCTTGGAGATATACCCCACAGGATTCTGGGTTGTAACTGGTTCTACCAGCGGTAGGTCTTGTTCCGAGTTACTCTCTCGCTGTGCTGTTCGGGTTGGAACCGGACCTGTTTGGAAGATTGGCCTCGTCCTGAATCCCAGTTGGTTTGGTTCTGCTGGGAACCACGTTGGTTTTGCCCTCGGGGCCATGAGTTCCCTCGTCCTCGTGGGGGTCGCCAAGATCCCCGGCCAGGTCCTAAAAAAGGAGAGAATTGTTGGGGTGGATAGTTGTAATCGGGATATTGATATTGGTAGCTTGGGCCTGCTGCTTCCTGTTCCCCCTCGGAACTGTAGGACGAATCCGAGAAAGTAGGGAAGTTGCGTCTACCTCGATAGCCTCCACGGCCTCTGTTCATAAACCGACCCTGTGTGTCTTGTCGGTAGTAGTCGTCTTGTAAATATGGATAAGTCTTTTTTTTATCATAAAGACGAATATCACGTGCCAATTTTTCGAGTTTCCGTGTTTGAGTGGTTAAGTCGAAATCCTTCAGAGTGGCTTCCAAATTTGTTAGTGTGTCCTTTGCGCTGGCAAAGTTGGAGTCTGCAGCAATTTCAGCTTTCAGTGTTTTAATTTCAGCAGTGAGTAGTTGTACTTGATCGGCAGCCGTTTCAACGCCCAGCACCATCCAGTGGCGCGAGCAATTGTTGGAGATGTGACTGAACCCTTCTCTAAATTTAGGAACTTCAATGAAAATAGCCGGTTCTGTTTTAATTTGTAGTCCAACCGGAATTATGTTCTCCCTGAGATATCTAGTGAGCAGGTGGCCATGCCACCGTGTCCGTACCAGTTTCTTTTCCAGGCGCTCAAGACGAGAAATTTTATCCTTTAATGAAAAATCAATTGATGTGATATCTGATTGGAAGAAGATATTGTCAGGATTTTCCAATAATTTGTCTATGTAGTCCTCTGAGTAGGACAGGAGTTCTCTTTCTACCATATTGTGATAATGAAGAACTGAATTCAACAAACAAGGGGGGAAGAAGGAAAACCTCGCAGACAGCCGTCTGCTCGAAGTAAGATTGTACAATGGGGTTACCCAATGGAGTCACGGGGACCTGGGTTCATTAAGTGTTAAGAGGAAGGGGTCCCAGCAAACGTAGAAGAAATATAATACATTTCACAAGAATTGATCTGAAACACTTATTTTGATCCACAAATTTATTATTCAATAAGGGATCAAGTGTAATTAATACACATAGCAAAGCAGTCAACTGTATTCATGGTCATACAGTGCCCCGGGAAGGAGAAGGAAGTGATAGTGAGGAGGTAAGGGAGTGATGGGATAACGTGACAGTAAAATCACAAATTCAAAATGTATTTTTCACGCTATGAATCACATAGCAGTTAGTACCACAAACTTATGGCGACATTATTTCAGAAAAGGCATACGACACATAGTACAGTATAAATGCAATTTTTCGCATGTGTGGTTGCCGTGAAAGGAAAAGCCGTCGACGTTTCGACCCTCTGAAAACGCAGGAAGATTTAACCTTGCTGCGGGGTCTTCATCAGGACCAAGGAAGGGGCAAGGGACCTAGTAAAGGGATGTAATTAACTTAGATTAGAGGGGTGTAGCTTCAACCTCTATTTATCACATAGGTAAATGCGAGCGTGCAAGAGAATCAATATTGTTACAAAGGAACTTGCATGCAAATAAATCCACGTTTAGCAAACTGTTAGGTGAGAATATAAATCTAAACAATAGAATTGGTTATCATAGAGTTAAATTGACACACTATTACCAAAGTCTGGGTGCCTGCGTAAGAAACTAGCAGAATACAGTGCGGACAACCACTCGCCTGATGGGGGTGCACTAGAGTGCCAAAATAGGGAGACATATGGACGGCCATAATTTCACTAAGAGCCCAAATATTAGTTATATCAAAGGGCTAGTACAATATTAAATAAATAACGGACATACCACATGGTCCGTGGTTTACACTGTGGTCATATCGGAGTTTTAGTCATAAGTAGGTCGGAGTCAGCATCTAAAATAATTAAGAGGTATTGATTAGAAAAGGGCTGGGGTGGCAATGACAAGATACAATACACGTAAAAAGGGGGGGGCGGGCCGGTGACGCGGGAAGCTTACCGAAACACGGCGTTCTGCCAGTACTTGGTGTTCAGTAAAGCAATGTGCGTGGCGGAATTAATCCATTGTCGTGCTGAAAAACAACAAGGCATGAGGATCGTAAGTAATCCATTCGCTGAACTGATTCTACAAGGCCAAGGACAGAGCGGGCGGGGAATTGTACTCACTCGCTCTCGTTGATTCACGGAGCTCCGTACGCGGGCAGCCGATCAATGCGGCATTTCCTGGTTAAAGGAAATAACCATGGAAACAGGTCACATGGTCACCGTCAGAGTCATGGAGACTAAGGAAAGACTATAGGTTGTCGGAATAGTTTTGATTTGCAGCGTGATGGGCTTAAAGCAATAATTGATCATTATAATTGTAAAAATCTATCCACAGCGGCATGTTAAACATTGAAATGCAAATAAAAGCAATTAAGTTGATCTTGCAGGACGTACCACGTCAACATGAGGGTAAGGCCCATACGTAAAAAAATTGCAATCATTACAATTGTTGGCCATCTAGTATGCATCAATATTGAAAAAGACTGATAAGCAAATTAAAAAGAGTGGCGTACCTATCAAACACGATGGTAGGGCCAACTTGATAAAGTCAAGCAACAGTATATGAACAGTATTTAAAAAAAACCAAGGTCAATACATGATTTTACTAGTTGATTCATTGGTACACCTCCAATTGGAAAAAGATAGATAGCTAGGTGGTTGCGTACCTATATTGATTGGGTCCAAATGTGTGAAATCGCATTCAGTCAACAAAAGTGGCTTGGTGATTTTTCAGAATCTATGGACAAATGGATATCATGACGATCGGTTGATCAGAGTAGTAAACTTAGATGTTAAAGAGGAATCAATCACGTTAGTGTGGCCAGTTGAGAAAAGGAACTGTCCTGTTCATTAAGGCCTGTTTCTATGGAGTTGAAAAAGTATATCCATTTCAGTTCACGAGTGTTCAGAATATCAGAAATGTTACCTCCTCGTGGTCCTAAAGTGGTTTTCTCAATTACCAGCCATTGTAGACTTTCAGGTGGGTGGGCATGCAGCTTAAAGTGTTCCACAAGAGGTGCGCCAGAAACATCGCATCGAATGCGGCTCATATGCTGTAGGATCCGTACTTTGATTTTTTGCTGGGTCTGTCCAATATAGATCTTTTGACATGGGCATATGATGCCATAGATAAGGTTGTTGGAATTGCAATTACTGAAGGATTTTAGTCTGACCGTTAAGTGAAGATGTACAAATTCTTTGGTCTGTATAGTCATATCACAAGCCTTGCAATTGCCACAGCGGAAATGGCCGGTGACTGGTGGAAGATTCCACAGGGTATTGATGGTAGGTTCTTTGTCAGGCGACAGGAAGGAGCACACGACGTGGTCTTTGATACTTTTAGCTTTCTTAAAAGCATGGAGAGGGGTCTCAGATTGTTGGATTTCATCCGATACCAGATGCCAATGTTTGTTGATAATCCTTTTGATGTTGTTACTTTTCGTATTGTAGGTTGTGACACAGACAATACGACTCTCATCACACTTGGTTCTGTCTTTAGGAGTGAGAAGTTCCTCGCGTGGATAGAACCATGCGCGTTTGCGTGCCTTTTTGATCAAGCGTCTTGGGTAACCTCGTTCAAGCAAGCGATCGGAGAGAACCTGAGATTCCAGGAAGTAGTCGTCTTTGTCTGAACAATTTCTCCGTATCCTCAAAAATTGCCCAAAGGGGAGATTGTCCCGAAGAGCCCGAGGATGATGGCTATTGTAGGCCAATAAGGAGTTTCTCTCTGATGGTTTGCGGTATAGTTTCGTGCATAGTCTTCCAGAGTGATGGTAAATAGTTACATCCAAGAAATCGATGGTAACACTGTCTGATTCAATCGTAAACTTGACATGCTGGGATTGTTGGTTTAGCCAGGTGAAGAAATCATCCAATTGGTCACGGGTGCCCTTCCAGATCATTAAAATGTCATCTATATACCTCATCCAGAGGTCGATGTTCTCTCTGAATGGGTTCAGTTGGTTCAGGACACTGTCTTCTTCAAACGCTGCCATATACAGTATAGCTACGTCTGGGGCAAAAGGAGCACCCATGGCTACACCTGATGTTTGCAGGTAGAACTTGTTATCAAACAGAAAGAAATTACGAGTCATGGCTATTTTGAGCAGAGCCGCAATAAACTCCGAAGGGACTTGTACTGGTGCAGGGCGATTTTGAAGGCATCTGGTTATCACGGTTAGTGCCTCTTGTTGAGGAATGCACGTATAGAGGGAAACTACATCACACGTGACCAACCTTTGCTTCGTCGGATCGTATGGAATGTTTTCAACTATGTTGATAGCGTGCATTGTGTCTCGAAGGTAGGACAAGGTAGATTCGGCAAGTGGTTTGATGAAAAAAATCAATATATTTACCCAATGGTTCCAGTATGGAGCCGCAGCCAGATACTATTGGGCGGCCAGGAGGCTGGGTCATGTTCTTATGTATCTTTGGCAAAGTATACAATGTTGCAAGACGAGGATGTTTGTTGTTCAAAAAATGAAATTCGTTTTCGGACAGGAATCCTAAATTGAGCCCTTCCTGGGTGATTTCAAGGATCTCCATGGCAATTGAGCTGGTTGGATCAGATCTCAACAGTTGGTAACAAGTGTCATCCTGTAACTGGCGAAGAATCTCTGACTTGTAGGCACATAAATCCTGTATAACAATGGCACCACCCTTATCTGCAGGTTTAATCACGACTTGATGATTATTGGCCAATGATTGTAGGGCTGCCTTTTGTGATTTACTGGTGTTGTACCGGACGAAAGTTTTGTCTAGAAGGGCGCGTTGGACATCTCGCCACACTACAGATTCGTATGCCAGAATTTGATTAGACATGGTATGGGCATATGGAACAAAAGTAGAGGGTGGTCGTAGGCCCGTAATAGATGACTTGAGTTGTATTTCAGAATTGCGGAAAAAGTACTTGAGTCTGATTTTTCGGAAAAATTTGTAGAGTTCGCTTCTAATGATGAAGTTGTCTGGATTATACGTAGGCACGTAAGATAGTCCTTTACTGAGCACTGCCAGTTCTTCATCACTGAGTGGTTGCTTGGAGATATACCCCACAGGATTCTGGGTTGTAACTGGTTCTACCAGCGGTAGGTCTTGTTCCGAGTTACTCTCTCGCTGTGCTGTTCGGGTTGGAACCGGACCTGTTTGGAAGATTGGCCTCGTCCTGAATCCCAGTTGGTTTGGTTCTGCTGGGAACCACGTTGGTTTTGCCCTCGGGGCCATGAGTTCCCTCGTCCTCGTGGGGGTCGCCAAGATCCCCGGCCAGGTCCTAAAAAAGGAGAGAATTGTTGGGGTGGATAGTTGTAATCGGGATATTGATATTGGTAGCTTGGGCCTGCTGCTTCCTGTTCCCCCTCGGAACTGTAGGACGAATCCGAGAAAGTAGGGAAGTTGCGTCTACCTCGATAGCCTCCACGGCCTCTGTTCATAAACCGACCCTGTGTGTCTTGTCGGTAGTAGTCGTCTTGTAAATATGGATAAGTCTTTTTTTTATCATAAAGACGAATATCACGTGCCAATTTTTCGAGTTTCCGTGTTTGAGTGGTTAAGTCGAAATCCTTCAGAGTGGCTTCCAAATTTGTTAGTGTGTCCTTTGCGCTGGCAAAGTTGGAGTCTGCAGCAATTTCAGCTTTCAGTGTTTTAATTTCAGCAGTGAGTAGTTGTACTTGATCGGCAGCCGTTTCAACGCCCAGCACCATCCAGTGGCGCGAGCAATTGTTGGAGATGTGACTGAACCCTTCTCTAAATTTAGGAACTTCAATGAAAATAGCCGGTTCTGTTTTAATTTGTAGTCCAACCGGAATTATGTTCTCCCTGAGATATCTAGTGAGCAGGTGGCCATGCCACCGTGTCCGTACCAGTTTCTTTTCCAGGCGCTCAAGACGAGAAATTTTATCCTTTAATGAAAAATCAATTGATGTGATATCTGATTGGAAGAAGATATTGTCAGGATTTTCCAATAATTTGTCTATGTAGTCCTCTGAGTAGGACAGGAGTTCTCTTTCTACCATATTGTGATAATGAAGAACTGAATTCAACAAACAAGGGGGGAAGAAGGAAAACCTCGCAGACAGCCGTCTGCTCGAAGTAAGATTGTACAAGGGGGTTACCCAATGGAGTCACGGGGACCTGGGTTCATTAAGTGTTAAGAGGAAGGGGTCCCAGCAAACGTAGAAGAAATATAATACATTTCACAAGAATTGATCTGAAACACTTATTTTGATCCACAAATTTATTATTCAATAAGGGATCAAGTGTAATTAATACACATAGCAAAGCAGTCAACTGTATTCATGGTCATACAGTGCCCCGGGAAGGAGAAGGAAGTGATAGTGAGGAGGTAAGGGAGTGATGGGATAACGTGACAGTAAAATCACAAATTCAAAATGTATTTTTCACGCTATGAATCACATAGCAGTTAGTACCACAAACTTATGGCGACATTATTTCAGAAAAGGCATACGACACATAGTACAGTATAAATGCAATTTTTCGCATGTGTGGTTGCCGTGAAAGGAAAAGCCGTCGACGTTTCGACCCTCTGAAAACGCAGGAAGATTTAACCTTGCTGCGGGGTCTTCATCAGGACCAAGGAAGGGGCAAGGGACCTAGTAAAGGGATGTAATTAACTTAGATTAGAGGGGTGTAGCTTCAACCTCTATTTATCACATAGGTAAATGCGAGCGTGCAAGAGAATCAATATTGTTACAAAGGAACTTGCATGCAAATAAATCCCTTATTGAATAATAAATTTGTGGATCAAAATAAGTGTTTCAGATCAATTCTTGTGAAATGTATTATATTTCTTCTACGTTTGCTGGGACCCCTTCCTCTTAACACTTGATAGAACTCTACAAGCTGCTGCCGGAAGGCCTCAGCCCCTACCTCAGAACAATGTTTGAAGACAGCAAGGAGAGAGGCCTTTTGCCTCGCAACCAACGGATTACCACCATCGTGGCAATACTTAAAGACGGGAAGCCTAGGGACTTGTGCACCTCCTATAGGCCCATCTCCCTCCCCAACGCGGAGCCAAAGATACTAGCCAAAGTCCTGGCCACCCGGCTGAAACCCGTCCTCCCCACGCTGGTCCACCCTGACCAGTCGGGGTTCATGCCCCACCGCAATACGGAGCTTAACCTTCGCCATCTCCATGTAGTGCTGGGGCGTTGTCACACTCTCCAGCAGGATGCGGTCTTGGTATCCTTGGACACTGCGATGGCCTTCGATACCCTGGAATGGCCCTACATGATGGCGGTGCTCCGGAAGCTGGGCTTTGGACCCGGATTCATAGCTTGGGTGCGTCTCCTATACACAGAACCCTTGGCGCAGGTGGCGGTCAACAATAAGGTCTCAGAGGTTTTTGCTTTAGGGCGTGGCACGAGACAAGGTTGCCCCCTGTCTCCCCTCCTTTTTGCCCTCTCGCTCGAACCGCTGGCAGCCTGGATCAGGCAAGATATTTCTGTTAGAGGGCTTAGGTGGACTGGGCTGGGAGGACATTATTTCGCTATATGCAAATGATATCCTGCTTTACCTCTCTAGACCTCGCCAGTCTTTGATTGTTGTCATGGACATCTTCGCTAGTTTTGGCCACAACTCTGGCTACAGGATTAATTGGAACAAATCAGTAATATGTGTCCTACATGGCGACTCTCCGAGACTGCCTGGCAACTGTCCAATCACAATAGCCACTGACGGGTACCGCTACCTGGGGATATTCATCTCTATGGACCGCACCCTCAGATATGAGAAAAATCTCCTACCGCCCCTACAGCGGTTTCGCAGGGATTCCTCCTCCTGGCGTAAGCTCCCGCTGTCCCTGCTTGGCAGAGCATCCCTGTTTAAGATGATGGCGCTGCCCAGATTCCTTTACGCCCTGCAGAACTGCCCTGATCTTGTGCCCAGCTCCTACTTTGCACGCGTTGACACTTTGCTGAGAGAACTGCTATGGCAGGGCGCCCCTCGTATCTCCCTGGGGAAACTTACTAGGGGGTGGTATGACGGTGGTATTGCCCTCCCTGACATCCATAAATACTACTGGGCTGCACAGTTAGTGGCGGTCAACCACAGCACTTATTCTGATGGCAGAGATCCGGGGTACGATATGGACCGCTGGCTCCTCCCGGGGGGGGGGACTTTGAGGCGGCACTGTATTCCAGGCCCGGTAGATATCCACTCACTGGCCCCGCTCACTGGAGCCACCCCACTGTGGGTGTCGCAGAAACTGGGAAACCTGGGATACACCAATGGTTTCCGGAACTGGGATCTCATAGGATTCTCCCCTATATGGATCTGTGGGGCCGAGAAGGAGTAGTCTCCTTTGCCACCCTCCAACAATCGTACGAACTCGCTCAATCTGAGTATTTTCGCTACCTCCAGGTCCGTCACTCTCTCCAGGCTAATATCCCATAGGGGACTGTGCCCCCTGACTCCTTTCCATTGGAGGACAGGTTGCTGGACGGCCACCTGCCGGAGCATGCCATCTCCCTAACATACAAAAAGCTCATGTGCAACTCCCCCGATCTTCTGCTCGCCTTAAGGCAAAATGGGAGCAAGACGGCTTACTGATCGATGACGAGGAATGGAGTTACGCGCTTGCCTCCACCAAGGAGGTTGCCATTTCCTTGCACCTCCGGTTGATTCAACTCAAGATATTGCATCGGGTCTATATTTCGGGGACTCGGCTACAACTCATGGGTCGTAGTGCAGACGGGCTTTGTAGAAGGGGGTGCGGTCAATTGGGTACATTCTTCCACGTCCTATGGGACTGCCCATTGATTCAACATACTGGCGCCGCATACATCAATGTATGCGTGTGACTTGGGAGGTAGAGCTCCGAGTCAAGCCGAAGAAAAGCTTGCTCAATATCTGGGAGCCTACTGACCTCTCTCCCCGAGGTAGGTTGTGGGCGACGTTGGGATTCACCGTGGCTAAGAGGAACATTGCGAGACTGTGGGGGGCGGCGTCACCGCCGAAACTCTCCTCTTGGAAGACTGATATGGACTGGTGCATGCTGCAGGAGAAAACCGTGTACACAGCGAGAGGGTGTCCCCGCAAGTGGTGTGAGGTGTGGTCCAACTGGACTGAATACAGAGGATACATTTGTGAGCCCCCTAGGGTAGCCCCTGTTGACGACCCACTCGGATTGGCGATGCAATAATCAGTCTATTAGTTGAAGTGTAACACATGTACATCGATACCTTTTGTCTTTTTCTCTATTGTTACGACCAAAAGTGCTGCTGTGTATCGTGCTGCTGCTCTCCACCTATGTTATGTTGTGACTTTGCTTAATAAAAAGATAATTAAAAAAAAAAAAATGTCAAGATAACTCTTGTGATTAATGTTCCTGTTACAGAGAGAGAAATCAGAATTTTGTCTGGTGGCATAAAGTAGCGCAGAGGGTTAATATACCTGCTGCAAAGAACACGTACAGTGCAGATCACAAACCTATATTTTGTATGGATAACTGAGTCAATTACTGCTTTTGTCACATAGATCCTTGTGTTACCGCAGTTGATAAGATACATCCCCAATATAGAATAGTGACTGTTACAAACTGTCATCAAAGTACTGCATGCAAACTGCATAAAATAGTTAGGACGTTATGTTTTTCCCCCAGTCTTTCAATACCTATTCCTAATGTTGCAAAAAAGGGTTCGTTTGGTTAGATATATATTCTTATTAGTTAAGCCAGCCTTTATCAGTGCTTTAAAATTAATGTATGTGATAGAGGGACTATGGAGAGATAAGGGGCACTTTTGCCTGGTGGTAGTGAGGGAATCCAAGGAGGAGGTCATGGGGGTGCCAAAACTGATTGTCACACTAGGCGCCACCAGCCTGTCTCATGCCCAGTTGTAATTCAAATGGTCTTCAGAGCACTCCCTTAAATTGTATCTATTTCATTGCTCTTGTGTAACGGAGCTGAAATAAAGCTATGTACTCCAAACTGAATCCCATTTTGAGGGCCATGGCTGTGTCTAGCAAGAGGACCACTGTTCTTCAACAGTTTTTGTGTATGTCGTGGCCCTTAAAGACATATATACGGTTCGATCTTATGTTCCTAGGTGGTATGAAGCCTGACTGATAAGGTTATATGCAGACTCTATAACTTCATGCGGTCTCGTTGTCACGACATTTGCTAAGCTTTTGGCCTCATAATTTGAAAGCAAAATGGATCTACATGAGGATACAGGGTGTACCCTCTTTATGTATCACTATAACTGTGGCCAATTGGAGATCTTCCAATAGTTCTCTAGTCACTTTCTCTGAACAAAAGTAGTATGTGATTTACAAATGTGCTCAACATTGTATTGAATAATTCAGTGGGTAGGCCTCGAGGGCCAGGCGCTTTGCCACTCTGCACCTGAGAAATCGCATCTGCAATTTCATCAGTGGTTAGCTCCTCCTCAAACATATCCGTGTTGTCCTGCATGAGCAGGTGGAAGAATTTTTTTATAAATAAGGTCCAGGTGTACAAAGCATTCAAACAGTCGCAAAAGTCCCAATTTGCAGAATCAGCCTGTTTGCAATCGCAAAAATTGTTTTTGTTATGTACAAACACCAAACTGCGATTCTACAAAAAAGCAATCTGGGTTTGAGATTCTGCATCAAAATACCAAATCGTAGTGGTATGCATTAATGTTTCACAACCAAAATGCTGTCACAAAGTATTAATATTGTACCAACACCTTGAAGGAGATGGTAACTAGTTCTCAAATGGGAAGGCGTCCCCGAGGGACTCCTTCCAATTTGTGAATTTTGACAAAAACATTTTCTTGAGAGTAGGCAGTGGTCCTATGGATCACTGCCTACTCTTTAAAAAAATAAAGTTACACTTTTCTTTTTTTTGTTTAAACACATCCCGTTTTCCTTTAAGGAAAACAAGTTGCATTAAAAAAAAGATTGCTTTATTTAAATGCGATCACATGCATGGCGGTCCGCTGACCTCGGTGCACAGATAAAATATCGACTCCAAAATATCGACTGGACATAATATCGAGTTTTAAATATAGACTGGACAAAATATCGACTGGACATAATATCGACTACAAAAATATCGTTTTTCAGGTAAGTGAAGTAATATCGACTGTGTAAAATATAGATAGCAAAAATATCGAATTTTTAATAATATATAATATTTTATAGTGTATTTTTATGTAATAATATGTGTGAAAAGTGTGTATTAATGTTATAAAATATTTTATTAAATGAATTTTGATTTTTTAATAATTGCGTAATGTAATTCTGTAGCGGGTTGTGGGTTTATAGGGGAATAGGGTGGGAAGTAATTTAATAATAATTAATTAATTAATTAATATACGTTTGTAAATATTTATAATTAATAATTAATTGATAATTAATTAATAATAATTAGTTAATTAATTAATATAATTTTGTACATATTTTGTATTAGTAATTAATTGGTAATTAATTAATTATAATTAGTTAATTACATTAATTAGAGTACATTTCAATATATATAATTTTGTGTTATTAAGTAATTAATTGGGAAAAAATAATATTAATTATTAAAATAATTACAGCTAATGTGCTAATATATTTACTTTATTATTATTGTTAATTAATAATTATTTGGTAATTAAATAATATTGATACATTTTGGGTAAAGGAGTATTTTTAGGGTTCAGGGTCAGTTTTCAGTTTTTGGGTAAAGGGGCATTTTTAGGGTTCAGGGTCAGTTTTCAGTTTTTGGGTAAAGGGGCATTTTTAGGGTTCAGGGTCAGTTTTCAGTTTTTGGGTAAAGGGGCATTTTTAGGGTTCAGGGTCAGTTTTTAGTTTTTGGGTAAAGGGGCATTTTTAGGGTTCAGGGTCAGTTTTCAGTTTTTGGGTAAAGGGGCATTTTTAGGGTTCAGGGTCAGTTTTCAGTTTTTGGGTAAAGGGGCATTTTTAGGGTTCAGGGTCAGTTTTCAGTTTTTGGGTAAAGGGGCATTTTTAGGGTTCAGGGTCAGTTTTCAGTTTTTGGGTAAAGAGGCATTTTTAGGGTTCAGGGTCAGTTTTTAGTTTTTGGCTAAAGGGGTATTTTTAGGGTTCAGGGTCAGTTTTGGGTTTTTGGGTAAAGGGGTATATTTTAGGGTTCAGGGTCAACAAATAAGATTGTAAAAAATTATTTTTATTATTTTCATTTATTATTTAATTATTATAATTTAATTTAAGTATGTTTAAGTATATTTTAGTAATTAAAATTTAATATTAATTTAATTTAACACTGTTTTTAATAAAGTCGATATTTTTTACATCTATATTATTGTTAACGATATTTTGTACTCGATATTTTTGTACTTACCTGTTTGTAGATACAAACTCGATATTTTGACTGTCGATATTTTGTCCACGATATTTTGGCAAGTCGATATTTTGTCCCTCGATATTATTTCAGTGATCCGCTGACCTCAGCAGGCCACCATCCATGTGATGGTTGTCATTCCCAATGGGTCGCAAATTGTGACCTACCTCATTAATATTCATGAGGTAGACCGATTTACAACCCACGAGGAATCGCTAATTTAAAAAGAATATCAATTTAATATTTTAAGAATAGCGAATATCAAATAGCGATTCGGAAATAATCGCTACTTGGAAATTGCTATTCTCAATATTCATACATCTGGCCCTAAATGTTTTGCATTCATAACAATATTAACCAGCAACAATCAAATATATTTACAGTGCATTTTTTCACATTTAACTGTTTGTAGTTAACATACGTGGCATATTAAAATGGCCAACATTAAGGTTCAGCATTTCCTTGCTGTGTATCTTCTTTTTTATTTTAGAAGAGAAGCTATGCCAGCAACGTTTTCTGATGTTTTCTCATGTGAATGTTTAGTTTTAGGTAATCCTCGTTGTATCTGATAACGACCTGATGGGGATAAAACTTCTTAAAAATGGAGTATCTTATGTACCAGATACTGAACCTGAAGGATGCCTAGCAAGAATTTCATTGTACTTTAGCTTGTGAAACTAATGAGGCTACCGTATCAGAATGTACCTTAACCTGATTGACTCCCTTCATGGGAATTGTGTGTAGGTGTAGCAAAATTATGAAAATGTGTATTTAAACTAATGCAGACCTGAACTCAGATGCCTTTCCAGCTCCCTTTAGAGATGATGCCTTTTTCCCTTGCCCGAAGGAGTTTAACTTGACTCTTGGGCAGATACCTTCCCCACTTGCTAGACAAGGCTCTTTTTTATTCTTATGTACTGCATTTCAGAGATGTCCATGCTGAAACATTCTCTCTTCAACTTTCCTGACTTTTCCCTAGAAGGGGAAACCCACAAGGGTTTCCCCTTCATGGAAATGCCAGTCTGCTTTCTGTTTTTTGAGACATTATAATAGTTCATCTTTGCTTTTATGATTTTGGATTGGTTTGAAATATATTGTTTAATGCATTAAAGCATTGACTACTGAATTACAACTAAATTGGATGATTTGAACTTTTAACTTTGCTAAGCTTTTAACGAAAATTCATGGTTTGCAATCAAACACTCTTTGCTGTTCTTGTGAGGCCTAATGAGCTTCACAATATTGAAATGTATTGATTGTTGCGTCAGCCTCGGTCATAACTAAAGCTCCATCTGCTTGAGTACAGCCATATCGAGTTTGCACTGAAAATCTGCAAAGTGCAAACAGTTGCTTAAAAACTGTTAGCAGATGATGGTTCCCACCAAAGCTTAGGGAATCTAAATTTCCCCCAGAGATAGTTCAAATCTGTTCTGACCCAGTCTGTGTTCCTGAGCTTCCATGAACTCGTTTGGAGTATTGCCAGCATTTCCGAAGCAGTACTGTGTCCTAGGAGTGTGAGTATAAGTAGGGCTACTTGTTTTTGACTGTGAGTTGTAAAATGTTTGAGTTTTGATGAGTTATCATGTCTTGAGGAGCGGTATCAATTTGGGTCAAAGAGGACTCTATGTTGAAGTTGAAAATTGAAATACTTTTCAGATATATTGCTTGTGCTTATGGAGATAAGCACACTTGCTGCGAAGAGATGAAGTTTGGTTATAGGATTTATCCTAATCCAAGATCCCAGGATAGATATTGGGTTATATTAATGTTGAATTTTCTGTTGAGGTTGAGGTGTCAGACCATAAAGCATTATCAGCCGCACCAAGAAACTTCTATTGTAAGCTTGTATTAACTGAAATTAGTGTTTGGTTAATCTTTTTGTGCAGAGGAGTAGACCATGCTAGTAAGAGTGATTTCCAGCGGGACGAGAATTCCCTTCATATGAGTGATAGCACCGAGAGGGCATTAGTCCCTGTTTCCCCTAAAGTGATTGCTGTCTTTGGATTTTCTTTAGTGGAAGACAAGAGTTATTACTTTGTTTTTGTTTTCAATATTTTGCTTATGGGGAGCTGATTGCTGTCGAGTGAGAGCCACTGTGAGGTGCTGCAAGTTATGTCATAAGATGTCACACTGTTATTGGGCCATTGGTATGTGTTCTGAGCTGGGATTGGTCATTATGTCATTGGATGTTCTTTTTTTTTTTTCTTTTTTTTTTGAGTCCTCATATAATGCCACCAGAAATATAACTCTAGAAAGGATTTCTCCGGGCCACCACCTCAGACTTAATTGTTCCCGCCCTGGAGTCTGCAAGTCGTCAAAGGAGATCACCCAGAGGTAGGTCGTTTCCCATCCCACTCCCGTTTGTGGTGATTCTTGCCCTGCGGGAGGATAGGACCAAAAAAACCTCTGGCATAATCATCGGGCTCGGTTCCGAATTAGCTCTCAGACCATGCCGTCAGTGGAGACCATACCCTACTTGCCCTCTCTCCACCACACAACAAATCCAAACTGCTCACTACCATGATGTTTCTAAGGCAGTCCGCAAATCTCGGAGGGCAGGCAGACTTCCATTCCCTACATATTTCCCTTCTTGCAATGACTAGAACATAAAACATCAATTGTGTAATATTATTTCTAATATCATAATCTTGAGGGAGGCCGAAAAGTATTAATCTGGTATTGCATTCAACGGGTGATAATGTTACCTGCTCTAAGAAACTACCAACCTTCTCCCAGTAAGTTTCCAATACAGGACACTCCGCAAACATATGCCTATCATCAGCTGCTACTGTCTTACATCTGGGACATAGGTATTCATCTACAGAGATCTTTGAGAGCTTTGATGGAGTCCAATAAGCCCTATACGCTCTATAAAAATGATTCCTCCTTAGATTAGAGGGCTTTATAACGTTCTGTGAGAGAACAAAGGAATCCGTCCATAATTTTACAATTTCCCCCGAGTCCTCAGTTATTAAGTCCCCCCAGAGTTTAACTATTTCTGCTCCCAAATTATCTTTCTCGTATAGCATTGTGGTGTACCAGTGTGATATCTCGCCCTTCCAACCCCCTCCCCTGTTAACATGCTCCAACATTACAACCTCTCTTATGTTTCCCCCACATTGCTCTTCCCACCATGAGGACAGCTGATAAAACTTAAACCTTGAAATAGCACCTCCTGTAAGGTTAAAAAGCGATTCCCAACTTAATAATTCTCTGTGATTACACAAATCACCCCACTGCAAAAAACCTGCAGCTTTCAATTGAATAGCTAAACGATCCAATAAGCATTCTGGGGTGCCTGGAGAATCCCAGAAGGGGGCCAAATGATGATAGTAGGGAATATCAAAAATTCTTTGCATCGCCTGCCATACAGCGAGCGCAGTCTTCAAAACCTTCAAGCGAACCTTCTTAAAAAATTTCTGGTCTCCAAATTTAAACAAAAAAAAATCTAAACCTTGTGGCAAGTCTGGAAGCATAGCTTGAAAAAGTTTACCATGGGATGACGAATCCAATTTATTTGCCAAGAGCCTAACATTTTTTAACTGAAAAGCATAACAATAAAAAAGTAAATCTGGTAGAGCCAATCCTCCTAGTTTCAAACCCCTCCTTAATTTTCTCCATGCTATTCTAGGGGATTTAGTAGCCCATATGAATGAGCCGATCCGACCTTGGAGATTAGCTATATCTTTTTTATCAAAGCCCAGAGGAATTGAGTTAAATAAGAAAGTGAACTTTGGTAAAATAATCATCTTAACCAAATTCACTCTGCCATAGATATTAAAAGGCTTAGCGTTCCATCTAGTCAAGAGTTTCTTAACTTCTTTTAATACTATATTCCAACTGACCTTCACTACTTCATCCAAGGCTTGAGTGATATGAATCCCCAATATCTTATTTTTATTTTCGCCTCTAATATGGGGGACGGGCAATTCCAACACATAATGTCAGTTTTATCTTGGTTTATTCCGTACCCTGACACTGTACCAAAATCTTTGGCCAATTCTATTAAGCGTGGGATCGCCTCATCTGGGTTTGATGTATAAAGTAAAAGGTCGTCGGCATAGAGTGCCGTTTTAAGCTCCAAATTTCCCAACATAAATGGTAAAATATTAAGGTCAGATCTTATGGAACAAACAAAAGGCTCTATGTAAATATCGAAGAGAAGAGGTGACAGGGGACAACCCTGTCTTGTTCCTCCTGAAATATATAACCAATCTGTTAGGCTTCCGTTGACTAAAACTTTAGCCCTAGGCCGTCTGTATAAAGTCTCAATCCCCTTGATAAATGTGTCCAGAAATCCAAATTTTTCCATGGTTTTCCACAGAAACCTCCAATTAACTCGATCGAAGGCTTTTGCAGCGTCAATCGCAACGATAGCCAGTGGAAGCCCGTTCTTAGTTGCAAAGTCTATAGCCCCTATAACCTGATATGTTAATTCATTTAATTGGCGTCCAGGTATAAAACCTCTCTGATCTGAGTGTATAATGGATTTAATTACTTTTGCGAGTCTAGTCGAAAGAATGCCGGAATATATTTTGGAATCTGAATTAAGGAGCGAAATCAGCCTATATGAAGCTATTCTTTTTGGATCCTTGTTAGGTTTTACCAACAATGTTATTGTTGCCTCAACCCAAGTATCAGGAATATATTCCCCCTCTATAAGAATCCTATCCTTATAGACTTCAGTCGGCAGCCCATCAGGGCCTGCCGCTTTGTTTCTAGTCATTTTTTTCAATTGGGTCCTTACCTCTCCCTCCGTTAGAGCTGTCACTAAGTAAAGTTTATCTGATTCACTCAACTGTGGCAAATCTTTCTCCACCCACCAATTTTCCAATACATCTTCACTAGGCATATCTTGTTCTTTGTAAAGTTCCTCCATTAACCCTCTTGCTTCATCCCTTATTTTGGAGTCTTCTGTTAGCTTTGACCCTGTTTCCTCCTGAATTAACGACGTAATATTATTTCTACTTCTCTCAGATCTAGCCTTCCATGCGAGGAGCGAGCCGCATTTTTCCCCGTATTCGAAATTACGAAGCTTGCTCACCTCCCACCTGTCCCTGTTAATTTTGTCAGTACGAGCCTTGAGACGTGCCTGTATCTCACCCAGTTCCTTTTCTAATACCTGGATCTTGCCTCTGTCATTTAACGTTGCCCGTTGGAGTTGCCGTTCCTTATTTTTAATCTCTTCTAGATCGTGGATAGCTATTTCTTTTCTACGTTTTATTATTGAAACCTTCTAAGACTTAAAGATCCCCCTTAAGAAGGATTTTGATGCATCCCAAACAATTCGCTCTGAAGCTGTCCCTACGTTAAACAGAAAGAATTCAGAGAGACTTTCTTTGATATTTAATGTAACTTTATCATCTAAGAGCATTGTTCTATCCAGGGTCCACCGCCGCTCTGTATAATTAGTTTTGAAATTAATTTCCAACTCCACCACAGAGTGGTCTGACAAACCTACTGGCATATAGGATACAGACACTATGTCTGAAAGAAAAAACTGATCTATCAGAAAAAAATCAATTCTGGAAAATTGTTTATATTTTTGGCTAAAAAAGGAGTACTCTCTAAGATTTCCATGCTTAATTCTCCTGACATCCAATAAAACAAATTCTTTGATAATATTATTTAGTGCTGAGCTGGATTTATTGGGGGGATTATATTTCACCTTCGAGGTGCGGTCTAGATCTTGGTCAAACACTAAGTTAAAATGGCCACCTAGTATGACTGGCACTGTATACTGTATCAAATACTCTTGTAGCTTCTGAAGAAACACTGCATTATCTTCATTGGGGCCATAGTACACAGCGCAAAGAAAAGTAAAACCTCCAACAGACAGTACTGCTGCCAACTACCTTCCCGACTGGTCAGTACCCCAACTGATCACCCTTATCCCTTTATATGCCCGTACTATGATGGCTACACCTCTATTTGACCCTTTCTGATTAGAGCACAGGACTTCCTGGACCCAATTATATCTAGTAAAGATTTGTGCACACTCCTTCGACTCTAAATGTGTTTCCTGTAAAAGATACAAGAATGCTTCAGAATTCCTGAAAAATTCGCATATTCTCTGTTGTTTTTTCCGGCTTCCCAATCCATTTACATTCCATGATAGGATTCTAGTACTCGATGCCATATGTATATTGATAGAGTAATAATCTTTTGACTAATAATTGTATAGACTTGTAGTGATATTCCAAACCTTTACAACATAGAATTCTGGCATATGAGGATTTTTTTTTATTTTTACCCCTCCCCCCCTTGTACCTTCACCTCACCCCTCCCCCTGAGGAACCCTCCCTTCACAATTGGCATATCCAACGCCATAGCGAGCTCCCAGCCCAAAGCACATCTAGTAGAATTTTTCCAAACCCAATTTAGTTCTGTTTTTAATGCTTATATACCTTGACTTTTTTTATTTTTTTATTTTTTTTTGCTAAACCTATGCAACACCTATAGCTTGTGTCCCTTGTATCCCTTCCTCTTGTTTTTTTTTTTCCCCTACTTCCCTTCGCCACATTGCCCCTCCGTCTATCGCTCCCTCCCACCAAGAGATGATTACGTTGGAAATTAACTTATTGCCCTACTATTTTCTCATCCCCACCAACAATTCATCTACCTCCTCTGGGTAATTACAGTTATACATTTTGTTGTTCCACATGATCTTCAGTAGTGCGGGGAATTTCATTTGGACCTGTGCGCCCAATGATCGAAGTTCGGGCATCCTAGAACCCAACTCCCACTGCCTCTGCGCAGTCTTCCCCCCCATATCTGATCTAATTTGATAGGGATTAGCACGGTAATGGAGAGAAGAGTGTGCAAGACATCTACTGAGGATAAGTTCCTTAACCGCATACGTTTGAAAATAGACAAGTATTTTCCTCGGAGCCTTGCGGTCCGGATGCAGTCTGAAGGGGTCTCGGTGCACACGCTGTATCTCGGCTTCCAGGTCTATGTCAGGTCTATCTTTTAATATATCTTCCCGTAACAGACGGCATACAAAACCCTTAATATCCTCCACTTCTGCACCCTCTGGAATTTTCAGAATTCGTAGATTATTCCGTCTGCTCTGCATTTCCAGCAGTTCCATATCCATAACTAATTTACGATTTTGAACTTTAAGAGCCTCGATATCCTTGGTATGCTTCACTGATATTACTGACAATGAGGCAACCTTTCCCTCTAGCACACCGGTTCGAGCCGCTATACCCTCAATTTTTGCCTCCAAAATATCAAATCTGTCCTGAAGGCCTCTTTGGTAATTCTCTGATGTGGCAAATTTCTCCATCAAATCCTCCCTCAGTGAGTTGAACAGTTGACCAAGCCTGTCCTCCTCCACTCCTCCTGCCTCTACATCTTGAGCCTCTCTGTTCAAGCACGAATTACTTTGAGCTGTACTAATTGCATAACTAGTGGAGGGGAGGGGAGAATACATGGGAAAATTGTGTGAGGCTGCAGGGAGGGGATTTGAAGGAGTCGGTAGTACTGGCAATGCTGTAAACAGATCAGTTAATGCGACCAGGGTTAAATTTTCCCCTTCCACGGCTGGAATTGGAGTTAAAGAGTTAGAAAATTAGAAGAAATGACCCCGTTCGGGGGCGGAGCTAGCCGGCGTCCATGTAAGACGCACGAGCGCGGAGCTCCCTACCGATAACCCGCCAAACTTCGGCAAATTGATCCTTGACCGACCCTGCCGGCATTGAAACCTGTGGGGAACTATTGGGCGACCCCTCGGTGAGACGGCGGCCCCTTGGTTCGGCGGAGACCGGACGCGGTGCGACTTTGTACCGCAGCACCCGGAGCGACGAGGACCCAGGCCGCGATCCCCGACCTAGCCTGGCCTGCAACCCGGGTTGCGTCGCAGTACGTGCGGCGTGCGTGCTCGCGGCGGACCCGGACACCCACGGAGTCTCCTGGACGGCGGTAAGCGCTTGCGCCCGGCATTGAGGCGCTGTGGAGAGGGCATCCCCCTGTCTGGTGGCGACGTGCGGAGAGGGCGGCCAGGAGGCGCACGGAGCCATTGTCGCCTGTGGGGAGGCCCCGAGGAGAGGCACTACATTGACAGCGTGGGGCACCGTCCGCCGACCCCCGGCACCTGGCGCCACAAGGAGGAGGGAGTTCGGAGTTGCGGTGGGCGCCCGGATCCCAAGCACTGAGACACTTTGCTCACCGTCTGGGCGACCGGACAGTACAGGGTATTGCCCGACGCCACGTTCTGCGGAACGCTTGAATTGGACTTCTGGGGCGGGGAGTGGCCATCTTGGGCGCCGGCCCCACGACACATCGCCCTAATCGAGGGAGTCCCACGACCCTGCGCCCACTGCTGACCCTAATCAGGAATCCTGAGTGGTGGTTTCCACGCGTCTGACCCTGCTGACCACGTGTCCACCAGAGCCACCATGGTGAAAGGTGACAGGTCACAGCCGAAGCTGACATTCGACCAGAGGAAAGCGAAAGGAGCCGAGGGGACAACACAAACCTCCCCACCGCGCCCTGCGACGTCTGAGTCCTCCCTATGCTCTGAGATACGGGACATGCTTGGGACGATGGAAAAAGGTCTTCAAGTCAGCATGACGGAGATTAGCACCAAAATCGATGCACTGACATACCGGATGGACCGCATGTCCGAGAGGGTAGACAAACACGCGGAGCGGCTGGACATGGCAGAGAGACGGCTCACAGAGGCGGAAGAGGCTCAAACGGAGTGGGATAAGGACCGCAAACAGTTTAATCGGCTGCTCCAGGTTATTCAAGATAAGACAGAAGATTTGGAGGCACGCTCGAGGCGCTCCAACCTACGCATTACGGGCGTAGCGGAATCCACTAGCACCGGTAAAATGGAGCTGTTTGTGGAGAAACTCCTGCGGGCCCTGCTGGGGGAAGATGCATTCTCCCCTATGTTTATTGTTGAACGGGCCCACCGCACTCTGGGGCCGAAACCACAACCTGGCCTCCCGCCGCGCCCGATCGTAGCAAAGTTGCTTAATTATCGGGACAGGGACTTGGCGCTGCGGCTGGCCAGAGAGAAGGGGAAATTGCAGTTCGAAGGCATGGCCATCTCCCTATTCCCGGACTTCACGGCGAGAGTGCAAGAGGAGAGGAAGCGCTTCGCCCCCTACAAGAAACAGCTGAAGGACCTGGGGCTTGACTACGCCATGCTGTATCCTGCGAGACTTCGCATCAACAGGCAAGGTCACTCACATTTCTTCACTGACCCAGCGGATCTTAAGAAATCCTTGAAGGAATGGGAAAGGGACAACCGCAACAATCAGGGGAGTAGGCGGGAGGACCCAGGCGCCTCCTCCCACTTGAGTGACCAGGAGTAGCCCATCACATGAGGGAAGCTGCTGAACTGTTGGCACTGGACAGCGCAAAGACTTACACACGGCCGGTGTGGACCCACCGTGAACTGTCTTTTTGGGTGAGACCTACTTGTTTACTCCTGATCTGGTTGGGTGACACCGTGGATTGGGTGGGGGGCTGCTCTACTTGCCGGGGGAGGTCGGGGTAGGCCCCTCTACATGAGAGACTGGTATTGAGGAACTGTAAAGACTAGAGCTGGCAGGGCTCATTACTTTTTGGCGGGGGGCGGGATGGGGGCATGCGAGAGGTTACTTGTTCTGTTTCCCGGCTGAGCGGTTTGCTGGCTAGATCCCTCTGCCTCTGCGCTTTTGGCTTCTGGCTCCCTCGGGAGCTATTTGGGGTTCTATACAATTGATAGTTGAACACGGGGGGATGTTGAGTGGTGATGATTCCTGTCTGACCGGGTTGGGGTTGGTCGGCTGTGGGCGGGGGGGGGGGGTTTCCTTGACTGTTTGTGCATTGTTGCTGACATGCTGTTTGGGGTTCGGGGTTTGCCGGGTGGGGGGTTTGTTTTTGCTGACTACCACACTGTGTCTGCCACGCTGCCTGCTCTGCGATCTTCTACTTTCTAACCTGCTATGTCTAATATTGACTCTCTGAGTGCGGAGGGCTCTCCGAGCTCTTTGCGACTGCTATCCTGGAACGTGAGGGGGCTCAACGACTACCGCAAACTCAGGAAGGTCCTGGCCTATTTGCACCGCCATCACATTGACCTTGCCTTGTTACAGGAGACACATTTGCCGCCTTCCAGCCCTATGTTACAGGTGAGGGGTCTTGGCCCCGCTTGTGTCTCCGCGGGGTTCACAACGCATGCCAGGGGGGTGCTCACATGGGCCAATCCCAAGTCCCGACTGACGCTGTCCCGAGTGGCTGGTGACCCGGAGGGGAGGTTTGTGATTACGCGTTGTGTTGGAACAGATCATGATCTCCTGCTGGTGAATGTGTATGGCCCCAACTATGACTCCCCAGAGTTTTACTCTTCGCTTGCGGACAGCTGCAGGCAGTTTGTGGGTTCTAGAATGCTGTGGGGAGGGGATTTTAATCTGGTACTGAACCCGGCCCTTGACAGATCTGCGGGTCCCCCTAGGTCCCCGGTGCCCTCCGCGTCCCTCCTTTTGTCTGAATGTGTGAAACTTGATTTGGTTGATGTGTGGAGGCATAAACACTCGGGGCGGGGTGGGTTCACTCACTACTCGGCCTACCACAACATCCACACACGCATTGATTACTGGCTTGCTTCCCACAGTTTACTCGCCTTGGTTAAGGGTTGCTCGGTCCTCCCGCGCACGCTCTCTGACCACTCACCCTTGCTACTGTTGCTTGTTGCTCCTCCCAAGAGGATCCCCCCCTTCACGTGGAGGTTCCCCCCATACTCCCTCCTAGATGAGGTCTTCAGAGGGGAACTTGCGGACGACATAGAGACCTATTTCGCGACCAATGTGGGCTCAGTGGACAGCGTTCAGGTTCTCTGGGACGCATTTAAGGTTTACATCAGGGGGATGACTATGGCAAAGCACTCAGGGGTGCTCAAAGCCATCAGACGGCGCCTACAACTGCTAGAAACGCAGCTAGCGAACTTGGAGGGTCGGGCGGCGGACTCGGGGGACACGGCTGCTGCAGCCGAGCGCAAAACCTTGCTAGATGAATTTCAGGAGGAGGCGGACAGGGAAATTCAACATATGGGCAAATACGCGACGGCGCGGGCGTATGGGGAACGGGAGCGGCCTGGTGCCCTCCTAGCTAAACTTATGCGCAACAGTAGGCCCCCATTGGTTATCGAGAAGTTGGTGACAGCTGCTGGGGCGGTGGTTACTGAGGAGCAAGATATCTTAGCGGAATTCCAAGCCTACTACACTGCCCTTTACTCCTCGAGGGACGCACACCTCGAAGAGGAAATCGACGACTATTTAGGCCACCTGCAGATGCCTTTCCTGGCTGACTGGCAGAGGGAGTTTCTCATGGCCCCCATCCAGAAGGAGGAGATAACGGAGGCGCTGGAATGCATGAAATCCGGCAGCGCTCCTGGTGCGGACGGTCTCACGGTATCATTCTATAAAACCTTCAAGGCGCAACTGGTCCCATATCTGATGCTCTTGTTCGATGATATTTGCCAGCAGGGCAGCATGTCGAAATCCATGAGAGAGGCGCTGCTCATCACCATCCCTAAACCTGGCAAACCCCTTGACCAATGTGGCTCTTACCGGCCGCTTTCCCTGATCAATGTGGACGCGAAGCTGTATGCTAAAATTCTTGCGACTCGCCTTTCGCTGCTGGTCCCGGATCTGGTCGCCCCAGAGCAGGCTGGATTTGTTCCCTCCCGCAATCTCACGTACAATCTCCGCACAGTCCTGGGCACGATCCAGCATGTCAAGCACGAAAGCAAGGCTGTGGCCATATTCTTGGATATGGAGAAAGCCTTCGATTCGGTCGAGTGGCCGTTCATGCTGAAGGTCCTCCGTAAATTCGGCCTCGGGGAGCCGTTCCTGCAAATGCTGGGAGCCCTTTACTACAAACCCACGGCGAGATTGAGGATGGGTAACCTGGTCACTGCTCCCATCGAAATTGGGAGGGGCACGCGCCAAGGTTGTCCCCTCTCCCCGCTACTGTATGCCATGGTAGCCGAGCCTCTCGCCTGCGCTATGCGAGAGTACCACCGGTTTGAGGGGATCAACTTCCCGACGTACCAAATTGGTATCTCCACATACGCGGATGACACTCTACTATATGTCCGAGAACCGGAGACCAACCTCTCTGCGGTGCTGCGAGAGGTGGTGAGGTTTGGGGCTCTATCGGGCCTCCGCGTCAACTGGTCCAAATCAGTAGCACTGCCCCTGACTCCGGTGACGCTCCCCTTTGACTCGGAGTACCCCTTGCAATGGACCACGGACTCCATTCGCTACTTGGGGATACACATCCATACAGATCCGGAGGTTTTGATTCGCGAGAATTACGGAGTGGCCTACTCCAGGCTGACGGATGACGTCGAGGTGTGGTCTAGGCTCCCACTTTCACTCATGGGCAGGATTGCACTCATGAAGATGGTGGTGCTCCCCAGGTTCCTTTTTCTATTCGTGAATATACCAATAGTCCTTTCCAAAACCTTTTTCCGACAACTTACGCAGACACTTGTCCGCCTAGCGTGGGGAGGCAAGCAGCCGCGGGTGCAGTGGAAAACACTCACCCTCCCTTACGAACAGGGAGGCCTGGGGGCGCCAGATCTGGAGCGATACTACAGACTCGCACAGGGTGCCCACCTTCACACGTGGATTCATGGGGACCCGGACATACCTCATGTGAAGTTGGAGCGGCTCTTTGCAGACCCTGTCCCACTCCCGGCGACGGTGTGCTATCCGCCCGATAGACGGGTCGGCAACCTGGACTCCATAGCTGCCACGAATCATGCTTGGCATGCTCTGATCGGCCCCCGCGAGTGCCCCCTGCTGTATTCGCCTTTGCTCCGGATAGAATGGGCGGCCTGGTTGACTCCTTTACGGGAGAAGGGGGTCCAGACAGCGCTACGTGACCTTGGCATTGTTACCATGGGGGACCTCTTTTCAGAGGGCACTCTGAGAACGCTGCGTCACGTCCTTCAGTCTTGCCCCAGGGCGACGATGCTGCATCGCTTCCAATATCACAGGGTCCGCAGAGCGGCTCTGGCCGTTTTGGGCCCGGGCCTCGCCGAACCGCCGGTAGTGCCGGAACTCACCTATGTCGTCAAAACCCCCTCAGCGCGCAAATTGATAACGGCTCTTAGGACGCTGGGCGATGGTCAGCGGCAGTGCTCCCCCTCCAAGGCCCGCTTGGCCTGGCAGATTGACCTCCAATCTCCTATCTCGGACGACATGTGGAGGTACTGTGCCACTAACACTAGGAAGATCTCTCTCAACGGCAGGCACCGACTGGTGCATTTTAAATTCTTGCAACGAGTCTACTACACTCCTGAGAGGTTGCACAGGTATGGCCTTCGAGACTCAGCGGAGTGTGAGCGTTGCCGCTTTCACACAGCGGACTTTTTCCATATGGCCTGGACTTGTCCTGCAATACACAAATACTGGGTAGAAGTCTTTGCGGAGCTCAGTACCATCCTTGGTGAGGTGCTCTTGCCCAACCCGGCGCTCGCCTTACTTGGTTTTTCAAAACCCCTCCCTGTGGCTCTGCGACGACTCGCGGACATGGCACTGCTCATGGCGAAACGCCTGTTAGCATTATGCTGGATGCGGGGGCCGGTCCCTACAAAAAAAAGATGGGAAACAGACCTGCTTTACTGTTGCACGCAATCGGAGGTGTATAGTGAACTCCTACCACCTACGAGTAGACCCAAAAACTTCTGGGGTATGTTTCGGGCTTTCCAGAATGCGAGGGAGAGTGATGAATCGGACCCAGAGAGTGTGGAGCTTGATGTACTACAGGAAGATGGGGCTGTAGCGGCTGTGCTGGAAGAGTGTGTTGGTTGATAACCTCCACGTTGTGTCAGAATGTTGGTTCTATTCTGGCGTTTGGGGTGTTTGAGGTGGATGTGACCTGTGTCGGCTGCGCTGATTGGCGGTAACCACTATCCCCCTCTTGGAGCGTCATCTCGCCTTCGCGGGTGATTGTTCATTCCCCCTCAGCCTTGCTGGAGGGTTACTGGTAGTGGTGTAGGGTGGGGGGTGGGTGGTGGGCACGGGTTTAGGTAGTCTGGCTGGTTCTTCTTTGGGGGAGGGTGGGTTTGTTCTGAACTGGGTCTGGGTTTCTTCACAGTCCCTCCCGGATGGCTATGTCGATCCTCCTACTCTGACACGCCTTCTTACGCCAGGGTCTGACATTGTTTGCATTGCGGTGCTTGCATCCTGCTTACGAAATGTGGCTCCCCAGTGGTGGCGGATGTGTTCTGCTACCTCTACACACTGGTTCTGCGCCTGCGCTCTTGCCGCCAGGCCCTTGGGCTGTTGGATGTTACGGCTGTGTCATTTGCTTTTCCGCGGGGGTTTGATAGGTGTGTTTTTTCTCCCCTTTCCCGATCCTGATGCCGCCGGCCTCCGGGTTGTAGGCGATGTTGGCTGTGTATGTGACCTGGAGTTGTAATAAAGTAAAATTTAATAAAAAAAAAAGAAATGACCCCGTTCCCCTCCCCCCCTCTGTCAATGGGGCGGATGCAGATGGTGTCAGTGACATTTGTGTGATTGGAGCAAATATTCCTGGGGTAACAGTTTGAGGTACAATGGTAGGTATTGCTCACCTCTACCAGGGAATTTGAATCTGGAGTAACTACCATAGCTAGGGGAGCAGGGGGGAAGGCTGAAACAACCGCTGTATCTGCTGTGGCTGGAGGAGAAGACGGAGCAGGGGGCCCTGGGATTGTCTGATTTCCCCCGCCCTCACAAGGTATACTTTCCAGCACAGAATACCTGTTCTCCAGTGGCAAAGAAGACAAGGCAGATGTTACAGGTGTAGATAGAAGGCTGAGGGTTACCTTCGTTTGGTCGACTTTAGTTTGATCGACTTCCACTGTCTTAGTTGTCTTAGTTGTCTTTATTTTAGTGTTGGCCTTAGTATTATCCTTGGTGCTAGCGCCAGTACCGGTGTTTGTATTGACGGCTTTATCCGCTGGCCCCCCATCTTTAACTGCTTGCTCCATAATCTTGAAAAAGCTTTTAAGCGAGGGTGTATTCCTCTGAGCTTGAAACTGCTTACTCCCCCTAACTGACCCTGTTTTCCTGGAACCCCCTTTCTTCCTCTGCTTAGGAGATATCGGTATTGGACCTTTCTTCTCACTTAAATCCCCTGACTCCCAAAGTCCCCGTTTCCTAAGTGACTGTTTGGACCTTAACTGGTATCTATTTCTAATTTCTCCCGAATGTCCAGTACTTTCACCAGAAACCACACTCTCTGTCACGTTCGATATAACTTTAGGGGCTGCTACTGGGGCTACTACTGTACTGGAGGGCAGGTATCAACAAAATCTGTACCCACAGTCACAGTCTCAGACACAATCCCAGCTTCAGTGTCGACTTGACCTAACCCTGCAGCTTCGGACGATATGGGCTTCAAACCCTCTACCTCTATGCAAGCCCCCCCTTCTGGGACCTCTTACCGGCAATTGTTGTACTTTTCTCAATAGCGGAGAGCCCCCGACACACAGGGCCTTTCACGCGTTGTATTAGCGCGCCTCTTGTCCGCTGCCAATGCCCAATGTAGAAGCCAAAACCACCACCGCCTCTGCCACTGCTCAAAATGCGAGCATCCCGCAGCCGGTCACCCGATTTTACCGATTTTGCTGACTGCACCGACTGTAGCGGGCCACTTGAATGGGGAACGCAGCGTCCTCCTCCTGAAGCTCTCCACTGCACGAATTCCTGCGTGAGTCGCGTCAGCATCTCTGGAACCGCAACTGCTGGGTCCTAGTGCCCCGGAGCGCCTCCATAGGCTCACAAATGCCGAAGGAAAAGAAAACCAAAACAATAGTTTAACCTCCAAACTTGATATGAAGAAGGGGAAGAGTACTCATATCCTCACCGTTCAAGGTATTAATATCCGTCCTCTACATGGGAAAACGACCGCTCAGAAACTGCATAGTGCTATCTTGGGCGAGGAGCTCCGCAGCAGCCGTTAGCCTGCCGCCGCCATGTTCCTCCGCCCCCCACTGGATGTTCTGCTGTGAGTGTTCGGTTCAGTGCTGCTGCATTAGGATTGGATGCAAGCGTCGCTGTGCCGTGCATTGTGATCTGCTATGTACTGCTGGTTATTTCAATTGGGGTTAACTGATTTTATGTTGCAGCTCGTACAGAATAAAGATTAAATTCTTCCAGAAATTGAACGCTTTGGTGAGAGATGATGTAAAAATACCTGTCCATTATAGTGAGGAAAGCCCTCCAGAGGGTACTTCTGCACATTAAACGACAACCAAGGTTGGATCACATAGATGTATCTGGGTCAGACAATGGAATAAGATCACAGCAAATGGAGAGAATAATGTGGGAATTTTAATGTACTATTGTCCTACTGCCATGTTCTTATGTTTAATAGGAGTACCTTCTGGTACCCCTTTTGTTATTCTTTGGATGTTACTAGCCCATGAGCTCATAGCTCAGAACAATTAATCCTGATCTACTCGGAGTACTTGTCTCCATAGACTTTGGGCTCAGTAGTTTCCTGGCTCGCCAAGTCTCTTAGGTTTTACTGGACAATCACGTAAGAAGTGCCCTTGTTTCCCACAGCAGGGACATAGTTTCTTGTCTCTGCGCCGTTGTCTCTCTTTATCACTAAGAGGGCCCCTGAAACTTCCTATTTGCATAGGCTCAAGTTCTTCTCCGTTCTTTCAGGCTCTACTTTTTTCTCTTTGTACATCACAATTTTGATGTCAAGGCACCCTTTTTCTCAACGTCTCTCATGTTAAACGATGGTCTAATATAACTACAAGGTCAATTAACCCATTGCATGATTCTGGGGGATCCACTAACTGGGCCAATAGGTCTATTAACTCCAATACCAACAACTCCTAGCCCATGGCATTCTATTTCCATTTTCATCGTGGAACTACCAAAGAGCACCCAAGGTTTCACAGTAATCTTGGTAGTGGTAGACATGTTAACCAATATGTCACACTTTATTCCCATGAAAGCTATTCCTACATCTAAGAATTAGCCACTGCATTCTTGCAAAATATAGTGAGATTGCATGGACTCCCTTCTGTGATTGTTTCGGAGAGGCCCCCAGTTTGTATCCAAATTTTGGAGGGGGTTGGGTACCTTGTAACGAATTGATGTTCGTCTTTCATCTGGCCATCATCCCTCGACAGATGGGCAGACTGAGAGAGTGAACCAATGTCTCAAGCAATACTTACAGTGCCAATTGCTACACTCCTCTTCAGATTGGGACACATTCTTATGGACAGCTAAATTTGGTTTCAATAACGGAGTGCATTCTTCCATTGGTCTTTCTCCCTTTTACTGTAATTATGGACATGGGGCTTATGGGGTGGATAAGAAAAACAGACGGGTCGGTGGGAAAAAAAGAAACATGGACATGGGGCAGGTGGGTGGTGTTAGAAACACCTACATGGGGAGGTGGGTGGTATAAGGAACACATACATAGAGTGAATGGGCAGGATAAGAAACACAGACATTAATAAACACAGACTTGGGGTCGGTGGGTAGTCTAAGAAACACGGACATAGGGTGGACGGCCGAGATAAGAAACACAGAGATGAGGTGGGTGGGCGTGACAGGGATAGTATTAGTGGGCATAATGAAAAACACAGACATGGGGTGGGCGGGCAGGATAAGAAACACTGACATGTGGTGGGTGGGCGGGTATAAGAAACATGGACATGGGTGGGTAGACATGTATTAAGAAACACAGACATATTAAGAAACACTGACATGGGGTGGGTGGTTGTGCTATGAAACAGAGACATGGGGTGGGTGGGTGGGATAAGAATCACAGACATGTAGTAGGTGGGTGGGATAAGAAACATGGACATGGGGCAGGTGGGGGATAAGGGACAGATATAAAAACACAGATGTGGGGAAGGTTGGGGGATAAGAGATACGGACATTTAAGAAACAGAGACATAGGGCAGGTGAGGGGAATAAGAAACACAGACAGGTGGGTGGGAGAGGACGAAGCAACACGGACAAGAGGTCGAAGGCGACACACCTGTCAAACAAGCATTCATAAAAAGATAGGTAAACTAAAGAACGTATATAACGAAGGAAGACAGGCCCACACAAAGAAAAAGTTAAAAAAATAAAAGAATGAAACAAACAATATATTTCTTTACATGGTCTTCTGTAGGACAGTCCTTGTCAAAAGGGCGTCATAGCACTGTACATAAAAGGCATTATAGTACATAGGAAATAGGTGCAGTGCATCAAGTACCTCTACATAGGATGTTAGAAGCAATCACACACAGTGATTTAATGAACAGACCCTCTCCTCTTCCCAGTCCCTACACTTCTTTTATTTCATTTGAAGCACTTCTCAGCACTGCTGCGAGCCCTGGCATTTCTCAGAAGCAAAAAAGCACTCTGAACGGTGAGTCCCTGCACTTTCACATTTCACTAAAAACCCTGATCACAGGAAAAAACTCACAATAAGGGGATCAGTATTATATAGGGAGACAGGTCCTTGCTTAAAGCGGTTCCCCGGGGTAACCATAAAGACATGACAACATTTTCTTTGTGCAACAGAATATTGAAAAATGCATGCTTATGGAAGAGGATGGTAGCAGCCCGAATAAGATAAGACCTGAGTGTTTGTAGGTTATGATGGTGTTGAGAAGCAGGCACACCAAAGCCGAAATACTGTCGAAGCCCTCCTTAAGGTGCCTTTAGGCCTAAAATAAGTTTAACTTGGTGACTTTGCTCCTTGTTCAAAACATGTTTGAGCTTTCATTTGAATATGTTGAGTGGGCACTTTCGGGGTGCCACTAATGTCTGGGCCTCTCCCATCAATAAACAGAAGAGATGGAGGGGAACAAAATATGGCAAGAGACCCAAAGAGCAAGGCAGACCCACAAACATATACACACTCTGTAACAGCCGCAGACACAGTCAGATAGAGGGGATGGGGGTTCACCAAGTATGACAGAAGAGGAGAGGCCTGGAAAAGGAAAGACGTGAGGCACAGTATATAGAACAAGATATAAAAAAAGAAGCAGCCGGATGCACAGAGAAATAAGATGCAGAGATGATTGAGGTTAACAGAGGAAGACGAATGCAGTGAGAGAGAATACATAAAAAGAAAGTGCGAAAAAAGCAGACAGCCAAAAGACAAATAGCAGAAAAATACAGAGACAAACAGAGGCAATTGGCCATCAGAAGAGTGGAAAATCTAGAGAGGCAGAAACATACAGAAAACAAGTGATTGACTTAGCTAATCGGCTGGGGTAAAAAACAGGAGGGGATGACGGAAGGGCAAGTGTTAGTTAAAAGGACTGTTGAAAACAAGTCCCGTCTTCATCTTAAAACCCTGTAATTCTGGACAAATCACATAATGTACCTAAGCTAGTTTGCGCTAAATAAAAAATGAAAAAGGTTCCCCGAGGTATAGAAATGATGTGCCCTTTGTGCTATGGTTTATAGCTTGTTACTATGCGCATGTTGAGATTCATGAAATGCGAGAGTCTTCCCATGTTTAACAGTCTCCTGACAAGTGCGCCAGAAGCTCCGCATCTTTTGTGCACAGTGCATGCTTCACTCTCCCCCACTTGCTATATTGCATGAAGAAGTGTGTTGGTTTACAACAGAAGGTGCACACAGAAATTATTTTATTAAAGTTTACTTTCAATAAAATAATATGCAAATTGTTTGTACTAAAGAAAACAGATTACTTTTTACAGTGATAGAAGTGCAATAATGTGCTTTTAAGCTCGAGACATCAATATTGAAGTAAACCCTGGTGCTGTATGAAAATCATAGTTTCGATTTGTGAATATAATTATAAATAATAAATGAAGTGCCTGTTGCATTGCTACAGGCAGTATTCAGTTAAAATGGCTTTCTCTTGTTTAAGCTCTGCTTTAAATTCAAAATGGTGGTGAAAGGGTAACGTTGCAAGAGCAGTGCTGGGAGCAAAGGGAAGAGAGCGAGAAAGAGCTGCAATAAAAAACCTTCAGGGTTTCTCAGAAATGGGAGGGCAAGAGATAACAGGAGAAGCCTGCATGAAATTTGCCTCTCGCTTTTCTTTCTCATCGGTTCTTGGAACATTGTCTGACATTTGATCTCAGTCTTTAAATGCACTGCAAATGTGACGAGATAACAAGATTTACATGCCTGTTTAACGGAGGTTGAGTGATTGAAAATACCGCTGCTCATGTTAAGTGCTGTTAAAGAAAGAAAAAAAGAGTTCCTAAAGCATTTGCTAAAATGGGACAATGGTAAGTTTACAAGTAATGGACAGTGCTCAGTGAGTAGGAACAACCCACGAAAAGGAGGAACAAATAGGAAAGATTAACCACTTGGAAGCAAGCATTTACAATAGACACCCGAAGTCACCAGCCAGAAGTGATGGGCGGGCTGTAGCCCACAGAGTAGATACAGCATGTCTCGAAGAGACAGCACATGCGCTGCCTAGGCGAGACCTCAAAAAGTAGTGTAGAGTGATAATGGATAATCTTAGCTGCAGGTAAACAAGGAGCAAAGAAGCGCTTACAGTGATACATATCAAAGGTGAAAATGAACGTAAAGTAGCTGGTGATTTGGTGCTGCGCCTGGTCAAAAGGGCAAGTAGGAAGTTACTCAAACCAGGTACCCTGGGATGGAAGAGCAAGTAAGAAACACAGGGTGTTTAATCTAAAGCGGATGAGATCAAACGTGTACTGTGTGTATAAAATGAACATTAGATAAAGGGCAATACCATTTAAGATACGGAGAGCAGAGTGAGCAGCAACAGTCTGCATTAATTGCGTCTCCTGTTTCTGGGGTTCATTTTTATAGCTGAAACAGAGTTATTTCAGAGCCTCCTTGGAATCACAAACTCTAGATTGCGTTAAAAAGCTGAGGTCCATTATATTTGGAACTCATAATATAAGTGATAATTATACCAACAATTGCACTTGCTTGCTATACGCTGCAGAAAGTGTGCTATAGGACAAAGACCAATTTTACATGCAGATGGTCAGAGGTTTGTGATTATGTTTTTTTAGTGCTCTGAAGTGGCCTCCTAACTAATGCTGTATAACCATTTAAGTAGATTTCAACATAAAAATGAATGCGAAAATAACATTTTAAAGCTATATCGCCCATTGTAAACCACATGCATCTTTTTCACATAATAAGGGGTAGTTAACCTTATAAATAACTAAAAATTACAATGTTTTAAAAAGCATGCAAGGTCAAATTGGTTGGCACATTTAAAAAGGGATATTTTTCAGCAAGCAAAACTAAAGCAAATCTTCTGCAGTTAATGGCATAAAACTTTGATTTTAAAGAGTTGATAACTGAGAAATTAATCAATTTTAAACCTGGTCTTGAGAAAGCAGGCATCTGACTACACCAGACCTCAGCCAGGTCCGAACAATAAAAATGTAAGAAAAGGTAAAAGCGACACTCAAACTCGTAACTTAAATTCTTGGTGGGGCTTGGGGACCATGATCCCTAAAAAAATAGTGCCATAGGATAAGGGTACCTCTTAAAAACGGAGTGGTGTCACTACAACGCATGCTTTTACATCGCATGCCTTTACAACGCGGTTTTTACCACGCAGTCCATTACAAAGCATAATGCTTTTAGGCGCTGGATAGTGAATTATTTAATTTACTATTCCAACTCCAGTCCCCGTGGATAGCAGGGAAGGTGTTGGATAGTAAATTAAATATATTCCCTATCCTAGAGCGCCCCCCAGCGCAATGCGTTGTAATGGTTTGCGTTGTAATGGTTGCGATGTAATGATAGTGCGTTGTAAAAAATGCGTTGTAAGTGATGTTCCCCCTTAAAAACAGGCTGCATATGTCGTCATTTCTTTTGGTCAGTGGATGTGAAGGAAGGACGCCACAGTCCGGGTCACCACATAGCAACTACAGGTTTCCAAGGACAAACACTTCTTGTAAATCTGCAGCAACTTTCGAAAACATGGAAACATGCCAGGCCTGAGGCTACTAAGACCCATTAGTGTGTGGACTGTTAACTCAGCCTTGAACCGGAAAGTGCCATTTAAGTAACTTAATTACAAGTTATGCGACTGGTGACATCAATGAAGAACTTTTAGAGCCCATTAAATGGTGTTACCTTAAGTGATCTGGCTGTGAACTATTCAGTGCAGTAAGTACACTAACAGTGATGTCATTAAACAAACTGAGGCAAGAAATTAATGTTCCTGGTTCGCAATCGTATTTTTGCGTGTACGGTCAAAGCGTGGATGTTTGCCTTAAATATCCATATTGCAAATGTAAATTGAGAAATAATTAGACCCCATTTTATTTGAGTATAAAACCAGCATTGAGAATGTGTACCATAGTTTATTCCTTTGTAAAGATATTATACATGTCGACCTCTAATTAGATGTAAATACGTCAAATGCTTTGTCTCCTACTAATTCCACCTTAAAAGGCGAAGCATCTTTTAAAAACGTTCAGGTATGAAGGGGAATTTCAGACCCAACCAACTGATTAGCATGTTTTTCACAGTCCAAATTTGGAAGCCTTTGTCTGGGGCTGCTATAAAAAAACTAAAAGTTTCCAATTCGGAGCAATTTAAGGCAGAGGTCTTCAAACTTTTTCACTCTGAGCTCGTTCCCCCTGCCCCTCCCCCCAACCGCCAGGAAAATGTTATGGAGGCGGGCCTGCCTCCAAAACTATATGGTAAGGATTTGAGGAGGGTAGGGCTGATCCCAGGGGGCGTAGATCATGAGGTCATTTTCAGGTGTGTTTTTCTGTAGCTTGTATTCCACACTAAATGTGGAACTTATAACAAAGCAACAGCATCAAACAAGACCAGAATTGACCAAAAACACTACTGTCTACAATTGGGGCGCTGTGGGCCCCAATGCACTCCACCTGCTGCGCTAATGATGGCTGTAGCCATGAGAAGCAGGCTATCACTTCTTCTTTCACTCCTTCCCCACCATGTCTGACCATCACTTCAATCTCAAAACATGTCTGGTTTCTTTCTGAAAGAAAATAAGCTACTGCCTGCTGCCCCCTTTTTAGGTCTCGCCTGTCGATGCGCATGCGCATCGAGCAAGCGAGAGTATTGGGACTTATCCACTCTTTCCCCAACTTGCAAGGAATCGTGGCGATTCCTTGCAGTGCCCGTGACTTTTAAGCTCAATGCGCATGCGCATTGAGCTTAAAAGCGCGTGCACATCAGTTCCCTCAGCCGCACTCCGCCCCCTCCCCTTCCCGCCGTGTCGCATTTCTCCTCCCCCCTCCCCTCTCCTCCGTCCGTCTTGTTTATTTTACCCGCTCCGCCCCCTCCCCTTCCCGCCGTGTCGCATTTCTCCTCCCCTCTCTTCCCTCCGTCTTGTTGCCTATGGGCGGCTGTGCTGGCAAGCAGCGCTGCTTCCTCTCCTCTTTCTGTTGAAACAAACAGCAGGGAGGGGAGGCGTTTCCAGGGCCAGCTCACTCTCGCTCTCTTCGTCTTGTTTTGCTTTCGATCTAGACCCGTCTCCAGCAACAGCCTCTGCTGCCTTAACTTTTAGTTTTGATACTGCGGATAATTACCCAGGGTCCTTCTAACTTCCATTTTCAAACGCCTTGACAACAGTGAAACAATTTGGGATTTCGTTGTTTTCATTTTCTTAAAAGCAGTACGGTTTTGCTTCGTCCCTCAATACTCTGTTCGTTCAAAGTATGTATTTGTTCTTTTTCTAATCTTGTATGTACAGAATCATCTTTTTTTACTTATTTCTGAGTGTATCGCTTTTTTTAAAATAGCGAAACACGTAAACATTTTCAATATGGCCATTATGTTCAGCTTCTTCCGCCATACTACAGTAGCGTATCCGTTTTTTTCAGTTAGTTTACTTCCCATTGCCGTCTCTTATTGACTACGCAGTTACAGTCTGGATGACGTAACCACGTCACAGATACGAACGGCTTGCCGGGCGCTGTAGTCCTTAACTATGCTGCCTGTAGCCCCACCCCGCTTCTTTGCTCTAGTTTCCCTCAACCCCTCACCCTCACTCACCCTCAACCCCTCACCCCCTCACTCACCCTCACTCACCCTCAACCCCTCAGCCTCACCCTCACTCTCACTCACCCTCACTCACCCTCACCCTCAACCCTCACCCTCACTCACCCTCAACCCCTCACCCTCACTCACCCTCAACCCCTCACCCTCACTCACCCTCAACCCCTCACCCTCACTCACCCTCAACCCCTCACCCTCACTCACCCTCAACCCCTCACCCTCACTTACCCTCAACCCCACCCTCACTCTCTCACCCTCACTCACCCTCACTCTCTCACCCTCACTCTCTCACCCTCAACCCCTCACCCTCACCCTCACTCACCCTCACTCACCCTCAAAGCCTCACCCTCACTCTCACTCACCCTCAACCCCTCACTCTCAACCCCTCACCCTCACTCACCCTCAACCCCTCACCCTCACTCACCCTCAACCCCTCACCCTCACTCACCCTCAGCCCCTCACCCTCACCCTCACTCACCCTCAACCTTCACCCTCACTCACCCTCACTCACCCTCAACCCCTCACCCTCACTCACCCTCAACCCCTCACCCTCACTCACCCTCAACCCCTCACCCTCACTCACCCTCAACCCCTCACCCTCAACCCCTCACTCACCCTCAACCCCTCAGCCTCACCCTCACTCTCACTCACCCTCACTCACCCCCTCAGCCTCACCCTCACTCACCCTCAACCTCACTCACCCTCACTCACCCTCAACCCCTCACCCTCACTCACCCTCAACCCCTCACCCACCCTCAACCCCTCACCCTCAACCTCAACCCCTCACCCTCACTCACCCTCACCCTCACTCACCCTCAACCCCTCACCCTCACTCACCCTCAACCTCAACCCCTCACCCTCACTCACCCTCACCCTCACTCATCCTCACCCTCACTCATCCTCACTCACCCTCACCCACCCTCAACCCCTCACCCTCACCCACCCTCAACCCCCACTCACCCCCTCACCCTCACCCTCACTCACCCTCAACCCCTCACCCTCAACCCCTCACCCTCACTCACCCTCACTCACCCTCACTCACCCTCACTCACCCTCACCCTCACTCACCCTCAACCCCTCACCCTCACTCCCTCACCCACCCTCACCCTCAACCCCTCACCCTCACTCACCCTCAACCCCTCACCCTCACTCACCCTCAACCCCTCACCCTCACTCACCCTCAACCCCCCACTCACCCTCACCCTCACTCACCCTCAACCCCTCACCCTCACTCACCCTCAACCCCTCCCCCTCAACCCCTCACCCTCACTCACCCTCACTCACTCACCCTCAACCCCTCACCCCCTCACCCTCACCCCCTCACCCTCACTCGCCCTCACCCTCACTCACCCTCAACCCCTCACCCTCAACCTCTCGCCCTCACCCTCACTCACCCTCAACCCCTCACCCTCAACCCCTCACCCACCCTCAACCCCTCCCCCTCAACCCCTCACCCACCCTCAACCCCTCACCCTCACTCACTCACCCTCAACCCCTCACCCTCAACCCCTCACCCTCACTCACCCTCAACCCCTCCCCCCCTCACCCTCACTCACCCTCACTCACTCACCCTCAACCCCTCACCCCCTCACCCTCACTCGCCCTCACCCTCAACCCCTCACCCTCACTCGCCCTCACCCTCACTCACCCTCAACCCCTCACCCTCAACCCCTCACCCACCCTCAACCCCTCCCCCTCAACCCCTCACCCTCACTCACCCTCAACCCCTCAACCTCACTCACTCACCCTCAACCCCTCACCCTCACTCACTCACCCTCAACCCCTCACCCTCAACCTCATTCACTCAACCCCTCACTCACCCTCACTCACCCTCAACCCCTCACTCACCCTCACTCATCCTCACTCACCCTCAACCTCACCCTCACCCACCCTCAACCCCTCACCCTAACTCACACTCACCCTCAACCCCTCACTCACCCTCAACCCCTCACTCACCCTCACTCACCCTCACTCACCCTCAACCCCTCACCCTCACACAGTGCAATAGGTCTCGGAGCATTTGAGTTAGAGCTTTTAGAATTGTTTATGGCTTTTTTTATTTGTAATTCTTTAGCATTGGCTACAGGAAACAAAAATGCTAAAGATTTACAAAAAAAACCCATAAACAATTCTAAAAGCACTAACTCTAATGCTGCGAGACCTATTGCATTTCCAATGCTTGTTGCACCAAGGGGCCATCTGCCATAATGCTAGCCCCCATGCTCTCTTTTTATTATAAAACATTCTTAATTGTGATGCAGTAGGCCCTAGGCAAAAGTGTCACTTCATCTGCTTCACTGATAGGTATTGCCCTGCTGTCGCCTCTGACATTTGTTTACAACATGAGCTCCCATCTCACATCATCCCTCTACCTCCCATCTCTCCATCATCCCCCTCCTTCTCAGCTCTCTGATGCTAAATCAAGCTGTTTCCTCTGCTTTATTTTTCCCCAACTTTTGGCCATTGCGCCAAAGCTCAAAGAAACACAAGTACCGGAAGTAACTGCAGCACCAATGATACCTACAGCTCTGTGAAGCAGGCTATCTACTCTGCCCACTCAACAGGGCCATATACCCAAAGCTGACTTTCTGCTCCTTTTTAACCCCTCCTCCTCCCCTGTTGCTTGCACCCTTGTTCTGAGCTCAAAAATGGTGACCGGGACCCTAATGCTAGCAAGGAAAATGCACCACATGTTCTTTATCATAGTAAGATTGCCATAACTGGGGTACAGTGCCCAATCACAGAGGGGGTGGGGGGGTCCTCCGCTGTGAAACAGACGGTAGAGCACTAAAGAAGAAACATGCCTTCTCACCAAGGTGCCCGCTACCTGAAAGAAATGTAAATGGGTCCAATGGCTAATCACCAAATATAAAGGCTTTGTTCGAGCCAGTGTAGTTTTTACTTAATGGAGTCACTCAGCTTTATGTGACAAATATTTATCCTTTTTGAGAGGTATTATATGAGTCAGTTAAAAGGAGTGCACTCTTTTAATGAAACATACAAAAACTGTTTACACTAGATATAGTATGAATGCTTATTACTAAAATACATATTTTTATAGCACTTGTTTTATTTTAAACAGTATTTTGCAGCAGCATGTTTTATTTATTTATTTATTTGATTTATATAGCGCACTATAAGTGAAATACAATTTTAACTTGTTGCGTTTGTTGGACAGCCCCCGGCCGTCCGACTTCACAGTGGGCGTGTACGGAGGACGGCCCCCGTCCGTCCGAAACACACCCACTCATTAATTACCCAGCACCACAGCTGTGAATGTAACCTGAGGAATTGGGCTCAGGTTCGAAGCTCTTCTAGATGGTGGTGATCTGGTCATGGAAAAGTTGGGGATGCTGTCATAGTTCCTGGGAGGGATGACGCTGTTTTCTGTGGCTACGGGGTTGGCAAACTATGATGATGAAAAGATATTTGCTGTTTGAACTGGTCTCAGACAGCTAGGGCTTTCCTCTTGGTCACTCTCAGTAGCCAGTGGTAGCGGTTGAGGGAGGTCTTGAAGGAGATCCTGTCTGAGGTGTCCTTTCTTGTGTACCATCTTCTTTCCAGTTGCTTACAGTAGTTATGTAAATGTCAAGTATTTGTAAAGCGTGAACAATTACCCGAAGGTGTCATGGTGCTGGGGCAGTCGGGAAGATTAAGCGAGCTATTGCCCAGAGTCACATGGTGCTGGGCAGACACCTGCCGCCAGAGATCAAACCGGGATCCCCAGCGTCCAGCGCCAGTCGCCTTGGCCGCTGCGTCACACCTCTTCCACTGCTTTCAGCGCAGTTGTTTGTATTTTTACCACTATTTTTCCAGTTTGACAGCTTTGTCCAGGTTAGTTGCAATTTTAGGGCACGGTATTTTCAGGGTGTCGGTCCATTGGCTCTCTGATATTTTGCTCCAGCTGCGGTGGAGGGGTGCTAGGCAGCTCAGCCGTGGAGTTGCAGGGGCTGGAGATGTTGATGTGCACAATGGAGTGGTCGGTCCAGGTGAGTTTATTGACATGGATGTACTTGACCCGGTTGCTGGAGATGGGGGCCCGGTTGTGTCCTGCATTGTGGATGGGGTTGGTGGAGAGTCAGATATTATTCATGATGTCCAGTAGGATGGCGGTGTTGGTGGAAATTCAGATCTCCGGGGAAAATGTGGTATTTGGAGTCAATGGCAAAAAGGATGACTGAAGAAGCTGGGGTATGGTCCAGATGGTCTATAGGCGAGAGTGCCTCTGACAGTGTTTTTTTCATTCTCTGTGGAGTTTGAAGTTGAGGTGTTCCATAGTCTTGATGGCGTCTTTTGTCTTGGTGGTGCAGTGGATGTTTTCTATGTGGATGATGGCGATCCCTACCCTGGGTTTGTTGGTGCGGTCTCAGTGTGTGACCTTGTATCCATTTGGTATTGCTGTGGTGATGCGGATGCAGGTGTGAGCCAGTCTCGATGAGAAAGAGGACGTCAGGGGTGAGGGTGGTGGAGGTCCCAGATCTCAGTGGCATGTTTGCAAGCGAGCGCGTGTTGAGGCAGTCAAGTTTTAGTGAAGGTGTTGGTTGGTTGATTGGCGTGTGGGAAGTTGCATCAGCAGCAATTGTAGTGGCATCCTTGGTCCACGGCTCAGAGTTCAGCTGCAGTGTGGCTGCAGGGTGTAGGAAAACCAGGGTTTATGTCACTAGGTGCAGCTCAGACGTGGACAGGCTTGCCTAAGAGTACCTTCGGTGTGGCCATGCTGCGGCCTCCATTAAGTAGGCCCTGGGAGAACTGCTGGGTGGAAGAGGGTGGGGCTGGTGGGAGGTGGGAAAGAGGTGGCTTCAAAATAAGTGGGAGAAAAAGGAGAGAATAGGTGCAGGAAAAAGGAGAGAAAAAACAAGGCACTAAAGACCAGCAGAAGAAAAAAAAGGCACAAGACGGGCAAAAATCCAGCTGTTCAGTGACCAGCAGTGAGAGGGAAAGCTGGACCTGGAACCAAGGAGGATTCTACTGGGCCATTATTACAAGACAACTTGTAAAAACAGATCACTGCAAGGAGTAATAAAAATGCAAGTACATATAACACACATTAAAATAAAGGGCCTGTAAAAAAAATTATGATGTGCTACAAGCAGAACAATCATAGCAGCAGGCTGACCAGTAGATTTATAAGGGGCAGTAACCCAGCTCTCAGCAATTTCGCATCACAGAGGTCTTTATCAGGCTGCATTTGCTGCCATAGAACGAAAGAAGGGGGCGGGCATGAGTGTTAGCTTCATTTGCCTGTGACATGGTAGGTCTCTTTGTAGTTCTACGAATCGCGTTCTCTGGCCCAACACTAGGCAATCTTTTTAAGGTAGCCCAAAACCTTACCATACCCAAAGCTATGTGTTCCTGTCTTGGGTCACTTTAGAATAGAATATGCTCTTATATAGAGCATGGTTACCCAAAAGCATCCCAGCTCTGCAGACGTGCGGTAGGGAGCAGATAGAGTTTTATGGGAAAAGCCATGTCTTCAGTTGTCTACGGAACGCAAGGTGGTTGGTTTCCTGGCCGATGAGAAGAGGCAGGGAGTTCCATAGCCTGGATGCATTGTAAGAGAAGAGGCGCCCTCCTGTGCGGGACATTCTGATTCTGGGGACCTCAGCTAGAAGTAGGTCATTAGAACAAAGGCTCCTGGTTGCTTTGTAGGGTTTGATAAGGTCGGTAAAAATAGGAGGACCCATGCTCTGCAAATTTTTGTGTGCGATGCTAAGAGCTTTGAAGTGTATTCACTCTTGTATCGGGAGCCAGTGGAGTGTTTTTAATGCCAGTTTAGCGGAGGATCGGTTGTTAGTGCCTGTAAGAGTCTTGCTGCCGAGTTCTGGACTACCTGGAGTTTGTGGATAACAGAGGTGGGGGCTCCTAGATAACGGGTGTTGCCATAGTCCAGCCTCAATAGAATGAGGGCTTGGTTTTTTTTTAGAGTTCAGGTAGAAGGGGCAGTATTTTTTGTGTTCATCTAAACAGGACAAAGGAGGTGGCCATTGTTTTTCTGGCTTGGGCATTAAAGGTGAGCTTGTGATCAAGCCAGAAGCCCAGACTATTTCCTTTTTAGGAATTGGGGCAGGTCCCATACACGATGGCCACAAAGTATGTGGGTTAAAAGTGGTTTGGTTACCCAGCAGCATGAGCTCCGTCTTGTCGCTATTGAGTTTGAGATGGGACTGACTCATCCAGCTGGCGACTTCTTTGAGACAGGAGCTCGGGTTGTGGGGGCCTGCTCTGCCTGGTTCAGTGCCACTGTAAGCTGTGTATCATCCGCATAGCTGATAAGTTGAATTCCGAAGGGTGCCACTATCTCAGCCAGTGGGAACATATACACGTTAAAAAGTGTGGTGCTTAGGGAGGAGCCCCGCACTGCAGAGGTAGTGGTCGTTACCTTCAAACACCTGGAAGTATCTTCCATAAAGGAAGGATTCCAGCCAGGAGAGGGCCCTACCTGTCACTCCCAGTTTTTTGAGCCGGTGTAACAGGCTACGGTGATTCACCATATCAAAGGCAGCACTAAAGTCTAGGAGGATGGCTACCCACCCTCAGGAGTCCAAGATCTTTCTGGGCTCCTCCACCACCGCCACTAGTGCAGTCTCTGTGCCCTGTCCCGGGCGGAAGCCCATCTGGGAGCAGTGGAATAGTTTGAAGGTTTAAAGATATGCAGAAAGTTGGCAGTTCACATCTCTTTCCACAATCTTACTAATACCAAGAAGAGAGATAGGGCGATAATTGGACAACTCTCTGGGATCCAGATGGGGGTTTTTCAATAGTGTTTTTACCATAGCAATCTTCCAGTCCTGGGGTATTGAACCAGATTCTAGGGAGGAATTGACAATGGGAGGGATTATGACCTGCAAGGCAGACTTTAGGATGTTGAAAGGGGCCGGGTCCAGCAGAGAACCACTCTTGATAGGAGGAAGCAGTTCCTCATTGAGAGACACAAAGGATTCAATCTTGGGGGGTTTATTCTGAGATTCTGTTTCAGGCAGCGGGGGAGGGGATCATTAACCAGTGGAAGGAGGTTAAGTATGCGCTGAATTTTGGTCAGGAAAAAAAAGCTGCTAGTCCCTCACAGAAGAGGTCCGTAGAGTCTGGAGCCACAGGGGATCTGGCACTTTCATAAGTTTTTTTACTATCCTGAATATTTCTTTGGGTGCGTTGGAGGAGGATATTTTTTCTTCATAGTAGGCTGCCTGTGCGGATTTAAGTGTGGTTTCATAGGAGTTAATGGGTGCCCTGTAGTTGGATTTTTTCCGTCAAGAAGTCTTTCCTCCATTCTTTCTAGTCTTTTGCACCCGTTTTAGTTTGCGGAGTTCGGGTGTGAACCATGGTATGTTGTTTGAGCCAGCTTTTTGTATTATGGATTCCCTGGGAAGTACTAAATCTAATGAATTCTCAATCCATGAGTGGAACTGGCCACTAGCTATTACAGGATCAGGGTGATGTGGAGGTATGGTAGAATGCAGTTACTTTGTGCGTTCCTCTATATTTAATTTTGCACCAGTGGCGGGGTTGGGTGCGGGAGGTTAGTACAGTCGGGCGAGGGAGCGATAGCTGCCATGCAAAAAGGATTAGAAAATGGTCCGACCAAGGGAGGGGGATGGGCTCGTTCCTTTTTAGTTCTGCAATGTTTGAAAAAAATTGGGTCCAGGAGGAGCCTTTTAGTATGAGTGGCTTGGACCTTTAGGAGCATCTCACATGCTGCACAATCATGGGTGAGATCATTGGCTATTATATCTTGGGGGTGTCAAAGTGCAAATTGAAGTCGCCACAAGATTAAAATTAGATGCAGTACGGGCTAAGTTTACCACTGCTTCAAACAGTGAATTTGCAGAATTGTCGCAGGGCTCCAGGGGGGCAATATAGGAGAATGCTGACAAACGTGATTGAAGGGGTGAGAACAATGGAGAAATTGGCATTTTCACAGTCCGAGAGGGGACTGCCCAGGATGCAGCAGACTAGATGGTCTTTATAGAGTATAGCGATCCCTCCCCCTTTTTTACCTGTTCTATCAACATGCTGGATCATATATCCCGGGGGGAGTGCTTGGACAACATCTGGGTCGGGGCTAGGTCCTAGCCAGGTTTCCGTAAGGAATAGCACATCAAGTGCTGTATCCTGTAACATAAAATAAATTTGTGGCATGGTTTGACATGGATCTGCAGTGCCATTTTTAGCTGGTTCCCATTCTTGGATTGGTGTCCCGCATTTGGAGATAGCTCACATGGACATTGCAAGCATTTCTGTTGCCTTTCCTCCAATGCAATGGAATATTTACATGGTGTACCTAGGGTATTCCTAATTTGAAGGAGTGTATCCCGTGAAGGGGGGGGGGGGCAGGGGTTCTGGGCCCAGCCTGGCACAGACGGGCTTGCCTTTGACTCGCTGCGGAGCTGCCAGCATTTGGATTTATAGCCTACCTCCCCCACCTCTAGCCCGGAAGTGAAACCTGCCAAGTGCTCGGCGAAAAGGGCGTCAGAGGACAGGGTGAAGGTAGGGAGAATTGCTGATAAGAAGATGGGGGCAAATAGACCCCCCTATAATTGTCCCCACCCACCAAGATGACATTTTAAAGTTAGCCTCATGGAATACTGCTGGGCTCAAGGGGAAACTTGTTGGTGCTGAATGGGGGGGGCTTTCATTGATCATTGTTCTTTTCCAAGAAAGTTGGGCTCTCGAGGCTATCTTCCGTATTGGATATCTTAACTACCACAATCTGGCAATTATGGAAACAAAGGGAAGACCATCAGGTGGGCTGGTTATATGGGTTAAACAATCCCTAGGTTACAGGATACAAGAACTGGTAGTCCATAATCATGACATCTTGGGACTCAAACTCCAGAGGGACAATCAGCCTTTGTTTTTAATTAACATATATGCCAGAGGCCTACCTGGAGAGAGGAGCCCAGCAATCATGAATGATTTAGACTGTTTAATGGAGTGTATTGGGAGGGATCAGTGTATTGTGGTTGCAGGAGACCTAAACAGTACTTTTGAACCCATACCTAGAGAGGGAGAAGACAGTTATGGGAAAATTGATCAATTATGGAATGTTCCAAACCTCACCATAAAACCTATCAAGAAGGTCACTGAGGCAGCTTTACAGTGGTTGGGTATGTGTTTGGAGTGGGGCTTAAGAGCTATAAATGGTCGAGCTAAGTCAGACAGACTTGGACAAGCTACCTTTGATAATGGTTCAACCACAGGTAGAATTGATTATTTCCTAATCAAGCTGGAGTTTTGGTCAATGGTAGAGGACATGGAAATCATACAGAGGCCAGAGAGTGATCACAATCCCCTGGTGCTGACTTTGAAAGTGGAAGAGGGATCAGTTAATTCTAAAGTTACAAACTGTATCACAGCTGGGGCCTTTTCAACCAATGACTGTAGAAGGGTTCGTTGGTGTAGAATTTTAGATGACCCAGCCACTCTGAATAAAATCTCCAAAGAAGTGTCAAGCTCGGTAATACAGGCAATAAGAGTAATTGGAGACACAGGCTCGGTTGAGCAGATCAGCTCTATACATCAGAGCCTGTTTGATAACAAAATCCTCCTTTAAAAAGCCGGGGAATCCAGTGAAAAGGGGTGGAGATCTCCCAGGTACCAAATGGTATGATAAAACTTGCAGCAAGGCTCATAGCTCTTTGATTAGTGCCATTAAAACCAGGAACACAACATTGATTAAAGCAGAGAGGTTGAACTAAAAGAGGGTCCAAACTTTAGCGAAACATCAATGAGATGATCAATGCTGGCAGGACCTTTATGATGCCAGTCTGTCCTCAAACCAAATTAAATTTTGGCAGGTCGTGAAATGGGGAGGACCAAGGGACTCGCAAACACCTGCAAACCACGTCTTAGTTGAAGATTGGGTGGAGCACTATTCATCCCAATTCTGTGGGCTGGACAGGGCACCGAATGAAGAGGAGTTAGTGTCACTCAATACCCAACCTCATAAGCATGCCCGTAGTGTTTCAAAACATCGATGCAGAGAAGGCACTAACCTTGGTTCAAAGGGGTAAAGCTCCTGGGATGGACTTTATTCCAGCTGACCTTTTCAAACATGATCAACGTAATTGTGTTCCATACATAACGATCCTAGCATATGCTATAGCTAATGGAGCAGTGATACCAGAGTCTTGGAAAGAGGCTAAAATTCTACCCATATATAAAAAAGGGGATAAGTCAGTACCAGGGAATTATCGCCTGATGAGCCTCAGATGCCATACAAAAAGTAATAGCGAGAACGGTCCTAGCTAGAATACAGGTCTGGATGAGGAAAATATCCTTTCCCCGATGCAAGCTGGTTTTAGGACAAGCACGAGCACAATCGACCAAGTATTCAGATTTGTTTTGATTTACTGGAAGATTGTGTATCTAAGGGGGGGGGCACTATTTATGCAGAATTCGTGGACCTCAAATCTGCGTTCGACCTCGTTTCAAGAGAAGTTGTGGGTTGCCCTGAGAAATATGGGTATGCCACCAGAACTTTTAGAGCTCACTATTAGACTACATGAAAATAACTTTACCAGGGTAAGATGGGGTAGGCAGGGACAGGTCGATTTCCTGTGACTCGTGGGGTAAGGCAGGGCTGTGTCCTGGCACCAACCCTGTTCCTTTTGTTTATAAACCAAGTTGTACAGTTTTTAGGAGAAACTGTAACAGATGCACCTTCTTTGGGTGGGAGAAAGTTTCCCCTTCTAATATTTGCAGATGATACGTTGATATTGGCAAAAACCTAAGCGGGGTTACAGACCGCAATCAATAAATTTGTAATAGCAATGATCTAGAGATCAATGTCTCCAAAACTAAATACATGGTTTTAACAAAAAATAACCCTAAACAGAGTGATGTTAGTTTGAATGGTGCCAAACTAGAACAAGTTGGAGTCATGACCTACCTAGGGGTGGTCATAGATTATCGAATAAGATGGAAGGCTCAGATCGAGGCTGTGTTTAAAATTTGCTAGACTATCGGGGTGTCTAATAAAGGAGCAACGCTGCTCGCAAACTAAGAGTCTTGCCAGCTTTAAAAATTTATAATGCTAAAATAAGCTCCGCCATCCTCTATGGTGCAGATTTATGGGGTTATGTAGACCTTGCACCCTTGGTAAAAATCCAAAACAAGTTTTTGCGCAACCTGATTGGCCTACCACAATAAACCCCTACCCTACCCCTTGTTAGATATGGGATGTCATTCGATTAGAGATCTAGCACGTTATAGGATGGTTGCCCAGTGGAGACGTATATGGTCCACCGCAGAATTGGCCCTATTTGCAAGCAAAATTATGGATCTAAGATCAATTATTGGGTCAGGAAACCTCCCCTGGTTTCGTGAAGTTAAGGCCATACTGTCAAATATGGCTTTAAACTCACAGTGGGCAGATCCAGAGAACAGTATTCTTCCGGCAAAAAAAGAATTTAAATCTTTATATTGGGCGACGGTGAAAGAACGTATCTAGACTTCCCATCCTACAAATCCGACTGGTCTCTTTTTACTCTATAAGACAGAGGTCCATGTTGTCATACTGGGATATTATTACCAAAAGTTTAGATAAAAAACTACCAGTTCAGAGTTGGCACCCTGCCAGTAAGGGCATATACACACAAATGGCACGGTCAACAACATAATGAGTGTTGTCCATGGTGCTTGGGGGAGAAGGAAACCATTAGCCACCTTTTCTTTGTATGCCCAGCATATTCTGCGCCGCGTCGCAAATGGATTAAGCCCATCTGCAGGAAGATCAATACGCGGGCGTGTAGGTAAGCCGTCTGGGTCTTACAATCTAATTTCTCCGAGTGTGTCCACTTGTGTGGCAAAGTTTCTGGGGTAGGCATGGATTCTAAGAGCCAGGCACCCACAAACCCTCTAAAAAGTGGAATCCCCGAAAGCTTTTATTTTTATCGTCGGAAAAATTGTATAAACCTATTTGTGAATATATTTAATCCTGTTTTAAAGATTTTTAAAATGTTTTAGCTTGTTAAATTATTAATTGTAATTGAGATTAATTTATTTTTTGTACTCAGTTTGGTGATGGAATTGATGTTATTGTATAAAATCCTTTTAATTTGTCCAATTAATTATGTTACGAAATGGAATTTTATCTGCTGTCTTTTATGATATAACAATCGAAATAAAGACGTATGAAATCTGACTTAGCCCCATATTTCTCAGAATGACTATTTAGATGAGACAATGGAAAGATGCCTCAATAGAGCTCCAAATCATTTGTATTTAGGGTACTAATAATTCTCAACCAGGCCTCTGAAGTTCTCTTGACCTTGTAACAGCTACTGTAAACGCAAAAAGAATCTGAGCAGGGCTGTCCCAATAGAAAAATATAGTCTATGCATTTCCCAGCATGGCCGCTACACTCTATAAAAATAGGACAGCACCTGTTAGCAGAGCACACACTTTTACAGGAAGTGTACAGGAATTTCTCACCAGGAACACTGTACACCTATGAAATATTAACACATTTCTGCATAGCAATTTCACAAGCAAGAATGACCCACTATCAATGACACGATATACACTTCACTGATGGCCTGCGCTTTATAAAATGGGAACAAACAAGATCTCCTTAGACAGTACCCCTACCTCTAAGCAGATGTAGTCATTCTTGCAATGGGAGAGCAATGTTTTTCGTCAGGGGTACTTTCCTTTTGGTCGGCAATACCCAAACCTCACCGGGTGTAGATCATACTAAACAAAGATATCCTGCATCATTTGAGCTGTCTCTGCACTGTGCAAATACTGCATCAGGCACTGTTCCAGTGTTACACATAGGCTCTGCTCATTTATTCTACCATGATTTTTCACTTTAGACTCCCATGTTTTGGACTTAACTATAGGTGAGCCTCGCTGTAATTGTAAAGAGATGGTGTACCTGCCAATTTCTGGCTTTCAAGATAAAGCCAGTGCAGAACAGCTTGGATAAGGAGCACTGGACAGGTCACGTGAATACAGGTGCACACAAGTATGAACATAAGCGCGGGCTGCGCATGCGAGACTACCATTGTGCACAGCCAAGTACTTGTGCACAGGCAACATGGCACAAAAGGGACTGTGCAAAGATAGGTGCTGTCCTGGGGTGGGCATTCATATATAGGTTTACTGGAAAATGTGTTGTGCTTTCACTGTAGCAGGTGCTTTGAATTGCAGTTCTCACATAAGTATACACAGTCCAAAAAAGGTTAAAACTGCAGGAGACAAATGCATGCCAAATTTGAACATGCAGGTCTCAATAGAATATATACATCTATAGGGATGTCAGAAAATGTTATATTTCCCTGGCTCAGCTCAAAATCAAGTTGTCCTTTATTTCCTCGTGCTTGGCCAAATTATTTGTTCCCACGCAGAGGGAACAAAGCATCCCTACAAAAAAGGAGTAATTATCAAGTGATTTACCTAGTTCCTGGGAGAGGTAAGGAGCGTTAGGGAAATATGTATCTTATAAACAGCTGTCGCACTGTACCAGGCCCACTGAACTAAGGAGGAAGCCTAGACATATACAACCAACACAGGAGGGGGGGGGGGGGGGGGGGGGGGCTCCCCTTTAAACTTTTGGTGGGAAGCAATGGGCCTGTAATGTCGGCAATGTGTGGAGTTGTGCAGCACAACATTGTTTTAATAATTAGCAAAGAAGCTCACTCCCTGCATAAAACTTCGGTCCCAGGGGCCCCATACCAGGGACCTGATGCAAGATTGTCGCAGGGATCCTATTCCCCGGGACAACAAAGGAGGCAGCAGCAGATGGCATGGAGTTGACTGGGGCCAGAGACCCCCATCCCCCAGGCTCTATTGTTAAGTAGGATGTGCTCTCCCATCTAGCTGCAGCGGGAGTACATGAAGTGGGGAACTGGGGGGGGTATACTGCACGTGTGTGGTAGCTTGTCACTTGATGCCAGCTCCTGCACACTGGACTGCAGTAGGCTTCGGTGGCCTTGAAACCACCCTGTGACTCCCAGTGGCCCTATGTTCTGCGTGTAGTTTGTTAAGCTAATTAAATGTTAGCGGGGGGAAACGACATCCTACATGTTTTCGTTTCACTCCTCCTGTACCCCAACATGATTGTCAAGCAGTACTTTACAAAATCCTTTAACTTTACAGACACAGGAAAACAACGCCTAATCTACAGAATGAAATGAAGAGCCAATTTAAGTTATAAACTGACACATGACCTCTGTTCTTGAACGCACAAGTGTGACAATACAAACAAGATCTAAAGTCACTTTTCTGAATAAAAAGAATGCATGTTCTTGACCTGATAAAATAGGACTTGCCATTACAAGTCTATTTTTCGAGACCTGAATGGGGTACTTTGTTACCCGTAATAAGAATTAGTGACATACCTTGTGAAGAACTCTCACCCCACACAATTAAGAACCCAATGTCTTACATGGAATAAAAAACAAACCCTGAATTTCGATCTGTCCATGCCAGACACTGCTGTACAAAATAGCTTAACAGCCAGCAGCAGCATAGTTGATGTATTGCCAAGTTTTTTCCCGGGATTCACATGGCTTTATTCAGAAGAGGAAGCTACACATCTCCTGCTGCATTAAGCAGAACAGGTTAGTCCCTTAAGGTGTCACACCCATGTGCTCATACAACTATAAATATTACTGATATGGGAGACCGCATTACCCCCGCCCCCTCCCCCCAATTCAATTTCCACAATACACCCCATTGCATGCTAGCTTCTCAGAAGCACCTACCTATAGGCAAAAGTTTTCGGTGCACTGCGTATTACGCGAACAAACTGATTGACTTCCAAACAAACATTTTGCAGCGGAGCACCCGCATTTCTACATTCCCACAAACCCTTCGGTGTCCGTGCGCTTCATCACTGCCCCCACTCCGTGGTCTATGAAGTTCCCCCTCCCTGGTTTGTGTGCTTCCACCATTGCTCGCGATTCTCCATTCCCTGCCTTCTTTAGGTTATGTCTGAGCTTCCCTGCTGGCGTCTCTAGTTGGTCCTTGCCTCTCAGCCTTCCGCCCAACTGGTTTGGCGCACATCAACGCCACATATATATTATTTAATTGGCAACCTATGTACTAATCCATATCAGATTGCTAAATAAATGGGAAAAGGCCTCCCTAGTTTTGTAGGTGCACGCATCAGCGTTGACGCGCATGCACAAAACGACACAGACACTATTTCCAGCCTAGCTATTGTACATCATTGCCAACGCAAACAGGACTCGTGGGTGGAAAATACGGTCTGTGTTGTGCCAAAGCTGGTTTCATGTGCCGTATTTGGTGTGCATTGCATGCTTCGGAACTATTCATAAAACCTTGCACTATTTAGCCAGGTTTCTTTTATCTGTAGCGTATGCCTTACCAAGTGTCAGGTACGTGGTTTCCATTAAACTACTCTTTGCACCATTGAGTGCTACAATGAAGTTATGTTGTTTCATAGATTTGATGTTCATTCAGTCATTAACATTTTCATGGAACATGTCAACAAGCCAGAGCGACTGAATACCTATGATATTACTAAAGGGATTTCCGGGCCGCCCCAACTTCTATTAAAGGTACACTCAGAAACGTGGCTTAAAAAGGTTTGTTTTTTTAGCGAGTTTGGAGTCATTTCTATATAAATCAGTAAGCATCAACACAAAGATTCACCTCTGTTCTTTGCGATTGTCCACTACTAGAGTTTCTCACTTTGGTCCACCTAGGGTCAAATCACAAAGCTTCAACTCCAACATGCCCTTAAAAATCCCCAAATTAATAACTTCCAGGATATGCGATAGACTTGCCAGGTATCTAGTTGACAGTATAGGAAGGAGGGGCTTCAATGAGGTCCAGAATGCATATGTGGAATGGAGGAGGGACAGGGGGTCTTAGATAATACCATGACATTTCTATGCCCTCGGTTTGTTATAAGTGGAAAGGTTTTTTTCTTCGCCTGTTTCACCCAGTAATTAAGCCTATGCCGAAAGCGAATTATGCAGGAGCCAGCACATAGGGAGGGCCAACTTAGAGCTACAGTTTGTATACAACCTGGGAAATAACTACCAGAACATTGGGTCATGTTCGTGGTCAGGCCCTACTGGGTTTATCCTAGTCTCACAAAAAGGCATACCAACTAGCGAGCTCGTGCACGTTTAGAACAGCTTGAAATGCACCCGTCACAATTGGCAAAGCCTTTGGAGGTAGACTAGCGTTCCAGGCCAGAAATCGATACTCATTTAAAGAGCATGTGGGGGGATAAAGGCCAAAACATCTGCGCTAATTTCCAAATGTATCAGGAGCATTGTAGATTAATAAAGGGACAACGACCACCTTTCATCGACGAGAAGGAACAGCAGCCATCAGCCGTGCAGATGTTAAATTAAGGGGGTGTGGTGTCAACAAATCACTATCTTGCAGGTCGGACAGGAATGCAAGAACCCGCATCTCGTTTATAGTAGAGCGTGTTGCCCGCCTTTCCTCAAATACACGTGGAATATTTGTGCACTCACCTAAACTTGAGAGCAGGAGGGAAATGTTCAAAAGGGCCCATGGGTGGGGAATGCTACGAGTCCGCAGTATTTATGTACAGCAAGATATTACCCCGGAGATAATCAATGTTAGTTTGCCAGTTAACCCTGGTTTTCTCCTTCACCTGCCTCATACAATGGTGTACCGACTAGAGCAGTGCATTTCGCCCATCCCACTCACAGTAAACAGTCATTAAACACGCAACCCACGGACAGCAACTGCACTGCTGCCACCACCCAGGCGCGCAAACTTTAAGGGACAGTTAAAATACGATGGTACTTTCACCGGAGAATCAAGTCGGGTATCAGTATAATACAAAAGAAAATGCTACAGGGAACATTAGGCGGTTAGATTAACTACCGCCGTTTTTCTTATGTCTCAATAGGCATTGCACCCCCCCCCCCTCCCAGTCAGGCATGAAATTAATAAACTGCAAGAGAGAGGCTTTCATTCAAATGGTTTTATTTTTAGAATAAAAAAACTACTTTCATTTCAAAGCAAACCGCCACACGTTTAAAAGTGGAGTGATCTTAGTATAGTACTGCTTAATGTACAGTCCCCTTTCCCAGATTGCCTCAACTGCAGCTGGTAGTGTCCCGGTGTTAAGAGTCACAATGCACATTAGAAGCCTTGACTATGCCCTTCAAATCGGCAAGAACACAAAACAAGAGAATTCTTCAGAATACTGATTGGCACCGTTCTGCAGGAAGTCTATCTGGCCGTGTGCCTATGGTGGTAACAATCGGATGTTCAGACCCTTCTAGTGTTTCGTCTGCGTTAACGGAGGCTCCACATTCATGGCACATTTGTTTCACCTTTACAAAGACAGACAAATCTGGAATGGTTACTTGCGCTGTGATGACACAAAAAAAACAAACCACGTCCATTGTATCATATGCACCAGGGCTGCCCAGCTTTTTAGTATGTCGTGTCGTATTCACCACCGTCCTCATGGCGCACCACCCCTGGCAGTTAGAGATGGCGACGGAGGAAAGATCGCTCTGCTACCACCGTGACCTGGCGGGAGGAGGCCCTCTGCGGGTACTCATGTCATATTCGTCGTATTCATCGTAACCCCTCCTTGCTGGCGGCATGGAGCGCCCGCCCCGACTCGGTGGCATGCGGTCATAGCCACCTCTCCCCGGAGGCGGGTACCCCATGGACCGCCCTCCGCGGTCATCATACATCATTGTGAAGCCCCCATAATCGTAGGTGTCGTCGTAGAAATTGGGATCGTATGGCTGCTCGCGCCCTTTAATCGGATTCTCCGATATAACGTCCAGGATTACCTTGACGCACTCCACAATCTTGTCGGCTTTTCCACCAATTAAAACAACTCGGTCGGTTGAATGGGGGCAACATTCCCGGAATACCATCACGCTGGTCTGGGTACTCTCTTTCAGCTCCTTGATTTTCGCTCCCTTCACGCCAATTATGCCGCCCACGAGGCTCTGATGAATCAACATTCTCACTTCACAGTCTATGTCGCTTGCTTTCTGCTTCTGAGGCGGCGCATTATAGCCGAAATCTTTGAACGTGGGGAGGACTTTCTTCAAAATTTCTCCAACGGCTTCTTTATCGGCGCTGATGCTCAGAATACGCTCGGGGCCATTGCTGTCTGCGATTGAGATGCTGGCTTTGTGGTCTGTTCGCAGCGCTGTGATATTTTTGCCGCCTTTTCCAATCACTGCTCCAGCATTCCGGACTTGAAGCATTAGGCGTACGTCTACCTTTTCGCCAGTGCTCCGAGGTTTCTTAGGCGCCTGTTCTTCCTCGGTGTCGTCAGCTGGGCGTTTGCCGTTGGTTTCGGTACATTCAACCTCGCGCTCTGTCTCGCCCTCCATTTTCACCGATTGCTTCTGTAGTGGTAGCTGCAACCTCACGCGGCCAGCTCCGACGCAGACGCTCTTAAGAAGGACCGAAGCAGGAACCGGAAGCTCTTCCAGCGAAATGGAGACAAAAGACCTAGGTTACGCCATGGCAATAAAAGAAAGACTAGACAACAAATGACTACGGTACCCAGCCGGGGTTTCCAAGTAAATTTGTCAACCATTTTGAAACATGTATACTTTTCAATTCAAATGAGGCACATTCCCAAACGAAAGAAAATGTAACATGAATCATTTTGTATAGAATATACGAAAGTATAGCTCTTTTAAGCTCCATGTTTTACTTTGTAGATGAACGAGTCCTTTGTTTCTCTGTCGAGAAATAAAAGTGTAACTTATAGGCGACAAGTCATGTGAAATACTGATATGTTCCTTTTGGAGTATTTTTTTCCCCGAAGATATGTGTAACCGCTCATAAAGTAACAACGATATCTTTTTAATCCAACATGGCTGCTATGTCTGACATCCTTTTCACTTCCTTTGTTAGTCTTTTTTTCTGTCTAAAGCCTTATGGGTAGGAGTGGCGCGTTTTGAACCCGCGAAAAAAAAATGAGCGCGCGGCTCGATGAACTCTTTTTAAATGGACAATAACGTTTCTTGGTCGTAGAACGCAGGGGATTGTGGGATAGCGGCGCGCATAATAGAATGCTCAACCCAGCCTCATGGAACCTCGAGTGGTATGCTGATAGCGGCCCAGGCACGATTTTCAACTTTTTCATACCTCACTTTTGTAATTGAGGCGCGGTCACACTTTAACAAAGCATCCGAAGATATCGTAGTCTAATTAAAAAGTAGATTGATACATATGAACGATTTTTCTGCGTTTGTTTTGGACTTCCGGGTTAATATGGCGGTTTGTTCATGCGGTAGGGACAAAGATGGCCGGTTCAAATTGGTAGTGGATTCCGCATGTTTAATGCCGGCGAACAGAGTAATAGCAACAGCAACTACAAAACAAAACAAACAAGCTGTATCATTGTCTACCCATTTTATTGGGGGGGGGGGGGGGGGTGCTGTGGTACTACGAAGACCAATCTTGTTATATTAAGTCTTGTTACATTCCCCTATTAATTAACTTTGAACAATAGAGACTGCAGTCTCATCCTTCAACCCCACCATCTATCATGTGTCTGGTAAGACTTCCCAGCAGTCCCTCTCGGAAAAAAGATTTAATTCAAATTCCATCCTCCGTGTTCAATTCATTGACTAGGGTGGGGCTCCTTCCTTCGATTCCCTCCTCCTGGTACACTTCTACTGTTCAGGAAACAACCATACCCCGATCTTGTGCGCAGGAACACGCTGGGGACCTTTCATATGAAACACACAGGCCTCCATTACTTTGCTTCACTTCTGCATATACCAGTCTGGCCACAAACGCACAGCATATAGGCTTGGGATGTTGGTACTAGGTATCTTTAGTATCTGATTGCTCTGTTGTGTTTAGCTCTGCCAAGTACAACGCATCAGGCATTAGTCTATAGCATTTTAGTGCTGGTGTCCCCATCACTTCAATAAAATACATTAGTCACATAACTTTACTATTGTATTGCTCGACCACCATGAGCATGCTATGAGGAGCTGCAGCACCAAGCACAGCTGCGCTATGGAAAGCGTGTGACTGTCTCAGACAAATAAATACATCAGTGATGAAGTGAAGTGCGTCGCCTGGTGAGTTAATAATCACCAGCATGGCCAGTACCAAGTTTGCTGGAGGTCACCGCAGCGCAGGAAGAGTCCCACAGGGATCTGGGGCAGAGCCTTGCCTTTTGGTATTTTCCTCAGCAAGGCACCTGCCCCTGTGACCACAGCACTCATGGTGATTGCTCTTAGGTCCAAGGCGCACGATCAGGCACCATTTCCCCAATCGCAACCTCGGGAACTGTACTCACACTCAGTGAGTCAGACAGGGCTATGAAGCAGAGGCCCAGTATGAACCCCCTGCCTCCCATGTTGAGGCACTGGCAATAGTTGTAGTCTGATCAGTGATCCACCCTGGAGGACAAATCTGTCGCCTGCTCACATGCTGGGGAAAGAGGGGGACTGAGACACACTAGTCTGGTCATGCTAGAGTCCCACGCAGCGAGTAGTGTCTCTAAAAGATAGCTGCACATCTCGCTGACTTGACTCTGCTCTGCCCCCAGAAACGTACATAGCAGGCTGGCCGCAGTCATTTGTGTGCACTTTAACTCCTCTGTCTCTGGCCAAGAGAGCCTCTGCCTGAAGCTTCTGCCAAGCTCTACACCCGCAAGTCAACAGCAGCTTTGACTGAGTTGAACAGACCGACAATCAAAGGCCTGCCTTATTTGGCACTGTCAATCAGGCCCGTCGAGTAGCAGCAGTGAGCACCAGCCAGGACAGAGAGAGAGAGAGACTATGCCAATCATCCCTGCCTACCGCAAAGGGGGCGCATGAGCAGCATAGAAAAAGGCAAGCAGTACCAAGACCACTCTATCACCTCCAGTGTTTTTCTCTGGTAAGTAGGGTTGCCACCTTTCCCAAAGAAATACCGGCCATTTCTTTAATAGTTTCAAGATTTTGCAAAGGGTCAAACATTATATAGAACGTTATTTAAAAATCGTCTTAATAAAGTTTATTTTCATGATGGCTTTTTTAGTCTTTCTTCACTTTAATTATCAGCCAGAGATCATTAAGTTGGTAACTCCAGAACATTGCAAAGTGCATTCTTCTTGTTTTTACTGTTTGAAGTATGTACCGATGAAGGCAAAAATGGCAGGTTAGGGTACTTTTCACATTTTTTTGTACGAGCCAGGAAAATAACACACTGGTCATGCCAGTAAAAACACCATGGGGAAACTAGTAAATGGCTGATTAAGAAGGACCTATTTGTGAACTGGTGCAGTTAGTAAAGGAAATAATCCAAAGAGGCCAGTCCAGCCCTGGTCAGACATAGTTTTTCGAGTAATTTAGAAGGTGGCATTTGTGTTAGCGGGTGACTCTGAGTATCACATGGCACTAGGATTGTAGTGTGGACAATACTCTGCTTCTACCTGTTGTGCACTTCATGTGAATTGTAACACCATGAATCTTGACTAATAAATCTTGAAAACCTTGCATGCTGGGACTAGTAGTTTGCTGTTTTCCTATCATACCTCATGGACATACAAATCCCAGCATTCAAAGTACACCTGGTTATTGAAAAAACAAGACTCAAATCAATAGTGATTCGTTTCTGGTGCTTTGCAGTACTTTCAAGATCTGTTTAGAGCTTCTCATTGCTTAAAATTGTGTCATTTCTGATATTTATATGTTCCTATGAACTTTATTGCTCGGGTTTACTGGCAAAAAAGTGTCACTGTAAGTAGTGCACACTTAGTCACTGAATGTCACTCTTAACTACACGGAAACAAAGAAAATGTTACACACTAAGCCATCTGAAACCATTGCAGCTATGTGTGCTGTAGAAACACTCTACAATGGAATTTTCTTAAAATTGGGGAGATACTCTTACCCAGTGGCAAATAACCACAAGACTCGCGTTATCCCCCTCAGTGGAAACGTCCCCAGGGTGCACTCAAATGATAAAGTTCAAGCAAACGCCTTCTAAATTTTCATCAATTTCGTTAATTCAAATCTTCAATGGAGTTAAATATCCAACATATATTTCAAGTGGTATGCTCAATGCATTTCGGGCTGCGCCCTTCTTCAGGGGACTTATTTTAGTTTTATCAAGTACTACATGAGTTTCAAACTGTTATTCCAACTTTTAGATATGGAACAGCACCATGTGGCGTGTTCACATTAATCGCGTCATTTACATTTTCAACGCTCGGTCGGCCCGAGATGACAGGATGAAACTCCTCAAAATCCTCGTGAGAAAAAAAACTAGAATATTGAGGAGTTTCATCCTGTTATCTCGGCCTGACTGAGCGTTGAAAATGTAAATGACGCGATTAATGTGAAAACGCAGAAGGGCTCAGCCCGAAATGCATTGGGCATACCACTTGAAATATATGTTGGCTATATAACTATAATTGAAGATAAAGATTTGAATAAACGAAATTGATGAAAATTTAGAAGGCGTTTGCTTGAACTTTATCATTTGCGTGCACCCCGGGACGTTTCCACCGAGAGGGATAATGCGAGTCTTGTGGTTAATATTTACCCTCATACTCGGGAGGGTTAACCAGGTTGCACCTACCCACCATTATTACATTGTTTACTTCAACCTTAGCAGGTGTGCGATTGCCTCAAAATCCATAGGATATCTTGCATATTACCAGTGGCAAATAACTAATTTTTTAGTCTGTAAAAAACTCTAACGCAGAATAGTGGGGAAAGTCAAGGGCTGGCCTATGTGTGACACACAGCAGACTTGGCCACTTAACATTGAACTTTTTTGTACACTTAGACTTGCATGTTTAAACTGTCTTCTCTGGAGATGGAGCACTCTATATAATGTTATTTCTTGCTATAGTTTATATCCTCCATTTGCTTGTTATCTTATAAAGCGTTCTCCCACTATACCTTTAAAACTCTGCATGAAAATATTTTCTTGATTTACTTCTGATCCATTCCTGTCCTTTCTTCTTTGCAGTGACCAACTTCTTATCTTCCATCCTCTATATGTTTTCTATTTCAGAGTTTAGCTACCCCTCAGTCTCACGCCTTTCTGTTTTAATATTGGTTATTGTAATTCTGCAAATAACTCACACCCTATTTCATAGGTTACAACCTCTCTTTCTTTAAAACTCTATCCATGCAAAATACCATTACCTAATCTCTGCATCATATTTATATTCCTCATCAAGCATTTGCCACTAATGATTACACTAAAGTGGTATTCATTCTAATCTACCACAAAGAAAGTAGTGTAAATGTATAGAATGTCTTTTTTTCTGGAAAGCATATGACTATTCCGAATTACCACTGCATTAACCACTTACCTTGGGTTCTGGAATAAAACACCTTGCCAGAGGTAGTAAGCACTGTATAAATAAAATTCAAATATATACCAGTTACTTAACTGTAACATATGCCAGTTGAATACATTAGACATTCCTTAATAAGCGCTGTACGTAAAAACACACACACACACACACACACACACATTGGTAGCCCCTGATAAAAACTAGGTAATTTTATCCTTACTTAGTAAGATTCAAGTCTCTACAGGTTACACAAAAAAAGAGCAGCAACGTATGTTGTGACAGGTTATCTGTTTATTATAAATAATTTAGATCTTCAATAAGATCCAACAGACTGTTACTCCAGAAACTATAAGCTATAATTATTTTCATTTCAGTACAAACAAACTTTGAAACATATCATTTTATTATCTGCAGACAATATAAATGGAGGAGCTCTGCCAACAAAAAAACCCAGCATATTTAAAGAAAGAGGATTCTCTATTTAATGGCACATTGAGTAAAATTATGGGCAGATAAAAAAACATGATCGAAGTCTTGAATGCCACTATTAAATCTTTCACACAGCCTATCCATAACATTTAAGTCTTGCAAAGCCCCAGTAACAATCCTCAAAGGTAGCATATTCATGCTTAATTCCAAAATATTCAGCGGGCACAATTTTCCAAATTCCATTACAGTTAGGGCACTGATTTTTCAATACAAGAGAATAAAAGAAGGTTGTATTTTTTCTTTTTGGAACAGTGAACCATATCAATAATGACCCTAGACATAGACAATAAAATAGAAGTTGCACATTTCTTGGGCACAATCACTTGTTCATTTGGATGGAATGACTCCTGATCATCTCTATTTGAATACAAGAGGAACCATTGTTTAAATATAGAATAATATCTGAGATATTGAGATTGCCCTTCCACTTCTCAGATTTATTTACATTATGAGACTTTAATGGGGACTTACCCTCAATTTAAATTTTCTCACTCTTAAATTGTTCTAAGGCAAATAAGACTTTTCTGTGAAATATACTTTCCTCTATCTTTTTTATTTTTTTAAATACCTTTTTTTATTAATGCAAAAACAAGTTAATCAATTCAACAGTATTATACATTGTATGGATCATATAGAGGACACATCATAACTGAAAGTAAGACGGTATTGCATTTGTGCGTTTTCGCCCCAATTTTATCCCCCCACCCCCACCCCTGGCCTCCACTCCTCTCCCCAGTCCAACAAAGGGTTGGTCAACCTCCAGTGGCTGTCCAGATTCAGGTATTATTTCAAATGAAGCTTTTAATCAATCACACATTGTTTGTCAGCCATCTAGTCAAGGTTGCCCAAATTTCTCGACCTATTCTTCGAGAGTGTGGTTCCCTCCTTGCATAAATAGATTTTTCTAGATTATAGTTTACAATAAACTGAGCAAGCCATTGCATCGCAGTGCGGGCAGGCAGTTCCTCTCCCTGTTCCCCATTTAGCAATTTTTTTCGGGGTATAATAAAGGGAAAAGCACGATTTATATAGTATTGAGCTTGAAGTCGAGCTGGTACTAAAATATCCTGTGCTAAGTTAGTTGAGTGATAAAATAATTCCTCTGTACCGCCAACCACTGCCTTTCATTTTGCCGCTCGATCTTCCATATCATCTGGCATTAATGAATTGATAAAATTATAGACAAGACCAATAGATAAGTCTCTATTCTTTTGAAGTTTATCTATAATTTCTATGTTGGAGAACCCACCCGCCCCCCCCTTTCTTAGTCAAAAAGTTCCGGATTTGTAAACATTTTAAAAAGTCTCTGCTGTCCAGCCCAAACCATTCTGTAAGATTTTCAAATGAGACCAGCCCGCTTGGAGAAAAAATCCTCCAATATTAGTCAAGCCTGCCACCCTCCATCTTTCTATAACAGGGCATTTAAAAATCTCCGGCAAAATGGGATTATCACATAGTGGTGTATAGAAATTGAGGCGGCCCAGCTCAATAAGCTTCATAATACATTTCATGACCTTGGACCCGCCTTGTAATGACTTAAAGTGGACTTTCTTGTAATGGTTATCATTCATGTGTTGCCAGGCCCATCCCCATGCCTCTGTCCCCATAACAAGCTCGAGTGGTGATGGTGTCGCTACACTCCTGCTTGCTCTCGGTTTTTCTTGAATACGGGTTAAATTATGCAGTATGGTGATGGCCCAATAATAAAGGTTTATGTTCGGTAGGGACAGTCCTCTCCTTTCTTTGGGTAAAGAGAGAAATTTAAATGATCGTCTGGGCCTCGCATAGCCACAAATAAACCTTGAAAATAGATCTTCAATTGCTTTAAGACATTTGCTATCAAATTCTAGAGGGATTGCTCATAGCAGATACAGGAATTTTGAAAAAAACTGCATTTTGATGCTGTTGCATCTACCAATTATAGATAAATGTAAGTTATGTAATCTAGCCAGTTCTGGTTTGCGTTTGGCAATTAATGGTTCAATATTATCTTTCACAATACAGTCAGTGTTTGCAGTGATTTCTATACCCAGGTATGTTGCTTTTTTAACCACTTGTACATCATTAATCTTCGCATACTCATTGCAGGTAATTTGAGTTTTTTTGCGATTGAGAGAGTACCCGAAGAGTCTCCCAAATCTCGTCGCCTCTATTTTAATTTCGCTGATAGCTACTTCCGGGTCAGGGGTCACCAAAGCGATATCATCGGCGTATGCCAGGACTATGCTCTAGCTGACGTAAAAAGGGGTAATTATATATTGCAAATAAGAGTGGCGAGCTCGGACAGCCCTGTCTGGTACCTCTCATTATATTAAAGCTGTCTGTAAATATTCCATTCACCATTAGTTTTGCAGTGGGACAGACATACAACATTTTATAAAGGCTTGCAGAAAGCCCTTTCCGATCCCGACCTTCGACAGAGCTTCCCAAAGAAAGGTCCAGGAAACTCTGTCGAAGGCCTTCTCCGCATCTAACAAATTAGCGCTAATGGTTCCTTATTAATATTTTTTGCATCAAGAAGTGTAATGGCCCTTTGGGTGTGATTGGTTGTCCCACGGCCAGGAATAAAGCGATGTTGCCGTGTAGATGCAGCCTTTTTCTATTACCCGGACCCGCTGTGACACGAACGCACCGGAAGAGGTTCCTCCCCGGGGAAGAGTGCAGCTGGGCGCTTCAGCTGTGAGCATTGATTCGCCGGGATATATTAACAAAAACTAAAGAACGGAGGATTTAATCACGAGTGCTTCAACCAGATATCAGGTGAACACCCATTAAGCCTGCATTAGGAGAGAAGACCTCGAACAGGAGACTTAAATATATCGTCGCAGGTCTTGATGTAATGGCATCTGCATTTTAAAGATATCCAGAAACCTACCGAACACACATGAGAAAATTTAAAGTGTATAAACTACCGCTGTAAATAAGAAAAAGATTCCCAGAAACATACTTTGGGATCACCATGCATAGGCGCAGGTGATGTCGCATTAAGGAGAAGTTTATTATATTGGTCCTGAAGAAGGTGGTTGTAAACCGATTATACCGCCGAAACGCGCCGACGCTCTGTTAAACAGTTAAATCAAGAAGGGGCAACATCAGTGAGGGCATTGGTCATTAAATCCAGCCTTATGTTGCACTACAAAATTTCTTGATTAACATCTTCAAGACAGATTTAATTGTCTTTTTGTTGCTCTTCTCCAATTGTATTGCTAATATTTTATATTATGTACTGTATTATTTTTAATTGTGTATTATTACCCATATGTGATGGAATGTTTTTTTAAACGCTTTTTAACTTTATAATAAAACAGGTGATACTTATTTATACATGTTTGAAATTATCACGTTTTTTCTTTCTAAATGTTTCATATATGAATGTGACAGTCCTTTATACTGATCTGAGTAGACTTTGGTGCATGAAGGGTGCCTTGAAAATTAATAACCAAAAGGGAAAACTCTGTTTTTACTTCAAGTCGTGTAGATACAACCATATGGATTACCGAGGCCGGGCGTGTAGCTAGCATTTTTGAATAGATCTTCTTGTCCGAGTTGATCAATGTCATGGGGCGGTACAAACCAGGGTCTGTTGGTGTTTTTTTTTCTTTCTAAGAAATACTATAATTTTGGCCTGCGACCAAGACTCTGGAGGTCTACCCTCATTAAAAACATGTATAACCAGCTGCGTCATACACTCTTTTAGCTATATTAAGAGTTTTAAAATAAATTCAAGAGGTATGTTATCAAGACCACTAGCCTTGCCACTAGGCAGGCTGTTAATAAGCAATAGTATCTCTAGCCATTGAGGTAGCTCTTTCAGCTGTAGTTGTTCCTCCTGTGGAAATTGTACTTTGGAGGTCTGGTTAAGATATATCGCCATCTCTGCCGAGTTTTCTATGAAGGTTTTCAAATCAAAGCTTTTGGTAATAAGAGTGAAAAACCTTTCGTATACCATCTGATTCTGAGATTAGTCCCTCACGGGGTCTTCAATCTCTGTGATTAAGTTCCAGGTTGCCTTTTGTCTAGTTCTAATGACACAATGGTGGCCCACTCACTCGCTGCACTCGTAAGCTTCCTCTAGCCGGGCAGCTAGTTTATCAGCCACACCTTAAGCAATTATCTCCATGATTGCTGATTTGGCAGCCATAACTCTTGCTTATGTTTCCTTGTGTTCCCCTCCATTTTGGACTATAGTAATCCGCTTTTCTTCCATGGTTACTAATCTCGCTAATCGCTCATACATTACAGCTTGTTTTTTAAATTCATTGTAAAAGAGAATCTAAGTGTTTCCCCCCGTATTCATGCCTTCACTGCATCCCAAACAATTTCAATGCTAGCGCTTCCTATATTCTCTTTAAGAAATGAGGTATCCACCCCTTCATATAGTCACAATATTCTTCATTCAAGAGAAGTGCCCGCTCAAAGCTCCATGTTAACGTAGCGTTACCCTTAAACCCTCCCATCTTGATCGCTACAATTAATGGGTTTCGGTCAGCCAATATTCGTGGAGTCTTTTCGATTTTATAATCCCGAAGTAGAGAATGGGATGCTAGAATATAGTCATTCTTACATGCTTGCTGTGCGGATTAGAGAAATAAGTAAAGCCAGGATTTGTGGGGTTTTTCCAGTTCCAAAGATCCGGAAGCGCCTGTTCCTGACATAGTCCTGAGGACTAGTGTCCTGAGTGCCCTAAACACTTTTGGTTTGCGGCCCTTATATATCCACCCTGGTTCCTGTCTCATATTCCTATCGGCTGGCAGGTTTATATTAAAGTCCCCACAAATTATTAACGGGAGTGACCAGTTGGCTAATTCGTTATTAATATAATGAATTACCATTGGGTCATCTAAGTTACTAAACAATAACTCGGAGCTAAGAGGGAATAAGGAAAGGGTCGCCCTCCACTTTAAACCTGTAATTCAACCACAGACCCAATCCAAAGGCGTCAAGGTATAACAGTGACTCTGAAAGAGGGGCAGTCAAAATATACTGCTCCCAGACACTCTCTTATACACGTTATAAGGAGGTGATGCACTGTACTCCGCCCAGGTTAAAAGACACACCTGTTCTCCCCGACAGTACCACAGAACAACACAAATTGTGACCCAAAAAAGGTTGGTCGCAAGAGTCCACACATAGTGTTGAACTAAGATCTTAATAGAAAAAATGTGCGAGAAGCAAGAGACGCCTCACGGAAACACCACCAACGGGGTAACTGGTATGTAATTTCCAGACAAGCCCCTGTCTCATCATCGGTAGTCACTTGCTTCTCAAAAGAAATAAGAAGAAAGAAAAGAGGGTTCCAAAACCAACAACACAAATTGTGACAAACAGTGGAGAGCAGAGAAATCTGCTGGTGACAAACACACACATATAAACGAGTGCCTAAAAACACAGCACACAAGTCCCTTAACCAACTTTATTCATAGGGAGGTGATAATGTGCTGTTTATATTAACCCTTTCGATGCTCATGACGAGCTCAGCTCGTCATGATGCACAGTTGAGCTGTGCTGATGACGAGCTGAGCTCGTCATGAATCATGTACTAAAGCATTTTCCAGCACAGGAGGGGAAAACGCCTAGCAGCCAAGGTGTTAAAAAGGCTGGTAGCTATTCATGCATACCATTACCTAATGCCAGTGCCGACATGTTTCACTGCTATAAAGCTTTAAGCAGTTTCATCAGGGCTGCACTCATATGCTGCCACTCCACTTTTGGACACTAGTTCTGTTATGCACTGCCAAGAGAGAACAGGTGGAAGAACATTATTAAAAACATGAGGACCCATGGTTAGCAATATGTGAGGAGAAAATGGTGATGTGTGAGGAATATTACCAGGAGTCGGCCAAGTTAGTCATACCCGCCGCTCCAGTCTCAAAAAGGTACCAGGGTACTCCAATCGTAAGTTTTCCCTTTTCCTTAGTCTTAAGTTTGCTGAAAAGAGAGTGTATAACAGCTTGTATCATGCAGCTTCGTAGATACCACACAGACTACAATGTCAACTTGTAACACATAGCCCTTACCCCCTTGGTCACCTTCTGGTGTAGAATCTACAACCCCACTACTAGATTCGTCTCCACATGGGGATTGTACATACATTAAAACAAACCAGCATCTGAAAACCAATGCCCACTGTATACTTCATTTTGGAGCGCCGAATATAGCTTGTGCTGCAGCTGCCAACACAGGCGAGAAACACCTCATTTGCATGCTCAGCAGGAGAACTCTCCCCGCCCGTTGAGACCGTTGCCACAGTCAGCCCAATCACACTCGAGCGCAGCACTTTTAATACCCAGCTTGGAGCCCCGTGTGTTGTAAAGCCCGTTAAATCAGCACACACACACTCGTAACGCAGCCGCCAGAGTTGCACCCAGTCAGCCCCATAGTACTTTCCTGTTAGCTGCCTTTCAAACACCAACTCGCCTCACCGTCACGACACCAGGAAGACGCCTTTCCTCCACCGTACAGCTGCTACAGCAGCTCGCATTGAAATGCAGCAATGCGGCGGGACCCCGCCCCTTGAATTATGTCACGTGACCCCTGTGCCGGACGCGGGGGCCATCTTAGCCTAGTCAGAAATCGGGTACAAGTGCCTATATGGGGAACTGCAAGGAGTGTATAAAATGCATAATGACTCTGCCCTATCTTGCTGGTAAAGTCAAGCACAAGCATAATAGTGTATTCCTAAAAAATCGGGATTGTCTCAAGAATGTGTGGTGACACAATTTCTACAAAATATATAAGATGTATTTAGAATGGATACCTCCCTAAACTAGCATCTTATACAAAACAACCACAGCCCGGGGTTAAAGAGAGCACCTCCTGGTGTATTCATATAGTATAGAAAAAACACCCCCACAGAGCTAGTATCCCCCACTCAATGCGAAAAGGAAAGGAATTTACACTCCATAATACTTAAATGTATGCAACAGCTACCCTTCCTATCTGCTAGATATTGCAGCAAACCAACAAGGCATGCAGGAAGCTGGTTGTGCCCCATATCAATGTGGACTTCCTACTGTGAGCTACACCTAGTTACACACTAGTCAACACCCCCTAGGGACATGAGGGTGTATGGCCCTCCCCAAACTAGCCTGGGAGGAGCATGATGTACCTACTGCGTATATCAGTGGCCCAGAAAGAATGAATGTACCAATTATAGTTTGACCTTGTTCCATTCTATAATTTTATTTAGGCCAATACGGTCAGTTTTCTCGTTGTAAATCCAACGGGCTTCTTTAGCCAGCAGGATACCATCGATGTTATGAGGGGAACCCATGACCTTTTCCAACACTGTCCACTGGAAGGTGTGTTTCTCTGTGAAAGTGTTGAACCAGCTTAGTTGTCAGTTTGCCAGCTCTTATGGTGCTCAGATGTTCTTGTACTCGCACTTTGATTTTCCGTGATGTGAGTCCTATGTATTGTAAACCACACTGGCAAGTTAACCTGTACACTACTTGTGTTGAATTGCAACTGCTAAACTGGTTGAGGAACCATTCCTTACCCGATGCAAGTGTTACACTTGTGCTCTTCTTAGTCAGTGGACATACTGAGCATGTCCCACATGGGTAATGGCCGTTAGGTATTGTGGAAGTAGTGCTAGTTTGTACAGTCGGGGCTCTTGAATGTACCAGTTTGTCCTTCAAATTGCATGCCCTCTTGAATGCAAATCTAGGTGGTGGCATTTGGAAGTCACTGTTAGACAACAGGGACCAGTGTTTTCGAATGGACTGTTGAATTTTGGTGGCCATAGGGTCCTATGTCATGACGACGGGTACACATTCATCTCTCTGTTTAACTACCTTCTCCAAGAGGGCGCTTCTAGGTGTGTTGAGCGCTCTATTTTTGGCTTGTTTTACAATTTTGGTGGGGTAGTTCCTGTTGGTCAGCTTAGATGCCAACTCTTCAGATTGTTCTAAGAAGGTGTTGGTCGAGGAGCAGTTGCGTCTGTATCTCAAAAATTTCCCCACGGGCAGGTTATCCCTCAACGCCCTGGGATGGAAAGAATTATAAGAGAGTAAAGAATTCCTATCCGTAGGCTTCTGATGTACACAGGTATTAATCGTGCCGCTGCTATATTCAATATCAAGATCAAGGTACACTGCCTTATGCCTGTCATAAGTCCAGGTGAATTTAAGGTTAACATCTTGTACGTTCAACCAATTCAGGAATTCAAGGAGATGTTCCTCCGTACCTGACCAAATGCATAGCACGTCATCTATATATCTCTTCCAGAGCCGGAGATGACTCTGGAAGGGGTTGTTATTATGATAGATGACGTGCTCCTCGAACTGCCCAACATAGATACAGGCTATACTGGGGGCCATAGTGGCCCCCATAGAAGTCCCCGATACCTGGAGATAGAGCTGATCTTTATAGCTGAAGTATTTCCTTTTGAGGGCTAACTCAATGCATTGGAGTACAAATGTCTGAGTGGTGTCGTAAAACCATTCCTGGCTACCCAGGGCGCGGGCTGCTGCCACCAGCGCCGCGTCCTGGGGTATACAGGTGTACAAAGATTCGATGTCGATTGTGACAAAGAATTCGCTCACAGGGTCATACTGGATGCCCTCAAGGGTATTCAAGATGTCGGTCGTGTCCTTAACAAACGATCTCTGGTTGACCACAGATTCTCTTAGAAAGAAGTCTGCATACTGGGATAGCGGTTCTAGCACTGATTGGATACCCGCAACAATAGGGCGTCCTGGGGGTGGACGTGTAGATTTATGGATTTTTGGGAGTATGTAAAAAGACGGAGTTCTGGGATTGGTGTTCACCAGGAACTCCGCCTCTTTAACCGAAATCCATTTCTTCTCCTTTGCTAATCCAACCATATCGCGGATAGTTCTAGATAATTCTTCCACAGGGTCTTTGTTGAGAGGTAGATAGTTAGTTCTCACACTGAGAAGACGTAAGACTTCGCCTCATAGTCGGCCGTGTTGAGTAGGACGATTGCCCCGCCCTTGTCTGCCGACTTTATGGTCAGGTTATGGTTGTTTTGAAGGCTTTTGACCGCTTCCCAGTCTTCCTTTGTCATATTTTTGTGGCTAAACTGTTTCTGGGTCTGTTCTATCCTCTCTATATCCTGCAGGACAAGAGATTCAAAAACCACAACCTCTGGACCAACCGATGAGGCAGGTGGACAAAAAGAGGAAGGTTTTCTCAAGTTGGAATTATAAGTGGTATTTTCCGACGATTTATTGCCCTTAAAAAAAAATTTCAACTTGATTTTTCTCATTGTTTCATGGAACTCAATCCTACATTTAAAGGCATCATGGGTTGGAGTGGGAATAAAACCCAAACTTTTGTTAAGTACTCTTTTTTCCTTCTCTGTAAGGGCATGATCGGAAAGGTTGACTACAATGTTGCCCAAATAGTGAGTGGGACTCCAGTATTTCTATGGAATTGAGTTTTGGCCCATCTCCCTAGCTGGTCCACTGACGTACGGCTGAATTGTAGCGAACGGTTTGATACCAGGATTGCAACATCCCCCCCCCCCCCCCCCTCCCCATGTGCGACAATTCTGCGTGGCCTCCACCAACACATACCCAAGTGCCCCTAAGAGATGTTTCTGTGAATTTTCAATATGCGTTTCCTGGATATCCAGCTGCTGTATTTTGTCTTTTTTTAGGATCATTGACGCCGCAAATATTAATTATAGCGATACGTAGCCTACTCAAGTCAAATCAAGTCAACATATACTTTTATTTGATTCATTAAAAATCATAGAAGGATGGACAACCATTATGAAACGCGATGCTTTAGAGTATACATTTTAAAACGTAAAAAGGGTTTGAGGTCAACATCACAAGAAGGGGCAGCTTATTATTTTAAAATAATGACAAGTATAACAGTGCATTTGGAAAATATGTGCCAATTGATTGGCTACTTGGCTTGAATCGCGTTTTGCCAGTTCTTTTGCCGCGATTTTCCAAAGTGTTATGGCTCTGGAGGACAGGGGAATCGACGACCCTCCAAGACACTTAATGACCGCTGCTCTACATGTTCCTATTTGTTCCTTCCTTAGAACCTCCCGAAGGATGGATTTTCGAGTTTCCAATAAGAAAGAGAAAGTACATAGTAAATGTAGTAGTGACTCTTCCCCTTGATCACAGAGGCGGCATTCCTTGGATGGCCATGTTTGTTTCCATTTAGGGGTCAAATCGTTTGGGGGGAAAGATCCCATTCAAAGCAAAGTCAGATAGAACAATTTTTCCACCAGAAAAAGTATTAACAGGTATTGTTGCAGCTTCAGCCTCTAGTAGGCCTGTATCACAGCCTAGGCACGATGTTTCTGTGCAAAGGTCGTTTTAGCTTACTCATTTATACTTAAGAGATGCTTATTCCTCCTAAAACATAAAAGCCTACCGATTTAGATCTCCCTTTCACTAGACCAACCCCCCGATTTCCCCCTTGCTCCAGCCCCACCCCTCCCCTCACCCCTCCCACCATCTACATTTGAGGTTACTTGACCGAGCCAGGGCCTGGAGAATGGCATCTGAGGGAAAAAGCCCTGCTTTTCTGCTGGTCTACCCTGTCCCCTGTTCTCCGCTCAGTTAGAAAACGACAAAACTTTTTAACATTGTATAGAATATACGTGTGATATTGAAGGGTTTTCAGCATGATTCTCCTTCCTAGAAATAGTGCTAGAAATAGTGTTAATAACGGAAGAAGAAACCTAAAGCAAAATTATAATGGCATTGCTTCTCAGCTAATTATATTTAGAGCATTTGATCATTGTCTGTTATTGCTTATTTCCAGTTTGATCAGGTATGTCCTGGCCTGAATCTCAGAAATAAAGCTGCGTGTAGTCCCCTTGTATACGATTTTTAGGTGCGCCAGATTCTGCAAGTACCGCACTAGTGGTAAGAGTGAGAAGGTTCAGACACTAGGTCTTAGTTCCATTGGTGCTAGTAAAAAAAGCAAAACTTCTACGTTTTTATGTGGTGAAGTTAAAAGTAAGCGCTCAAAAGGGTGTAAATCGGCAAAGGCAACCGCTGTTTTTGGTTCGAGAATAACACCATCTCTAAGATCCTATTTTAAAGTTATCCCGCAAGTTTTAGACCTGGCGAAAGAGCGATTACCGTTTGAGCCAACCTCTCCTCTTTCCCCGGTCCCTCTCCCCTTAATGGATCTTGAGGGGCTTTCACTGGGGGGCAAGAAGCCTGACATCAGTAACGGGGTCTTTAGTAAGGAGGGTACCATGGAGGCTGTTGCGAAAGGATTAGAAGCTGGAGGAAGTCCGGATGTACTGGTCTTAGAACCACTGCAGGCATTAGAGGCATTGGTGATAGGAGAGGCATCGAAGTAGGGAGAGGCTCTGCAGAAGAGTGTGACCTTAATGTCAAGCAGTGTGCTGGGTGAGAGCAGCGGTGGATTGGCGGCAGCCTCTTTGGAATCCATGTTCTCATCTCTGTCATCAGATATAAAAAAGGGATTCGAGGTTTCAGCTGCCAATCAGACAGAAATTAGGGAACTTCTGCGAATCCTTAGACAACAAAATCGATGGACTTAACGCCCGAACAGCGGTGTTAGAAGACAAAGTGACGGGTCTTTCATTACATCTGGAGCAGGCCAAGGCTGATATTGCTAACCTTAGAAAAGAAGATCTTGCCCTGTCAGAAAGGATGGAGAACTTGGAGAACAATGCCCGGCACAGTAACCTCAGAATCCTTAATGTTCGCGAGGGGAGTGAGGGAACCGACATAAAGCAGTAAAGCAGTATATCATCCTGCTTTTAAGAGATTCTTTAGGGCTTGAGCAGTCAGTTGAAGAGCTAGGTACTGACATTCAACTAATTCATAGGGACCTCTTTAGGAAGAATCCACAAATATCTAAACCTAGGAAAATTCTAGTTAATTTTCATACTTACTCTCTTAAAGAGGTTATCCTTAATCTAGCCCTGAAGCAGAAATCCTTGACTGGAAAGGGGTTTACCTTCCAGATAAGATCAGATTTATCCAGGGTAACCTTGGATAAACAGTGGGAGTTGGGGAGGATGTTAGACGCCTTTAGGAAGCTGGGGGCAGTTGCACAACTCATGTTTCCAGCTGCATTAAAAATCATGCATAACAACAAAATGCATAACATCAGGTCTGTACAGGCTGCTGACGAACTATTGCTGGTTTTGGGGAATGAGAAAGGTCCATCAGGTTAGTCCCGAGCCAGCGCTGACCCTCTACTTGACTCTCTTTACTATCCATGTAATTTAATTCTGGAAATTCCGGAAAAGGGGGGAGGGGGAACACAAAAAAGAAGGGAAAAAAAAGCTTGTCTTGAGTTTTTACAATTAAATAGGGGAAAAACAGGAATATAGCTATATTAAGTTTGAATTATCATTTTGTGGCAACCTATTAATCTTTTGGCATCTTGGGCTCTTAGCAAGGAGTAAACACGGCGGGAGTCCGAAGGGGCATTATCTTCTGGACTTGTTCCGGATAGATAGGGCAAGGGTTTCCCATGGGGGGGGGGGGGGGGGGATAGAGTAGGGCACGGGGTTAGTGGGTGGGGGTGGCAAGGGAAAACATTTGAAAAAGTCCTCATTTTCTGCTTGGTACTGTTTTTCTTTTTTGTTATTAGAGAGATGCTTGGTGGAATCAGTATATTAGCACAGTATTGGATGGTCTTTGGTGGGCTCTGGTTGGCAATCGGGAAGATGAAGGGGGAAGGCAATTTCTTTCATGAATAGTCTACGGATTCTCTCCAGGAATATTATTGGTCTTCGCACCAGACCCAGAAGGGACAAGGTTTTGCAATATCTTCGTGATTCTGATGCGCAGGTCATTGTTCTCCAGGAGAAGCACTTGATAGAACCAGAGATGCTTTCCTTGGCTAAAAAAAATTGATGGATTGACTTATGTATTTCAACAACACAAACCATGAATAATAGGGGAGTTACGATCCTTTTTAGGTCTCGCCTGGACATCGCATCCGAAGGATGCGTCCAGGCTGGAGACTTAAAGCTGTCTGACACGGGGGAATGAGGGACAAGAAACTGTGACGAGCTTATCCTTGGCTGGATTCAGCTGCGTGCACGCGCACCAACATTCACGCATGCGCACATCACAGCCACACGCATACACAGCACTCACGCATGCGCACCTACACACGCGCTGCTTACTTTCACTTTGCAACCCCCCCCCCACCAGTCATCGGATTTTTTTACACACGCACGCATGCATGCATACATACACACACACAGACACACGCGCAGGCACACACGCACACACAGGCACACAGACAGACACACACGCGCGCGCGCGCACATGTCCCCTCACACCCCACTCACCGAGTTCTTTTAGTGTGTCCCTCTCTCCTTCCCTCTCTCCTTCGGCAGGCAGCGGGTCATCCTAGTAGCAGGCGGGGCTCTCCACGAGCACAGGAGCCCCGCTAGCTGACACGCAAATCTTCCGGCAATCTTCCGGCTGACGGGCACAGGAGCGCGGGGTAGGCTCCCGTCTGCTTCCTGTCTTTTTGCGGCCCCGCCCCCGTCCCAACACAGGTTGCCTGGCTTCCTGTTCGAGCCGGGCTGCGGCGGTGAGTTTTTGCATGTTCTACAACTTTAAATTGTATGTCTATATAGTCAATTAAAATGATAAATAAGTCCACAAAGCTAAGTAGTCACATATATAGGCTTCTAATGTATAAACGGTCTTGACTTGTTTATGCCATGATGCGATGCCCACTCATTGGTCGCCACCCAGCTGGATGAGACAGCGTAACCGCCATTGGCTGAAGAAAACTGTAAAACGCAAGGCGATTGGTTACTATGGTTCAGCTGATGTTTTGGAAGTTAGACTTAAAGCTCGTACAGCCCTTCCTTCTGCAGAGCGCTACTACTGGCTGGTGTGGCGCTAAGTAAAAGAAACTGCAGTAAAACACCTCGCAGCGCCGCGGTTAGACATGTAAGCGGTGGTGTGATATCCAAATCTTATTTGTTTGCCACTAGATGATCGTGAGGAAATCTCCTTCTCTTATTCTGCCTCCCTTTTCCTCCGGCCACAACCGGTGTCACGTGGATGCAGACTGAAACCTAGTACCCGTAGCATCATAAGTGTATGCTTAAGGCTTGGGAACCGGAAGGCAGATTGGGGTGGACTCCGGGGCCGGCCACCTCGGGGAGAGGATGGAGCCGCTGCAGAGGAATGGCTACCAGGGGCACGGCCGGTACGTGCTGGCAGTGGACGTGGGCAGCACCGTCCTCAAATGTCACGTCTACGACAAGGCGGCGGCGGTCAGGGGAGCCGGCAGCAAGAAGGTGACTGTGGGGAAAGAAAGGGGGTTGTGGGAGAGAAGGAGGGGTGTGTCGGCTGGGAGTGCATGAAAAGACCCGGGCTGTAATAAACAGACAGTGGGACAATGCAGGCTTGCAAGAAGAGGCAGAGAAGGGAATGCAAGAGCGGAGGTTATGCAGAGCTGTCAAGTTTCCTAAGTCTATGCTTCAGTGGGTCACCCGGCCCAAGTTTTTCCTTTGCTTTTTGGGACTTAAAATAGTTCTTTTTATGGAGGGGTAAACCGGACTGCAAGTAGTGGGTCACCCGGCCCAAGTTTTTCCTTTGCTTTTTGGGACTTAAAATAGTTCTTTTTATGGAGGGGTAAACCGGACTGCAAGTCCCAGCATGCAAAGGAAATCCTTGAATTAATGACTTACTCACGACCATGGGGAACTCAAGAACTCTGTCTGTGATACATTTCAACTCACCCTCATTTTGGGGGGTGTCCCACACACCTTAGACTCATCTTCACCTTCCAAACGAGCAATGCCTTCCTTGGACTTCAACAGGGTCACAGAGGAACCTCCTCGCCTTCCAAAAATGCTTCAATTGAGTTCAATAGGCTCCCCCTCAAAGGACCCCCAATTTACACACACTTAGGATACGCAAAAGCTTAGGGGTGCGGTGCTTTGCCTAAGAATGGTCTGAGACAGAAGCATGTGGGAACGGGCTGCATAAGAGAATGCTTTGTAATGCATTAAAGAGACGAGTGCAGTGCAGAATATCCACTGTAGCACTTGCTCAGTGTGCCATGCAGTGTCCTCGAGAGAGAGAAAACTAAATAAATACAAATATATATTATATATATATATATATATAATCAAGTAGTCAGTGCTATGTAGGTTCTGCAGCTGTTGGAACATTGAGGCATAACGCATACTCCGTGCACTATGATTACTGATAACTGAAGTGTAAAAGTGCACTGGTCCTTTATCACGTAGCAGTGTGAAGTGCAATTGCTGAACTTGGCACACAGCTTAAAAGGTGGTAGATACATAATTAGGTTATGGAGACGTGGCATGCCTATGGTATTTTTTAAACGAGCAATCTTTCTCTATGCATTTTCTGGTTATGTGTCATGAATTATGTGGCAAGTGATACATTATGTGGCAAGCGATGAATTATGTGGCAAGTGATACATTATGTGGCAAGTGATAAATTATTTTGCTAGTGATAAATTATGTGGCAAGTGATAAATTATGTGTCATGAATTATGTGGCAAGTGATACATTATGTGGCAAGCGATGAATTATGTGGCAAGTGATACATTATGTGGCAAGAGATGAATTATGTGGCAAGTGATACATTATGTGGCAAGCGATGAATTATGTGGCAAGTGATACATTATGTGGCAAGTGATACATTATGTGGCAAGTGATACATTATGTGGCAAGCGATGAATTATGTGGCAAGTGATACATTATGTGGCAAGCGATGAATTATGTGGCAAGTGATACATTATGTGGCAAGTGATACATTATGTGGCAAGTGATACATTATGTGGCAAGCGATGAATTATGTGGCAAGTGATACATTATGTGGCAAGTGATAAATTATGTGTCATGAATTATGTGGCAAGTGATAAATTATGTGGCAAGCGATGAATTATGTGGCAAGTGATACATTATTTGGCAAGTGATGAATTATGTGGAGGGGAGGGGCTATAATCATGCAGAAGACGCCATTTTGCTGCTGCAGAAGTCATAGGTGGGCTGCATCATTATATGTCAATATGCAACATATTTTATATGTCCCTTTTTATAAAAACAAAATGTAACTACTGCAAAAAAAAATTATTTTATGCAAACAAATTTAAATACTGCATAAATAATTTTAACAAATACTTTATATGTAGCTTTTTATGTACATAAGAAAACTATAGCATAAAGCAAAAAACATTACCATTTACAATACTAATAGCTCAAACTTAAATAATGCGAGACCTATTGCATTGCAAATGCTTGTTAGAAAATCTATAAAAGCCCGGATTATATCTAAATTAGCAGACCCAGGTGGCAGATGGGTAATTGCAACAGTAAACATTGCAGAGGCACAAATTACAATAGTAGGATATTACGGTCTGAACCAGGATGACCCCTTGGCCTTGAAGTCCATCTTTTCGCATCTATTATCCTTTCCAGAGCCCACCATTTTGGCCGGGGATTTCAATATAGTTTTGGATTCCCTTCTTGATAAATCACCCAACAGTCGGGCCTCAATTCCTTTTAAAACTAGGGCTTTTTTACTGGATAATATGAAGCAGTATGGCTATTTGGATATCTGGAGAATTAGGTCTGGTCAACAACTGGGTGTTTCATTTCGTAACTACAAATATCACCATCAATCAAGAATTTACGTTGTTCTGATTAGCCAGAAATTGGAAAACGTAGTTAAAAACATCTTTTACCTCCCCTCTCATCTATCAGATCATTCTGCTGTCTGTATGGTAATGGAAGGTTTTCCCAAAGTTTCCCCTAGAATTTGGTCGTTTGACCGTTCACTTCTTTCAATACCAGAGGATACTTCCTTTTTAGTAATGGAAGCTGAGTGTTTTATGAATACGAACATCTGCTCAGCTTCGCTGGGATGTGTTTGGGACTCCTTCAAGGCCTTCTTAAGGGGCCAAATAACTAACAGGGTCACTTATAGGAGGAAGCTATATAGAGAGGAGGTTTCGTCTAGGGTGGCTGAAATTGTCAAGATACAAGGGGAAATCGACTCGCACTCAGCTGCTTCCATCAATACCTCGCAGGAACTGCAAAACATGTTACTGCAGGTAAAGGGGCACTTGGGTTCAGTGTTGAATGCGTGTGTTCTTCAAAGGTGGGATGCTAGTAAAATTGCCCATTTTCAGTATGGAGAGGGGGCAGGGAGACTCTTATCCTGGAAAGCAAAAACTGACCAGGTTCGAAATAATATCGACTCAATCTCCCATGATAATGTGGTTTACTCTTCAGATGAAGACATTAGGTAAATTTTTCGCCTATTTTTCCAAGATATTTATCATGAGGATAAATATATTGAGGCGGATCGTATCAAGGACTGGTTGTAGGAGATTTCATTGCCATCGCTGACCTTGGAACAACGAGCCTCATTAGATAGTGTGATTACACAGGACGAGGTCAAAGCAGCTATTCTGTGTAGCAAGAAGGGAAAGGCGGCAGGCCCGGATGGCCTTCCCGCCGAGATTTATAGGGCTTTGGAGCAGGCAATTGTTCCCTTTCTAACTACCTTATTTAACCAGATCCTCCAGGAGGGGATGTCACCCCCTGCTTCTTGGGATAGTGCGTCCATAACTTTGATTTTAAAACTTGGAAAACCAGCATCAAATTGTGGGTCATATAGACCGATTTCCATCTTAAATGTCCACTACAAAATCTTCGCCTCTATTATGGCCAATTGATTGGGATCGGTTGCAGGGGACATCTTGCACCAAGACCAGAGTGGTTTTGTTAAGGGCCGACAACTATTTGAATTGACCTACGATCTTATAGGGGCGATTGATATGGCATCCACTGACTCTCTCCCCTTGGCTATTCTTGCGCTTGACTCAACTAAGGCCTTCGACAGGGTGAATTGGTCATTCTTGTCGGGGGTCTTAGGTAGATTCAACATCGGTGATAGATTTCGCCGAGCAGTGAGATTGCTATACCAGAATCCCTCAGCCTGCCTTTTGGTGAATGGAGCTTTATCAGACCCATTTAATATCACTAGGGGAACACGTCAGGGCTGCCCTCTTTCCCCTCTCTTGTTTGACCTATATATCGACCCCTTCGCCCAACGGCTGAGGGACGCAATTAATATCAAGCCTTTTAGGTACAAGGGATGGGCAAGGAGGGTGGCCCTGTACGCTGATGACATCCTGATTTTTTTGTTCAGAATTACGTACAGCCATTCCATCGGTTATTAAATTGGCTCAGGATTTTGGAGAAATCTCCGGCTATGAGGTTAATGCCTCTAAAACAGAGATCATGGTGTGGAATGACAAGGATTTAGGGGCAGGTGTGCAGCCCAGTCAAAAAACGCGGTACCTTGGACTAAATATTGTCCAGGATGTCAATAAGATTGTAGAAAATAATTTTTCTGCTGTAGCTAAAGATTGTCGAAAACTTATGCGATCATGGTCCTCGCTCCCTTTGTCCATTCTGGGAAGGGTAAATCTTATAAAGATGGCGATCTTACCAAAAATCACTTTTTTGTTTAATACCATTCCTCTTTACTTTGAACCCTCACTTTTATTTAAGTTACAGAGCGATATTAGTTCATTTATTTGGGCTCAGCATATACCCAGGATTGCTTGGAAAAAACGTTGGCGTCAAAGAGAAAATGGAAGACTAGCAGCCCCGGATCTCCAATTGTATGCATGGGCATTCCAACTCACTCATACCCATATGCTAATGAAGATGCCCACTGACATCGGGATTGATGGCATGTTTAGGGCCATGCTTAGTGGGATAAGTTCAGCACAGGAGGGTTTTTTGTTTAGATTTGGAGATCCTAAATTTTTTAAAAATATAAAACTAAAGGTCTTGCAGGGCATGGCTAGAACATGGGCCAAGCTTAGGAGTTCTATAAGGCTACGGTATTTCTCTAGTAAGGCACCTCTGTGGGATTCACCTGGGAGCCCGGGTTGGCTTGGGGATAGCCTTGCTTTGCCCTTGAGAGAGGCAGGGTTGGAAGTTTGGGGCGATTTGTTTGTGGAAGGTGGTCTGGTACCATGGGACTCTCTGATTGATAGAATTGGGCCAAACCTTTCTAGGTTCAAATACCTACAGATATCTAGTTGGGCTAATTCACAGGCTTCTGTCAAGAGTAGATTCCCAAACGGGGGGGGGGGGGCATTTAGAGTCCCTACTTCTTGATAAAATTCCGGCCAGAAAGGAGATCTCGTTTTGGTACCACTCAATTCTAGAGGAGATTGACGGGGAACTTCAACTGCCTGAGAAACTCTGGGGGACCTCCCTTCTGGACCAAGATGTGGAAAGCCTTTGGCTTAACTCCTTCAAACTACTGTGGGATACCGTCAAACCAGCATGGCTCCGAAGTAATCATCTCTTCACTCTGCACAGGGCTTATTATTCACCGCAGAGGCTCTCAAAATTCTCCAAAGACTCACAGGTAGCTTGACCAAGATGTGGGGCAATGGCTGCCTCGGACTTACACATGTTTTTTGACTGCCCCTTTATGTTTTCCTTTTGGGATTCTATAAGTTCTTTACTCTCGACTTCTTTGGGCCGCGAAATCACGATAAATCCCACACTGGCAATATTTGGTGTTACGGATGGGGTTATGGGTCCTGCTAAACAGCTTGTTTTTTATTCCATCCTGTTGGCCAGGAGAGAAATTTGTAAAAAATTGAAGGACTCGATACCACCCTCTTTTCTGGATTGGCGGGCATCAGTATTGCAGGTGTCGAAGCTGGACTTAATGAGATCAGGTAACCAAAACAAATGAGCTTTTTGGCACTTGTTGAAGTGGGGCCAACAGTGAGGCTATAGATGTTATTTTTTTTCCCCCATGGTCCAATGATTATGCTGCCTTGGTTTGTTTTCCCTTTTCTGGCGCACCTATACTCACCAGCTTTATCTAGGCTGCTGTTGTATGAATGCAGCAGTACGGCTCCCCAACTGTCTCTGTACGAAGGTCTTGGAGGTTGAGACTGCAGTGATTGGCGAGGCCGATAGAATAACATGCCAAGCTATCCAATTTACTGTGGCAGTGTGTCGCTCTCGCTAGACCTTAACGGAAAGACCAAGGTGGAAAATGAGGACCAAAAAAAAAACGTCTCTGCTGTCCAGCCCAAACCATTCTCTAAGATTTTCAAATGAGACCAGCCCGCTTGGAGAAAAAATCCTCCAAGTTTAGCAAAGCCTGCCACCCTCCATCTTTCTATAATAGGGCATTTAAAAATCTATGGCAAAATGGGATTATCACATAGTGGTGTATAGAAATTGAGGCAGCCCAGCTCAATAAGCTTCATAATACATTTCATGACCTTGGACCCGCCTTGTAATGACTTAAAGTGGACTTTCTTGTAATGGTTATCATTCATGTGTCGCCAGGCCCATCCCCATGCCTCTGTCCCCATAACAAGCTCGAGTGGTGATGGTGTCGCTACACTCCTGCTTGCTCTCGTTTTTTTTCGAAAAAGGGTTAAATCATGCAGTATGGTGATGGCCCAATAATAAAGTTTGATGTTTGGTAGGGACAGTCCTCTCCTTTCTTTGGGTAAAGAGAAATTTAAATTATCTTCTGGGCCTCACATGCCTCCAAATAAACCTTGAAAATAGATCTTCAATTGCTTTAAGACATTTGCTATCAAATTCTAGAGGGATTGCTCATAGCAGATACAGAAACTTTGGGAAAAACAGCATTTTGATGCTGTTGCATCTACCAATTATTGATAAATGTAAGTTATGTAAATCTAGCCAGTTCTGGTTTGCTTTTGGCAATTAATGGTTCAATATTATCTTTCACAATACAGTCAGTGTTTGCAGTGATTTCTATACTCAGGTACGTTGCTTTTTTAACCACTCGTATATCATTAATCTTAGCATACTCATTGCAGATAATTGGAGTTTTATTGCAATTGAGAGAGTACCCGGAGAGTCTCCCAAATCTCGTCGCCTCTATTTCAATTTCGCTGATAGCTACTTCCGTGTCAGGGGTCACCAAAGCGATATCATTGGCATATGCCAGGACTATGCTCTAGCTGATGTAAAAAGGGGTCAATATATTTTGCAAATGAGAGTGGCGAGCTCGGACAGCCCTGTCTGGTACCTCTCATTATATTAAAGCTGTCTGTAAATATTCCACTCACCATTAGTTTTGCAGTGGGCCAGACATACAACATTTTAAAGGCTTACAGAAAGCCCTTTCCGATCCCGACCTTCGACAGAGCTTCCCAAAGAAAGGGCCAGGAAACTCTGTCGAAGGCCTTCTCCGCATCTAACAAAATTAGTGCTAATGGTTCCTTATTAATATTTTTTGCATCAAGAAGTGTAATGGCCCTTCGGATGTGATTGGTCGTCCACGGCAAGGAATAAAGCGATATTGTCGTGTAGATACAACCATATGGATTACCGAGGCCAGGTGTGTAGCTAGCATTTTTTAATAGATCTTATTGTCCGAGTTGATCAATGTTATGAGGTGGTACGAACCAGGATCTGTCGGTGTTTTAAAAAAAAAAAAGAAATACTATAATTTTGGCCTGCGACCAAGACTCTGGAGGGCTACCCCCATTAAAAACATGTATAACCAGCTGCGTCATACACTCTTTTAGCTGTATTGAGAAATTTTAAATAAAATTCAAGAGGAATGGTATCAAGACCAGTAGCCTTGCCACTAAGCAGGCTGTTAATACACAATAGTATATCTAGCCATTGAGGCAGCTCTTTCAGCTGTGGTTGTTCCTCCTGTGGAAATTGTTCTTTGGAGGTCTGGTTAAGATATATCGCCATCTCTGCCGAGTTTTCTTTGAAGGTTTTCAAAGCAAAGCTTTTGGTAATAAGAGTGAAAAACCTTTCTTATACCATCTGATTCTGAGATTAGTCCCTCACGGGGTCTTCAATCTCTGTGATTACGTTCCAGGTTGCCTTTTGTCTAGTTCTAATGGCAAGATGGTGGCCCACTCCCTTGCTGCACTCGTAAGCTTCCTCTAGCCGGGCAGCTAGTTTATCAGCCACACCTTTAGCAATTATCTCCATGATTGCTGATTTGGCAGCCATAACTCTTGCTTATGTTTCCTTGTGTTCCCCTCCATTTTGGACTATAGTAATCAGCTTTTCTTCTGTGGTTACTAATCTCGCTAATCGCTCCTTCATTGCGGTTTGTTTTTTAAAATTCATTGTAAAAGAGAATCTAAGGGGTCCATTAGGATGGTGGGTAGACTTTGCACGCCGCCATCCCTGTGCAAAACAGGACCGCCCGCCATTGGAGCTGCGGTCCCGCCTTGGCCATTAGGATGCACCCGCCACACTGGCGGGCGCATCCTGTATTTTTACCATTGCGGCGGGCGGTGCTGAAAGCGCCGCCCGCCGCAATGGTAAAAATGCACGCTGTGCATTTCAAAGCACAACATGACAGGCACCGCACGGTGCCTGCCATGTTGCACTTTGAAATGCGGTGCACCCCCCACCCCCCTGGAGTCCCAGGGGGCCCGCAACGCCACCCGCAGGGAGTCTCAGCATGCCTTTCCGTGGCGGCATTCCCCAACGCCCATCATAATATGGCTGGCGGTGTCTAATAGACACTGCCAACATGTTAAACATTTTCCGCCCCGGCTGCAAGGCGACCGGGACGGAAATGCGGAGGACAGTCTTTCCGTCCACCGCGGTCCCCCCGCCATACTAATATGTCGGGGGAAATGGATGGCGGACGGCAAAGGATGTCGGGCGGATCGCCTCCGCCCGCATGGCGAGGGCGATCCGCCTGACATTCTAATGGGCCCCTAAGTGTTTCCCCCCTGTATTCCTGCCTTGAGTGCATCCCAAACAATATCAATGCTAGCGCTTCCTATATTCTCTTTAAGAAATTGAGGTATCCACCCCTTCATATAGTCACAATATTTTTCATCCAAGAGAAGAGCCCGCTCAAAGCTCCATGTTAACATAGTGTTACCCTTAAACCCTCCCATCTCGATCTCTACATGCCATCTCTCAGCGCCAATACGCCTCCGGGCATTCGTTGCGCTTTATACATTTTTAAATCAATCTACAATTAATGGGTTATGGTCACCCAATATTCGTCGAGTCTTTTCGATTTTATAATCCTGAAATAGAGATTGGGATGCTAGAATATAGTCTATTCTTACATGCTTGCTGTGCGGATAAGAGAAATAAGTAAAGCCAGGATTTGTGAGGTTTTGCCAGTTCCAGATCCGTAAGCGCCTGTTCCTGACATAGTGTCCTGAGTGCCCTAAACACTTTTGGTTTGCGGACCTTATATATCCACCCTGGTTCCTGTCTCATATTTTTATCGGCTGATAGGTTTATATTAAAGTCCCCTCAAATTAATAACCGGAGTGGCCAGTTGGCTAATTCGTTATTAATATAATGAATTACCGTTGGGTCATCTAAGTTACTGCCATAGATGGAGCAAATAGTAAGAGGGTCTCCAGTATTCCTATGGAATTGAGTTTTGGCCCATCTCCCTAGCTGGTCCACTGACGTACGGCTGAATTGCAGCGCACGGTTTGATACCAGGATAACAACATGATCCCCCCCCCCCTACCATGTGCGTGAATTCTGCATGGCCTCCACCAACACATACCCAAGTGCCCCTAAGAGATATTTCTGTGAATTTCCTGGACACAAATTATATCTGCTTTTAATAAGTTTAATCCAGCTGCTGTATTCTGTCTTTTTTTAGGATCATTGAGGCTGCAAATATTAATCATAGCGATACGTAGCTTACTCAAGTCAAATCAAGTCAAAATATACTTTTATTTGATTCATTAAAAATCATAAAAGAATGGACAACCATTATGAAACACAATGCTTTAGAGTATACATTTTTTTTCTTTGATAATCAACTTTATTAGGCATGTAAAACAGCAAGAAATGCATTAATAGCAGCTCACAAATCACTAAAGACAATGGTGCGGAAGCATCAACACGTATAGATGGTATTAGTCCATTCCAGTCCTGCAATACCTCTGCTGCGACGGTGGCAGTGCGCCCGAGGACACACAATACCTCCGGGTCTAAGGCGGAGTCACATTGAACCATTTCCCCCATATTTTGAGGAACATCTCTGGGCAACCTCTGGATTCGAACAAGGCCTCTTCCTGGGTAGCGCACCAGTCGACCCCTCTCCTCCACCCGCCCACCGTGGGAGCACCGGGCCGGGACCAGTGGCGCTCTATATCCAGCTTAGCCACAGACCCAATAGACCTTTATCCGTCCTTGACCCACCCAGGCCATCAAAGATCCCCAGCAGTAGTCGCATTGGGTCATGGGGCACCTCCCAACCCAGGGTCTGTGTGAGTTCCCGCTCCACCCCCCTCCAGAACCTCACCAGTACCGGGCACAACCATGTCATGTGATGGAAGTCAGCAGGGGAGAAGCCACATCTCGGGCAATCTGTTGATGGACGCAGGCGGGCGCGGAAGAAGCGCACCGGGGTGAGGTAAGCCGCGTGTAGGTAATAGGTCTGGATTAAGCGCAGCTTGGAGGACGTGGTCAAAGTGCGTGGAGCCATCAGGGCATCCCTCCAGTCTGCCTCCTCCAAGGGGCCCACCCATCCCTCCCACCGGGCGCGGAGCTGGTCCAAAGACACTGGGCTGTTATTTACTAGCGAACAATATATGCGGGAGACGCCCCCTCTACCCAGATTCACCATCATCAGTTGCGCTTCTACCGGGCTAAACTCTGGGAGGGTGGACGGTGAGGGGAGGTGTGTGTGGAGGACATGGCGCAGCTGTAGGTATCGATAATGTTGGGCATTGGGGAGGGCATGGCGCTGCTGCAGGTCAGTGAAGGCACGGATATGATCTCCCACCCAAACATCCCCGAGGACCGACACTCCGATAAGGTCCCACCGACGAAATCCGGCCAAGGACGACACTTCTCGGAGCCAAGTGCCATACCAGAGAGGCGTCGGACGAGTAAGTTTACGATCCCACCCCGTGTGACGCAGGGCGGCGTGCCAGGCCAGCTGAACCGTCTTGGTGATGGGTGCCATCATTTGGGGCACTGGGCTACCGTACAAAAAAGCCTGGATCCGAGAGAAGTCCACATCCTCCAGTTCCACACGATACGCTGGGTCGGACCAGCCGCCCGCGTACGTGGCGAGGTAGTAGAGGTAGAGATAAGTCACCCCCAGACCTCCATCGAAGGAGGGAATGCGACTATGGGCTAGGGAGATCCGCGGCCATCCACCGCCCCAGAGGAATCGGGACAGGGCCCCGTCGAGTTCGCGGAACCAGGAGGGAGAGAGGGGGTTGGAAACGTTTTGCATGACATATAGGAAGCGGGGGAGGACCATCATTTTAAACAATGTGCTGCGCCCCAGAGGGTTAGGGGGGAGGCTTTGCCACCTTTTAAGGTCTTACCTCATCCGAGTCACCAGGGGGGTAATATTCAGTGCCCATTCCAGCTCCGATAAGAGGGCCACCCATATCCCCAGGTATTTCACCGAGTGATGCCTAAGGGGGATGGTCGACTGCCAGTCAAAGCAGTCACGGGAAGGGTGCAACGGAAGCAGGGTGGACTTGGCCGCGTTGAGGCGAAGGCCGGATACCCTCTCGAATTCCATGAGGATGTGCAGGCTTTTGGGGCCCGAGGTCGCCGGGTCCGCGAGGTAGAGGAGCACGTCATCAGCGTAGAGGGCTATTTTGACTACGTGGCTTTCATTCCAGGCCCAGCCATGTACGAGGGGGTCCTGTCTGATGAGCGTCGCCAAGGGCTCCATCGCCAACGCAAATAGGAGTGGGGAGAGGGAACACCCCTGGCGCGTACCCCTACAGATCGGGAATGCCTCCGAGAGCGCCCTGTTGACCAACACCCGGGCCTTAGGGTTGGCATAGAGGACCCCAATGTATCGGCGGAACATTGGTCCGAAGCCCATCGCCTCCTGCACGTCCTGCAAGTACGCCCACCCCACCGTGTCAAAGGCTTTCTCGAAATCGAGAAAGAGGAGGGCCAAATATGGGGTCAGGCGGGCACGAGGTGAAGGCGGCGGATGCAGTGGCGAGTGCCCCTGGCCGGCATGAAGCCGCATTGGTCCGGGTGGACCAGATCTTGTAGGTGGGGTTTAACTCTGGGCCAGCATTGTGGTGAAGAGTTTAATTTCATTGTTGATAAGAGAGATAGGACGTAAGTCCGCACAGTTCGTGGAAGGCCGTTGAGTCTTGGGATGACCACGATCGTTGCCAAGTCCGATTCAGGGGGAAAGGAGCCAGTATCCATCACCTGTCGGAAAGGGCCCAACAGTTGAGGGGCTAGGATATCCCGGAAGGTGGCGTAGTACTCCTGCGGGAACCCATCCGGGCCAGGTGTTTTACCGGAATGGAGGAGGGGGATAGCCTCTCTGATTTCATCGAGGGTGAAGGGCTTCCACAGGGCCTCTGCAGCCTCAGGAGCGAGGGAGGGGAGACAGGCATGTGCACCACTCAGAAGAGAAGTTAAGGACGCGTCCGCTGGACGCTCTGCATAGAGGCGAGTGTAGAATGCTGCAAACGTGTCGGCTATGTCCGTGGAGGTTACCTGGAGGGTGCCATCCGAGGCTCGGACTCCAGGAATGATCCGGTGAATCTTGGGGTAGGAGACCAGGTTGTGGAGGAGCCTGCCATTTTTATCACCCCAGCCATACACTCGCGCCACCGATGAGCGCCACAACATTTGGGCCGAGTCTAGTGAGATTTGGCGGATCTCCTCTCGAATCAACGCCAGTTGCCAAGTGGGATCCTCCCGGCCAGCGAGAGCAAATGCAGCCTCTAGTTGGGCCGCTCTGGACTCCAACTCCAAAAGCCGGGCCAGCCGGTCCGCCCGCTTGGCGTGGACAAGTCCCCTAGCCACCCCACGGATCACAGCCTTGCCGGCCTCCCAAAGGCGGTACAAAAGGGGGTGGTGATGGACGGAGCATCTGAATCAATCAAACACTCACACCCAGTCAAAAGATCTGGGTTTAATCCATCACCGTTCTTTAGCCCACTCTGCCACCCCAGATCAGACATGGCCATATGCAAATCAGTCTGACCCTGTGCCTCATGGGAACAGTCCAGCCCGAACTGCCAAGCCATGTCTTCCCTGGACCGGAAACAAGCTTCCGAGGACCAGTTTCTGGCATTCCAGCCTTCTTCAGACCGGCTTGCTTGAATCCAGTGGCAAAGTGAGCAAGGGACTCACGTCTGAGCATACCCTGCCACACTTATGGCGGCCAAAAGCGGTTCAAAAGGGGGTGGTGATGGACGGAGCATCTGAATCAATCAAACACTAACACCCAGTCAAAAGATCTGGGTTTAATCCATCACCGTTCTTTAGCCCACTCTGCCACCCCAGTTCAAACATGGCCATCCATATGCAAATCAGTCTGACCCTGTGCCTCATGGGAACAGTCCAGCCCGAACTGCCAAGCCATGTCTTCCCTGGACCTGAAACAAGCTTCAGAGGAACGGTTTCTGGCATTCCAGCCTTCTTCAGCCCGGCTTGCTGAATCCAGTGGCAAAGTGAGCAAGGGACTCACGTCTGAGCATACCCTGCCACACTTATGGCAGCCAAAAGCGGTACAAAAGGGGGTGGTGATGGACGGAGCATCTGAATCAATCAAACACTCACACCCAGTCAAAAAATCTGGGTTTAATCCATCACCGTTCTTTAGCCCACTCTGCCACCCCAGTTCAGACATGGCCATATGCAAATCAGTCTGACCCTGTGCCTCATGGGAACAGTCCATCCCGAACTGCCAAGCCATGTCTTCCCTGGACCGGAAACAAGCTTCCGAGGGCCGGTTTCTGGCATTCCAGCCTTCTTCAGCCCGGCTTGCTGGAATCCAGTGGCAAAGTGAGCAAGGGACTCACGTCTGAGCATACCCTGCCACACTTATGGCGGCCAAAAGCGGTACAAAAGGGGGTGGTATTGGCAGAGCATCTGAAACAATCAAACACTCACACCCAGTCAAAAGATCTGGGTTTAATCCATCACCGTTCTTTAGCCCACTCTGCCACCCCAGTTCAGACATGGCCATTTGCAAATCAGTCTGACCCTGTGCCTCATGGGAACAGTCCAACCCGAACTGCCAAGCCATGTCTTCCCTGGACCGGAAACAAGCTTCCGAGGACCGGTTTCTGGCATTTCAGCCTGGCTTGCTTGAATCCAGTGGCAAAGTGAGCAAGGGACTCACGACTGAGCATACCCTGCCACACTTATGGCGGCTAAAAGCGGTACAAAAGGGGGTGGTGATGGACGGAGCATCTGAATCAATCAAACACTCACATCCAGTCAAAAGATCTGGGTTTAATCCATCACCGTTCTTTAGCCCACTCTGCCACCCCAGTTCAGACATGGCCATCCATATGCAAATCAGTCTGACCCTGTGCCTCATGGGAGCAGTCCAGCCTGAACTGCCCAGCCATGTCTTCCCAAAGGGTGCCAGGCGAGGAAACCGATCCCTCATTGGTGACGAAGTAGTGGGTGAGCTCTTGCTCCAACGTATCCACCAGTACGAGGTCTTGCAGGAACCATGCATTGAGGCGCCAGGCCGGTCGGGGGCCCGTCGGGGCGAGTCCGAGACGGAAGGAGACGGGGGGAGTGATTGGAGAGTCCCCTGGGCAGGATAGTCGCACCGGAGACCAGATGGCAGTCAGTAGCTGGAAGGAGGAGGAGGTCGATGCGGGAGTGGGTGTGATGGGAAGCCGACGTGTGGGTGTGCTGCGACTCGCGGGGGTTCCAGACACGCCACACATCCCAGAGCCGAAATCCAGCTCGTCCGGGCCATTGCAGATGAGGTTCGGGACGCAGACGGGATCCCAGTCGCGTCTCGCCAGGGCTGCAGGACGGCGTTAAAATCTCCGCCCACCACCGTAAGACCGTAGGGAAAGGAGGAGATCATCTGCGTGAGGCACCGAAGCGTCGGGGACAAGAGGGCCGGTGGAGCGTAGAGGTTCAGGACGTTCAGAGGACATCTTTCCACCATGCCAGATATCGCGACATACCGCCCTTGCAGGTCTGTGACTGCTTTAACCAGGGTGAAGGGGAGCCCTCTCCGGATCAGGATCGCCACCCCTCGGGACCCCCGTTGAAACCCTGAATGCCACACCGTCGTAAATCCGTACCGGGCTAGGAAGGTACACTGCGTTCCCAGTAGGTGGGTCTCTTGGATAAGGAGAACGTCCGCCGCGTGACGATGGGCCGCCCGGAGAACAGCTGTACGCTTAATCCGGTCAAGGAGGCCATTGACGTTCCAGGAGAGGACGTGTAAGGGTTTAATCAGTGTGTACGCCATGCTGGGAGGGGGAGTCGGGGGGGGGGGGGGGGTGCGACCCATGGGGGGGCACTCAGGGGGAGAGAGCCCCGCATGCCGCGCCACAGCGACGGTGAGGCGGGGAGCACGGCAGCAAAGCAGGGCCAACATAGGTCAGGGCATTGAGCACGGGGAGAGGGGCAGTCGCCCGCGGCCACCCCCGTAACAACCTGTGGGGGGCTCAGGCAGTGGGAGCGCAAGTCAGTCGGGGGTAAGTGCCAGGAGTGGAGCTACCCAAGGTAAAGTGTCGGTAGGAGGAGGAGCTGCAACCTACTGCACGCGGGCGGTATTGTCTAGAACCGAAGAGCGGCTGAACTGAGCTGAGCTGAACAGCGGCCCGTAGGCGGCCAAAAACAACAAACCTTTGTAAGTCAATGGATTTCCCCCTCCCAAGTACCCCCCAACACCCCCCACCCTACACTTCGAAACAGGAAGCATCTGTCGCCCCAGAAACTCAACTCCCTGATAAAAATTCCCACTAGGGGAGGGGTCCCAAACTAAAACGGTTGGGCGGGGACAGTAGCACTAATCAAGAGTAAACCAAGGAGGACCCCCCTCCGTTTGGCGGATGATGGCAAGCAGCATAGAAACACAACATCAGCAACGGTAAATGCAGTGGCAACAATCACATGAGGATCATGAAGGTTAGCATAGCAAAAATACAGCAGGAGCCCAAAGTAGGCCCTAGGCCTTGGCGAGTCAGGGCACGGATCCCGGAGACCTGCATAGGCGCACAGCCCCCTGGGCTTCAGGCAGGGCCCATAGAACGTGGCAGGCACACTCGGCTGACCAGGGCCGACCATCATGAACAGAAAATAGGTGACAAAGTAGACTGGGTCAGGTCACAAGGCCCGGGAGATCAGTCATATCAGGGTCTTTCTCCCATGGGAAGCCCTCTCGGAGTTAGGTCTCCAGGCGGCGAGCCGAGCCCAGGCGGTTAGTCATGGCGAGTCCGGGAGGCCGGGCTCCGGTAACGCGGATCAGGCGATCAGCTGCACAGGTTCAGGCCCCCCTATCCTCAGGGTGTTGTGGATCACGGGGCTGCCGGATAGGACCGAGTCCGATCTAGCCCTCCGTAGGTCCACAGTCAGGTCGGAGGCCCCATCAAGGATGACCAAGGAGGAGGGGACAGCAAAGGGGGGGACACCCCGGTCCGCGGCTGGAGATGGAGAGCGCTGGTTCCTCCCCTCCGGCGAGTGGGAGGCCCCCTCCCGACGGCGACCCCTCCAGTGGGAGCCGGTCCGGCGCCTCCTAGGCTTGGGCATCTCACGGTTCGTGTGGGTTGTGGGCCCCCGGACCGGGGCTGAGCCCCGCGCCAAGGGGGCGCTCCTCCGTGAGTCACGTCCAAGCCGCCTGGGGGCTGTCAAAGAACAAGGTCTTGCCCTGAAAGAGGACCTTAAGGCGAGCTGGGAAGAGGAGGCCATAGCGAAGCCCCAACTCCCTGAGCTTTTGCTTGACCTCGTCGTAGAACCGCCACTGGGATTGGACCTCCCCTGGAGTAGTCCGGGAAGATCATGATTCTGGAGTTTTGGAAAAGCAGGGGGCCCAGTTCTCTGGCGGCCCCTAGAACCGCGTCCCTGTCCCGGAAGTTGAAGATGCGGAGAATGAAGGGCCGGGCCGGAGCTCCAGGAGGTGCTTTAGGCGCAAGTGAGCGATGGGCCCGCTCAATCGCGAACCAGGGGGATAGCTTCTCTGAAGGCATCCAAGAACGGATCCAGGTCTCTAGGAAGACGGCGTTATCCCCCTTTTCAATTCCCTCCGGAAATCCAAGGAGGCGTAGATTGTTCCTTCGGGCCCGATTTTTGGCATCCTCTGCCCTGTGATGGCGCTCGGATGTCAGCGTCTGAAGGCGGGCCACCTGGGTCTTCAGGGTGGCCAGATCATCCTCCGTCGATGAGATACGGGATTCCGCTTCAGCGATTCGGGCTGTGGCGTTACGAAGGTCTTGTCTAAGCAGGGCCACATCTACCTTCACTTCCCCAATCTTAGTTTCCACAGAGGCCTGGGATGTACTGATTGCCTGGAGGATTGTGGATAGGTCCCCTCCCACAGCCCCGGATGGAGGAGGGGGGCCGGTCGTGGAATCGTGGCCTGGTTTGGCGAATTGCTCCATGCGCATCTGGGTCGGGGGGACCGGTGTCTGCGTGGTCTTGCCCCTGACCATGGTCGCAGCGGGTAGGCAATTTGCGAGCAAGCGGAGACGGGGCTACAGGGTGCACTCCAGCAGGCCAGGCCTTTCAGCCTGTCAGGGGGACATAGATTCTTCGGTGCCCGGTACTGGCGCCACAGGCCAGCCCGAGCCTCTGACCTCCCGAAACACCCAGGCGGCCCGAGTAGCAGGGTCCAGACTGCCGGGAGACAGGGGGGGGAGAGAGGCTGGCACCCCCTCCGGCGGGGGCAGGGTAAGCGAGGGGTCCCCCGGTGATCACACAGGGTGAAGTGTCGGTTCGAGTCAGGCCAGGCGCCCCCACACTTCCAGGACCACGGGAGGCAGGCTCAGAGGGAAGGCAGCAGGGCAGACCCACGCCCCAGGCAGTCCAATGATCCCAAGGCCGCAGGACTTCAAAGGAGTAGCTAAGAGCCAGTCAGTGGATAAGTGGAGAGGGCCAGTCGGCCAGCGGGCGGGGGGGCCTGTTTCGTGCCGTGCGCCCCAGGGACTCCTAGGCCTCCCAGCCCAGTTGGACAGCACACGGGCGAGGTCCCCAGGGAGCCCCCACCCGACCCCAGGCCCTCTCCTCACCTCGCAGTGGACGCAGCAGCTCCGGATTGCCTCAGACCTCTGGGTAGGGCCCTCGCAGCTGGTGGTGTCACGGGCCTCCACAGCTCTCCAATTGCCCCACTAGGCGTCTACAGGGGGGGGGGGAACGCTCTGCACGGGACAGTGTTTCAGGGGCTCCCTGGCCTCCCAGCCCGGCCGCCAGTCACCTGGGCGAGGCCGAGGGGAGCCCTTCAATCCGAGCCAAGGAGCCTGCCGCCGCGGGGGTCCACCGCGACCCATGATTGTCAACGAGGGGGGGGGGGGGGGCGGCGGAGAGAACACCAGGCCCCGCCATGCATGCACCGGGGCCGCTCCACAGGCGATGTGTTCGGGTTGGGTTCCACGGCATCCAGCCCGCTCCAACAGCACTTGGGCGAGGCAGGGGGGCCGCGGCCGTCGCCAGTCGCGTGTCCGGGCCTCCAGACCCCCCAGGCGGTCAGTCGCGGGGATCCGGGGAGGGTCTACTCTCCAGGAACGGCTCCCGCCCTCACCTCGCCTCCAAGACCGCTAAGGCGTCTGAAGTCTGCGGGCCGTCGGCAGGCCCAGCCGGCCCCGTCCCCCAGGGAGTCCAGGCAGCACAAGCCCGGAGATCCGGGCAGGCCCGGCAGCCCGGGCAGAGCGCCCACCAAGCACCCGCACACAGCTGCGGAGGATGGAGGCGGCACGTCGTCAGGGTAGGGGCGGTCCGGAGCCGCAGGAAGTCCGCTGATCCAGGGCGGGGAGCCCGCCAAGCGATGCGATGCAGGGTTAGCCACCTCCCGATGCGGGTCTGGGCCGCCGCGCCAGTCAGCCAGGGGCCGCCATTTTGCAGGGCGCGTGGCCAGAGAATCTGCGGGCTGCGGAGGCACCAGCAGACCGCCAAGGGGAACCCCCGCGGCACCAGGGGGTACCCCACAGCCAGGGGAGTTCAGGAGCGTCACGGATGGGCACAGGAAGGCGCTGCTACAGTCGGATTCAGGACGGATGACAGATGGGGGTCCGGAGCACTCTTAGAGTGCGACCGCCATCTTGACATCCTTGGCCACGCCCCCTAGAGTATACATTTTAAAAACGTAAAAAGGGTTTGAGGTCAACATCACAAGAATGGGCAGCTTATTATTTTAAAATAATGACAAGTATAACAGTGCATTTGGAAAATTATGTACCAATTAATTGGCTACTTGGCTAGAGTTGCATTTTGACAGTTCTTTTGTCGCGATTTTCCATAGTGTTATGGCTCTGCAGGACAGGGGAATTGACGTCCCTCCAAGACACTTAATGACCGCTGTTCTACATGTTCCTATTTGTTCCTTCCATAGAACCTCACGAAGGATGGATTTTCGAGTTTCCAATAAGAAAGGGAAAGTACATCAGAGAGGTGCCATTCCTTGGATGGCCATGTTTGTTTCCATTTTGGGGTAAATTCGCTTGAGGGGAAAGATCCCATTCGAAGCAAAGTCAGATAATACTTTTTCTGGTGGGAGAATTGTTCCAACAGGTATTGTTGCGGCTTCAGCCTCTGGCAGGCCTGTATCACAGCCTAGGCACGATGTTTCTTTGCAAAGGTCGTTTTAGCTTACTCAGTCATACTTAAGAGATGAGTATTCCATCTAAAAAATAAAAGCCTTCCGATTGTGATCTCCCTTTCACTAGACCATGCCCCGACTACCCCCGTGCTCCAGCCCCACCCCTCCCACCATCTACATTTGAGGTTACTTGACCGAGCCAGGGCCAGGAGAATGGCATCTGTGGGAAAAAGCCCTGCTTTTCCGCCAGTCTACCCCGTCCCCTGTTCTCCCCTCAGTTAGAAAACAACAAAACTTTTCAACATTGTATAGAATATACGTGTGATATGGAAGGGTTTTCAGCATGATTCTCCTTCCAAGAAATAGTGCTAGAAATAGTGTTGATAATGGAAGAAGAAACCTAAAGCAAAATTATAATGGCATTGCTTCCCAACTAATTATATTTAGAGCATTTGATCATTGTCTTTTAATGCTTATTTCCAGTTTGATCAGTAATTTCCTGCAGGTATGTTCTGGCCTGAATCTCGGAAATAAAGCTGTGTGTAGTCCCCTTGTATACGACTTTTAGGCGCGCCGGATTCTGCAAGTTCACATCAGCTCCTAGTTGTTGGAAAGGGACAAAGAGCTGCCTAAGCAGCCATCTCCGTTCGACTGTAGCGTGGGCAAAATCAGGTCTTTTGAAGAAAGTACCCCATCAAATGTCTTTTTATTCGTAGGTCTGGCCAAATCATACAAAGCCTGACGTAGGAGAAAGTTTCCAAAATACAGAAGCATAGCGCGGGGGTGCTGAAGCACGTTTAGATGGAGTTAGTGGGAAATTTTGCGCCTCCTTGGATTTCTTTGTCCCAGTCCCAAGTGTGTAGCTCTGGGAAGGCCCCTTTGAGGAGTGTGATCATGTAGCTCCTAGGATCATTCCCTTCCACACCCTCTAGAAAGCGGAGATTATTGCGCTGCTGCCTATTTCCCTGCTCCTCCATCTTCCATATGAGGTCTTTAACTATGCCGTCCTGTTCTTCCCCTTGGGTTTTCAATGCGTCTAAGTCTTTTTCTAGATTTTCTGTACGTAATTCGACGGAAGCCATCCGATTGGCAATCTCTGCACAGGTTCTGCTAACCTTCCTAACAGTTCCTTGAAGTTTTTTGGCAGATAAGCGTGATCTGCAACTGTCATATTTGGCTTCCTCCTGTAAGCTTTTGATTGTCTGTAGAACTGTTACCAGTGCAGGCTCTATCTTTGCACCATCTTCCCCATCTCTGTTTCCGCCATTGTTGCCAATGATTGTACAGTTGCCTCCTGAGGCTACAGTTGTGTCTGACATGACAGTAAGTTGTGTGGCGGAATAGTTCCAGCTCAGATCTGCTGTGCTTCGTCTGTCAGGGGTATCACATCTTCTTTGACTGTCCCCCTTCTTCTTTCTTTGAACCTTCCTCTGACCATGTCTGTTTTAAAAAAGTTCTGTGTTCGAGCTGCTGTTCCCATTTTGCCCCTCTTCTTCACTTGGTGATGATATACTTATATCAGAAATTTCCAATTCTTCGGTTAGGGAGTAGAACTTTTCCAGGAGATTGTCAGGCGTCTTGGGTGAGGTACAGGGGGTTTGGCAGTTTGTGCCTTATGCTCCCTCTAAGCGAGTTTTGGTCCCCTTGCATAGTTTGCTGTTATTTATTTCTTCTTTGCCATCACAGTCATCCCCATCCGTGGAGTTTTGTAAATTGATAGGAGCCTCCTGATCGGGGAGTGCGTGGACATCTGGCCCGGTTTCCAGGTTGGCAAGGGGGTAGAGTGCATCTCGGGTGCGACCATGACCTCCTGTACTGAGGAAGTGGAAGCGTGTAAATGGATGGTTTCTTTAACTAAGTCTACAGTTGCCTCACTTTGTGTAATCAATGTTGTTTCTGCCACTTTTGGCCTATTTGCAACAGTATGAATCTTGGGACCTGACCCCCCTGTTGGTCCAAAGCTGCTCGTAATTAAGGGTTGACAATGTCCTGAAACAATTTGAGCTTTCACTAGCGTTTTTATTATGGCTTCCCTTTTCCTTCTTGGTTTGCACCCTCCACTTGGTCACAGTTCTCCCCCTTCTCTCTTCTTTCAAGCGTCTTGCCTTTGCCCCTGCGATTGTCTGCTCTTTTCTGCCGGTTCTCGGCTGACGAAGTGCTGGGTTGCTGTGCTGGTTGCGCGCGAGAGCGGCTTTGTGCGTTTTTACTTTTAGCTGTTTTCACCTCCGTCAGCCATCCTTACTTGAGCGTGTCAAGTCCTGCGCCCGCTACAAAGTATCCCGATACTATATCGGACGGCCAGGAAGACCATGTATTGCCCAAGCAACTGAATTCCCAGGAATATCTCTCTCACCGCGGACGGGCTGTTGTGACTCACCGTCAGGTTTCCGTGTCGTAGCAGCACAGGTGCAGAGTAGCGCTGCAGGCCAAGAAGCATCAGGGATGTCCGATTGACGGCGGCTCTCTCGAGGTTGGGACGTGACGTGCGAATGCTTCGTGCTGCGGCAGCTCGTCGCGCCGTCCCGATAAGGCAGTGCTGACTGTGCAAGGATGGCTTCATTCAAACTCTCCTTATGCTGCCTTTGTATAATACAGGATTCCGGTTACAGGTTTTTAGACTGGGTTGAAAAGGACTTTCACGGGGTCTGATCGGCGGAGCATCGCGTCGGTGTTTTCCCTTAGACGCCATCTTGCCTCCCGCCCACAAAAGAAGTCTCCTGTCCTTTATCTTTTGAAGAAAAATGCTGAATACTGTAATTTTTGCAAATAATTATCTTCAGAGTGAATCAATCAATGACTCCATCGTAAAACTGCCGCTAAGCCCAGCACAAAATTGCTATTTACCCAAATTCAAATCGAATGGACTGTGTTGCAGCTAATGTGTTCAAGTTTCACAATATACACAAAGTTTTACCCTAAGTGTTTATGGAAAGACAATTTTTGGGGCCATCAGTTAATTCTGTTGCATATATAATGCTAGGGGGTAATTTTAAGCAATATAAAATTAGAAGATGGATAAACTTTTTATGCCCATGGGTGCCCCCAGCCCCCAAAAGACTTGACCCCACATTGAGGTATGCAGGGCTGCGATTAATCGTAGTAAAGTAGGGGAACTTCCAGATTTCGCTGCTTCTTTCACAGGGTTAGCTCAGTCGGAAGCAGTAGAAAAGTCTATTAAAGCCACATACATAAATTTACCTATTACATATTTTTTATTACTTAATTGAACTAAGGCTATGTTTTCTAAAGTTAAACCCTGTCCTTCAAGTCCTTCTTGTTCTAAAGTTATAATCCCATTATCAGTCACTCACTTTAGCAAATGTTATAATATGTCTTTTGTGAAAACTGTCCCCACGGAACCTAATAATGTTTTGAACTATAAATGTTAGGAAGATTATGGGACCCCTTTTATATTTGGTGTCTACAGTACTCCTAGACGAGGATCTTGGAATTTTTCTGTGTGGGTAACAATATTTAACAAGCATTAAAAATGCAATAGGTCTTGTCTTTGATTAAGTTAAAGCTATTTGCGTGTGTCCTAACAATGATGCCTCCTTTGGAAAGAATCGATTGAGTTCCCAGCACTCCATCTTTTTGAGATAACAATGCAGTGACCATAGAGAAACCTTTCGCAAACTATATTTTCTGAGTCTGCACACTCGAAGACTCGATCTGCAGGCAATGAGCCACATTTCTCACTATCTGGCCTGCTGTTTTTTTGGTAACATGGAGTTTCTTTGCTTTCAAAATTCTGAAAATTCAATAATTCCAACAGTCTGGGGGCAAGTGATCACTATTCAGTGCTAGATAGATCTGGAAAGGAAAGTTAAAAATAAGTATGTTTTTCCTCTTATATGTCTAAATATTGTTGAAATAAAAGGGACTGAAGCTTTAAAGGTGTCTAAAGGATAATATGGAGGTGTCATGATTATGCACAGATTGTAACAAGAACTATGTTTACTCCTGTTCGTTTGGAATCCCCATACTCCGTAGACACAAGTAGAATGTTTAAAAGTTACCCTTTTCCACAGTCAAGCACTAATTCAATGGAGACAGAGAGGACATGTCAACTTTTTTTAAAATCAATAACATTCTAACAAAGCATTCTTATGCTGAATATTGTACACCATCTCCCAGACAGGCAATCATAGCAACTGACATCCAAAACCGCACAATACGTACCTTAAAATATGTACAGAATTTGAAAATACACAACTTGTCTAGCTTCCTCAATGGTCACATTATTCTCCAAAGAAAAAGAGAACTAGAGCAAGCAGAGTGTCCAAAAGCATAGCTTGATGCGGAGAGTGGGAAGCAGCTATTATTTGTACGTGGAGGCCAGAACCCCTTTTTGCAAATAAGAATGCCAGGCATCCACATATTCAGGTGAACGCATAAGTGGGTTGTCCCTTAGCCACAGCAAAAAAAGAATACCTCATTTTAGAATTTGGCAAAAATTCTGAAAGAACTATTGTTACTTACCTGTAAACAGGTGGTTCTCCAGTATTGGTGTCTTTCATAGATTCACATGCTTGAATATTCCCCGTCGTCGAAGTGGGAGTCCCTCGGTAAATAAAATAGCAATAATGCTAAATGTACATATAGAAATATATTATACACAATACCAGAAAAGAAGGAAGTACATAGAAATCCTCTAAAAACAAATCCTTCATAGGAATGCATGGTAGAGAGAAAAACCATTTGTAACACCTTAGTGTCATTATGTTAGTCCAAACCGCGGCCAATCAGGCGCCAGCACCCTCTAGAACCTTCTCCTCAGAAGCTCAAGCCCTCAGATTTTCGTAGCACAAGTAACAAAGAGCACATGAGGAGAAAAAGAGCCTCTGAGGGGAGAAGGGTGGGTCGCATGTGAATCTATGAAAGACACCAATACTGGAGAACCACCTGTTTACAGGTAAGTAACAATAGTTCTTCTCCAGTATTAGGGGTGTCTTTCATAGATTCACATGCTTGAATTGAATGGAAAGCAGTAACCTCCTAGAAAAACTGAGATTGCTAAGCATAGAAGAAAAAATGAAGACAGTACTAGAATAATAATACAGTCATATAAGACATCATAGCAATCAAAGGAAAATACTAAGGAGGAGGGAACAGAGGCTCACCTTACTGAAAAAGATGGCGAAGCACTGCCTGTCCCACTGCGGTATCCGCTTCATTGATGGCCTCCAAACAGTAATGTTCGGTGAAGGTGTGTCTGCTGGACCATGTCGCTGCACGGCAGATCTGATGAAGTGGCACACCAGCAAACAAGGCGGTGGATGAAGACATCGCCCTCGTAGAATGGGCCCTCACTGAAGACTGCAATGGTTTGCCCGCTTGTTGGTGGCAGAAGGCAATGGCTGAGGAAAGTCACCGGGCAATGGTCGGTTTAGAAATTGGATGTCCCTTGCGCAGTCGTCCGTAGGCAATGAAAAGTTGGTCAGACTTGCGGAAAGGGGCAGTTCTGGCAATCTAAAACTTAAGACATTGTTTGATGTCCAGAGAATGTAAGCGTTGCTCCGCCGGAGATTTTGGATCCGGAAAGAAGGTTTTGAGGAATACAGGCTCATTCAAATGAAAATCCGTAGGTACTTTAGGCATGAAAGAGGGGTTGGTCCGAAGTGCCACCCCATCAGGTTTGAATTGTAGATAAGGCGGCTTGACAGTAAAAGCGCGAAGGTCGCTCACGCGACGAGAGGAGGTCAAAGCCAGCAGAAGTGCAACCTTCCAAGTGATGAACTTGATATCCGCCCTGTGGATAGGCTCAAAAGGTGATTTCATAAGTTGAGATAGTACAACATTGAGGTGCCAAGCTGGAGGAGGGCGACGCACAGGTGGAAACTTGCGGAAATGCCCTTTGAAGAATTGACGTATAATTTGTGATGAACAGAGGGATGAAGAGCCATCTTGTTTGAAACGAGATATAGCAGCTAAGAAAACTCTCAGTGTAGCATGAGAGAGTCCTGACTGAGCGAGGCTCAAAAAGAATGGAAGGAGCTGCTCAGGAGTGGAATGGATGGGATGGATATTGGCCGTAGTGCACCAATGACAGAATCGCTTCCATTTAAGTTTGTAAGTCTTGATGGTAGACGGAGCTCTGGCAAGAGCTAGGATGTCTCTGCACTCCTGGGATATGTTTAAACCAGCGAACTCAAGGTGCTCAGGTTCCAAGCCCACAATTGTAGCGTTGAGGGATCTGGATGACACACTAAGCCCTAGTCCATGGTTAGAAGGTCCGGACGAAGACGTAGAGGAATGGGCTCGCACAGGGACATTAGGAGTAGTTCCGAAAACCATGCCTGTCTGGGCCAACGAGGAGCAATCAGCAGGATGTGGCAGGGCTGCCTCCGCATCTTCCACAGTACCCGCGGTATCAACGGGAGCGGTGGAAAACCACACAGGATACATACAGATTAGACTTGTGTATAGTTGCACAATATATACTTTGAAGGAGTAACGCAACCTGGTAAAAAAAAGACACTGGTAATCTAGATTTATTGTCACTTGGCAGGGTTCCATGTTCTTAACTCAAATGCCACTACATTGACCTATCTCTACACAGAAACTACCACATAGATTCAACACTATATTGCCCATGTACGTATAAAAAGTAATCAAGTTCTACATCACCACATTGTATTGTCTTTGCCTCTACACTGACTTACTTTAACCCTAATCCTAAATTTACTCTATCCATAATCCTACATAATCCCTCATCTACGTCTAAGCCAGTTTATTACCCTAAACCTAACCCTGTCCTTAAACCCAGCCCTAACTCTTACCAGAAGCATGACTTAATCACTAGCCTTAATCTTAAATCCAAGGCTAACTCTGCCATCTACACTAGCCCTAGCACTTCAATATTTTAACAGTGTCACTTTGGCTGGGACAGTGTTGTGTTGTGAAGATTCAGCTGATGTGCTGAAATGGGAAGTACCTATCTATTAGTGTGTAGGTAATTGCATTTAAATGTAATGGATTTGATTTAGTATTGGTGCACCTTCAGCAGCCTTACATTCTTGTAGACATGTTGCATCCCTGCTATACAAATGTGTGTTAAAAACTTCCAGTAAGAGCTGTCAGATTTGGATGTGCATCCTCCGCACACAGAGTTCACAAAGAGAGGAATGATGTATTGTCTCCCTTCAACTATTGCTTGTTGAAAGTATCATTAAAATTTGGATCAGCCCACATTTCAGCCCATGGTAGTATAGACAAGACATTAGCTTGGGCAAACATCTATATGCCTCCATTGCTTTAAAAAGTGCGTATTTGTTTACTCCATGAATTGTGAAACTTCCATACCCTGCAATGGGGTGCGTGGGCACCTGTTATGCAAATGGCCTACACTGTTTTGCAGTGGCTAGTGATCAGTGCTTAAGCGTGGAAATACAGTGTTACTTCAGGTGGAAGTGATTTGTCACCCATTTCAGTACACAACGCAGGTATGTCCTGCTGTTGCGCTGTTTTTTCCCCAGCCATTGGCCTATGACCCCCCACCCCCACACTTTGGCTGTGTTCTTCTCCTTGGACGGCCTCCTGGCTACAGCTTCAGCCATCCTCCACGTGGTATGCTGTCAGTTCTGGGTATACTTCAGCACTCCTTGGGTTTTCCTCCCTTTCTTCATTCTGCTCACTTGGCGGGGGACACAACTGTAGGCTTGCCATTACTGTTCTTTGGGGCTGGGCTGCTCAACTCAGTCTTAGTTTCGCTTCAATCTGCAGGTCGTGATGGACTACAGTGCAGCATTAGCACCATGCTGCCATTGTTGGTTCCTTCTCTTTTTGTAGCTTGTGCACCACAGTTCCAGTTATCCTCTGAGCCCCAGTGTGTCAATGGGTAGAAGCATGTGTCAACTTCTTCTAAATCTGGGCTCCATACTAAAACTGTCCAGGAAAGGGGGACTCCTCAGTTGGACCTTGAGGCAAGGGCACATTACAGAGAATGAGCAGTAACCGCTTCGCTGCTGATGACGAGCTGAGCTCGTCATCAGCCATGGTAGTCGTGTGCAGATGATGAGCTGAGCTCGTCATGTAACGCGGCTTTTCGTAAATTGCCGCACACAGCGGGAAAAGCCGCCGCAGCGATGCGGGTAAGTGCATGCTCAGCAGCTGAAACTCCTAGCAAGATTTATACTAGGAATTAGCCAATATCCTTGGAACAAAGACACCTCAGGGACAGTTCTGCTAGTACCCCTCTGCTTTAATAATGGTGTTAATAAGGTCTGCTCACTCAGACTTATAGCTGCCAACTCCTTCACTCTCCTTCAGACTTTTCATTGTGCGCACAAGTCTAAAATATGCAGCAATTGTGCCATCATGTACCCCAAAGCAATCCGAGACTGTGAGGGAAACTCTCTCACCTAACGTAAGAAAGAGTTCAGAACAAAGTGGAATGGTGCACCTGGAGATAGAACCGCCCTCAAATCCTCAGTTGTGTTTGAAAATATTCTTCTTTCATTTGATTCTCATATAATACATAAAATCCAGCAACGAACAAACATCCTGTCAATGCGTTATGTTAAAAAACTGTTTGACTTTATCAGGGCTTTTGTGTCATCTTAGTCAATGAAATCCTAATTCCATAGGCTGATATCAACAACATCCATATTAATTGGCTATGTATGGCCATGCCAGTCAATATTATCTATAATCCTAGACCAAGTCTGGCTGGGATTTGAAATTTATCCAAATTTTAAATGGGGAATTAGTGTTCTCCAAGTGATACCTGACAATAGATTGTGACAACAAGCTGTCATAAACCAGCTGTCATAAAGCCTGACTAGTGCCATATGCCTGCCTCAACACCACTACCAGCAGAAACTCCATTTTCTTTTTGGTTCTCATTCTGACCCAGTAGAGGAGGCACATATGGCTTCTCGGGATATTGATAATGGTATGTGCTTTGTATCTAGACCTGCAAAATGATACCTGTAAATTATTATCTTATAGAGACTTCCAGTTGCAGGTTTCTTACCTTTAAATTTCCCAGGCGTCTGGCTGGATCCGAAAACTTTTGCTCGAGCAATACGCCTTGCGTGTGCCTTTGGGTGGCTTAAATTGGCTCTGCGTCGGCGTCGTTAGCGTTGTTTATGAGGTCACAGTCTCCAATATAGGCGCCACCCAGGCACGGAACGTCAGTTCTTTACTTTCCGCGCCAGTTAAGCGCCGATCTGGAGAAGAGCTACCCCTCTGTTACTTTTTGGCAGGCCTTTTTTTTACTTTTGTCGACTTCGTCAATTTTTATTTTAGTGCGAAGGATGTCTTCGAGGGAGACAGGGTTTAAACCGCGTGGTGCCTGCCACCGCATGATGTCTGTAACTGACACCCATCTAGTCTTTCTTTGGTGTTTTGAGCGCGACCATGATTCTAAGTCGTTCTCGGACTGTCGGGCTATGGCTTCGAAGGCCTTGCGGGAGCAGGCTATGATGCTCCTTGTGGCCCGACAGTCTATGCTATCCATCGAGACTCCGCGGAGGTCTCTGTCTCGTTCGAAGAAGAGGTCGCAAGACCGCTCCCGGAGCCCAAGTCCTCTTCACCCCACTCGAGGTCATTGGGACACTTGGGTGAGAGGCATAAGAAAAAGAAGTTTAAGCGGACTTCCTCTTTGCCTCGACTGTCATCCATCAACAAAAGGGGTAAGTAGCACGGACGCTCTAGGCATGATTCTGCTGAGCCAAAGCCAGGGTCGACCTGGCACCTCTCTCCCTTTCCGGGAGCCAGAGCGACCCCCCCCCTAAATGAAAAATGTTCACAAGGCCACCACAACCTTCCCCGGAATTGGACCTGAAGTCGATGTCTTCTGGCTGCCGGAGCCCAACAAAGGTTCCAACCCCACGACATGGAGTCAAAACGCCGTTGCTCGACACTGATTCCGATATCGATAGAACCCAGGGGTCCTATGTTGTCGCCTGAACATTTTGATGATGTTTTAGACACAGGAGAGGATTGGGAGTGGTCTATGGACTTCTTAGAACACCAGGATGTTTCTGCAGAGCAGATGGACTGGTATGGGAAACTTGGGGAGGCCAGTGGACTGGACACTTCCCCTGATAATTGCATGCTCTCTCCATCAACTGTGGCTACGGAGGAGGGGGCATCTTATGCCATGGGGGTCAGGAGAGCAGCCGAGGTCATTGGACTAGAGCTACCCACGGTGCAGGTGAGAACTAATCTCCTGACCAAAGTGCTTCAGCCTGGGGCTTCCGCCTCTAAACCCCTTTTTCCGTTCAATGAGGCACATACTGATGTCAGTCTAGGCACGTGGTCCCAGCCTAACACAGGGGTTCCTGTGAATAGGATAGTTGCACGCCGCCATCGCCCGGCTCCGGGTGACCCAAAGTTCCTCAGCCAACACCCTACCCCTGAAAGCTTGGTGGTGCAGGCTTCTACTTCCCAGGGTTCTTTCCCTTCTGCCCCTCCGGATAGGGAAGCCAAGAGGCTGGAATCACTTGAGAAGAAGATGTTTCCTTCCTCCAGCCTAGCATTGTGGTCGGTGAATACCACATGCTTATTGTGCTGTTTCTCACACTCCCTTTGGGGGACGGTTGCGCAAATGCTTCCACAAGTCCCAGAGGAGGCCCGGGCTGTGCTCTCTCCAGCGATTAAGGATGGGAGAGCTGTAGCAAGATTCACCATAAGATGTGGCCTTGACACGACTGATTCGCTGGGAAGAGCAATTTCATCTACAGTGGTCTTGCGACGCCACGCCTGTCTCTGAGAACAACTGGCTTCTCCAGCGATGTCCTGGCAAACTTGATGGACATGCTGCTTGAAGGATCCCGTCTTTTAGGGACAAGGCAGACTCTGCCTTAGTGAGGTTCAAGGACTCTTTAGCTACAGCCAGATCCTTGAGCCGATCTTCTACACCTCATGGCCAATCTTTCGCCCCTTTCGTGGCAACAGAAGGGGGTTCCAGCCGCGTCAGCCCAATTCCGGCCATTGTCCTGCGCAGACTTCCCAAATTGTGCAGGGACGTGGTCGCGGTTCATTCTATCCAAGAAATGGAAGCCATTAGTTGTTGGCCACCCTGCCCGCAGCAGCTTTAGCCTCCAAGCACTCCTAGTTTGAGTCTGCAAGACAACACCACTCCAGTTTGTGGGAGAATCCATCACCTTCTCCCCCATTGGAAGTCCATAACATCGGAAAAGTGAGTCTTGCAGATCATTCAGTACAGCTATTCTCTGCCTTTCCTTTCTTTTAATTTTGCCAAATCTAGAACGGCCGGCTGAGAATCTTTTAAAAATTGCTCCAAGAGGAAGTTGCAGCTCTCCTGGCCACGGGAGCTATAGAGAGGGCCCCGGATTCAGAAGTAGGCAGTGGCTGTTATTCTTGCTACTTTCTGATTCCGAAAAAGAACAAAGGGTTGCGGCCCATGTTAGATCTTCAGGCCGTCAATCTCTTCCTCAAGAAGGAGAAGTTCAAGATGCTTACTTTAGCTCAAGTCTTGTCTTCCCTAGACCAAGAAGACTGAATGGTAGTGTTGGACCTACAGGATGTGTATTTTCACATCCCCATCCTGCCTGGCCACAGGCGTTACCTGTGGTTCAAGGTAGACCACATGCGCCCTTTCAGGTTACCATGCTCCCCTTCTGCCTTACCAGCGCCCCTCTGGTGTTCACAGCTCATCTGCGCAGGTTAGCGGTGTCAGTCTGCCCCTAACTTGATGACTGGCTATTGAAGGCATCCTCGCCCCAGGCTGTCGTTTCCCTCCTCCAGATTACAGCAAACCTTCTGCATTCGCTGGGGTTCTCTATAAATGTGCGGAATTCCCACCTGGCTCCTTCTCAGACGCTCCCTTTCATCTGGGCTGTTCTGGACACTTTCGGGCCTATCCTCCCGAGCAGTGAGTCCAGGATATTCAGGTTATGATTCCGATGTTTCAGCCTCTATCCTGGATTTCGGTGATTCTGAGGCTGTTGGGCCTCATGCCCTCCTGCATTGTGTTGGTAAAACAAGACCGGTGGCGTATGCGGGCTCTGCAGTGGTCCAGATATTGGAAGGAACTGTGAGAGATCTGCAGTGGTGGTTGACGAACCACGATTGGGTCAACGGCAGACCTCTCTCCCTTCCCCAACCAGATCTCACAGTTGTGAAAGATGCGTCACTTCTGTAATGGGTCGGCCATCTGGGAGAGGTGAAGTTGGGGCTCCACATCAATTTTTTGGAGCTTTGACCAATTCTATTGGCATTAAAGGCATTTCTTCCCTCTGTCAAGGGAAAGTTAGTGCAGGTGTTCACGACAACACCGCCGCCATATGGTACTGCAACAAGCAGGGTGGGGTGGGCTTGTGGACACTTTGTCGAGGGGCCACGTGTTTCTGGACATGGCTGAAACAGCAGGGCATAACCCTGGTGGTTCAACCGATGGCAGTTTCTCTGAATGCCAGGGCCACCAACTCAGCCGTTGATGCCTAGCGGGTCACGAATGGCATCAGCAGGAGGTGGCACAAGGTCTCTCTCAGCACTGGGGAGATCTGTGGTTAGATCTGTTCACCTCTGAAGAGAAAGCGTAGTGTCAGCAATACTGTGCACCAGACTTTCCGAGGCAGCTATCATTCTGTGACACCTTTGGTCGCGAGTGGAGCTCAGGCCTGCTGTACGCCTTTCCGCCCATACCACTCCTGCCCAGAGTTCTGAAGAAGATCAGGAACAACCGGGCCCAAGTCATTCTTGTGGCTCCGGACTGGGCAAGGAAAGTCTGGTATCCAGAGCTTCTGAAAATGAGCATTGATCCTCCAATCAGGCTGCCCCTTCGGGAGGATTTTCTGTTGCAGCAGCAGGGGAGGGTCCTCCACCCAAACCTGTTAACTCCTTGCCTCCATGTGTAGAGATTAAGCAGTGGCAATTTATGGCTTATGACCTTCCTCCTGAAGTATGCATATTATTTTGGCGGTCTGGCAGCCCTCCATTAAGATGCTATATGCTTTCTGTTGGCAGAAGTTTGTATGATACTATACAGAAAGTCTATTGACCCTCTTTCTGCTTCTCTTTCTACTGTTCTTCTATTCATTCTAACCCTTGCCCAGCAGGGCTCGGCTTTGGGTACTCTTAAGGGTTATCTTTCTGCTCTGTCCGCATTTTTACGGCTGCCAGACCAACCCTCTCTCTTCAGGTCTCCAATTGTAAATAGGTTTTTGAAGGGGCTGGTTTCCGCCCACGCCCTTTTTAGGTCTCGGCCTGATCCAGCGCATGCGCTGGTCTCGGCCGAGACATTTAGTAGGGCTCTGAGAAATTATACTTTGCCGGCGATCAGCTTGCTAGAATGCGCACAAGAGCGCGCGCGCACATGCACCTTATAGCAAGCTGATCGCCGGCAAGGTAGCACTTGCGTTAACGCGCTTGCGCATAACACGCGTCACCACTCGCCTTGCCAGTTTCCTGGCCTCTCACTTTTCATCCGGTTTCTCTCACCTGCACTCGGGCAATCTATTGGTGTGTCGGGAGTGCGCATTAGGGGGCCGCAGCTCATTGTCAGAGCTTAAGTTAAATCTTACCTCTGGGTCTTGCACAGGAGCAGAAAGATGATTGTTCCCAACTCCCTCTCTAGGATTCCACAGAGCCAGTATTAACTTGACTCTCCGAGACCCCAAAGGGGGAAGGGGGAGTGGATAAAATAACAAAGAAATCAGAAGAGACTGCTCTGGAACTCTTCCTCAGCTTCTCTTGAGATGTCCGTCCAGCAGACTTCTTAATCAGAGAATACCTAAATATAGTAACAACAATTATAATGTAACTCTACACTACTCTACTCTGCTTTAACTTACTACTTGTCTTGCACCTCTATTTACCAAGTTATCCAGAGATTTCGCTTCTCTTCTAGTGTGAGGATGTGTGACAATGGTTCATCCACCTTCTGGGTATTTAACCTGTTAACCCCTTCCGCGCTGATGACGAGCTCAGCTCGTCATGAGGCTTACCTGCCGTGCGCTCATGACGAGCTGAGCTCGTCATGTAACGCGGTATTTACAAAACCGCCGCGCACAGTGGGAAAAGCCACCGCAGCGATGCGGTTAACAAGTAACAATTCTTTTAACCTTTGTCTAAACTATATAGCTTCAGTAAATGAAACTTCTTAATTATAAACTTTTAGTTTTCTTACCATCTTTTTCTAAATTATAGTTTGTAGATAATCTCCTTCTTTTCCGTTTTATAGATGCTGGAAATTGTAGACACTAAGAACTATTATATGTACCTATTCGTAACCTATCTATCTATTATTAATTGTCTAGCTATTTATCTCTATCCTATTGTGTGACTCTATTCCTATTCTATTATGCAAAATACTAATATGGCTCTTTTCATTTACAGGGCTCTTCGTAGTGCTTACTCTACTTTTCCACAACAGAATTCTGGAGTTAGCAAATTCGGAATGCTCTCTTCTTCCCCATGATAATTTCTATGTACAGTTCATCATCATTCTGTTTTTACAGTTCTGTAAATGCACTTATCTCTTTTTCTTATATTTATCTCTCTCTCTGAATTTGTTTTCAATCCGCTGACAGCAGATAGGACGCCGCTGGTAGAGTCAGCTGTCACTCGAAGGAGTGCTGAAAGTCTTCTCGAGTCAGGAAACCTCGTGAATACACGCGTCTCTATCAATAGAGACACGTTTCTTTAATGTTCTCGGAAATGCTGAATACTTCAAAATTTGCTAACATTCGTGACAAGAATTTTCAATTCTATTAAGGACAAGGAGGCGAGGATTATGCTTAGTCTCATTTCTTTACTGACACATAGCAGCCAATCACATTACAGTAAAGAAAAAACAGAAAATACGTCACTCATGAACCATAGAGTACACCCATAGTATATAAACAGTCTCAGAGGTAACCACTTCCTCTTTCTTTGTCCAAGTCCAGTAGGAAGAACCAATAAACATCAGAAACCACGGAGAACATCATCCGAAAGGACCAAAATCCGAACGAGGAGGAGGAGGAACTTCCAAAAGCCACAGGAACAGAAGCAGGCCAACGAGGAGTAGAAACTCGCAGCAGAACTTCCACAAGGGCGGAGCCGGAGGAACCTCACTTGGGATCAGAGCCTGAAAAGAGACACAAAGCCGTAATACACATCCTGTGTAATCATGAGCAAACAAAGGGTGGGTAGAGAAAAATCAAAGCATTCATTACATTTCATCAGGAAAGATCTATGAAGCATTGCATAGTACAATATAATAGATACATGCATATACAACGGGTGGGATAATCCTCGCCTCCTTGTCCTTAATAGAATTGAAAATTCTTGTCACGAATGTTAGCAAATTTTGAATTCTATGTCAGGACAGGAGGCTCCGATTATGCTTGTTTAAAGCTCATCCACCACAACAGAAGCAACAGTAGGAACAGGCTTGAAATAAAATGTCTTAAACACTGAATCTGAGGACCAATCAGCAGCTTTCATAATGTCACATAAAGAGACCCCCAATGAAAAAGCCTTAGAGGCCATGGCTCCCCGAGCCGAGTGAGCACCAAAAACAGAAACATCAATGCCCGCTTCCTCCATAAGCCATCTTACCCAACGGGCCAAAGTGGCTGGAGCAACGGGACGAAAGGGTTTTTGCAAAGCAATCAACAATTGACCCTGCATATCAGATCGATGAAGAGAAGTACTCACCTCATACTCCTTAAGGCATTGAACTACACAAAGGTTAGGTCGAGCCGGAAAAGAAGGATACGAAATGACCTCCGTGTTAGTTTTTGTGCGCCGGGAAAGGCGAAAGGAAACACCCTCAGGCGTGAAACTACGACCCGCTAGATCTAGAGCGCGGACGTCAGAAATGCGTTTGCAGGAAAGCAAACACAGTAACATAGTAAGCTTGGCTGAAAGTTGCTTACGAGATAATAAGGAATTAACCGGCCAAGCCTCCAGAAAACGTAGTACCACAGAAACGTCCCATAGGGAAACATATCTAGGCTTAGGAGGAGTAGCCATACGAATACCTTTCAGAATTTTGGCTACGAAAGGGTGTTCCCCAACTGGCTTGCCATCGACAGGAAGATGACCCGCCGAAATGGCGGAACGGAAATTGTTGATTGTGCAATAAGCCAAACCCGAAGAGGAGGACAGAGATGACAAAAAATTGCATATCAGAGAGATATCAGCCGATGTGGGATCAACTTGCCGTTGAGCACACCAATCACTCCAACGCTTCCAGGAACTTCTGTAGCGCTTGTGAGTGTTAGGGGCCCAGGCATTGCTGAGGAATCTGACAGCGTCCTCAGAAAGGCCTGGCACCGTCCAACGTTCCCCGAAATTCGCCACGCCAGGAGAAGGAGGGAGCCGGACTGAACCAGGGGATGCGGATTCTGCAATGGATCTAGAAGGAGATTCGCCCTCTGAGGAAGAAGAAAGGGCAGGTCGCATGCCATCTCCAGAAGAACAGGGAACCATGGCTGAGCCCTCCAGAGAGGGGCAATCAGAATCAATTCCGCCTGAAAGCGCGACACGTAGGCCAGAACCCTCGGGAGCATCATAAATGGGGGAAACGCATAACAGAGGGATGTCGGCCACGTCTGGAGGAAAGCATCGGTGGCTAGAGCCTCCGGATCCGGTCGCCAGCTGAAGAACTGGGGAAGTTGGGCGTTGAGCCGGGACGCAAAGAGGTCGATCAGACACGGACCCCAGTTGCGAAGCAGTTGGCGAAACACCCTGGGGTGGAGTCTCCAGTCGCTGAAGTCCCTCAGATGTCTGGAGTTCCAGTCCGCCACTAGATTGCGAGACCCGGGAAGGTACTCTGCAATAACAGTGATCTTGTGTTGGAGGCAATAATGCCAGAACTCCTTGGCAATCTCTGCCAACAATCGCGACCGAGTTCCCCCCAGCTTGTTGATGTAACGCACTGCGGAGACATTGTCCATCCGGAGAAGGATGCAGCAGTGGGATTGAAGAGGCGACAGGCATTTGATCGCAAATGACCCCGCTAGCAACTCCAAACAGTTGATGTGGAGTGAAAGTTCCCGCGGAGACCACCGACCCCCCGTCGAGACCGGACCGCAACGGGCTCCCCAGCCCCAACGACTGGCATCCGATTCGATCACAATCTCCGGAGAGGAGCCGAAGAGGGCTCTGCCGTTCCAGGCCTCCATGTGATCCAACCACCATTGCATCTCCAGCCTGGCCTCCTCCGAGAGAGGAATCAAATCGGAATACCGGAGGCCACGCTGAAGATGCTGGATCTTCAGACGCTGAAGGGCCCGATAATGTAGCGGTGCTGGAAATATTGCCTGCAGGGAAGACGCCAAAAGCCCGACTACTCGTGCTAACAACCTCAATGACACAGTCGGACTCGAGATAATGGAATTCAATTCCTTCTTGATATAGCGAATCTTCTGCTGGGGCAGCAGCAGCTGACAAGTGATGGAGTTGACTCTGAACCCCAAGAAATCGATGACCTGAGAAGGCTGAAGAACAGATTTGGGAACATTCACCAGAAATCCGAGGGACTGGAGAAGGTCTATGGTCCAGTCCAGATGAGTCATTAGTCGGACCGGACAATCCGCCAGAAGGAGGATGTCGTCCAAATAAATGATCAAACGCACCCCACGACTGCGGAGCGATTCCACTACAGGACGTAACAGTTTCGTGAAGCACCACGGTGCCGACGAAAGGCCGAAGGGAAGGACTTGGTATTGATACCAAGTCCCCTGCCACTGAAACTGCAGAAAACGGCGATGTGGATGGAAGATCGGGACCGAAAGGTAAGCATCTTTGAGGTCCAAACGAACCATCCAATCCCGTTCCCTCAAGAGGTCTCTCAACAGATGGATACCCTCCATCTTGAAGTGTCTGTAAACTACCCCCGCATTGAAGTCCTTCAGATTGAGGACCAACCGTGAACCTCCTCCCTTCTTGTCCACCAGAAAAATCGAGCTGGCAAATCCCTGCGGATGGCGGACTGTCGGCACAATGGCCCCCTTCAATACCAGAGACTTGAGTTCCTCTGTGATGAACTCCTGACTTTCCTTTGAGAAGTGAAGAGGGAAGGGAGGACGAGATTGGTGAATGGGATGATAGAATTCGATTTTGAATCCCTGAACCGTTTCCAGCACCCAAGCATCGCCTGAGATTGCGCGCCAATTGGCTAGAAAATGGCGGATCCTGCCCCCCAGAACAACACTGCATGCAGGAAGAAGTCTCACCTGAAGCGGCGGAATCTTGACGTCCGCCGGAGTAGCCACCTGAACCTCCTTTCTTGAACTGCCCACGTCCTTTCCTGGAAGGGTAGAAGTTAGACCGCTGGGCATAACCGGAATCCTGCTGGCCTCCCTTATGGGACTGGTTCCCACGTTGAGTGGATTGGTATTGACCACGGCCGGACGAACGTCCCCAATTTCGTCCGGCCTTGTTAAAAACCGGACGCATGGCCCGTTTTAAGGTGGCCTGTGCCTTGTCAATACTACTAAAAGTGCTGACAAAATGGGTGAGCTCTTTCAAAAAGGATTGACCAAAAAGAAGACCCTGAGCAGCAGCGCCTGCCTCCGAGGAAGAAAGTTCAGACAATTTCGGGTCCAGTTTCAGAAGAATAGAACGCCGGCGTTCACTTGAGAGGGCACAGTTGGCGTTCCCTAAAAAACAGACGGCTCGCTGTGCCCACTGAATGAGCTCGTCAGGATCGACAGTGGTAGACGCTTCTTTGGCCCGGAAGCCTAGATCCAACATTTTTGTGATAGGACCTAAGAGGTCCAAAACTTTATCCTGACAAGCCCGCCAGGAACGGTCTAGACCTTTTTTGGGGTCTTTGGAAAATTTGGTCATGTACGTAAGAATGGTAGGGTCGACCTCCGGCGTGTCCGCCAGGTTGTCCGCCAAATCTGGTCGCGGACACTCTGAGCGAAGACGCGCTCGTACATCTTTATCAAAAGGGTGTCTGATATACTGCTGAACATACTCAGCCACAGCCGGGGAAGGAAGCCAGGCGGAAGAATTCGGGTGCACAATATCTTCGGGCTCAAAAGTTAAAACAGGAGGCCGAGAGGAGGCATCCACAAAATGTTCTTTGCATTTACGTTTTTTGGGAGGAGGAGGCAAAACCTCCGACGAGGAGGAGGAAGCATCATGGTCGTCGCTCTCTACCAGTACAGGGACAGCCTTGGATTTAGAGGACAAGGACCGAGCCAACTTCCTGAAGTCCGAAGAATGGGGATTACCAGGAGATGAGGACTTCTTGGAGGGAAGCCAACCTTGCTGTTGCGCATATTGCGTCAAATGGCGCTTCAGGGGTGTAATGGCGCGAGCCATTGCCCTATTCATAGAGAGTTGTACCCCTTTGTCCAGTGCCTCAACCAGGTCCTGCTCAAAAAAGTCAGACCCCTCCTCCTCAAAGTCACCTTCCTCCTCGAAATGATAGGAGCCACTCATGATACACTGGGAGTGTAGTAAATCAGCCCACCAGGTGACAAGGAATCTGGTATGTCAGTGACACAGTCTGAGGGAGTGAAAAAACCTCACAGTCAGCAAGATAAGCAGGAAAAACTGCGTAGAACACAAGATTTAAAGCGTGGAGGGAGGCTTGCCGACCAAAAAATCACCACTCTAGGCAAAGCCTATGCAAATTCACAACCGGGACCTTTTTCCAAGCTCCGGCGTCGAAACGGGACAAGCTGACAGGCAGTGGGCGTATACGTCAACAGACGCGTTCAAGAGCCGGCGCTGTGTTGACAGAAAACACAGCTGCGCGAGGAAAAGCCCTTAGGGACAAAGGTCGCGCATGCGCAGACACGCGGCTCGCCCGACAGCCAAGGAGCCTGCTCGCGCTGAACGCGCGCGAGGCAGGACAGTCCCCAACTCCCTCCACTAAAATACGGGACAAACGGCAGCAAGTGCCCGACCCCGGGAGGTGACACACGCTCCCACCGACGCGCCGGCCGAGTGAAATGGAAAAACGACCAAGACGGCAGCAAGAGCGCGAAATAAGCGCCAAAGCAATATTACACAGCGCGCACAAAGCGGTATGAATTTAAACCAATAATACAATTTAAACAGGAATAGAATAAGAAGTTTGCACTTAACTGGCTGCGGAGCAGCAAAGAAAGAGGAAGTGGTTACCTCTGAGACTGTTTATATACTATGGGTGTACTCTATGGTTCATGAGTGACGTATTTTCTGTTTTTTCTTTACTGTAATGTGATTGGCTGCTATGTGTCAGTAAAGAAATGAGACTAAGCATAATCGGAGCCTCCTGTCCTGACATAGAATCTAAATACACTAAGGGCCTCACAAAAACTAAGAGTTTAGGGAACCTCGACCTTCTCCCGAACGTTCCATGGTGAAGTGCGCAGTTCGTAAGGACCGCGCCCTCCACATCAACCTGGCACCTGAAACCGCTGAAAGAGCTAGACCTCTAACCCGGTCCGGGAATAGCGGCTTCTCTTGCATTCCAATAATGGTTCTGGATTCTCCAACCATTGCGCTCTGGGTTGTTGCGGTTATTATTCCACCACGACCTCCATGTTACTGCTGCCACATTATGACCTCTGATTGGGGTTCTGACACTCATCGACTGCTATCAACGCCCCTCCGACTAACCACTGAATGCCGCGCTCTAATTGATACGCAATGCATCACCAACACAACTGACTATGACATCATCACCCACACGCATCCGTAACATGTGAAGTCACCACCCTGGCGTTGCAAGCTCACACTGAAACGTTTGAACTGAGCTTACCTCACGTTCCTTCCAGGTTCGAAGGAAAGCTCTGACCTGCTTCTTCAGTGTGGCGAAATGAGCTCCGATACACGTCCATGATCAACAACAAGGGTTTCAGCTGATAGTGGAGTATATGATATGCAGTCGAAGCTACATCTTCCAGAAGAGCCACTTGCCTAACTTGCTTGAACACAAGTGCTGATGAAAGTGGGTGGTGTAGTCAGAAGTTACTGGGCGGTATCAATGGGGAGTGCTCGTGCCAGTCTGTTGTACTCAAGATGGTTTTGACTTTACTGGCTGCGAGTAAGGGTTGCGACCGTTCGCTGAGAAAAAAAATACAGGCCATTTCTTCATTTTCACTACAAATGGACGGGACTTGATATTTATACAAATTTTATGTAACACCTCGTTCTTTATTTGAACCTGTCAGCTGTGCCTCTAATCATCACACACAAAGCCTTTAGGAGGTGATAGAGGGAATGTATGACACTCATTATGACACTGTTAATTAAGCACAATGAACTCAATGTACACTTTACCGACAGATTAAAAAATAGAATTGACCCGATTTAAAAATTACATCAGCACATTTTCTTTCTTAATTGTGCTTGTTTTATTTAGTGTTTGGGGAATCGTGCATTTTTATAAATGTAACCTTGGGAAGCTGCAGGTTGTTTTGTATGTATCACTTCTGCGAATGTTCTCCCTTGAGATTGGGGATACAGTCGGGGATTGTGCTGCCCTTGGTAGATATGTGTTAAATAACCGGATAATCACGCAATGTTCTTTTTAATAAAAAAATCCACTATTGCGAGGAAAAAAAACTGCAATGTATATTTTTGCCAGTAGCGTAGGCCGGTCTGTTTTTGCCTCCAGTAATGCACGCTATGTGCCAATTTGTGAGTTGTCTTTGGGAGTCAGTAATGTCTGCTCATTGTCCGTTAATGGGATCTGTTTGTGTCACTGATCCCTGCAGTGTGTTTGCACTGTCTGTGTCATAGTCCGTGCTCGAAGTCTGTGCGTTCGGAGTCAGAAATCCCTGCACTGTTGTTGTTCGCGTGGATCTCTCTTGCCGTCAACAACCTCTTATATGTGACTTCGCATGCTGTCTCTTTGGGTGTCAGTAAAGTCAGCCCAGTTTCTCGAGTCTTCGGTATTCCCACCTCTGTCACTGTGTGCACGTTGTTACTGTCAGTAACGATGTTCTCTGTCTGTTTACGGGGCGGACATGGATGCCAATAATTATTTGAGGTACTTATAATTGTCAGCAACTTCTGCTCTGTTTCTTGATGTCAGCAAGCAACCCCTACGCTATGGAAGAATCTGGGGTGTCTGTATAGGCGTCAGCCATATGTGCTTGGTTTCTGTTTGTTAAACAGATGTTAGTCCTAGTAATGCCTGCTCCCTGTCTTTTTGTTGTCTCTTGGGGTGTCAGTAACCTCTGCTCTGTGTGTGAAAGTGGTGTGCCTCTGTGTCCTTAATTCCTACTCTGTGTTTGATTGTTAGTAATGCTCCTATGGGTCTGATGTCTCTGGATGTAAGGCTGCTCTGTCGGTTTGCATGTTGTCTTTGATTGTAAGCCATTCACAATTTGGTTGTGTGGGTGTCTCTGAACCCTGCTCTGTGTTTACTAGTGATGACTGTGACGATAATGACTTTTTATCCTTATCAGAAGATTTCAAATTGTGCTCCTGCAGTAGACATGGGCTGAAGCAGAAATTGATCCCCCAACCTATTTATGTATCCCGAATTGTAAATTAAAGCAAATACAATGGGGCGTGCTGAAGGGGGTTTAGCACTGTACATATCAGTGGATCTTGACTTTAAAACTGAAGAAGTAAAGGTAGATCATGCCAATGTACGGGTGATAAAGGTTTGGTTTAACCAGTGACCCAAATTATTTTGTCCAGTGATTTTAATATGAACCTTTGCCAGGTTACGTCTGTGGATCATATAATGGACATTATTGATCACATGTGGCATGTGCCTCCTATCCTAAGTATTTTAACAAGCATTGGCATAGCCAATAGGTCTCGCTTTTGGCACCTTATAAATATTTAGTTATGCAGCACAATATCCTTGGTGCACCAACATTAACTGTTGCATTGTTAAACACTTTTAAGGTCCCAAAGGCGAGACTTATTGACTATGCCAATGCTTGCAGTGGGACCTTAATTTGGTCCTTTTTTTTCTTATGTGTGCTCCTTTCGAGCCTCTGCACAGTTGCCCCCGGCTGCTTCCGATCAAGACAGCCTTTCTTGTGGCGATAACATCTGCCCGGAGGGGGAGATAGTTTTAGGCGCTTTCTTGTACGCCTCCCTACATGATGCCTTTTCAAGACAAAGTGGTGCTTCGCACCCGTTCTTAATTTTTGCCGAAGGTTGTAACCCCATTCCATCTGGGTCAGTCTTACCATGGTGCCCACCTTCTTTGCTCCCCGCATCCCTCTAAGGAAGAGGAGCGTCTCCACCGCCTGGACTTAAAAAGAGCGTTGGTGTTGTACCTTGACCACACAAAAGAGTTCCGGGTGGATGAAAAACTCTTTGTGGGGTACATGGGAGCTAAGAAGGGTCAGGCACTGCAGATAAGGACCATCTCTCGATGAGTTGTTCTCTGAATTAAGATCTGCTATGCCATGGCTATGAGCAGCCCCTGAGGTATTAAGGGTCCATTGCACCAGGGAAAAAGGCTGCGACTACAACCTTGGCTCGGGGTGTCCCAGACCTGAACATCTGTCAGGCAGCAACGTGGGCATCTTTGCACACGTTTGCCAAGCACTACTGCCTGGACCGTCAGGTCCGGGGGGACAGGCATTTTGTTCACTTGGTCCTGCAGTACTTCCTAGTGTGAGAAATTGGCCCGCAACCCACCACCTGGAGAGAATGGTTTGGCTATCTAATTCAAAGGTAAGTAATCTGCAGCTAGAAGTCTCTATCAGATGAACAAGTTACTTATCTTCAGTAACACATTATCTGGTAGAGGCAATATCTAACTGCAGATTCCTTACAGGTCCACCCATGCCTCAATGCATTGCGGACTGATTTTGTTAGGGCTAGGGTTACTCCCCTTTTCAGGGTTCTAGGTTGCACTTGTTTTCGCCAGCTACTTTGTGGCTCTACACTTCTGGCATGGAAAAAGCAATCAATCAATCAATCAGAGTACTTTTAGAGCGCGCTACTTACCCGTGAGGGTCTCAAGGCACTGAGGGGAGGGGGAGCCGCTACTGCTGGTGGAAGAGCCAGGTCTTGAGGAGTCTTCTGAAGGTGAGTAGGTCTTGGGTCTGACGTAGGTGGGTAGGGAGGGTGTTTCAGGTCTTGGCAGCGAGGTAGGAGATGGATCTGTCGCCGGAGGTTGTTCGTTGGATGCGGGGGACATCGGCGAGGGTGAGGCTGGCGGAGCGGAGCTGGCGGGTCGGGGTGTAGAAGTTGAGTCTACTGTTCAGGTAGGTTGGTGCGGCGTTGCGGAGTGCTCTGTGTGCGTGGGTGAGGAGCTTGAAGGTGATCCTCTTATCGACGCCGAGCCAGTGTAGGTCTCTCAGGTGGGGGGTGAAGTGGCTGCGGCGGTGTATCGACCTCACTCACCTGAATACCAGGTACCACAGGAACGATGAGTCTCCTCTCTCCCCCACAGAGCAATCCTCCACACAGGGCAAACACTGATAGGGCGATTGCTCTCTAGGGGAAGGGGAAGGATACACCTCCAGGAAGAGAGGTGTCTTCTGTAGGGAAGGATGATTCTAGGTGGGTCGTGGATGTGGGAATGGGGTCTAAGGTTGGTCAGGACATCAAGGGAGTGCAATTCTGCCGGCCCTGGAGAAAACAACAAAAGAGAACCAACCTCCTTAATGCACAATACCCACTGATAGTGCTGTCTCAGAACAATACTCAGCAATATGTTGTACACAACTCACAAGTCTTTCTCTTACCCTTGAAGAAATGAAGTCACGCTTAGGATTACAGAAAAACAATGGCCTTGGAAAATCCCTCACTGGATCACCAAAGAGGAATCTCCATATAGTGACAGATGACCCTCTGGAATGATAGAGGCGATGCCGCCTGCTCCTGCTGTGCGCCTCTAAAGGATCTCCAAACAGGAAACTGAATATTCCCTTGGAAGGATGGAGGCGGTGCTGCCGGCTCCGGCCGTGCGCCTCTATGAAACACCTCGTGAGAAGCTGCCTGGTTGTCTTTTTTTATCCCCAGCTTGCTGCATCTCTCATTATCAGTTGTAGAAATAATACTCTGTCAAGTACTAAGGTGATGTATAGCTCACCCAGTCTTCTGCGATTACCTACAAAATGGTGAACAAACGTTAACCCTCAAGAGTATTTTCCTCCCCTTGGGTCATCGGAGGAAAGGGGTTTCTCAAACACGCCATCTCTTCTACGAGACTGCAAAGTTTACAGGTGTATATTGGGCAGAACGCACGCACGCCCCTTTTCACTACCTCGAACTACATTTAACAAGGCATCCGTTCTACTACAGAAAGGAGCGGCAACAGAGCAAACCGCCGCGTTTACCAATGTCTGAGAGGCGGCTTCTGCCCCGTTCATTACCTGTAAACGGCTACAGCCGTGTTAGTTATGCAAGGTGCAACGGCCGCTACGCTCCTGCCGCCGATCATCAGCCAAAGTAACAGCTCGGTGATGTCAGGGACCGGAACCCTGCGGAAAACACACACGAGGCACCAATATCCTTGAGGCGGCTCCTGCCGCGATACTTACATGAAACCGCTTCAGCCGCGTTTGTTCTGTAAGCGGCAATGGCCGCTACCGGGGACTTGCTAGAGAGGCTCCTGCCGCGGCACTTGAAATATCGGCCAAAAGAAAGGCTTGGTGATGTCAGGGGCCGGAACCCTGCAGAATACTCACACAATGCTCAAAAGGGAACAAGAACAGGAACAGAAGGGAAGGTACTCCGGGAAGCAAGGAACAGTTTCGGGGAAGGGCCTGGAACAGGGGTAATGCTTCAAAGCCAAGCACCGGCTCAGCAGAAGGGAGGGTCTTATATACCACCTCCCTTCCTTCGTTTCCACGTGGGGATTAAAGGGGAAGTACTCTCATGTACAAAGGAAAGAGTCACAAGTTTCTGCTCACTGCTAGCTCTCAGAAATGGTGGTAATGGTGGTGGCGTTGACGATCAGCCGGGCCGAGGCGTTTTGGATGCGATGTAGTCGTCGTAGGTGTTTGGCTTGGATTCCTGCGTAGAGTGCTTTGCCGTAGTCCAGTCTGCTCTTGACGAGGGCCTGTGTCACCGTTCTTCTTGTTTCGGTCGGGATCCACTTGTAGATACTGCGGAGCATGCGGAGGGTGTTGTAGCAGGAGGAGTAGACGGCGTTGAACTGTTTAGACATGGAGAGGGAGGAGTCGAGGATGAATCCTAGGTTGCGTGCATAGTCGGTCGGTGTTGGCGCTGCTCCCAGTGTGGTCGGTCACCAGGAGTCATCCCAGGCTGAGGGGATGGGTCAGAGGATGAGTACCTCCGTCTTGTCCGAGTTCAGCTTCAGATGGCTGTTCCTCATCCAGTCGGCGACGGCCTTCATTCCCTCGTGGAGGTTGGTTTTGGCGGTGTGCGGGTCCTTGGTGAAGGAGAGGATGAGCTGGGTGTCGTTGGCATAGGAGATGATGTTGAGGTCGTGTTGGCGGGCCACTTGTGCGAGGGGGGCCATGTAGACGTTGAACAGCGTCGCTGGGGGACGCCGCAGATGATGTCGGTGGCTTTGGATCGGAAGGGCGGGAGGCAGAAGCTCTGGATTCTGCCGGAGAGGAAGGACGTGGTCCAGTCCAAGGCCTTCTCTTGGATTCCGGCTTCTAGGAGGCGTGTCTTTAGAGTGCGATTGCAGACCGTGTTCAAGGCGGCTGACCGGTCCAGGAGGATGAGGGCTGACGTTTCGCTGTTGTCTAGTTGGCGCCTGATGTCGTCTGTGGCGGCGAGGAGGGCTGTCTCCGTGCTGTGGTTTCGTCTGAATCCGGACTGGGACGGGTCCAGGATGTTGTTGTCTTCCAGGTGGCGGGCCAGTTGCATGTTGACGATTTTCTCGATGAACTTCGCTGGGAACGGGAGCAGGAAGGAAGGCCACGTCTGGGGCGGAGGTGTCGAGCAGAAAGTACTGACGTCCGCATGCCTGGGTGGTGCCTATATTGGTGACCGCGACATCATAACCGAAGCTACCAATGCCAACAGGGACACGTAGGAGCCGAATGAAGCCACCCGACAGCACGTGCAAAGGGTATTGCTCGAGCAAAAGTTTCCAGATCCAGCCTGATGCCTCAGAAATTCAAAGGTAAGGAATCTGCAGATAGATATTGTCTCTACCTGATAAAGAAAAACCGAAGGAAAGTCACTTGTTCTTCCGTACTAGTTCTGGAAATTTAGGAGTTACTCTACGGGGCTTGTTTACAGGCAATTTCAGGCCTCTTAACCAGTTGTACAGCAGACAGACTAGTCTGTTCAAGACCAGGGGCACCAGTAGGAGCCGTACAGGGCACAAGGGCCTGCGGATATCCAATTTTTCCTCCCCTAGTCCAGGGGCTGCCAAGCTGCTTTAGTTTGCTCTTACCTATTCAAGCGTGGCTGGTTAGGAGGCAGGATCCTGAATTTCTTCTCTAGTTGGAGAGCTGTCATGTCCGACAGATGTTTCTTACATATTTTTCAAAAGGGCTATGCTCTTCCAAAGGTCCTCCTCTCTCCACCTTCTTTCCACACCAGAGCATCTTTGGGAGGACCACACTGCAATTGATGCAAATTCAATTAAATTCAAATGCTTTATTCGGTATATAAAATATAACCATGTAGCAAACAGAAAAAATAAAAGAGAATTTTACATTTTTAAAACTTTAAAAACACAGTTACCACACAAAATAAGAGTGTAAACATATGTCTCCTCAAAAGGGGTAAATGTAAACATATTTGAAAGAGTAAATCTGCGTCATTTAGTCAGGACATCTTAGCAAATAAATTAATAAATTGGTTCTATAGAACATTAAAAAGGTGTCGGAGTACATAAACCCAATTTAAAATGTAAAATTATGAAGCCGCCCATGAATAGTAATAGTACACATTTCATTATGGGTATATAGTTGCTAAATTCTTTTTAAAAATGATGAAAAACTGGCCATATTAAAACCAATACAGACAGTGACAATATACAAATTTGTTAAAAATGTTAAATATTCTGGATCATATAATCGATTTCCTACAAGAAATACATCTTAAAATGTAGGTAGCTACATGAAAACATATATCCGAACTTTTTAGTTCAAACATTAGCCGCAAAGCATCTGTGGTAGTTCTTTTGTTATATTTTAGGAACATAGGCTTTAAATATAATTTCCTTAAGGAAATATAAAACTTACAGAAAACCATAAAATGGCAGCTGCTCCGTTTAGATGTCCCGTCGCATGGGCAAGGCAAAACACTGTTCCTTCCAGTATGGGGAAAAGACACAAGATGGTGCACGGTACCTAATCTCAGCCGTGTCAATACAAAGCGATGGGAACTTCTGGTGACAGTTGTCCGGTATTGTTGTAGGCCTACTTTATCATTATGTTCATTATAGAATATGTATGTGCTTTGGCTTGCATATCTTACGGGCCTAGTCTTCTCTGCATTTTTCAAAAACAGATCTTTTAACTCCTTTTTAGAGAAAGGTACACCTAATTCCGGATTTTGGAAAGGGTCAAAATCATAAACGGACTTGAACCAGAACCGGATGTGTCTAAACCAGGGAATACGCATATGATGTTCCAGTTTTAAACAGTCCATAATTACAGTTTGGGTGAATTCTGTTTCGGTTTTAGACCATATAGACCTCCATAGGGAAAGTGGATGTAAGGTGGCTAAATCTCTGATAAAAGGTAAGCCCACTTCCCAATGTATGATCTCGATGGAAGCAGATGCCGGGGTACATAGTAAGCGATTCAGAAAAAGATTTTCCTGACGTTGAATCAGTTTACAGCTGTTAGTGTTTTGTCCCCATAATCCGGCCCCGTACAGTGCAGAAGACAGACATCTCAAAATGTATATATGGATCATTTCTTTTATTCTCCGGTTCCCCAGTTTAGTTGCAAATCTAAAGATGCTATTGGTGTTCCTGGACATTTTTAGCTGTACACATTCCTGTTCGCTGTTCCAGCCCCCGTCTCCGGAAAAGGTTATCCCTAAGTAGCAAAATTTCTTAACAGGTTCTAGCCTGACTTTATCTAAAAAGAAAGTCCTATTTTTTTTTCCCGCATGCCATTGTAAACGTTTTACTTTTGTTAATTACCAGTTTACGTTTGGCTATGAATGTTGAAAAGTTATCAATGAGATGTTGCAGACCATTTTGCGTTCGCGATAAAAGAACTGCGTCGTCTGCGTAGAGCAGAATTGGAATGAGTTTACCATCAATTATTGGTGAATCAGCCGCAGACGTTCTAAGTGCCACATCTATCTCATTTATAAACAGGGAGAACAAGAGTGGTGCTAGGACACATCCTTGTCTTATTCCTCTTTTAACTTTAAAGTAAGGAGTATACTCGCCGGCCATCCCAAAGCGTACTTTACATGTTAATATATCATATAATCTAGCAAGGAAATATGATGTCTTTGGGTGCTCACATGTCCAATAAAATGTGCCATAATAATGAATGTTCGACCAAATCAAAAGCAGAACTAAGGTCGGCGAAACATAAAAAAAGGCTTTCATCTTTGACTGTTGTATATTTATTAATGATGAGGTCGAGGTTAATGCATTGCTCCATGGTGCCAATCCCTCTCCTGAATCCATATTGTACAGGTGATAAAATAGATTCCTCTTCTGCCCATGTTTCCAGTCTTTCTAAGAGAACTCTACTTAGTACTTTTATAGATGAATCAAGGAGAGAGATGGGTCGATAGTTGCATGCCTCTGACCTCGAGCCCTTCTTAAAGAGTGGTACAATAATTGATTGCCCCCAGGTCATGGGAAGTTCAAATTCAATTGCTGCATTGAAGAAGCGTGTCAGAATGGGTTCCCACAGATCTGCCTCGTGTTTGTATAGGTCTATGGGCACGCCATCCGGGCCGGGAGTTTTACCGCCATTACTCTTCTCAAGTCCTACCTGAACCTCGGTTAGTGTAATAGATAGAGGAATGATTGGCCACAGGCCGGAGGTATCTGTAGACAAAACGTCTGAGTTAAAGACTTTGGAAAAGTGTTCTATCCATGCTTTACAGTTAACATTGGAAGTTACTGCGGGTATAGAATCGTTCTTTAAAAATGGACAATTGATAATTTCCCACAATAATTTACTATTTTTAGTGGCCGCGGCCATATCCAGGTTTTGCCATGCCTCGTCTTGTAGCTGTTTTTTCCTTAATGCTATCATTGTTTTATAATGATGTCGCTTTTCCTTAATTGTTTCCGGCTCCCTTGGTTTTATTTGTAGGGCAAGACAAGGCTTCAGAACAATCTTTGTTAAACCAGCCCAGTTGTTTTGCTCCAGGTTTATAATTCTTGCCAGTCAAAAGACCCTCTATTATTGCATTAATCCTGTTAATCATCTGTAGCATGATTTCATGGTTGATCACGTCTTTAAGGCAGTAGCTTATTTCAACTTTGCATTTGGCATTTACCTCTGCTAGAATTTTATTAGGGTTGACCTTTGCCCACTTGATTCTAGGTCCGTTTGGTCTACAGTTCATGATGTCCTGTATCGGTTTACTGTGGGTTTTGGTCTTTGGACCCCAGCCTACTAATGTGAGTGAGATACTATTGTGATCACTCACTGCTTGTTTCTCTATCCATAAATCGCAGTAGGCGGTGCCATTCGAGGCTAGTATGTGGTCAATATTGGAATTAAAGTTCCTGCCTTTGAAAGTTGGGCATCTAATATTGCCCCTCTTTTTTGAACAATCCAAAAGTTCTAGGTCTAGTTTGGCAGCTAGGCTATTTAATGCCCGCCCATATGTGTCATGTGGGAAATGATTATATATTATGGCGCTTCTCTCCTCCTGATCATAGTTGGTGCCGCAGATCCCCTTATTGGCATCTGCACAGACTTGCAAATTAAAATCTCCCACCCAGAGTATTAATGGGCAAACCTTATGTTCAGCAAGTAATTTCTCTATTGCTACATCTATATCATGTACCACAGTGTCTCTGCTGGCGTTGAAAATATTATTATAAAAATTAATAATCAGTAGAGCATTAGTTTTTTGGTGCTCAAGGCAGGTTATAAGTGCATAAGGGCCAACGTCAATGCGTTTGCCCAGTTTAAATTCTGTGAGCCTAGTTGAAATTAGGGTCAACAGGCCACCCTTAGCCCTACCGGCAATGGAATCTACAGCATTTATATAGAAAGATGTATATCCTTCAACATTAATTTGCTCCCTGTGCCATGTCTCTTGTAGACATATTATGTCATGACCTTGGGTAATAAAGTTATTCCAAAAGGGGGTGTTAAATTTGTTATTTATACCAGCTATATTCCACGTTATGACATTTAGTCCATCTCCATCTTCGCATACTGTTTGGTGTAGGAGTGATGACCTGGGACTAGTTATATGAGCATGCTCAATTTCGGGCATATTATTACATATTGATGATGATGCATTTGCCTCTGTAGCAATGATTGTTTCCTGTCTACTTTGGATTCTGCCCTGGTTGGTAACGGGAGCTTCATTATAAATTATGTCTATAGTGATGTTGTTTCTCCTGTTGTATGCTTCTCCCCCAGTAATATACTGAAATGGCATGTCCACGCCCTGCTTTACTTCAAAGCCTTCTTTTTGCCCAACTTCATGACATCATGTATAACTTGGGACTCTTTGGGTGTTTCCAGGAGCACCCCAAGTTTTATATCCCTTCTAGTGGTATTAGTATTAGGCCCAGAAGCGTCGGGGGTTTCACTATTGTATGACAGTCAGTCTACCCCCTCTAAGTTTGAAAATAATTCAAATCGATTTGATAGGGGTAGTTGAAACATAGGGATTAACTGCATACGGCTCCCTTCTGTATACTTGTCGCGAGGGAAAAGATGGGCCAAGTTTTACACCAGGATAAAAATAATGTAAGTCTATAGTTTGGATATCGAGAATAGAACAAAAGAGAGCAACCCTGCCTTATGATATAGTGGTCCCAAAAATGAGATCCAGACAATATAAACGGGGTGATTTATCTAAGAGCCAGCATTGCACATAACAAGAAACGGGTCAATCCAAGTATACTCAAAGAAGATTTTTTAGAATATATATATATTTTTTATTTTTTTGTCTTCTTTGAATTAATGTAGCAAAAGGTACAAAAATTGATTGCATTGTTTAAATCCACATTATATTTAGAACATCAGGAACATACATGGTAAGGGGAGAGATAAAAAAGAGGAAAATTCATCCTATGGCATAGCCTGCCCAGTAACATACCACACTGCATTCATACTCTCAAGCTTACTTATTCCAATTCACTCAACCTAGTATTCTTTCATTCAACTTTCATTCATTCATATAGTCCTGGTGTGTGCAACACAAAGATGGTAAATTTGTTGCATAAATCAGAATGTTATTCCAGGAGGCAGATGACATATAAAGGAGTCCTGATGAATATAGGTCAGTATGCCGTATTCCTGGAAACGCAAGCCGACGCGCGTTTCGGTGACTGGCCAGTGGGGCCACACCTTCGTCAGGGCTAGGGGTTGTTTACTGGGAGGGGAACAGGTATAAAATCTGGAAATAAAAACAGTATCTTAGATTTTTGTTCAATGTACACAATACAAGTTTAGATTATACAAACATGCATTTTCTATTTGTTTAATACATTTTACATTTTTAGTCAAACATTGGTTATTAGTATGATAACTGTGTGGTTGACTTCTTGTGGCTGTGCAATGCCAAACTACCTAGTGACACTCCCTAAGACAGACTCCCGGTCGGGTGAGGTCTGTTAGAGGCAACTTGATAACCTTAGCTAAGTGAACCATTGAGTACATTTCATGACACCTCTCAAATTCAAACTGTTTAAGTTTCCCTCATACATATACACATTCATTCTGGCGCGCATTGACTGAGTTTTCGCAATTGGAACTATGATCCATTGAATTAGATCAGTTATAGAGGATCTGGAGTTTATTTTTAAGAGACCCAACCTCTATTTTGAAAATATCATTCACAATCTAGTATTATACTTACATGATGTGTGTCAGAGCAAGGGGATTACTGGCATAATTCGTTTGGAGGGTAGAGATTTTCAAACTTTAACAAGGAAAAAGAGAACACGATGTGTTTAAGCATAACATATTATTCCTCAATCTTAAGAAATGTAACTGGTAAGACAAAAAAAGAAGATTGAGTGATATATTACCTATATAGTAATCCTAATCTTAGGGGAACAGGTACTCGTGGCCGGAAGACCTAAGGACAAGGAGAATAACGCTCTCTGATTCCATTCATACTGGGTACTGGGTACTGTAGTCCTGTAGTCAAAATAAAGTTTAATTCAATTAGAGCCTGATGGATTTGATGTTGGTTAGGGCACTGTTTCAAGTAAGAAAATCACAGGACGACATGTTTTTTTTTTTTCTTTTCTTTTTTTTTTTTTTAATTTTTTAGTTGTAGTTCAACCCTCCATTTTTACTTTCAGACACAGTATTTAGATATGGACTCCAATGTTTAATTTTAAATACGATCGAAAACAGCCTGAGGTCCTATGATCCTATGTTGCAGGAAGAGATAACAGTGCAATTAACGAATTACCTGAAGGGTTCTTAAGTCTGCTCTCCGATGAGAGTGTATAACTGATAAGATTCCAAGGGACAAGTATGTGGCTTTCGGTAAGGGTTCCTAACAAAAAAGAGGAGGGCTAGTTATGGCCAAGATCATACTAGAAACACTATCCGTCCTGAAACCTAAGAGGTTAAACACCAAAGGTTCCGTTACCTAAATGGTAAAGCCGCTTACCGGAGAGCAGTTAAGATCGTTCTCACGGGGCGCTGTGCAGTAGATACAATTCCGTAAACGGCGGGCGAGTGGTTGTAGGTGGAGCGTTGCGCCGTAGTTACTGCTATGTGAGCGGCGAGCGAGTGGCTGTTGGTGGGAATTCCTAACGGGAGATAGAAGGCCAATTATATACATATAATTTGACTTGTAATCTACAGGAATTCCGCGTGAGCAGCGGGATATTGGGGTATACACATACCTTAAAGTGGTAGTGAATCGTCCTTCACTGGGATTCCGTCGACTCCACCGGTCGACCAACCGCAACGGGAGACAGGACTCTCACCCGTTTAGTGCCTGTTCTCATTTAAATAAGCAGTTCTCCGCGCCTCTGGTGAGAAGGATCAGCTGTGCTAGGGCTGTGAACATAAATGACAGACCTAATTCTTTCAGTTGGCAGGCGGCGGCCATCTTGAGTGAGTGAACTCTTATTTCTTTAACAAAATTCGGTTGGTTCGGTTCATTATCTATATAAATCAAGTTTTAATTTAAACGGTCTTGATATTTGCATGACGTATATTTGGAAAACCATGGCACCATTTAAATAAGCAGTTCTCCGCGCCTCTGGTGAGAAGGATCAGCTCTGTTAGGGCTGTGAACATAAATGACAGACCTAATTCTTTCAGTTGGCAGGCGGCGGCCATCTTGAGTGAGTGAACTCTTATTTCTTTAACAAAATTGGGTTGTTTCGGTTCACTATCTATATAAATCAAGTTTTAATTTAAACGCTCTTAATATTTGCATGACGTATATTTGGAAAACCATGGCACCAAGGTATGCCATAGTTTTATTTTCACTTGTGCGGGCCTCATTTAAACATCAGGGAGCCAGTCCATTGTGTTGGTCCACTTTATAGTCACCCATATAATATTGGAAATAAGTCCAATATAAGAATTCTGCCAGATAACAAGATTTTTTCTCCCTATTTCAAAATCATGTAACTTGAGGTTGTTTTTACAAGAATGCCTGGTGCCAAGGACATTCTTCGTTCAGTCCCTTAGTTACAGCATTCAAGAAAAAAATCCAAAACACCTCTCGTTTTTTTCGTAGGCCCACAGGATCAGTTCCTGGGCCGGTTTTTATTTTTTTCCAGGATGAACCAGCGAAGTTCCAGTTCTTTGTGTTCTTTTTCTAGCCAATGTGCTACAATAGGGGCTGCAATTTTTTTGTTCCTGATGTTTGACTTGTGTTCCCCTATTCGCACTCGACATTCTCTGCCTGTTTCCCCGACATAGGGGAGATTATATGGACACAATATCAGATATATGATATTGCTGGTACGGCAATTGGTCATAGTGGCATTACGTCGTACTGATACCGTACGAGTATTGGTACTGACAATTTCTCCCACAATAGCCTGTGGGCAAATATGGCATGTCCCACATTTGTGGTTGCCATATATAGGTTCCAATCTAGTTATAGTAGTTTGGATATTTTCAGATATTTCCGGTATTTTGCCTCTTACCAGGTGATTTTTCAAATTGTTTTTTTTTTTTTAAGGCAAATATGGGTCGGCTCAAATGTGTCCTGTCATTCTCCAAATTCAGAATGTGCCAACTCGAATTGATGGCTTGTCTAATTCTGTGATTCATTTCCGAGTGGCGGGTGATGCATACTAGCTGGTTTGTTTTTTCAGGGTTTTTTGATGTAAACATCACCTCTCTGTTTGTGTACCTAGCCCGTTTAAAGGAGTCTTTGATCAATCTAGCTGGATAACCTCGAAAAAGAAGTTTTTCCCGTAGGATATCAGCTTGGGTCAGGAAGTCACGCATATCAGAGCAGTTCCTTCTGATACGAAGGAACTGGCTGTATGGGATACTATCCCTCTGACTCCGAGGGTGAAAGCTGGAATACTGGAACAGGGTGTTCCGTGCCGTAGACTTGGTGTATAGGGATACCTTGATGGTGTTTTCGTGATGTTCAATCCAGATATCCAAAAATTCAATTTTGGATGTACTGGTATGGCTGGTAAATTTCAAATTGGCATCCGCCGCATTGAGCCATTCGATGAATTCAAAGAGTTGTTCTTGTGCCCCCTTCCAGATGAAAAAGATATCGTCAATGAACCGTTTCCAGTTCTTGACGTTCCCATAGAAGGGGGCCATTTCGTTAAAGATGTTAATTCTTTCAAATTCTCCCATATACAGGCATGCCAGTAATCCCCTTGCTCTGACACACATCATGTAAGTATAATACTAGATTGTGAATGATATTTTCAAAATAGAGGTTGGGTCTCTTAAAAATAAACCCCAGATCCTCTATAACTGATCTAATTCAATGGATCATAGTTCCAATTGCGAAAACTCAGTCAATGCGCGCCAGAATGAATGTGTATATGTATGAGGGAAACTTAAACAGTTTGAATTTGAGAGGTGTCATGAAATGTACTCAATGGTTCACTTAGCTAAGGTTATCAAGTTGCCTCTAACAGACCTCACCCGACCGGGAGTCTGTCTTAGGGAGTGTCACTAGGTAGTTTGGCATTGCACAGCCACAAGAAGTCAACCACACAGTTATCATACTAATAACCAATGTTTGACTAAAAATGTAAAATGTATTAAACAAATAGAAAATGCATGTTTGTATAATCTAAACTTGTATTGTGTACATTTAACAAAAATCTAAGATACTGTTTTTATTTCCAGATTTTATACCTGTTCCCCTCCCAGTAAACAACCCCTAGCCCTGACGAAGGTGTGGCCCCACTGGCCAGTCACCGAAACGCGCGTCGGCTTGCGTTTCCAGGAATACGGCATACTGACCTATATTCATCAGGACTCCTTTATATGTCATCTGCCTCCTGGAATAACATTCTGATTTATGCAACAAATTTACCATCTTTGTGTTGCACACACCAGGACTATATGAATGAATGAAAGTTGAATGAAAGAATACTAGGTTGAGTGAATTGGAATAAGTAAGCTTGAGAGTATGAATGCAGTGTGGTATGTTACTGGGCAGGCTATGCCATAGGATGAATTTTCCTCTTTTTTATCTCTCCCCTTACCATGTATGTTCTTGATGTTCTAAATATAATGTGGATTTAAACAATGCAATCAATTGTTGTACCTTTTGCTACATTAATTCAAAGAAGACAAAAAAATAAAATATATATATATATATATATATTCTAAAAAATCTTCTTTGAGTATACTTGGATTGACCCGTTTCTTGTTATGTGCAATGCTGGCTCTTAGATAAATCACCCTATTGTCTGGATCTCATTTTTGGGACCACTATATCATAAGGCAGGGTTGCTCTCTTTTGTTCTATTCTAAGTTTCTTCCCTCCTACAGCCTGCCTACATCCTTAAAACCCATTGGGGAACCCCCTTCTTTCACTTATAGTTTGGATATCCCCCTCTCTTCCATACCTAGGTTCCCTACGAATAAAGTCGAACACCCATGGATCTTTGAAGCTGACGATGATACAGTCTCCCTCTAGGTCTTTAGCACTATTCTCTATCCAGTTTACCCTCCTAACATTTAGTATTTCCATACTAGGAAGGGAGGAAGTGTTCTATTGGCATTGAGCCAATGTATAACTTTGTTCTTGAGGTCCCTGTGTGTTTCCCGTTTCTCAGTTCCGATCCCACGAACTCCCACCATGATAATTGTGTAGGGAATTGATTCAGGGGAGAGATTTACACAGGGACTTCATTGTGAAGTGTGCTTGTTAGTTTTGGGGCCCTGATCTTTAGACTGGTTTTCCGCTGTTTGAGCATTACATTCAGGTTGTTTCTTAGCAGTGGCACCTGCCCTCACAGTTTTATTACTAGCAGCCCCTGTTGAATTAGTGTTTGGCATGCTTTTGTTAGTAGCAGTTGTAGCAGGTTGAGGAACTAAAGGTGCTGTGGTGTTAGTTCGCAACGTAGTGCTGTTGTTACTGAGGACAATAGTTGGTGGGGCAGGAGTAGGTAGTAAGCCTTTTGAACTCTTTAGGACAGTTGTTATAGTATCTAATCTGGTTATATTTCCAGAAATTAAATTTTCCAAGTGGTCTATTTTGGAATGTAATTATTTTGTCCTTTCAAGTAGTGGCAGCACAAGAGATCTGACCAGTTTTTCCATTTTTTCTAGGAGCCTTTCTTCACTACAGCCTTGGGTGACTGGTTGGGGTTTATCAATGACTATTAGAGGTGAAATAGGGGGCTGTTCAGTCTGTCGAGGCGCCCTTTGTACTTTTCTGCGCCTCTTTGCTATGACTTTCTTGTGTGGACTTGCTCCTCTTTTTCTTTTGCATGGAGGGTCAGTAGTACTAATATTAGTAGTTTCAGATGTCACAGTATTAACAGGTGCTAAAGTCGCAGGTGCGGGTGACCACAGTACTTGAATGGGTGATAGGGGTGGTGAGACGCTTGAAGCGCGAGTAACCAAACTGGATGGTATAGAATTAAGTAGTGAGCGAGCCTCAGCGTTATCCGTTTCTTCATGTGTTATTTTGGATACTGGGCTCAAGATAACTAGTGGTGTGTTACTTAAGACTGGTTCTGGTGTAGCAGACGAGCCAATCTTGCCAAGGGAGGAGCGTTTCCCCATCAGCAAGTCTAACGACAGGCGCTTCTCAACTAGCGCTATCTCTTTCTCGATAACCACTTTAGCCCGTGTCAGAAATTGATCGATAGTACCAGTTGCCACACCCCCAGTTGATTCAATGGTGACCTTACGGTCCTTCCTAGTTGTTCGTACCATAGTGTAACTATGGGAAGTAAGCACACGTTAAACAAGTATGGAAACAAAGTATAAGTACCTAATTGGTATAGTCTGTGTCCTACACGTAAAAGGGGTGGCCCAGCCCGGCCTCCTATGGCCACAGATGGTCCCGCCCTTGTCCCGGGCTTCTCCCGGCGACGCCCGCGCGCGTCCCGCGACGCGAGAGTGCTCGCGGTCTTTTGTGCGCCACTGGGCGCGTGGTCAAGTGGGCGTGTACCTCTGTGCTGCTGGGAAGTGTAGTTTCCCCCGCTCGGCGGCCGCTCCCAGGATCCAACAGAGGCGGTGGCGGGGGTAACCAGCAGCAGTCCGTGGCAACCAGCAGGGTTTCAGGGAGAGTCCAGGTGAGTCTTTACTCGCAAAGCAACAGCCAAAAAGAAGCCCGCTCTGCCGCAGTGCTCGCGGTCTTTTGTGCGCCACTGGGCACGTGGTCAAGTGGGCGTGTACCTTTGGGCTGCTGGGAAGTGTAGTTTCCCCCGCTCGGCGGCCGCTCGCAGGATCCAACAGCGGCGGCGGCGGGGGGGAAACCAGCAGCAGTCTGTGGCAACCAGCAGGGTTTCAGGGAGAGTCCAGGTGAGTCTTTACTCGCAAAGCAACAGCCAAAAAGAAGCCCTTGATGCAAAAGGTCAACCTTTTGTTCTCCTTTGGGTACCATTGAATAGGTACCCGACTTGGAGAGTGGGGAAGGGTGCTACTTCTTCGTTCAGAAGGATGGGAACCTCAAGCCTTTCATGGACCTTTGCCCCCTTAATTTCTGTGAGAGGACAAATTCAGCTGTGGACGATGGAGACTGGTTGGTGTCTTTAGACTTGCAGGACCAATGGTAAATGTGTAAACAGGTAGGTGCCGGGACAACTTGTTTAGGTGGGACAATTAAAACTATTCCTGGACACCTTGAATGCTAACGGTGGACTAGAAGCTCTAATTCATGATGGTAATTAAATATATGGAAGTGCAGTAAACGTAGGTAGTGCCACCATGTTGTAGACAGTCATAATTAAGTGCTAGTATTTATAAATAGGTGCGGGTGCACGGCACTGGCAAACACCGGCACAAATTAAGCACTGTCAGGATGCATATTTCCATATACCCATTCTCCTGTCACACAGGGTGTACCTGTGGTTCAGGGTGAGCCAAGACCATTTTCAGTTTGCCATGCTCCCAACGGCTTATCTCTGCTCCTTGGGGAAAAACCAAAATGATGGCAGTGGTTGCTGCCCATCTTCGAAGGTCAGAGTGACATGTGTTCCTGTACCTCCACTACTGGCTGCTGAATGCCTCCTTGCTGTGGTCATCCAACTTTTGGATGACGGTCGAACGCCTGATTTTTTTTTTTTTATAACAAATTTTTATTAGATTTTGGCACAAAACATACATCAATTGGAACAATTCCCATCTCCCCCCATCATACATAAGTGAGTCCGTATCGTGGAAAACTAGATACTGGCCCCCAAAGCGATCCTGATCGGCAGGATACAACCCTGTAAAGGGCATTCCTATCCAATCCGCTGATTCCTTAGCGCATAAAGGGAATATGAAGTTGGAATTTAACACCCCCCTCCCGGTCCCCGCCATCGGTGCATCGTTGTTGGGACAGTCGTTGTGGGTCTGGAGCATCGGAGTAGTCAGTTAGGGAATCATGCAGTGTACCTGTCGTGTTATAGGGATGTAGTCCAGTCATTGTATCAATCTTCTGAATCGCTTCGTGTATCATAGTATGACGGTCGAACGCCTGATGTCATTTCTGTTCACCATAAACGAGGTAAAGTACCACTTAAGCCCCACTCAGAGGTTTCCATTCATTGGCGTAGTTCAGTCTACAATGACAGGGGCCTTCCCTCAACTTGAAAGAGTCTTGGACATTCAAGATATGACCCCAATGTTTAAGGATCAGTTCTGGGTTTCGGTGCGAATGACTCTGAAGCTTTTTGGAATCATGTCCTCTGAGATCCTCCTTGTTCCGAATACCAAATTACACATTCGGTCCCTGCTGTGGACAGTGAGGCCCCAGCATCAGGGCTTCTTGAACAACTCCATTCAGATATCAAAGTTGATGTCACAGGATCTGCCTTCCCCACCTAGAGTTCACTGTGGTGATGGATGGGTCACTGCTCGGTTGTGAGGGCCATCTGAGGGAAGTGGAGAGCAGGTGTCTCCTGTCTCAGGCTGAGAATCACCTGCGTATCAACCTTCTGGAGCTTCAGATGATCCATCAGGCCCTGAAAGCTTTCCTGCCATTCATCAAAGGGAGGCAGGTGCAGGTCATCAGGGACAACTCTACTGCCTTGTTGCACTGCAACAGCCAGACCAGTGTGGGGTCCTGGACCCTGTGCTCAGTAGCACATCTTTCTGGCCACCAACCAATTAGCATTGTCACTGGATGCTAAAGGGGATGAGCAAAGTAGGTGTGATCCAGAAGATCACAAGTGCTGTCTCCATCCAGACGTCGTGCAGGTTTTTTTTAGAAATGGGGAACAACCTTGTTAGATCATTTCTTCACCATCGGGAATGTGAAAACATTCATTAAGAGATGTATTTTGGATGGAATGGCATGTGGGACTCCTGTATGCACTCCCACGAAGACCTCTTCTAGCTCCGGGTCTGAAGAAGACCAGGACAGACCAAGTCATCCTAAATGCCCTAAAATGGTCCAGAAGAGTGTGGCTACTAGAGCTCCTGAGCTTGAATATTTTTCTCCAAACAGGTTGCCACTTCTGGAAGACCTTTTGTCTCAACAACAGGGCTGGGTCATGCACCTGAGTCGCCATTATGTGCACCTCCATGCATGGAGATTGAATGGCGGCACCTGAAAGCCTTTGAATTGCCAACCAAGGTGGTTGATTAGTTCTTACTGCTAGACGCTGTCCATATAGTTCTCTGTGGTGCACTGGGAGAAATGTATTGCCTGATATGGGGTCTGACAAACAGACCCATAGCAGGTCAACCTCTCGGATGTTCTTTTGTTTGTTTTATCTTTGGCCCTGCAAGGTCTTGCAGTAGGTACTCGACCTTTCACTGTTTACGGTACGAACCGTCCTTGTTTAAGTCACCGGTTGTAATGCGTTTTATTAAAAGTTTTACACTCAGCTTTTATATCGACTGCACTGGGGGACAGTATATCTGTTTGTGGCATTTTCAGGTGCAGAAAAGGCTTGGCAATGTAAAAAGGACCTTTGCCAAAAAGGACTGGGTATGTGATCTTAGTGTTGTGGGTGATGTCCCATCACACAGCAGGGAGACTAGCAAAGCTTTGCCCCCAGTCATGGCTACAGGCAGAAGTCTAGCAGACGTTCCACTTTTCACACAGCCTGTCTGGCTGCTTGGCAGATGGCACATTTTTGGGGGACTCAACCTTCCCTTCTTATGGTCTTTTTTCAGACACCAAATGTAATTTAGGGTCTAGGTTTTGGAAGGTTTATGTTGGAGTTCTGATTATTTTAAATGAGCTCCTTTTCATCATGAATGAGGTCTGTCACAGCAGTCTTGGTGAATTCCTTTCCTCTTCATGTCTTCACCAGGCAGGTCTAGACTTCCCAAAAGGGAATCGAAGGTCCTCTAAAATCCTTGAAGCATGTTTACTCAGTGTACACTCTCAGCACACTTACTTTCGATTATAGATACGTGTATGCATTGTACCCTTACATGTAGCAATGCATCCAGCACACACACTCAGTCTGTGTGCCTTGTTTAGCACTTAAGCTTTCCTATTTTTAACCAGGGTGTGTTTCAACAAACGCACTGTCAGTACACTCACTCAGTATGTGTGCGCTGCACAACTCTTCACCCTTACCGTCCATCACCACCCCCTTTTGTACGACCCCTGCGTCTGCCACTGAGCTCTCCTACTAACGAACCCATATCACAACTCAAGGCCTCCAACTACCTGAATGTATGTTTTAAAGCATGGGCAAAGTGGGCAATTGCCTAGGCCCCCACCTTCCAAGGTGCCCCCTGCAAAGGTAATCTTTGTCTCGCTAGTTTACCTCTATTTCTATATTCAAACTACTCTTCTCCTTGCCTACCGCATTCTCTCTCTGCCCAGTGTCATCTTAAGGATTTTTAGATCCTTAGAAAGATATATTTCAACCATATGTGAAAGCAATTTCTAAAATATTTGCTTGGTATCATGCAGGCTACAAGTAGCCCAAAAGTTGGTAGTAAAATTCAAAGTTGTTACCAACAAGCGGCCGCAAAATACGTCTTACCCATGGCCCCAAAATCCTTAAGACGACACTGATTACCTGCATTATGCACTCCTTCTTCTATCTCTTCATCCGCATATATGATGTCTCTGCAGCGGATGTGTCATGTGTTCTGCCTGGCTGACGCCTGCATGTCAACATTTCCCTGTACCCGAAACCCTTTGACTGTTAAACATATGCTCTTTCTGACCCCTGGTAGGAAGCTGGCTCTCTATATAGTGCACTAAAAAGAAGTACACTGTGTAGAGTCCAGTGGGCAGATTACAGAGGCTAAAATAGATAATACTAACTCTCTCTTTTGTCGTAGTGTGGGCGAACAGTTACCCTTATCAGTATAGTGCTAACCATTTGTTTCACTCACAGAGTTAATAAATGAGACGAGACATACACTCAAAGAATAAACCCGAGGCCAAATTAGAAAAATACTATTTTTTTATATATTTTGTGAAACCAAGATTTTTGTTAAAAAATAATTATTGTTTGTGTTAGCAATTTTTACAAGTAAGAAAATATTTCAAAGTTGTGCGCCTTTATGCACAATGCAATCTTATTGAAGGAAAAGTCATAAATGTATAACGGTTAGTAAAGTCGGTTTCAGGGGTTCACCATCTGGGTTTTGGGGAATAGTGGGCCATGGTCCAAAGTACTACCAGCAGTTCATCAGGAACTGCCCGGATTTCACCAGGCTGACCAAAAAGGCTTGGGTCGAGAGAAGCTTGAACTTAGCAGCAGAGAGGGGCCCCCGCCATGGCAGTCAGTTTGAGTCTTGATTGAAACAGATTATTATCGAGGTAGGCTCAGTCCTAAAGCAGTTTTCTTCAAAACTCCTTGCAATCTAGTAAAACTAAATAATCTAGTTTTAAGGAACTAATGTAAAATTTCATGTTTCATCAGAACTTCATTTGAAATTACTTCGCTCGAATGCTTTGATCACTGTTGAGAAATTTGGAAATACAAATCTGTGCCTTTTACAGTGTGAGGTAGGAATTTATACATTCAAGGTCTACCAGTGAGGTTTACGGACGCTAATAACACATGTGCTGACTATTCCCAATATGTGTTCATCTATCCACAGAGTTTCCATGCTTTCCTATGAATAGAACATCGAAATGTTGGAAGGAACATTAAATTACAGGAATAACTAGGTGTCTAGTGTGGAGTATAAGAGAGAATTATTGAAATATAAGGTTCAGAGTCACTGACACCTATTCCCCCTTTGTTTGTATTTTACGTTTTATAGTGAAGGCCATTTCCAGTCCACGTCCTGATGAGAACCCTTGAGCAGCTTTGGGTTCGAAACGCGTTGACCCTGTGCTGAAGCAAGAATAATAATGGGCATTACAGGGAATGACTTATGGGATGTGTTCCCCCTGATAATTCGACCCTCTGTACCAATATTCTTCAGCACAGCAAACAGCCAGGCCTTGTCTGAACTATTCACTGTCCTCTTGTTTATGTATATATCACATACGGACTGATGCCCTCTAAACTAAGTAGTTGAAGGCATTTCACTTTTTATATGGTGTCTTTGTTTGATACAGATGTTTTGTCATTTATTTATATTTTGTCTTTTTTTGAATTTTGAATGTCTATGTATTGAAGGTGTAAAAAGTGTTACAACAGTGTTGTTTTTTGGATATCACGTCATGCTTTGAAAAATTCAAAAAGTTAAAATGATTAAACGAAAATTGTGCTCACTTAGGATTTGTGTGCTAGGTGGGGTATGAGATTGTGAAAATAACCTATCTGGTCACCCTTTTGTTTAGCAAGTTAGAGTAGTCCAGGCCAGGTAGGATAGGACCCAAGCCTTTTTGTTCACTCTGTTAGTAGAGCGAGCATCCGCTCGTAAGGCTAGTACTACTAAGTATATTGTACCTTTGTTCCATTTAGTGGACCCAGGGTGGGTGTTCTACCCTGGGGTATTTAATATGTCCAAAAAAGACACTTTGTCATTCAGTGAGGACCACATCCAGAAACTTCTCTCAGACTCCACGTTGTTTTCATCAGTTACCTTGAGCAGCACAGCTAAACAACAGAATGTAACAGACAAATTGATTAGGCTACAGAAAAAACATGTGAAAACTGAACTTCATGGACATTTTCTACTCGCCAATTTGAAAGCAGGGACCATCCCGTGGGGCCTCCAGATCAAAAATGTCCCAGTGATTTTTACTGACGATCCAGTGTATAAGAAGGGGTTCAACTGCATCAGCACTAAATGCAGCAGAGATCCAATGGTCCATCCATTGAGACAGCACAGATAATTTGCAAAAAAGAGACAGAAGAGATTGAAGAACAATTGCAAATAATTAGGGACAACCATACTGACTCTGAAGCGAAGTTACTCCTTGAAAAAATCGAAAAAGAATTAGCCACATTTAAAGATCATACAATCAATTTCAAGACTAACAAATTTGAAAAAGATAAGAAAAGTTTCAACCTTGAAACTGTGTACCCTTATCTCAAGGACCATTTTTACACACGGCCGGACTCCACTAGATATCTAACATCATATCAAGGTAGATCAAAGAAAAAGTTGCTTACCTTCTCTGAAACATCATCTTCGGAATCAACGGGGGATTCGGACCCGGGGGAAGGACCAACGAAAGAGGCCTTTTGTAGGACAGGGCCAACAACAATCACGGAGCAGGTTCAAACCTCAACAATGGGAAATGACAACACGCAGACAGCACTACAAGTCTTAAATAAATCACCCATCATCAATTGATCTAATCGAGTCCTTTCAAAGGTAGAAATTGAGGTGTTGGAATTGGGGCTGGCCTTTGTTCCGGGAGCTATGATGGACTTCACAAAGGTCAAATTAGAAGTTATGGAATTTTTTAGGAAAATCCGGCTAAGGTGATTTTTTAAGGATTCACCGAACCAACTACAGATCGAGGCTTCTGGCTTGAGAAACAAGTCGCTGTTTTGTCCTTCAAATCATAACATCTCAAAAGACATTATTGCATTTGAACACAAGGTTTTATCATCACTCAATGCACTTGAAAAAATGTGATCATTCCTTCCATCAAATGTATCTAGAAGCCAAAGAGACGCCATTATCAGTCTTAAAAATCAGCAGGATGCCGTTATTAGACCAGCGGGTAAAGGAGGAGCGGTGGTTCTTTGGTTCAATGAATTATACCGGTCAGAGGGCAGAAGTCATGTTCTCAACCAGGAGTGGTATCGATGGATGACACCGCCCAAATAATGCAAGAAATATCTTCAATTGTCAATGAAACAAAAGAAAGAGGAGTGTTGGAGCCTAAAGAATCTGAATACTTGGGTAAAAAATATCCCTGTACACCCCATATGTATTTTGTACCAAAAGTACATAAGGATGCAGCTACACCGCCAGGTGGCCCGATTGTGTCGGGATGCGATGCGATTTTAGATCCAGTCTCCAAATTTGTGGACGTGTTTTTAAAACTATTTTTGCCCGAAGTTCCAACACATCTATGGGATACAATGGAGTTCATCAACAAGGTCGAATGCTTCCATTTTGATCCAGGGACACAGGTCCTGGTGACGATGGACGTCACATCGTTATATACACAAATTCCTCAACAAGATGGATTGGATGCCATTGAAATTTATCTGGATAAAAGACCCCGACCTCACAGAGTGCCTACTCAATTGATCATCAGACTTGCATCTCTAGCATTAAAGAAAAACGTTTTCACATTCAAAGATGAGCTGTTCCTTCAGGTGAAGGGTACAGCTATGGGATGTCCTTTTGCGCCGGAGATGGCAGTGCTGTACATGGCCCAGTACGAAGAAAAATTTGTGTACAATAACAATCCATATAGTGCACACATCAAACAATGGCTAAGATATATTGATGACGTGTGGTGCATCTGGGAGGGAACCATTTCGGCCCTCAAGGAATTTCACGGCTGGCTGAACAATTGAAGTCCCGACATTAAGTTCAGTCTAACATACGATTCCAAAACCCTTTCTTTCTTGGAAGTGGAGATGAAATACACACTGGAAGGATTGATATCCTCACTATATCTAAAAAAAACAATAAAAATAATGCGTTGCATTTTCGCAGTTAACACCCTATAAATCTAAAAAACAATCTCCCCTATGGACAATTCCTACGGGTGAGACGTAATTGTTCTAGGGTGGAAGATTTTGAGATACATGGGGAGGCCCTATTTCATAAACTTCTTGAGAGAGGATATCCTCGCATGCTCCAGAAATATTCCATGAAAAGAGTCCTATGGACACCAAGAGAACATTTATTCAAGAAAAATCAAAACTCGCCAACAGAACGTATGGTGTGTGTCTCTACTTTTGGACTCCATACTCTTCCAGTACAAAAAATCATACAAAGTCATTGCCACCTGGTCGGAGACGCAATTCCAAGTGTTGGACCACCATTATTTGCTCTCAAAAAGAACCGCAGTGCATGACAACAGATTACCTATACATGTCCCGGTACGAAAAAGGATAACCAAAGCACTTTGTTCGGTCTTGGGCCTATTAAGGGCCACCATAAATGCGGGACCTGCTCGGTCTGTAGCTCCACCATTGAAGGTACCCTGTTCACTGATGGGACAAAATTCTGGCGACATGATGAGTTTACTAATTGCAAATCTAAATATGCAATTCATGCTATTCTGTGTCCTTGTCAAAAAGTTTACGTATGTAAAACCACACAGGAAGTACGTCAACGAATCCAACAACATCGCTCACGGATAAGGAACAAAGTCATGACGCCCCCATTGGCGCCTCATTTTCTACAAATGACTCACACCCCCAATGATTTCAAATGGACAATTCTGGCCATTGTAAAATCGTCCTCACGAGGGGGTGATCCTGATCTGCGGCTATCTCAAAAAGAAGCCTTTTTGATTTTGAAATTTGACACGGCAATGAAGGGATTGAATGAACTTTCGGAACTGAGTAATCTGTAAGATTCATCTTTTGGACACTGACAGTTCAGTTTTGCTTTTAATATGGTTAGATCCAAACTAATAAAAAAGGTCCCCTCCTTTCAATATTCTCATTTTGAATTCGAACTACACAGTGTCCCGGCTTTCAAACTACAAGTACCATAAGCCCCGGGTGCTTTCAATGCCATTTTAAGCAGCTCCTTTAAATGAGCGCAACTATCCACATACAGGCTTTTCAGAAGCGTGACGGCAGAGGAACTGAGGCGCCAGATGCACGCAAACTACCAAGAACGGTATGCTTCAGGCGCGAGTGCATTGCGCTACCTTTTTCGAACTAGAAGCGTGTGAAATGCCAAGCCGGCAGCTGCTTTTACTCCAACTTTGTGTAAACAATGAATTTATGCTTTCTCTCTGGTAGGATCGGTGTGAAGCTTGAACTTGGCAGCAGAGAGGGTGTCAGGCTCCTTCTTCTGATCTTCTTCATGGCTGTGCTGAAAAAACCTATAACCTCCCCTACACAACTTTCCCAGAGCCTGAAGTTGTAAACACAGGCGAACAGAACAGTTCTGCCGGGGAAGGAAGGAAGGGGACAGCGGGGAGGGAGATCTGTAACGAGAATGACAGATAATTATAATACACCCCCCTACGCCCACTATGAGAATCCTTCACTTTCTTTCCTGTTTCGTATGATCTGGTGTCACCCCTACCTGTAAAGGAAAATACGGTAGAACTGAACCTAGGAGACTTGGGTGGCAAGATGGCCGCCGTGAGGTTGTGGTGAGAGGTCGCTCCAGACACCCTCTCCCCGAAACACCCAGATGGTTGGCGAGTAAGGACTAATTATACACCCCTATGGATTTGAACAACTGGATACAGAGAGGACTGAACAGACTCCGTCCTAAGTATCCTGGTTTCAAAGAACAATTCAGTCGATTTTTTCAAAAAGCACGGGTGCTGAGAATAGTGCTCCGTGATCAACTAGCAAAGATGCCTACACGCCTGCTTAAAGATAAAGAAAAGGAGAAGGCGAAGATGCAGCAAGATGCTACAGCTACAGCAAAAGCACAGGACTTGAGCGGTAAAAACTCCCAAGGCTCCGTGAAGGGAACCTGCAGCGATCTAACCCCAGGTTCGCAGCATCACCGAGGGCCTGGCGCCATAAGGAAGATAATCCCCATGACACAGAAGGGGAAGAAAGCGGAGAAAGCCGGGACAGCAGAGGCGCGTGTGAAACGCGATATAACAATGCCGGCGGCAAAGAAAGATCGGCTTCAAAATGAAGATAATACATCACTGGCAAAACAAGGCTTGAGCAGAGGGAAAGACGCGGCACTGAGGCAGCCTACCTTGGTGGAAGCGTTTACCTCGAGGAGAGGCTCGCAGACAGACACGGAGACCATCGCTAGCAGAGACGCTAGCAGAGACGCTAGCAGAGACGCCCTCGAGGACGCAGCGGCTGAGTCAGCAACAGAGACCGGCGCTTCCAGCGCGAATACAGCGGTTGCTAGGCAACCTGGAGACCTGGCAGCAGCAAGCATCGGCAGTGGGAGTGAAGGCGGAGAGGAAACGGGAGCTGCAGCACTGAAGGTAATTCAACCTTCAGCTTCACGTGTCAGTGGGCAAAAATTGCTCAAAGGGGCTAGTAATGATGACACTCCATTGACAATAACTATAGAGGAGGGCTCACATAAGCCTAGCGCACTAGGAAATTCAGACATGCTGGAAGCATTAATTCAGCTGGAAGCAGAATTTAATGATAAAGAGATGAAACAGAGTAACAATGGGGCTAATTCTCTATCAGGAGCTGGAAAAAGTACAAAATTAGGTGCAGGAAACAAAAACACTGAACTGGAGAAAAGAGAGGGAGCTTCATTGGAGGGAGAATGCTTCTTTTCAGTGAATGAGGATGCTGATACGACCCAATCAAGTGGTGAGGTTACAGAAGAATCAGATGAAGATTCGAGTTCTGATTCAAGTTCATCTGTAAAAGATACCACGCAGAGAAGGAGGAAGTCAAAGGGTAAAAGATATGGCGGAGTGTTGGATTCACCAGTAATGGGGGGAAGGAAGCTAGATTGGGATTACTCGGCAACATCCCAGACTTATGCAGAAGAAAGTAACCCACAAGCCTTAGGCAATACCCCCATACCAGCGCAGTACATGGCCCCCTTTGACATGATATGTTCTACTCTTAAGCAGATGCAAGGGGAAGCAAGGTCGGAAAGCCGTAGGGCTAGACAAGCCACAAAGAAAATTCAAAATACCCTTAGAAAAGTTAACAAACTATATGAAGGTCTCAGCGAAAGAGTGACTGAGGTGGAGACTCGGACTGGAAAACTGGAGGATGATGTTGCGGGGTGGCAGGACTTTAAAATGGAGCAGGAAAAGTTGTCAACTGATTTACAATGGAAGCTGGAGGACTTTGAGAACCGCCAGAGACGGAACAACGTAAGCATTTTGGGAGTAGAGGAAGGAAAAGAGGGAGACGACATTATGTGCTTTGTGGTTAATTTGTTGAGAGGTGCTTTTCCTGAATCACAATTGGAGTGGGAAAGAGAGATACAACGAGCACACAGGTTTCCTTTTACTATCAGGAAAAATCATGGGGGAAAGAGTCAGGCAACTCAGCAGGCTCTGCCCAGAGCCATCTTGATTTATGTCGGAAATTACCTGCTCAGGGAGGAGATAATGGACAAGGCTAGGCCGGATAAGAAGAGATCTTTTGATGGGGTTACTTTTTTCGCCAGGCCAGATTTCTGCCACACAACGGTGGAGAGAAGATGGAGACTGAGGCAGCTTATCAAACCCTTTCAGTCTTTGGGCTCTGAGGCCTTTCTCTTATTTCCAGCAAGATTGAAAGTGGTTACAAGGGGTAGAATAAACATATTTCTATCCGAGATAAAGGCCCAGCAATACCTGGAGGAGATTAAGTCACAGAAAGGGGGCTGAATAGTTAAAGATGATGAACCTGGAAATGCTAGACCTTGATACTCAGCTGTTTGGAGGGCTGGTTAAAATGTAATGGACAGTGTCAGTAAAGAGTGAAGAGGCATAGAGGTGTATACAACATTCGGGGCGTTGGGTATAGGGGAGGGGGAGGAGCGATATCCACAGGCTACTGCGGCTGCACATAGGTCCTATGGACCTATTTGCCTGTAAAGGGGGGGAGGGGGGTGGTAACCAGAAGGGAGGGGGGGTGGGAGCAGGGGTAGAGGGGGTTGAAGGGAGGGCTAAAAATGTAAAAAAAAAGGGGTGGAAAAATGTAAGAATCAGCACAAGGAAACACAATTCAGAGCACAAGGAACGAACTGTTATCTGTATTCATTAATCAAAGTAATGACGCAGGTTTATTCTGAGAACAAAATGTTTGATTTTGAACGGTATGTTGAGTTGGGTAAAACTAATGATTCAGATAAATGACCTGTAGGATAGCTACTATTAATATCTGCGGGCTGAATGATTTGGGGAAAAGATTAAAAGTGACAGCATTGCTTAGGACACTGAAGCTGGACTTGGTCTGCCTCCAAGAAACGCATGTCGAAGCTTCCAAAAGCTATTTAATGAATCATCTAGGGTTTTCGGTACTGGCAAATACTTTGCAAGAGACGAAACACAGAGGAGTAGCGGTATTAGGAAGACCCACTGATGTAGAAGTGATTAGGAAATTAGAGGATAAGTGGGGAAGGTGGGTAATTCTAGAAATAAAATTTAAAGGAGAAATATGCACCATAGTTTCTGTGTATGGCTCGACGGAGGATGATCCGGACATTTTTCAATTCTTAGATACAGAGCTGGCATTATGGCCTGAGCCAATTGTATGCTGCGGAGACCTTAACATTCACGACCCTACTAGTTCATTTGGACAAATTGGGGGTATATATAAGGGGAGGAAAAAGAGAACCCACAGGGCACTTTCAGAAATGGTAGCAAATAATTCTTTAGTTGACCCTTGGATTAAAATCAATCCAGGCATCGATGGTAGCACATTTTATTCAGCCCCACATAAAGTACTTGTTAGGCTGGATTATTTTTTGATTTCGACTTCTTTGATAGCAGGGGCACAGATAGATAAACAGCCACGAATTGTTTCAGACCATATTCCGCTGATTTTAACGCTTAAACTGGGTCAGGGGCAAATGAAAGAAAGGCAGTGGACATTTGATAGAGCCCTGTTGAAAGATGAAGGCTATAGGCGCTACATGACAGGATGGATCAGATCCTATTGGGAAATTAATAGAGATACAGCGCCTGTGGGAGTAGTTTGGGATGCTTTTAAGGCAGGAGTACGGGGAGAAACAATGAGCTATGTATTCTCAGCTCAGAAAAAGGCAAGACTTAAAATTGGTGAAGTCATACAAAACTTAATGAGGGTGGAGGAGGAGTTGGTGAAGGCTTTAAGAAATAGGGCACCAATAGAAGAATATCTATTAAAAATTGTGGCACTTAGGGTGGAGATGACGGAAAGTATTTCCAAAAAAGCGGCAGAGAACTATCTGACTAAGAGAGAAACTGCCTATGAGTTAAGTGAGAAGGTAGGCCATTTATTAGCAGTACGCGCCAGACAGAGACTAGCTGCATCGGACATTGCTGAGATTGTGAATGAAAATGGAATTCAGGTTACTGAAGTAAACAGTGTGAGAGATGTATTCAGGCAGTTTTATGAAACATTATATACTAGGGATAGCACGGGAACGGTGGGGGAGATGGAAACCTACTTAAGGGATGGTACTTCGCCAGGCGTGACGGAAGAGGAGAAAGATAGATTGGACTCCCCTTTTACTCTAGAGGAATTTATCATGGCATTGAGCACGCTTCCAGCAGGTAAAGCTGCCGGACCGGATCAGATACCGGTGGAGTTTTATAAGGTATTTTATCAAGCAGTGGGAATGGAAATGTTCAACGTCATGAGGGAGGCACAGAAAGGAGATAAAGTACCGGAATCATGGGGGGAAGCAGACATCATTGTTATTTTAAAAAAAGGGAAAAATTCGACACTCCCAGGCTCATACAGGCCTATTACATTAATGAATGCGGACACGAAGATATACTCTAAGATTGTAGCAACAAGACTGGCGGGAGTAATTGAGGGATTGGTAAGTCATACTCAGCATGGCTTTATTCCCGGAAAAGGCACGACACAACATGTCAGACAAGTTATTACAACGTTTGATGCAGCAAATGCCCTGGGGGACTCTATCGCTGCACTATTTTTAGATGCCGAAAAGGCGTTTGATAGAGTCTCCTGGGAATACCTATGGCAAACATTAAAATGGAATGGATTTGGAGATAGCTTTGTAACCGCAATACAGACACTATATAAAAATCCAACAGCAAGGATTAGAGTAAACAGAGGAAAATCGTCAGCAGTTAGGATTGGGAGAGGGACTAGACAGGGCTGTCCGTCATCGCCATTATTATTTGCCCTTTACCTAGGCCCCTTGATAAGGAAAATTGAAAGTAATGTAAGGATCCCTTCAGTGAGCCTGAATGGATGCGAAATTAAGACACTCGCCTACGCTGACGATATTGCTATTATGACTCCGAATCCGAGTATGGCTATAGCGGAAATTGAGGCTGAGGTACAAAGATTTGGGCAGCTATCTGGGTACAGTCTGAATACCCTCAAAACCCAAATAGTCTGTAATCAACATATGGTGTTTAATGATCAAAGAGTGGTGGACTCTGCGGTATATCTCGGGGTTGCAATTACAGCTGATTTAGACATGTTAGTGCAGAATAACATTACGCCACTCCTGACAAAAGTCAAGTCCGATTTAGACCGAATGAATAATCTGCATCTATCATTAGTAGGTTGCACTAATGTTATTAAAATGTTAATATTGCCGAAATTTCTGTATCTTTTTAGGACAATACCATTATTTTTTGAGTTGAAATGGTTTAATGATTTGGAAAGAACTCTGAACAGATTTATTTGGGCCCATGGTAAGACCCGTAGGGCTTATCGCTTTATGTCTTTGCCTAGGGAAAAAGGAGGATGGGGAGTGCCTGATTTCAGACTATATTATTGGGCATCTGCACTCCAGTATATGCGGGGACTGTTAGGAGGAGGGGCTATAGATGATAGAACAACGAATGATTCATCTAGGATATACTCCATTGTGCTGGGACCGGAGGTAGAGAACTCTTTCCTCAAATGTATTGATTTCGCTTATTTCAAAAGAACGAGGTTCAAGACGGTCCAAGCTGCTATTAAGATTTGGAATGCAGTGATGAAAAAAATGGGTCTGGGTCGATACAACTGGTACACGAGGTTGTATAAAAATGTCTCCCTTCCAGGGCAGATCTTTGGCGACAGTATAATGGCGGGCTGGGTGGAGAAGGGGATAGTACAGCTTGGGGATGTGAGGAATATGGAGGGGATGTTTCAATTTACAGAGTTAATGACAAAATTTGGGTTAGACAGAAGGGACCTTTTCAAATTTTTTCAGCTAAGAAGTTGTCTGGGGAATAAGCGGGGTGGAAGTATAGGTTTTGCTAAAATAGAAATTCTCGAGAAAATAAGACTGGGGGGGGATTGTTCAATACGGTGCTTTTATGCAAATTTGTTAGCAGGGAAATCAGATGATATGGATAAGTATAGCAAAAAGTGGGCAGACAAGCTGGAAGGGGAGCTCTGTTGGTTTAAGGAGTCACTAGACTTAGGGCGAACTCTCCTGTGTTCAGCACCGCTTCAATCACAGCAGTATAAAACTCTTTATTCGCTTTACTTTACCCCTGCAAAAATAGCAAAATGGGGAGGTACCTCAGGTATCACATGCCCAAGATGTAGCTCCCTTGACGCAGACTTAATACATTTATTTGCTGTATGCCCACAAATACAGACAACGATAAAGGATATAGAGAAGTTTCTGGATGGTACTCTAAATATTCAGATTACTTTAAAACCCCCAGAAATACTGCTTGGGATAGTCACAGACACTAGTGTTATACAGAGGGAGTTCATCTTTGTCGCAATGGCAGTCTTTAGGCTCTGCATAGCCAGGGCTTGGTTAGATAAAAATCCCCCTGGAATGCAAGTCTGGCTATCTAACCTTTTATCAACTTATAATTTGGAAAAAAAGATATATGCCCGGAAAGGTAAGAAAGGGAGGAGATTGGGATTAAGGATATGGAAGCCTATTATAAGATGGAAAGAAGGTCTGGATTTGTGAGATTGGACCAGGGCAAGGAATGGCAATCGAAATAACAGTGTAGATGCTGATATGGTGTTTTTATGAATTTCTAATTGTTTTTCTTTTTTTGTATGATGTAATATGATAAATGAATACAATGTATGGTTGTAGAATATATAATGAATTGTGTGAATTGTGCAATGGTATAATAAAAAAATATAAAAAAAAAAAAAGAACTGAACCTAGGAGACGAGACTTGAGGCGGAGTCAGGTATTGCAACCAACTGCAGAGGAAGACACAATCATATAACATGTAACTCTCATTCCTATGTGAGCTGAACTCATACACCCACTATCATTCTGCATACCAAACAAGGTCTGTTTTCATTCCTGATGTTGCAACAATCCCTCTGACTTGATACCTTTATCTCGTTTCTCCTGTGCAAGGATGAAATAATGAACAAAAGAACGTGAAGATAATAATAGATGTTCGGAATCAAGAGATTAGAATAACCAAGGATTCTGTTGCACTCGCACAGCTTCTGTGCCCCACAGGCGTCTAATGCTTCTTAGACGATACTGCAAAAAACTAGCAAAGTACATGAGCCAGAAGCGGTTGTGGCCCAAAACCACTCTCCGATGTTTTTTGCATGTAGCTTCAAGTCACTTCACGACCAAAGACTGTAACGGTCTGTTCCCGACCTCAGTCAATGCTGTGCTATGGTTTATCTCCCTGCAATGAGACGCCAAGGGTTCGTCTCTTCCAACAGGGAGATAGAGTTTATACTTAAAAGAAGGGTTCTGCAAATCGCTCTCCACACTCGCTTACCGCAAGTGTCACTGTGGTCTTTTTGGAGTCGAACCCGACACAAAGCGGGATACTGAAGTCTCAAATACCAAAAGCGGAACAAAGTTTGGATCTTACCGGCACGGCAGCATACCAACTATCTCCACGAACAAACCAGAATAATTGGCAACGCCGGCGTCTTCGGCGAGCTATTTACTTCCTGGTTTTGCGTGGCTTGCGCTACGTCCGTAACGTGACCCACAGCATGCCGGGAAGTGTAGTTCTCCGCCACTGTTCAACACCGTTGTGATGCTAAAATGCATCCGCGATCCGCGGTAGACAGGGAACCTGACAGAGGGACCCCCGCCATGGCAGTCAGTTTGGGACTTGATTGAAACGGATTAATATCGAGGTAGGCTCAGTCCTCGAGCAGTTTTCTTCAAAACTCCTTGCAATCTAGTAAAACTCTATAATCTAGTTTTAAGTAACTAATGTAAAATTTCATGTTTCATCAGAGCTTCATTTGAAACTACTTCACTCAAGTACTTTGACCACTGTTGAGAAATTTGGAAATACAAATCCGTGCCTTTTACAGTGTGAGGTATTAGTTTATACATTCAAGGTCTACCAGTGAGGTTTACTGAAGCTAATATCACATGTGTTGACTATTCCCCAATGTGTGTTCATCTATCCACAGAATTTCCATGCTTTCCTATGAATAGAACATCGAAATGTTGAAAGAACCATTAAATGACAGGTATAACTAGGTGTCTAGTGTGGAGTATAAGAGAGAATTATTGAAATACAAGGTTCAGAGTCACTGACACCTATTCCCCCTTTGTTTGTATTTTACGTTTTATAGTGAAGGCCATTTCCAGGCCACGTCCTGATGAGAACCCTTGAGCAGCTTTGGGTTCGAAACGCGTTGACCCTGTGCTGAAGCAAGAATAATAATGGGCATTACAGGGAATGACTTATAGGATGTGTTTCCCCTGATAATTCGACCCTCTGTACCAATATTTTTCAGCACAGCAAACAGGCCTTTTCTGAACTATTCGCTGTCCGCTTGTTTATGTATATATCACATAAGGACTGGTGCCCTCTAAACTAAGTAGTTGGAGGCTGAGACCTCATGATTATTTTCACACTACATTGTACCTTGGAGCACTTTTCTGTAATTATTTCACAAAGCTGCTAAAAAGGATCTATGTCATATGTGACTAAAATGCCAGGACTCGCCTAAAGTGTTATATAGGAAATGAGGACCTTTGGCGCTAATGATTTCATTAACATGGTACTTCTGAAGAGATTTCTTTTGTGGAAAAAAGACATTAATACTGTTTTTGAAGAAGTCAGGTGGAAAAGTGTCAGTGTCCCTGCTGTTTCCGGAGGCTATCAGCTGCCCATATTGTTTTCAGTGGGTTACATGGCTTTTGTGTGAAACAGTCTCGCTTTCTCCATGCAGTCTAGCTTTTGCATTTTCTATGCAGGCAGTGAGTGGCGACGGACATCGGCGGTGCCAGTGGGAACACCTGCATCTGTTTATTTACAAATTAAGCACTGGGTAATTTCCCTCCTTCTGTATGTGGTGTTGAGGGAGGAAAAGCCTGTAGTATGCACATGCATATTAACGTGTTGTTTTAAGGGGTCCCTCCAGATGAATCAAGTTTCAGATCAATAATGGTGAATTTCCTATTGGTATCCTTTTGAAATGAGCTACAATTCATAGTTGTTTTACTTTGGCTGTATTTAGAAACCCCAGGTGTCGAGCTAAAAGCAGGTGCACTCTGACAGGGAGAACTGCAGCCTATGCTGCTACAGGTCAGTGCTCTTAATTAATTTAACTTGCAGACGAAGGTAGCTGGGTGTTGCCTCCCTGTCCCGCCCCCAAGAATCCTGGTCCTTTTGCACCTTTATTGAAAGCTGTTGAAGTCGTTCGGAGGCAGGCCCTAAACAGCACAAGGCAGATGTCAGACAAAAATCACAGTTCAGTCAGTTCTCCAAGGTAATGATCAGTGAGTCATATGCAAACAGCGAACCACAGATGGCAAAGTCAATAAAGTGTACTACTTCCCAAGGGCTGAGAGTGGACAGCCACTGCAGAAAGCTCTATATATCTGTAGGTTTGGGGAAATTGAAGCTGTGGATTGAGATTGTTGTAGATGATTCTAGGACTCTAGTAAATATTCCTGATGTCATGCCCTTATGTGGTTATATCAAATCATACCCTTATACAGGCATAAGAATCATACCCATATTGAGACATAGCCAATGCAGTCCAAATACGGCAAGGCTACTCCCATAGACTCCTAGAAAGCACAACGCGTTCTTAAACAAACCAAGCCTCCAGCAGCCCGGGAATTCCCCCTGCTTCTGTATTGATTTGTCCTAGAACTCCTGGAGTCCTGAAAGAACTGCGAGTTCTTAGTGACGTCTTATGTCCAACCTTACGTCAAACTCGGCACCTTCCAGGTATAAATATATTAGCATCTGCCTTAAGCAACACACGGTGGTTTGGAGCAGATCGGCTATCTACTTGCCCGACGCCCTGCTGATGCGAGTGCCGAAGGAAGCCGACCCTCCCTGCTGACGCACTGAGAGAGACGCTGTCTTTTCTCCTTCCGAGAAATCCAGCTCCAGTGTTTCCCTGTCACCCTTGCGGGTTGCTGGGAGATCGAGTCCTGAGAAAGAGATACAAGACCTCCTTCATTCTATAACCAGGGTACGGAGCTGATTAGACCCACAGAGAATTCTTGATTCAGATTCTTGGCAAAAACTGTAACTCATCTACTCCTTCCCTGTACTAGGCTCAGGTTAGGTACACTGGGGTAGGCGTATCTTAGAAACACCAGTTGAGTACTTTTAGTGATTATTTTATCGCTGTATGTATTTTATCCATTTTAAGTATCTTATGGCTTAGAAACCACATAAATGCTTTTACAGTATTATTTCATAATACTCATTTTACTGTACGCACTTTACTTTATGACAAGTATTGCAATTGTGGCAATTCACTTCTATTGCATGAGAAAGTAGACTGCTTAATAAATACCCTTTTTATTGAAATGCCCGTCTCTCTATTTCTCTGCACTCCTGGTGAAACTAAGCATGCACGATTGATTAAGTGAAATAGCTATCTATTATTTCCGCGACTCTGGAGATATACTCCTTATTCTGGGGGAGCAAAGTTGTCATGTTTACGCGGTTGTCAGAAACGAATCCCTTCTTGTCTATTCAAGAAAGTTAACACCTTCTTGTTTACTCGAGAAAGTTTCTAGTGACCTCTGAGCTAGCTGGCATTTGATAATTAAGTCTAACATATTCAATAGAGACCTAGTCGACCTCAGTCCTACGTCTACACTATTGTTTATGTTATTCCAATGCGCAGAGCCTATTGGGAATATAGGAACTACACTACAAGATTGCATGTCTTGAAGAATGATCTCCACCTTACTGGTGAGGAGAGGCTTATTGCTGGTGATCGTCTTCACTAATAATTTCAGCTGTTCTGCAACTTTGCCCATTTTTCAGAAACCTGTATGTATCCCTGCTAGAGGGGTCAGCTATCCTGTATTTTTTCAGGTTTGTTCCATAATCATCCCCCTTGTCCTGCAGACCCACTGCAGGGCACCGCTTGTCCTTCATTTGTTTCCCACCACTCCTGACCCCCTGAGGTGCAGCCTGGACAGTTGATCACAATTACTGCAAGATTCTGGAGTGCCAGTGATCACATAGGTGTACTGATTGTAGTGCATTGTCACTTCTATGCTTTAGGTTTATTTACATTTTTTTAAATGTGTTTATTGAGTGTTTTCCATGAAATGCATATAAACAAACGGAACACATTGCATGAAGTGTCGAAAATTCCAACATGGTCGCATTACACAGATCGCTGTAAACTCCTGGTTGGGAAGGCGAGATAGGTGGTAACATAATGGCATGTCCATAAGGAAAGGGAAGGAGAAGGGGAGGTGGTGGAGAGAGAGAAAGGGCAATAACAATGGTGGTAAACTTAAGTAGGTCCAACGGATGCTAGACGGACACTGGTGCACGCCCTCGTTACCTCACGACTAGATTATGGTAACCTCCTGTATTTGGGTGCCACGGCTAGGAGCCTTGACCGTCTACAGGTGCTGCAAAATGCGCCAGCTCGGCTGGTCTTGAGGCTTTCTAAAAGATCTGCCTCGAAGGCCGCATTGGAGGCACTGCACTGGCTCCCGGTCAGGAGAAGAATCTAATTCAAGGCCCTGTGTACGTGTCACCGTATTATTGGGGTTAGAAGCACCCAGGCCTCTACAGAGCCTTTTTACACCGTACAGACCGGCCAGACCTCTTAGATCTGCTGGCACTGGTCTGCTGACGGTCCCCAAAATCAAAAAGGCTCGGATGGGGGGAAGGTCCTTTCGCCTCCTCGCAGCGAAGAGATGGAATAAGCTGCCCCTAGAGCTCTGTATGGAACCATCGGAGACCAGGTTTAGAGGAAAGCTTAAAACGTATCTGTTTGTGCAATAACTTGGCGCAATTAGCACACTGAGAGACAGGCCTGTTCTACTTTCCATAGAGCGGGGACACGCCGGTGTGCGTAACCAGGCACTCTACAAGGTTCCCTATTATTATTATTATTAGGTCAAATTAAGCATGGCATGAAAGATATATATATACTGTTATTCAATGGATGAACACAAGAGTCAAGGAAAGAGAGCCTTAATCATATCACTCGATTCTAAGGAAAGTAAATAGGAGCGGAGGGGTTGCCAAATATCCCTAGGCCTAGATGTGGGAGGTTGAAGCTGTGCTGATTTGTCGCAGTAGGACATAGATTTAAGCCAGGCCATGTCTGTAGGAGAGCTTCTGCTACCCCAGTGCAGGGTGAACTCCCGCTTAGTAAGTAAAAGCGTTATGGAGTTGAATCTATTAATAGATTTAGGAAGAGTGTACCCCCCAATAGTGCCATGGCAGGATTGTGCTGAAGTGTGACATCCGTCATCGTGGAGAGAAGGGGAAAAAATGGTGATCCAAAAGCTGCTTTTGACAGGGCACAATCAAGTGAGATGTGCAAAATCAGCATCATGGGCCTTGCATTTAAGGCAATGGGATGGGAGTGCAGGTTCGAATTTAGTTTAGAGATGTATTCTCTGTGTAAGAACTTAGTGTAAAAGTTTGTGTCTAGGATTGATGGACTGGTAAACAACAAGAGAGGAAGGGCTTAAGGACACTCCTCTACCCCAGTTCAAATATATCTAACAACAAAGGAGTGACTACTGTTATGACTAATCTAAGGTTTTAGCCAACAAACAAATGAAACTACAAAAAAGTGAAGTGTGTACGTGTAAAACCCGAAAAGTTTTTATATAAAACCCTCACTCACCCGTCTATTGGGTGACATGCTTCATCATCGGGTTTCAACGGGCGGGCCGAATGCCTACCCGGTGTGCTACGACACCTGCAATTGCAGTGGAGCTGGTTTATTTCAGTGTGAATGGTGCTGTACATGATGGTGGTGAAGTTTAAAAGAGTGCGAACTTTAACCAAGACCAAACTTTAATAAAGGTTAACGTGAGCACACGTTAAAATAGTTGTGGACTCGTTTGACTATAAATTCGAGCCAAATTGTCCATTGGGTTTATCAAAAGGTCGACATGTTTCTGCTCAATACAGCCGAATCTGCCGAGCTTTCATCAGGACCTAGACAAATAAATAGTGAAAACACTGGGCGGTGTACGCACGCTAAGGCGTACCCTAACCTCAGTGTAAGAAAAGATGTAGAACTCACGGTTTCTTTACCGGACCGCCCTGGTATTGCCAGGTGTCCGAACCTGTAAACATAAAAGGAGAGAAAAGCGTACAGACAAACATATTTTAAAATCAATGCATGCAGCCTTTTGCGTACAGGGATTAGTTGGGTTTAAATATTCACCCAGGCTAATGTACACACCACACTTGTGATCCTCAAAAGTGGTTGAGTATGTGACCCGGGTTTCCTCACGGACAGTTTTCCCCACATATTTAAGCATTGTAAAACATGTTTCACTAAAACGAGGATAAGAGCAATGGCCCAATCTGCCCCTTAACGATATTCTCGTATACCGGATATGGGCTGAATGACGTCTCATGTCATATTAAGACTGACGTCAAATTGTGATTATAACCAAAAAAGGAAAGTGTGGAGTCATTGAAAGCGGCTCATAAACAATGAGTCGTATAAATTAAATTTTAAAAAACACCCAGGTAAGGAAGTCTAGTCGCGCAACATATATAGAAAAAAAGAAAGTAGAAGACGTAAGATATTTACGTGATAGCACTTTGTGCCTCACTTCATGGGACCTGTGGCAGGGGTTACTTCACATCGGAGAGTGCTAATAAACAAGAGAAAGAGAGGTGGTCAAATGATAGTTACAGGACCGCCCTGTAGGGCAGATAGCTGGTGCGCTCCGTTCGACCAAGCCGACTTTCACTTACTTCACTCCAGATGGCTCCCCGCGTGTGACCTACAGTGGTTCACATCCACCGCCCGAATAATGGTGGGTGCTTTCTGCTCGTAGGTGGAAAAAGCATCAGGTCAAATCACGTGGTTGCGTGGGCGGGTTCCACGTACCAGCAGTGTCATGTGGGTTTATACGTCAGACGTATGTAGGGCCTTTCGTTTGAGAGTTAAAGAGCCAGTGGTAATATATCAAAGTGTGTCAACCAACTTTATTGCGCTGGTGTATAAAACACTTAGCCGATTATTCCTTATGCCGATACGGTGCTATTATGATCGTATGGAAAACGTAAGGTATTTTCAGTGCATAACGCAGTTCGTGTTACAACTAGGATCCATCCTACGGATTGAATAAACCAACTAGGATAATCCTAGGGGTATACATTTACATACTGCAGAGTCAATCAGCGATGCACCACAGAACCCAAGGGATATTGTCATTCAGTCCTTGTAGGTGGGTTGAAAGGCGATAAACCCATTGCTGTTCTTTTTCGAATAGCGATTCCTGCACCCTAGCATTATCCTGTAGTTGTTCGATTACTGTCCATTTGATGTCATTTGGAGTATGATTGGCTTGGATAAAATGTGCAGTAAGTTTTTATTACACCTTATATTGCTGCGATGTTCACAGATCTGTAATTTTATGCGTCTTGTAGTCATTCCTATGTAACGCATTCCACAATGACAGGCGATTAAGAAGACTACGTTGCATGAATGTTGTTTATTAGCACTCTCCGATGTGAAGTAACCCCTCCCACCGGTCCCATGAAGTGAGGCACAAAGTGCTATCACGTAAATATCTTACGTCTTCTACTTTCTACTTTATATATATGTTGCGCGACTAGACTTCCTTACCTGGGTGTTTTTTTTAATTCAATTTGTACGACTCATTGTTTATGAGCCGCTTTTAATGACTGCACACTTTCCTTTTTTGGTTATAATCACAATTTGAGGCCAGTCTTAATATGACATAAGACGTCATTCAGCCCATATCGGGTATACGAGAATATCGTTAAGGGGCAGATTGGGCCATTGCTCTTATCCTCGTTTTAGTGAAACATGTTTTACAATGCTTAAATATGTGGGGGAAACTGTCCGTGAGGAAACCCGGGTCACATACTCAACCACTTTTGAGGGTCACAAGTGTGGTGTGTACATTAGCCTGGGTGAATATTTAAACCCAACTAATCCCTGTACGCAAAAGGCTGCATGCATTGATTTTAAAATATGTTTGTCTGTATGCTTTTCTCTCCTTTTATGTTTACAGGTTCGGACACCTGGCAATACCAGGGCGGTCCGGTAAAGAAACCGTGAGTTCTACATCTTTTCTTACACTGAGGTTAGGGTACGCCTTAGCGTGCGTACACCGCCCAGTGTTTTCACTATTTATTTGTCTTGTTCCTGATGAAAGCTCGGCCGATTCGGCTATATTGAGCAGAAACATGTCGACCTTTTGATACACCCAATGGACAATTTGGCTCAAATTTATAGTCCAACGGGTCCACAACTATTTTAACGTGTGCTCACGTTAACCTTTATTAAAGTTTGGTCCTGGTTAAAGTTCACACTCTTTTAAACTTCACCACTATCACGTACAGCACCATTCACACTGAAGTAAACAAGCTTCACTGCAATTGCAGGTGTCGTAGCACACCGGGTAGGCATTCGGCCCGCCCGGTGAAACCCGATGATGAAGCATGTCACCCAATAGACGGGTGAGTGAGGTTTTATATAAAAACTTTTCAGGTTTTACACGTTGTACACACTTCACTTTTTTGTAGTTTCATTTGTTTGTTGGCTAAAATCTTAGATTAGTCATAACAGTAGTCACTCCTTTGTTGTTCGATATATAGGATTGATGGACACCAGTTTTGTATGGGAGCAGCAAAAAGCCCAAACCTTATCGGGCACAGGATATCCAAGATCCCTGGTCCAAGCCTCCCTTACACAGCTAGTGGCATCAGGCTTCAGGGCTAAGCATGAGCGATATAACTTGATAGTCAAGAGGCTGCCGTCATCATTGGAGATAATGTATGTGATAGGCGTGAACTCATCTGGTGCAAGGGGATATGTGGGTATACAAGAACGCAGGGTGTGGTAAAGTCTTCGCGATATAACAAGGTCCATGTGTGTGGCTTGCTGGAAATGAGCATCATCAGCATATGTGACGGCATGCTTGTTAGTGAAGGTATCGCCCAGAGTATGAAGGTCGTGACGTAGAAGAGTACGTTGGACACATTTTTCCTGCTTGGGGGGAGCCAAGGATTATCAAACAGCGGATTGGCAGGCAAATACAGAATACCACTTCCAAGTAAACGATGGAGTCTCTTCCAAGCCCAGCAGGTGGTGAACAGGATCTGGACATCAGTAGGATCGATGGAGATACGCATTGGTAATAGGGAGGAAAGGAAACGCTGGACTGCCTGGCCGCGTTTAGGTTTGAGATATGGTATAGGGGCACTTGGGTGATACCAGAAATGCGTGTACTGACACTGTGCGGCCAGGTAATAGAGATAGAGGTCAGGGACACAGAGTCCACCATGATCGTAAGGTAGGGTAAGGGTGTCCCATTTGATGTAAGGCCAGCGTCCAGCTCAGATCAGAAGTATAAGGACACTGTGTAGTGTGATAAAGAAGTGTTGTGTAAGTGGGATAGGAATGTTTAAAAAACAATATAGAGAGTGGGGAAGTATCACCATTTTGATTATTGTCACTCATCCTTCCATGGAGAGTGGGAGGCTTATCCAATGTTCCACTTGGGACGTGAGTCTATCAGTGGGTGGGCCATAATTAAGTTGTAATATTTGTTCTTTATTTTAGTGTAAGTGAATACCTAGATAATTGGTGGTCAGCAGTCCAGATCAAGGGATAGTCAACATCGCTGGGGTGTGTGCCTTTGGTCAGAGGGAAAAGCTCGGATTTGGCCCAATTTATGTGCAGACCTGAGAGGCTGCCAAAGGATACAATCTCCCGAATTAGTGGGGGGTGGAGATTCTTAGCAGGATGGCGAATAAACAATACTATATCATGGGCGTACAGCGATGCTAGAAGTGGGCCATGTAAAAGTTGAAGTCCACAGTGCACACACTGCTCCTGGAGATGGCGGACCAAGGGGTCCATCGCATTTATGAAAAGGAGTGAAGAAAGAGGGCAGTCCTATCTGGTTCCTCTGGTGATAGGAAAACTAGCAATGAGCGAGCCATTCACGCTCAAGCGCGCCATCTGGTTGGTGTAAAGGAGCATGACAGAGGAAATGAAAGCACTGGGAGGCCTAGTTTTGGCAAAGTAGTCCTCAGCTACCACTGGGGTTGTCGGGAGATTCTGTTTAACACTGCAAATATTGTTTTTAAGTTAAAGGAGGTGGAACCTTGGGGGATAACTGCCGACTGCACTGGAGTAATGATTTGTTCCATTAACAGTGAGAGTTGAGTGGCCATAACCTTACCGGAGATTTTATTGGTCTATAGGAGAAGCAGAGGTGTTTTAAGCAGAGGTGTGGATATTTCCAGAGTTTCAATAATCGTGTCAGTACCGCATCGCATAAGGTGGCAGGGAGGGAGCCTGTTTCTAGGGCTTCTGTGTACATGGCAGTAGATGCGGGGTGAGAAGATGTTGAAATGCTTTGTAAAAGGCGCCAGGGGCCTTGGAGCCATCTATAGAACTTATTGCATGGATAATTTAGTCGCTGGTGATAGGTTCAGCCAGAAAAGTACGCTGGCCATCTCTTATCCATACCATAGCGATCCCTGCAAGATATTTTGTAATATCAGACTCTACTCCTGAAGTGCAAGAGGTGTAAAGCTGTTCATAATAGTGCTGTAGTTCAGAGAGTATGTCTTCGTTCATGATTGTAGTCCCTGTGGGTGTATGGAGTTCAGCTATAAACCAGTTAAGGCAACTGGGATGAAGTAAGCGGGCAACCGAATGGCCTGGCCTTTCCCCCTCGCCATAGCATTGAGCTAGTGCATGATTCCCATATATTTAACCTCTCTTTCAACAAGATTATGGTATTCAGTCTCTAAGGTCAATTGAGTATGTAAGTGGGGTGGGTCGCTATAGTGAGAACCAATCTGATTGAGATCGCGAAGGGCCAATTCAATTCGGGTCATGTTGGCCCGGATAGCTCGAAGAACGCATGTGTGTTTGGAGATGCAGACGCTGCATGTGTATGCCTTGAAGACCCCCCAAAGAGTGGCCTGGGAGGGAACTAAGCCCATATTTATGGCAAAGTACTCAACAACAGCATCATGCTTTGTTGGGTCCGACACAATTCTCTTGACCCTCAATAATTGTGAATATGGTAGGAGAGTTACACTTGAGCAACCGGATCAAGTTTACCTACAACATCAATGAATTCGAAATCAGCTTCTTGGATGTTATTATTTACATCAGAGATCAACAACTGGAAACTACATTATACAGGAAGGAGATAGACCACAACTATCTGCTGCACTTCAGCAGCTTTCATCAGAACACACTCAAAACTCACCTACCATATTCACAACTCTTGAGGGTCAAGAGAATTGTGTCGGACCCAACAAATCTTTCCTCTGATCTAATCAACATGACAGATCGTTTTAACCAAAGAGAATACCCCACCAATATATTGACATCAGCCTTAAATCGCGCAGCAGCGGTTTCCCGCACGCAATTATTGACTACATCTAACAAGAAAAAAACGACTTCCAACAGAATGGTAATGGTCTCCAAAGTTTCCACAGAAAGTGGTAAACTCAAAAAGATTATCCTTAAACATTGGCCATTATTGCAACTTGAGCCCGATTTCAAAAATGCCTTTATAGACCGGCCACTGTTCACATGTAAAAGGAGTAAAAACCTCAATGTACTTTTAAGAACCAAAAGATCTCACAACAACGTGGAAACATATAAAGGCACAATTCCTTGCTTGAACTGCAGTAACGACAATAACATTATCAAGGGCAACACCGTCAACCACCCAACAAAAGGGCACAACATCAGACTCTTTGTAACAGCTACATGTGACTCCAAACATCTAGTTTTCATGCTGAAATGCCCGTGTGGGCTCGACTACATAGGGAAAACTGAGAGAAAAATTAAAACGAGAATCCATGAGCACAAAAGCAACATTAGGAATAATAACATCCAGTCAGTTGTAGCAACGCATTTTGTGACACTCAACCACAACATATGCCAACTGCGCTTCATGGTTTTGGAAACAATGGAATTTAATGAAGGCAGAGACAACCGGAAATTTGTTATACAAAGTGAAACTTTTTTGGATTAAGAAGATGAATACCTTAATACCTCATGGACTCAATGATCGTATTGAATATAGTTATTAAATCTAATCAACATTTCTTTCAACTTCTAGACTCTTGACGCTACCACCATTCTCTCTTCCCTCTTCATTTTTGTCTCTTCATTTATTCTTTTTTCTCTTCATTCTTCTTGTATTTGTTTCTTTAACTTTTCTCTTAATTTTTTTCTATTATTCTCCTTATTTTTCTTCATTTACAATAATTGCTATAGTCCTCTGTCTATTTGTAACAATCGTCACCTGTTTTACCACTGGTTTCGCTTTTGATTTAAATTTTAATCATGAATAATTGCCTCTAATTCGAGATCCTGGTTAAACGCTTGGTGCTTTATAGATACGTGATATCCTAATACCTTTGGTTATGTTTCCAACTGTATTTCATTCAGCATCAACAATCACAATGTTCTAATGTGGCGTCTGTTTTCCTGGTACTAACAATTACTAAGTACTCATCCACGTGCATGAAACACCATTTAAACTTGGCAACCGTTTCTGGTGCCCGTTGTTTATTTCCATTGTACATACGGAGCACCCGACGAGTGTCCACGATTGCATGAGACACACTTTGGAGTTTCATAAGGTATTTATAAATTAGAATAACGCGCATAGGCCTTGGATTATCTCCAGTAACCTCTTCCCACATTATGGAGGAACTACAGCACGTAACTTAGGCACCACCACAGGTTAGACTTTTAACCACACCTATAACCGGCATGCAGCTTCACTTTACTAGCAATATTCACACAAGAATCTTGCTACCCTTTGTTATCTTTATTGGCACCGATGATATCGGTACCACCAGGTGACTAAGTTAACACAAAACATTTCAGAAACACTTCTTACCGCCGCACGTTAACAAAGAGTATCTCTCTAAATTGTAAGTAGAGTTCACGTCTTCACTACGGGTTCATCACCAAGAATATCTTTAATTTATCTCTCCAAACAACATACATGTTTTTGCTGATTTTTTTAACTTGAGCACTCATCCATTTATTAATCCGTGTTCTTCATTTTTGTTTGATTCACCACGTTAGTTTAGCTGTACCAGTCATGAGTCTGGATAACATCACGCTGTGTGGCCATGTCTACATGTTACAGAGGAGTTGACAACCTACTTGCATGTGTATATTGATCACTGGGTTTAGGGACAAACCTATATTCTGGCAATGTCGTTTCAATTTCGTCTTTTAATTTCTCCTTAGGAGCACACCCCCTGATGAAGGGCATCCTATATGCCCGTAATGCATTGGGGATGACCTGTACCTTATTTCATGATGCCTCATCAATGACACCACAACATGAATGACACTAACAATTCATGAAATTTTCAAACTAAATATGATAATTTAAATTAAAACTTATCAAAATAGTTTTAATCTCAATTGAAGTTGATTACTAACTTAGACACAGGCAGTGCACTTGATGGCAATATGCCGTGACTATGCTAGATAGCGCAGCAGAAGTCACAATAGCTCGCAAAAAACCTGATGGATTAGCTGGCAGAAGTAGCGCTCAGTGAGCATATCAGGAGGAAACACCTGATACAAGGTTAAGTGTCCCACATCGTTTAGACAAAATAATGCTCCAAATGGCTGGGGACATACCCAGGAAAGTGAAGGATCTTTTTGGGAGAACCTTAAATATGGTTATTACATTCTTTTGGCTGAAAAAGATTGGCCTCCTGAGTTCGTAATGGAGTGACCAGTGGGGGGGGGGGAAGACTTAATTTTACCTGCTTTCTCTGACTTCGTACCAGAAGCAGTTAAAAATTCATACGCACAGGAGTGGGCGTTAGTTCTACCTCCTGTACTTTACCACAATCATGTTGGGTGGCAAGATGAGTCACCTCATCACGAAATTCCATTAAAATCCATTCCTCAATCACAGAGACAATATCCAATAAAACATGAAGCAAAGAAACAAGTCAGGGAGATCCTAGATCAACTTGACTACCAGGGTGTGATAGAGAATCACAGGGGTATAAGACTATGCCCGGGCTGTTTTTCCACCAGAGTGACTGTTACTTCAACATTTTGAAAAGGAGGCATTGTCCTATGTAGATAATATTTATCTGACGGATGATTAATTAATGGAACACTTGGCTAGAGTGAACCATATCAGTCTTGGGATTGCACACCTGGGCTACAAATTTTATTAAAAAAATTATTTAAAAAATTCCACCTCAATGTCTTGTTCTTGGGATATGAGTTAACAAGTGAAGGCAAGAGCCTGGCAGCAATTTTTTAGAAACCTGTTCACTGCTCCAACCTCTGACAACTCTGAAAAGACTACAATTAATTCTAAGATTTTTTAATTTTGGCAGGACCTACATTTTGGATTACGCAGAAAGGGTCAAACCTTTCTGCGACTTAATTAGACCTGATTTTTCAGTGCATCATTGGACACAGGAACATACAGATATTTTACCTTCCATACAAGCTGATATGATAGCTTTTGAACATTTGCACACACGTGTTAACACAACCAACCTGGTGATTCGCGTAGTCGCTGGACCAACCCGGTACAACTACATCACTTTCAATGGAGGCAATCCAGTACCTATTGTATACAAACCACATTTGTACACAAATTCTGAAATACTCACAGTGGTACAGACTGTTGTAGTGAGGGAGAGAGCACTGGTGGAGGGGAAACGCATAATTGCCATGACCCCGGTACCAACCTTAGAGGCTGTTACAAAAGCAAGCATTCCAAATCCTAAAGCAGAACAACTCGATGGATTCAATGGGCTAACTCTCTCAGTGGAACAGATGTAGATTACAGATTTGACTCTACATTACAAACATAAGCATTCTTGCAGTACGAACAGGAATATCTTCTGCTGAAAGAAATTATGTCTTTAGATCGATATGAATGCATCATTTATACCGATGGTTCTGCCCACCCTGCCATAGACATAAAGCTGAAATATTATGTGGCATGCACAATAGTTAAAGGGTGCATGCATGACGGAAAGTTCAGTTCTGGGAAAACACACACTCAGTCCTTAAGGACTGTTCAGCACAGCTGGCGGAACTAAAAGCCCTGATACTGGCACTACAAAATACAGATCGTGAATTCCTCATACTAATTGTGTGTGATTCATTTTACTCTGTCCAGTCCTACAACAAATATTTACACTATCTGTCCCTGAATGGAGTCAGAGACTCTAAAGGTGGCACAGTAAAGCACAAGATGTTTTGGGAACATGTGGCAAAGCTGAAAGAAGGCCTGTCACAGGCTCATGTTATTCATACATTGGGTCATCAACGTGTTGGCTTTCACGTTGAATGGAATTCAATGGTAGATGAAGTCAACAAGGTTACAGTTCATACTGCTGCCGTTGTTGCAATAACTCACTCAAGTGCGAGGATAGACGGAAGAACTACTGTGGCAGTTAATGCCATGTGTAACAGAACATCCTTGCCAAAAGGCTTTCCACTTAAGTACTCCTAATGATGATACTTGTAAAAATGTAATGATGATACTTGTAAAGCGCACTGTTACCCCATCTCGGGGTGTCCTGGCGCTGAAGACCGCTGGGGAACCCGTCCTGGCTTTCCCTGTGAGATGGTCCCTTCTGGGTATCTCCAAGGTGAAACCAGGCATCCCCGGCGTCTGTGTGGGGCCGTTGTAGAGATGAGGCAAGCTTAATGCCCAGAGTTGCTGATTGTGATCCCTGGTTAGAGTAGGCACCGAGGCGAGAATTATCGAGTCCGTTGACCCTGGTCCACGACCCTGCCGCGTCGGGAATTGAACCCTGGTCCCGGGCCGTTCTCTGCTTCCGGGTCTGCCGCCTCTAACCAGTGAGCCACACCACTCCACTCCTACAAGTTAGATACACAAAACATTCCATACCCTCAGATTCCAGGAGTGGGGATAGAGCAATATCATTGATTGTAGATTAGGACTGATACTACCTGCACAGGAAGGCCCAGGTTCCGCTCATGCATGAATTACTGCTATAGTTTCTTTACTGAAGCACCGCTATTGGTGGCCAAGTCTATCAAAACAGACCAAGGACTTTGTTCTTAAATGCGACATCTGCCATCAGATAAAAGGCTGCACCGTGACATGTTTAGCACAGACACCCTTATTGATTTCAGACAAGCCCTTGGCTTTTGTTTATTTGGATCACTGTGGCCCCTTACAATCAGGTGGGGCTTACAAGTACATCTTGGTGGCAGTGTATTCATGCTCGAGATTCCTGTGGGTTTGGCCACAGCGATCGGCTGATGCTTGAACTGTAATAAAGGATTTGCGAGTCTTCATCGGGTCATACGCAACTGGCACACTACATTCTGACCAGGATCCGGCATTTAGCTCTCAGGCTTACAGAGAAGCCATGGAAAGTTTGGGTGTGGCCTTGTGGTACTACTCACCCTAACATCCCGAGGGAAATTCGGTGGTGACTTAAAGCAGTCCTTAACAGCAAGGGTATTAGGCTCAGGTGGAAGTTGGGTCAATCGGCTATATGGGGTCCAGAGGGCACTTAACAACATGCCAAGAAAATCCCTAGGAGGTTGAATACCTTATGAACTCGTGTTTGGTGGGAGAATGTGGGTCCCTGACCTCGATAGTGTCAGCACAGTGGCGGCTGGAAAACCATTTGACATAAATAAACATTTTGCTGTTTTACAGGAACTCCATGAATTCCGGGCTTGACAAAGCAAATCCACATAAAACGCACTGCCACTGAGGAAGTGAAGGTAGTACCGGCAAGACCTGCCTGGGTCCCAAAGATTGGGGATCTGGCCAGAGAATAAATAGTGGACAAAAAAGAATTTGGGTCATCAAACAGAGCATCTGTACCTGTCCTGGCTGTTGAAGAACTGTACTTCTTCTGTCCCTTGCCGGTCGCAGAGACTAAAGGTTTATCTCTATTAATCTGATCAAACCACACTATGTGGCTGATTCTCAACACGAGGCTGCTTGGGCTCCTGAGTAGCCATTGCACTCCTCTCACTACTGTACAGGAAGTTCAGATGAAAGCTTTAATAACAACAGAAAATCCCACTCTCCAAAGAGAAGCAGTAAACAACAATGAAATGATACTTCTTCCTGTTGAAACAACTACAACTGTACAATCAACTAGTACTGAAATCTCAATTCGAAAAATTGATGTCGTCTATGTAAACATGCCACATATCGAGTCATTTCCCAGTTCTACAAAACCTGCTGAGCTGCCAAGAATAGACCGGACGGCATCTGGCTACTTTGTGCAGTATGACGACTTCTCATCAGATTCAAATGAACCTGAACTGTCAACAATTCCTCTCCCTTTCAAGCTACGAGTGTATGCTCTTTATCTTTGGCTGAAAAATACAGGCTTTGTTGTTCACAGGATACATCTCTGGATTACAATTGAATTACTTTTCCCGGTTCTCTGGATTGGTTTAGTGACTGTCTTTTCCCTACTTCTGAATGGACATTATCTCCCAGAACGCTGTGCAGTAGATCTTTTTAACTTGGCTCTTAAACCACATGCATCATCACGCCGTGAACTAAGGGACCTGTCCCTGGTGAACATTACTGTGGTTCAAGTTCCTGAAGGAATTGTGTGGGACAGTGTATCATATGATATGTATGGTCCTACTGAACTTTTACAAATTCTTTGTGTTTAAAATTTCCTTAAATGATATCATCACCTCCAGTACTTTCTCTGATGATTGAGAGATTGAAACTGTGCACAATATGCTTGCATATCTAGAGCAATCAGCTGCATTTTCTAATGATGAATTGTATAATGGTACATCTAATTATGGAGTCATGTCCTGTTATCAACAATATGGTCACCATTTGTTACACAAAGCTAGAGTCCCGCACGCTGTTTATAATTACACACAATGGGAACACTGCCCAACACAGCCGAAAGGTAGTTCAAAGACATTTGCACAAAAATTTGCTTATTTTTCCGATTGCGATACATCGGACCCAGACTCGAATTATTTAAGGCTTGCACCCAAACCTGCAAAGATAAATATTCTATCAAACACCAAGCTGATATACTCTACTTTCTTTATTACCCAACTATTGATACAGAGTTTCTACTTTTCAAAAGACAAAATCTGCCTGAGGGACTAAAGATTGGCAGGTTCAGGAAACTGAGGCCTTGTTTAGAGCATGACTCATACCACATCAAATGATTTTCCTGAATAAAGCAGTGCAGCAATCTTTGAAAAACGGGGGACCCCTACATGTACTAAGTTTGCTAGTCGTAGGGAACAATAAACAGATAGGGAAAAAGAGAGAAACCTCTCTATAGCAAACAACTGTTTAACAATTGCCCTTTAAATGATCAATATTCAAAAATATCAAAGCGTCTTTCAATGATTAAGGAACAGATCACAACCATATTAAAAGTTCAAAGAACCTTCCCTTTACTGGTGAGCAGCACAAAATCTCCCTATTTGCGGATGATGTGTTATTATCGGTGGGAGATCCAGCTCATTCATTACCGCATATTCAAACTGTGCTGTCCGAATTTGAAGCAGTGGCCGGGTTCAAGGTTAACTTTGATAAATCATACATACTGAATCTGACTCTCCCTCCAGCAGAAGTGGAGCGAGTACGCTTGCTCACGCCTTTGTCATGGGCGTCTCCCTCTCTATTGTACCTGGGAGTTCGGTTGACCCCTACCATAAGATCATTGTTCTCAGCAAACTTCCCCCCCAATGCTGGCAGCGATACGAGCAGACCTAGATCGGTGGAAACCGAAGTATATTTCATGGCTTGGCAGGATCCATGCTCTCAAGATGGTCCTCCTCCCTAAATTCCTATATCTCTTCCAGGCCCTTCCCATCCCAATAGAGGTGGATTTTTCCCGGCGCCTTAAAACCTTGATGCTGAGATTCGTTTGGCAAGGTGGGCGAGCACGCTTCTCCTTCACGACTCTGCGACGCCCACGGAAAGAGGGAGGAGTGGGGCTCCCTGACATGCACCTGTACTATAAAGCCGCGCAGCTACGGGTACTGGTGGAATGGTACCAGCAGCTCTCAGAGAAACACTGGCTGCATATGGACAGGAGTGTGGCTGGGAGATCGATCTGGGATCTGGCCTGGAAGCCCAAGGTGGACAGGCCCAAGAATGCCTACATCAGGGGGCGTGGCTTAGCCAGCGGCAATGGCGGTCGCAGCTTTCTAGAGCTCCCGCTTGCCCGCGCTATCATCCTTCTATTATCCTGTTCCCCGAGCCCATCTGCCTTACCCGGAGAGCGGAGACAATTGCAGCGGATGTCGGTGTCCCTCCGGTGTGCTTGGCGGAGCCCCGTACGCCTCGAGCACCCCCGGGAGACGGCGGAGGAGGAGCGGCCCGGTGGGCGGCCGGGAAGCCGCGGACTTGCGTGGGCGCACCGGCAGCGATACCGCCGGCGCGGTGCGACCTCCCTGCCAGTTGTTGGGCGCCGGGGCAGCCCTGCGGGTCACCCGCTTGATGCGCACACCACCCCTGGGCGCGAAACGGTGCGCTTGAATTTCTGAGGAGCTTGCCTCCGTCCTGCTAACAGCTGCGGCCTGGTGACGCCTGGGAAGCCGGGGGCCTCGAGTTTCGCGACGCCCGCCTGGGGCTCGCGCTGGACGGCGGCTGCCTCCGGGGCCGGTCGGGCCTCGGCGCTGCATTTCTGCGACGGCCCCCTCCAGCTCCTACTCAGCAAACGGCCTGGAGTGCGGTGGGGCGGCCGTTGGTGGGCCAGGTGGCCGGAATAGAACCGTGAGTACCAGCGCTGGGCCCCCTGGACGTCTGTGGTGGTGGTCACTGGGCTATCTCTACCCGAGGGGTGCAACACGGCCCAGCGGGCTGCTGGCAGCGTGGGAGTAGATCCTGAGACGGACGGCGCTCCAGGGCTACCCAGTACCAGCGGCCCATCGAGGAGTGCCCTATCTCTCCCCACATTGCCAGCGGTGGGGGCCCGTGCCTCTGTGGGAGCCTTGGTGGAGCTGCGGCCTTCCTGACCTCGGCGGAGCCGGGGCCTCGAGTTTGGCGGCCCCCGCCCATCGTTGTCCCTTCGATCCTGGGACCCTCCGCTGTTGGCGCCTACAGCGCCCTACATCCTTGGGCGCATTCTGCTGCCGGCGGGCACGGCGCTCTTCCCTGCAGCCGACCGCGGTGCCAGGCCATCGGTGCGCGCCGCACCCTCCGCCCTCGCGGACCGAGGCGAGTCGGGCGGGGGCGGCCAGTGCCCGTGACGAGCCGGGGGTACCGGTGAGACCGGTGTGGACCGGGCGCCGGCCCGCTGTGGAGACCGCCGAGCTGTGCAGGAGCAGGTGCAGGACATTGTGCCCCTACGTACATTGGGGCTCGCTGGTCCCACTGGCATAGATTGGAGGAGACGGACACCTTGGGAGAGGCGCTCTGGGTGGCGCTCACATGCGCTGGGATCTAGCGGGGCTTCACGACCTGAGTCCCTCCCTGTGACCGACGGCTCGGCGACGGCGAGATCCTGAGTGGACTGGTGTGCATCGGCCGCCCCGGCTGGGGCCTGAGCGGGGGACCTTCGAGCGGTGCGACCCCCCTACAGGTGCGTGCTACTGATAGATCGCCCTTGCCGCCGCCATGACCAGGGGCACGGCCGCCACAAAGACTGGGCCAATCGACAAATTTACCGGCCCTGGTGGAAGTGCTGGAGCGGCTGGTGGGGGCCAGAGTGCTGGACCGGACAACGCGGCGCTGCTGACGGCCATCACCCAGTCCCGTGATATGTTAGATGCGAAGATTGGAGCGGTGGGAGCCGATGTGATGCTTCTGCGCCAGGACCTCCGCAACGCAGTCGCTCGCATTACGGAAACGGAGACCAGGGTCACGACAGTGGAGGGTGATGTTGGCGTCCTTAAGCAGAAGATCGCCGACATGGAACAGACTCAACGAGGCTTGGCACTGCGGGTGGAAGATGCCGAGGGGCGGGCGCGACGGAACAACCTGCGCTTTGTTGGCTTTCCGGAGGACTGTGAGAAAGGGCCCATGGATGTCTTCCTGTCTCGGTGGCTGGAGAGCTGGCTGCCCCCGGACGCCCTGTCGAGCTGCTTTGTGGTGGAGCGCGCACATCGCACCTTGACGCAGAAACCGCCGGTTGGAGAGCGACCTCGCCCGATCATCGCAAGGCTCCTTAACTTTCACGACAGGGATGTTATTCTCCGGGAAGCGCGGCTTAAGGACACGCTGCTCTATGACAATCATAAGATTATGATATTCCCTGATTACACCAAACTGGTTCACCAGCAGAGGCATTCCTTTCTGGAGGCAAAGGCCAAGCTGCGAGGTCTCAAGATCCAGTATTCGCTGCTATACCCGGCTCGCCTCCGGGTGGTCTTCAACTCAAAGACTCTCTTCTTCGATACACCAGAGGCCGTCTTCAATTGGACTGATGAAACTGTCAGGCTTCGCCCGCACGTCCAGCCGGGGTTGCACTCCGGGTCGCCACGTGGCTCCTCGCAGGACCAGAGCGACCCGCCTGCCAAGGGGAAACGCCATCGCAAATCCCGCTCCCGACGGAGGTCCCTGTCCCGGGATCCCTTGCTGGGGGACACTCAACCTGACACGGATTAGCCTGGCGAAGACTCAGGATTGTCGCAGGCCGGGGCTACCGGCTGGTGGCCTCTCATCGATGTCCATACCCCGTGGCTGCTGAACTCTGGCCGATGGAGCAGCCGTTGACTGGTGCAGTATTGACTCCTTTCCTGGCGGGGGTGTGGACACTTGCGGTCTGACACCCCTTGGTTCGTGGTGCCTTACTACTGATGTTGCTGTTTTCTTGGAGTGGGTTCGGGGTGCACATTATGGGCTGCCTCCTCCGGATGGGGTTGGGGGGTGGTTCTGGGAGTGTGCCTGGTTGGTTTTAAGGGGGGTCTAGTTGGGATCCATTGGTATGACTGGCTTTAGACGCTGTGTTTTGGGTCTGAAGTACCGTATACCGCGACAGATGCTTCATTGTTTATTGAGGTATTGGGGTGGGGGAGGGGGGTTCTGGGGTGTTTGGTTGCTGGTGGATTGGGTTGGGATTAGTGGGGTAGCGGGGGTTGGGAATGTGTTCTGTGGGATGCACGTGTTTCGTATGCAGTCGGCGGCTGGAGGGCTGGGAGTCTGGGTTGGGTTGCGGGGATTGTGGACACGGACCCATTGGGACAATGGCTGACGCCCCACGACTTGTGCCATCTACTGCTCTCATGCGTGTGTTGAGCTGGAATGTCCGGGGGCTCCTGGACAAGATCAAACGGGGGGCTGTGCTTCGCTGGGCAAAAAGGGACCTGGCTGACGTGCTCCTCCTCCAGGAAACGCACATGCTGGGTACTAAGGCTCTGAGCCTACAGAGGTTTGGCTTCCACCAGGTGTTTCATGCAGGGTTTGCCAGGGGCTCGAGGGGGGTGGCCATCCTGGTTCACAAACGACTGGCCTATACCCATGAGCGTCAGTGGCTCGATCCGCAGGGCCGGTTTGTGTTTGTGCAGGGGAAGATTGGTGTGGAACCCGTAATCCTTGGTAGTGTGTATGCCCCCCCCCCGCTGCAGTGGGCCCTTGCGGAGCGACTGTTTACCCTGTGGGCCGAACTTCCCCGTTCTTTGGCGGTAATTGGTGGCGACTGGAACGATGTGTTGGATGTGGCTCTGGACAGGCAGAGGAGGCAGGGGGTCGCGGCTGCGGCCTCGCCTACGAAGCTGAGTGCAATGATTGATGGCCTTGGATGGGTGGATGTGTGGAGACACCTTCATGCAGAGAGACGAGAATACACCTATGTGTCTGCTGTGCATGGCTCCCTTTCACGCTTAGACTGTGTATTTGTACCGGGGGCCTTCCTTGATAGAGTGAAGGGGGCGGCGATCCGGCCTCGCGGGCTGTCCGACCACTCCCCTGTGGCGGTTCAAATTGACCTTTGCAAGGCGCGCCAACCATTCAGGTGGCGGATGTCTACGTGGCACCTGCAGCAACCGGGCTATTCTCGGCATTTGCGCAGTGCGATCGCCCACTATTGGCGGGACAATCTAACGGAGGAGGTTGATGCAGTGACAGTGTGGGAGGCCATGAAACCCGCCCTGAGGGCTGTCGATATTGCCTGGTGCGCTTCTGCTCGCCGGACCCGACAAGAAAGTATTGCCACTGCGGCGGAGAGTGTGGAAAGGCGGGAGGCACGACACAGGGAGGCGGCCGATGATGTGACGCTGCGGCTGCTTTTGCAAGCACAACAGTCCTACTCCTCGGTTTTGTTGGATGAGGCCCGTCAGGCGTGGCTGGCAACGCGTAGTAGGGTGTACCAGTGGGGCGACAAGTCCTGCACCATGCTCCACCGGTTGTGTCAGCAGACTTTTCAGCCGATCGCTTTACCGGGGCTGGTCGACGGCGCGGGGGTAGCGATGACAGACCCTTCGATCCTTGCTGCGAGCTTCGCGCGCTACTACGAGCGTCAGTATGCCCCTCGTGAGAGCCTCTCCCCCGATGGCATTGAGGCTTACCTCGCGGCGGTCTGCCCGCAAGCGGTACCTGACGAGGTCCGCGATGCCCTGGATCTCCCCCTGACAGCTGAGGAGTTGGGTGACGCGCTGGGTCAACTTAATGCGGGTAAAGCACCTGGGCCTAGTGGATTCCCCAGTGAATTCTACCGGAAATTCCACCTGCAGCTTGGGCCGCATTACAGACGGGCACTGGAACTGGCTCGGGAGCGGGGTAGCCTCCCCCCGGACTGGCGTCACGCCGAGATTGTGGTGTTTCAAAAGCCGGGCAGACCCCCCGAGCGCCACGAGTCCTACCGCCCCATCTCCCTTATTAATTTTGAAGCCAAACTCCTGGCCAAGGCGCTTGCGAATCGCCTGCTTCCCCACATTTCGGCCCTTGTCCACCCGGACCAGGCGGGATTCATGCCGCACCGGGCGACGCGACACAACATTCGGCGGGCGCAGGCGGCGATTGACGCGATCGGGACGACTGGGGACCAGGCGGCACTGTTATTGGCTGACATAGATAGTGCCTTTGACTCGGTCAGCTGGACCTACCTCCTTACCCTCCTGCCACTACTGAACCTGGGTCCGGTTTTCGTCTCCTATGTAAAGCTACTCTATACCGATATCACCGCTTCTGTGCGCGTCTCTGGGGCGATTTCCGCGCGATTCCCCGTGGCCAGGGGCACTCGACAGGGGTGCCCCCTCTCCCCGTACCTCTTCGCGCTGGCCATGGAACCTATGGCCGCCCGAGTGCGCCAGGACGCGCTCTATCGGGGCTTCGTGTGGGGGTCGGGCCACTCGGACCGCATCGCCCTGTATGCGGACGACGTGCTCTTTTTCATGACTGACTTACACCGTACAGGGCCTCGTGTTCTCGACATAATGCGGGAGTTCGGTCAGGCGTCGGGGCTCTTTCTTAACCCTCGCAAGTCAACCCTGTGGATTCTGGGGGGTGCCTCGGTGAGTTGCCAGTGGGCTGCGTCTCTTCAGGTGGCGGTCGATGGCATGAAGTACCTGGGCGTTTACCTCTCGGCCTCGCCTGCCGTGGCATGGGATCGTAACATCCAGCCGGTGTGGGACAGGGTCCAGGTTGACGTTAAGACCTGGACGCGTATGCCCCTCAATATCTATGGCCGGTCGGCTATTTTCAAAATGGTGGCCCTGCCTCGGCTCCTCTACCAACTACAGAATCACCCGTATAAAATAGACCCGCAGTGGTTCCGTGGTGTCAACTCGGTGCTGGGCAGATTTCTGTGGGCCGGGGGTGCCTCTAGGGTGGCACTGCGTACCTGCTTTCTCTCTACCTACTGTGGCGGCTTGGCGTCCGCGGACCTGCTATCGTATTACCAGGCCTCCCACCTTCTAGTGCTCAACGAGTGGTGGTATGGGGATCGTAGCGATCCGGCCTATGCACTGGAACACTCCTTGATGGGCGGTGCCACACTCCACACTCTGCTGTACTCGGCCAGGCGGAGGAGGGCTTTGCCAAGGGTCACCCAGGTGGTCTTCGCGATCTGGCGGCAGGCTCTGCGCCGTATGGGGTGGTGGGGCAGACTGACGGCCGAGACGCCGCTGTGGCATAACGGTCTATTACCAGAGCTGGCCTCCTTGTCCGGGTTCGGCGGCTGGGACGCGATCGGGATTTCGTCCCTCGGTAATGTTCTCAACGGAACCACACTTAAGTCCTTCCAGGACCTTAGCTCCGAGTATAATCTGTCCAGGACCCAATTCTTTCGCTATCTTCAGTTCCGCCATGCCCTTGGCCCCAGCCTGGTGGGGTTGGAACAGCTCCCCGACTTTAGTCCTATTGAGGCTAAACTGTTTATGGGCGACCTGGGCGACAAGAAAGTCTCTCAGATATACCGCTCCCTGGTCGTCAACTGCTCCCCCTCCCTCTCGGTTTTGAAGGCATCCTGGGAGAATGATGTTGGCCCCTTGGATGATGACGATTGGCGGGAGGCCCTCGAATCCCCTCGGAGCGCAGCTATAGCCGTCCGTCTTCGGTTCATTCAATTTAAGTACCTCCATAGGGCCTATTATACTAGGGAGCGGCTGTGGCGTGCGGGCCTCATAGCTGCCCCTGAATGTCTGAGGTGTGGTGCTGAGAGGGGGACGCTTTTCCATACCGTATGGTCCTGTGAGAGGCTGACCCGATTCTGGGCGGGTGTGTGGGACTGCCTGTCGGAAGTACTGGGGTGGGACGTTCCCCGTACCCCCAGGCTGGGTCTCCTTCATATTCTGGAAAATGTTGGTGGTAACATTTACAAGCGCCATCTACTGCTGTTGGGACTAGTGGTGGCTAAGCGTGATCTGGCCCAAGCATGGAAGTGCGAACGTGCCCCCCCCCTGAGTGCGTGGAGGGCAGGATTAGACTATCTGATGGGTTTAGAATTACCAGTGTTTGAGGCCAGGGGGTGCCCCCGGAAACACTATAAGATCTGGAAGCGGTGGGCAGACTACAGGGGTCTGGACCTCGATCCCCCAGCTGATATTGATGATGTACTGGCTCTTGATGTGGACCCCGGGCCCTAGGCTATTAGCCGACTCTGACATTGCTTCCGTCTCCTGTTGCTGACTTGCGATCACGTGCACTGGGTTAGGGTGGGATAAGGGGTGGGTAGTTGGAAGGGGTGTTGGGGGATGCTGTTGGGGATGGGTGGGTTGGGGGGCTTAGGGGCGTGCCCCTTTTGTTTCCATAAAACTCTGAGTTCACTACCATGCCTTTCTCTGTCTGTGTTGTTGACAGTCTCCTCCTGACTGTGGAGGGCTGTCCTGAATCTTGATTGAACTCTTAATAAACACGGTTTTGAAAAAAAGAATGCCTACATCAGCACGCCCACTAGCACTGTTCTGAAGGTATGGGATACTGTCACTGGTGATGACCGCTGGACCACGTTTCCGTCCCCCTTTACCTCCATACACTTCAACCCGGCCTTTCCACCGGCGATGCAGGAGGGACCCTTCCGACTGTGGAGAGAGGGAGGATACAGAGCTCTTACGCATTTGTTCCACGGATCGGCACCTCTCACATTTCATAACTGCTTGCGAGACTATGGGATCCTGGCCACTGAACGCTTCCGCCACATCCAGCTCCTCCATTGGGCGACCTCAGCGGGAATAGGAGATGCCGCCACAAGACCACTTTCACCATTTGAGGCCTTTATCCTACGCACCTCCACTATGAAGGGGACGATTTCCTTCCGGTATGGGCTGTTGCTTCCCACTGCAGTATCTCCCCGTCCCCGCTACATGGAACATTGGGAGGTCCTTCCGGGCCAAAACATTTCTGACGAGGAATGGAAAGGTCTCTGGCGAGATATCGCGGCGCACAACCACTCTGTGGATCTAAGAGAGGCTCACCTAAAAACCATGCTAGATTGGTACCTCTACCCGTCCAAGTTACATCGAATCTTTCCGACCTCCTCGGACAGGTGTTGGAGGGGCTGTGGTCTATTGGGGGACTTCCGCCACATTTGGTGGGACTGCCCGATCATCCGCCCGTTCTGGGCTGAAATTCTGTCCCACATCAAGGACATCCTAGGTTATCCGATCCCGGATTCTATGGCTCATGTCCTACTGGGTCTCCGCGACCCGGTGTTAGAACATCAAACAAAAGCGGATAAACATATCCTATGGCTCTGCCTTGGAGCCGCCAAACTCACGCTAGCTGCAGCCTGGAAGAAACCGAATGCCCCAGCTATATCAGTATGGCACGCAAGACTATGGAGATTACTGAGCATGGAGAGAATGGCGGACATCTTCTTGGGCAACTTTAAGAATTTCCTGTTCCGTTGGGGTCCCCTAGTCCGCTTCTTATCACAAGGTCTGGCCTCTGCGGTCTGCCCATCCGCATTTCGCGCCCTTCACCTTTTCCAGATTTAATCAGGTTGTATGACTGAGGGACTAAGAATGAATGTGTGTGTTGTCACCACCACCTGGGGGGTGGAGGAGGGGGGTCGGGGGGAACTCAGTTGTGTTTGTTAGTTTGTTACCTGTTGCGGCACCGCATAGCTTGTGGAGGCTGTCAGATTTTTTGAGCCTTATGCAGCACTGCTTTCCCCACGTGGGCTTCGCCACCCCTCTGTGCTAGGCTATTACCGGTCGGTCGACCGAGAAGGGGTCTGAGCTTGTTTTCCTTTCTGCTCATCGGCAAGCACTGACTCTGAGAACTGAACTTTATTGACATACTATGCTGCCTCACTTTGCCTCCTTTTACGCTTATTACGGCACCCCCTGTGTGGGGAATATTGCGGGGCTGTCGCTTGTATACTTTCTTTGCTTTCCTCTCTTTTTTTTCTGCAAAATAATAAATAAAAAAAATAAATAAAAAAAAGTTCAAAGAACTTTGTGTTCATTTTATTTTATATATTCTTTTTTTTGTATATATATAAATACATTAGATCATTTTTTCATAGTGTTTGTTATATTTTACAATCATTGGTATATTACAACAAATACATATAAATTCATGACAAATACATAAAAAACGAAAAAGTGAAAAAACAAAGAAAATATTTCGGTCGATGTAATACTGAGGTAGGCAAAGCGGTGGAATATAACACTACGTGGGTTTCAGCCAGTAGCCTTCATCAGGTGACCGTCAAAGCAAAGCAAAGGCCCCAAATTCATCATCAACCTGCTTGCCAGATACACCCCCTCCCGCAACCTCCGTTCTGGTCACAAAAACTTGCTTACAGTGCCGGTTGTTAGGAAACAACGTCAGGGCGGCAGCTCCTTTCATTTTCTTGCTGCATCCCTCTGGAACTCCTTGCCAGCTTCTTTAAGGTCGCACGAGGATATTCTAGCCTTCAGACTAGCCTTTAAGACCTGGCTTTTTAGAGAAGCCTATCCTTAGATGTTCTAGGTGGTCCTCCTGTTGTTGTGTTATGCTCTGAAAACTTCCTACAGCGCCATGAAGCCTACGGGCGTACGTGCGCTTTATAAGCTAAATTTAACATAACATAACATAACATAACCGTCATTCGCGAATTACAAGACATTACAGTGTGTAACGAAAATTTTAACAATATTTGGATTAATAGTTCGTTTATACTGCTTTTATTCAGTTCTTTTTCAACATTAAATCCTCCAGTCAAGACGCTCGACTTTTATTTTATGATTGTATATTCTGGAACAGGATTCTTTATCTACTTTCTGTGTTCCGTTGATAAATGTTGAATATCAATGAAGATTTATTGCGAATTATTTTCAACGACAATACGAAGGGAGTAGAAAGCTGAGCCTTAAAAGTTATAGTGTTCAGCCGAACACTTATGTGACACAATGTATGAATGCGTCCTGGATAGTCAATTACGCCATCTGTATTGTTTCTCTAGGTTCAGTCTTATGTTATTAATAAGAAAATGATAAGGCCATCCGGTTTCTTTTTTTCTAATATCTCTGATTCAGTATGGCCCTGCATGCATGACGATACTCCTCTCCGCACCGAATAAATTAAAGCAGTGTAGCAAACATCTTGTCTTGGTATAGCCAAAAATGAAGTATTCCTGCATTCTCATGCTTCAAGAATTGGCAGCACTTTATACACTTTAGTGAGGACATACTAGATACCATGATATGTATTGGTTGTTTCAATTCATCAGACCCCTATTGGAAGGGATGGTTGGTTTGGCCGATAGACACAAATAGTTGTCAATCTAGATTCCCGGGTAACACCAAAGGGGCTAAGATCAATAGGCCTGATCAGCGATACATACAAATAGACCACTCAGGTGGTGATGTCATATAGCGTTGGGAAGTTAAGCCTAGATTGTCTAAAAACCGCAACTCTTTCCCAGGTGAAGAAACACTTGTCCCTTATTTCTGATGACCTGGATCTCACAGATTTTTTAATAGGTCCCTGGAACCCACGTCAAAAGCATTTTTGTACAGAATATACAATGAGCCGTGGAAGATTTCTCAACAGGAAGCTGCTGAGGGATTGCGCGAGATCGACAGGGTTAATTTAGAAAATGCTTTGGCTGTGGTCGACAACGGAATGACCACTTTATCATCCAGAATGTATTCACTGGGCAACATGGTGTCTTCTACAATTGACATACAGCACGACACGTCTATTTTACAATATGCACAGGCACAATACGGTCCCTTGTAATACTGAGCTGGAACATATGGTTTGATTCTCTGAGCAAACTGAAAGCCACGCTTTTTCAAAAGGATGTGGCCTTAACTTCAGCCAGAGAGACGTTTGATCTCTAGGTTGCAAGGTCCTTGTCTGAGATACAGACACTACTCCACACTAACTTCCCGCTGCATTTTAGGGAGCTAGTCCATCGTATCTTTAACATGCCTGATACAAAATGAATAGTGCAATTTTTTAATGTATTGACTCTGGTCTGGTTAGCACCTATCAGATGATTTTCGGAGCTATACCATCTTTTATACACTCTGTATTATAAAGCTTTTTTGGAGGACTCTCGCTTGTCTTGCTACTTGTGGCGGGAATCCTGATTTACATTTTTCTGCTCAGCAATGGACTTCCCAGTTCAAATCTAAATGGATTCAGCACTACTTGTGCTGCGTTGCCGTGAGCGCATGGTTAACTGCTTCGACGCACCTGTGCTTCAAGAAGTGAATGAGCATTGGTTCTTATCCTTAAGGCCTGTATGACTGTCCATTATTTTGTAAAGCGCGAACTGCACACTGCATGACTGCATACAACCACAAATGCGTCCTGGATATATGTCTCAGATCAGAATTGTTTGTGCCACCAGACATTGACGTACTGATGGATCCCTTAAAGGCCCATGTGTATTGCTGTTCCCAGTGTATTCTAGTGATGACGAATGCATTCTTGAAGCCACCCTGGGATGCTTCAGCTCCTAGTGATATGAACAGCTGCTCTGCGGAAAACCTATGGGCTACAAAGCCTCCCTCAGCAGCTGCTGTGGGAACTGGATGGAATCACCTTTGCTCCATAAAGCTGCTTCGAGGTGCGCCTCTGGGAACGTCGTCTTCGGTTGTGGGCAACAGAAATGTTGAGCCTACCACTCAGAACACATAAACAATAGCTTTTTCCGTGTGGGAACAATTTGGCCAATTTTCTAAACAAAATGAACCAAAACAACATTTTGCCTTATTTTTCTAGGCACCATGTCTTTCTGAATGCATGGGATATCAAATTATACTTAAAGGCTTTTAAATTTATATTATAAAAGAAAGCCAGCTTTAGATGCTTCTTAAGCTTGCACAACATTATCACAATTCCTTGAACATCAGGTACAAGGTCTCTTTTCACACTATGTACAAATGTCATCTCTATCTTAAACCACGGGGTGACAGGGCTATCTACATATCCAAAACAGCATGAATGTATACTAACATTGCAAGGATGCTTTATATTATAAAAGATGAGCACCCCAATAGATTAGCTGAGGAGGCACTTCAGCTGACACTGAGGGTCCCTGCATAAAGAGACTTCACCACGCAGCGGTCTGACATCTCGTGAGGGGTGTCCAGTTTGTGACCAAGACGGGGTCCTTCATTCTCTCCATCAGGTAATGGAGTTGGATCGTCCCTTAGGGCAATTCTTGGCTCCACATCTACACACACTCTAGGTACACTTAGAGTAGGGGTTCGCATAGTAGGAGTATGCCAGATTACTGCCTTGTTTTATATGCCTGCATATATATACACTGTTTTAGCACGATGGTAGAACCATATCTACTATTTATGCTTTTAGTGCTTGTGATCAATTTGATCTGTTTCTATTAATCAATGCGGCACCCATACTTTATACAAGAATAACATTGGTTCAATAAACTTATTGAAAATGTCCCACTGTGCATTCACTGTATACTTCTCCTAGAATAAGTGAGCAGGAGTGACTGAGCAAAAGGTTCTGTACTGTTTCCATGATCCCTGAGGGGTCAGGGTTGTCCTGTTCAGTGGTTGCCAGAAACCATTCGCTCCCTAATAAGCTTATGGGGACTTACGGTGGCACTGTAAGCTAGCTGGCCTATAGACCAACAAATCCTGCAGGGATATCTAGAATCAGTCCAGGCACAAGACCCTAGTTGATGTTGTCCAACAAACGCGCAGATACTACAGATTTTTAGGAACTACATGACAGAAGGGGCAACTCTGCACCAGGGGGTCCACACAGCCCCAGATATCTCTTGCAAATGTATCAGAGGAGCTGCGGTGTAACTCGGGGACAAAACCTGTAAAATAGGGCAGCGACTAGCGCATGGTGCAAGGGCCGAGTCAAGACTGTTCTACCCGAGGGCAGCACCCCCGCCAGACCCAGTGCTTAACCAGAGGCCTCCAGTGCCATCATCCGTGTGGAGCGATGAGTGCCCCCACATGGCCCCAGGCACCAGGCGGAGCCCCCTCGTGATGCAGGGTAAGGGGGGGATTGTGGGGCAGCAGGAGAGGATCGATGAAAAGCGGTCCCCGCATCCACTGGCGACGGCTCACGTGTAAGAACGCCGCCCAAGCACAGTGCGGCTCACCTTCACCAGAGAGCCGGCAGACGGTTGAAGCTGTGAGCAGTGGCAGGGTCGAGCCTCCGATGCAGGGAGGTACAACCAGCCTGTGCAGGCACCGTAGGGGCACATCAGGCATGGGGTCTGCCATCCAGCGTGACTCAGTAGTCTCTGCCTTAGGCTCTCCCACAGGCCCAGTCGCAGTGGGACCTCCGAGCCTGTGCTGGGTGTTGCGGGTCCACTGCGTGCAGTCGCTGCTGCCATTGAGATGCGTTGAACTCCCAAAGACGGCACCAAGCAACAGGACCCTTGGAATCACCCAACCCCCTGGCAGAGGAATTTGACTATAGGAGCGTTCTGCAGCAAATCATGTTGTTTTCTGGACCGCAAGCTCTGGAGCCTCACAGACGGGCAGTCAGTCCGACAGGTACCGGATGCATGGCCCCAGGTATTGTCAAACAAAGGCAGTGAATGGGTTACTCCTGCTGTCAACTTCTTCATTCTCAAAGTTTGTGTAGCCAATTGAGTTGGGTGGGGATCGCTTTTGAACCCCATTGGGAAAGTAGGATCTGTTTGGCGGCTCCTAGTGCTAAGGTGATAGTGTGTCCTTTAACAGACTTCACGGGGTACATCAGAGGGTTGGGGATGCCCAGTAAGACATAGCTGGGAAACCTAGAAATAACCTATCTTGGGGTATTGCCAAAGCAAATGGGTAAGAGTGCCTGTCTTCCCGCAGTGTCACCAGCATTCGCTGTCCTTATTCTCGTTCCATTGGGCAACCCTAGCCAGGGTAAAGTACCAATAATGTGCCATCTTCAAGAACATTTCTTTACTGGAAGTATTACAGGCAGAGGCACGGGCGCGGTGGAGGATGTTGCTCTACTCCTTATCAGTAATGGTCTCTTCACATTCCACCTCCCATTTGCTACGAGTGGGTGGCTTCACCTGTTTCCAAGGGGTGGTGAGGAAGGTGTAAATATCTGAAAGGGTGCATTTGTCAGAAGAACGAATAAGCAGCCATTTCCTGAATGGGGTAAGTGGTCTGCTGGCATGGGTACGAAGCCAGGTCTGTCAGCCAATAACGAATAGCTATGTATTGACAGAAGGCCAACTGGATCTAGGAAAAAACCATAAGGCCATCAACATCAAATAGGCCACCTATCTGTTTGTAGTTAGCCCCCTGCCATGCAGCAAATGTTGAATTGCAGTACGAAGGGGGGAAATCCAGGTTCTCAGTGATCAGTATCTGGGGGAAGAAGGTAGGATAGTCCCTGTTGAAACTGCACCTTTTCCCAAACTCCCACAGTGTCTTGGAGCACCAGTGAAATGTAGACCCCAGCGGGCCAGTGTGTTTTCCGTTACCATGGAACCTTCCAGATAGGAATACCTGCCAACGCCTAATCAATAAAGCACTAATGTGTTTCGGTACTAGGCTGAGACCACTCCACCATATACCATAGCTGTTCTGCCTGTTAGTAACACTGTAGAATAGAAACCCACAAGCCGCCCTCCGACTAAGAGGTATAGGTCTGTGGCTTAGCCATTCCATGCTGTTTTGCCATCCATAATGAAGTCCCAGATGAGGGCCTGCAATTTATTGAGCATCCGCGGAGGAGATTGGAGAGGCAAGGTCTGCATTACATATAGTATTTTCGACAAGAGTGTCATCAGTGGAAGAGGTGTGGCGCAGCGGCTAGGGTTCCTGACTCCGGACTATGGGGTTCACGGTTCGAACCCCGGCGCCGGCTGCAGGTTAGCCCTGCACCATGTGACTCTGGGCGATAGCTCGCTTAATCTTCCTGAGGGCCCACTGCGCCCGGACACAACTTCGGAGGTAGCTGTGCGCTTTACAATTACTGGTATTTCATTTAATTTCATCTTGACTTCTGCCAAGCAATGCAATCATGAGAGGCCGTAACCTTTCCGCCTCGATAAGTCTGGTGTAAGGTGTAGCTGCATACCCAAATAACGCATTCCCTGTGAAACCCATGTAAACGGGAACCTAGACTCAAGATGGACGTATTCAGCCCTGGGAATGGTAAGGTTGAGAATAGAGGACTTCTGGAGGTTAGTCTTGAAACCTGAGCTCCCCCTCAGGCTGCCAACTCCACCCTTAACCGCTGACAGAGAGTCAGGAGGGTTCGAGAGTATTAAGAGGACATCATTGGCTTAGAGCATTATTTTGTGTTCCCTGCAGCCCATGGTTATGCCAGTTATTTGGGGCTTATTGTGTATCCGTTATGCTAATGGCTCCATGTATGGAGCAAATAATAAGGGCGACAGATGGCAACCCTGTCGGGTGCCCCAGGCAATTTGGAAGGGCTGTGATAAGATTCTGTTAACTCGTACCATGGCTCTGGGGAAAGTATAACTGCACTGAATCCATTTACAAAACCGAGGTTCTAGGCCAAAGCGCGTCAATACTGCACAGAGCTATGGCCAGTGAACCCGTTCTAAGGCCAACTCCACATCATTAGACAGGAGAATATCCAGTTTCCGAGAGAGCTGTGTTTTGTCCCGGAGGTGACGAATGTTTGGTATTATCACTGCAATCCCTTTCGGGTATAAACAATTTGATCAGTTTCAACCAGGCCTTTCCCACGGAGAGCTAACCTATGGGCCAAAATGCCTATAAAGATCACTGAAATTGTAGCAAGTTGCATCATTTCTGTCAGTGTGCTGGTGGTACTGAAGGTGTTGTATAACCTCGCCAATATGAGGGCGCGCAGCATGCCAAAGGTTTAATAAAAGTCTGCGCTATAACCACCATGTCCAGGGGCCTTACCTGGTTGAAAACGTTGAATGTCCATATGGACTTCATTGGAAGTAATATCTCTATTGGGGGAGGAAATGCCAGTTTGCTGGATGCAGGTCGGGGACAGGAGCAAATAGGTGTCGATGTTGCCAGCCATCAAGATCTTCAGCTGAGTAGAGGGCGGCATAGAATCTTTTGAATTCTTGGATAATCAACTTGTCCTGGTGCTTCGGAGTGCCAACAGAATCCGTCAATTCAGTCACTCTGTGAGGCACAGCCTGGGCGCGTAGGCAGTGAGCTAGCAAGTGGCCGCTTTGTACCCTCCCACATAGTATTTCTGCTTTATCCATTTGATAGCCGGGGTAAGTTGATGTTTGATCGCAAGCGATCCAGAATACTTAAATGAGTGCTCTAACTCCTTAACTTTCTAGTTGGGATCGCAAGTCACGCCTGTCTTTTTGAAGCAAGCCACTTTAGCAATGAATTGTCCCCTCACAATGGCCTTGTAGGTTTCACATGAGAGTGTGATGGATGTAGAGAGGTTATACTGGTTGTGATCGCTGTGAGTATGTGTTCAAAAATAAGAAGCTCTACATTGAGGTGCCAGACATGGTGAGGTGGTAGGGCACTAGGATGGGTGTAACAGAGGTGCGTGGTCAGAGAGGCCAGCTACACTAATATCCACAGCCGACGGCGCTCTTGTAATACAAGGGGAAGTGAGAAAAAAGTAGGTTTGCTGCGCAGCCGAAAATAATGTGTAGTCTGTGGCTATTGGGTGTATATGTTGCCATATGTCCGTCAGGCCAGCGTCTGCTAACCATGTGCCAGTCTAACCTGGTTGTTGCATAGAGCTATCCTTCTGTGCATTGACCACAGTTCCCCCCCATACCATAATATCTCTGTCTGGGGTGGCGAAGACTCACCCTAAAGCATTTTTAGGAAAGGCTTCCTGGTGTTCATTGGGTGCATAGTGATTTGCTAATGTAAGCCTATGACCTTTCAGATCAATTCGCAATGACAGAAGTCTGCCAGGCAATTCAGTATGAGTTTGGGTCACATGCCCTGGAAAGTGGATTGCTAGGAGGATTGCCACTGGGAGCGCAAATGCTTCTAGTCAGTTTTTGAGCAAGCGAGTCTCCTGCAGGAGATAGTTATCGCATTTATCATCCCTGAGGAAGGACAGGAGTGCAAGGCACTTCACTGGTGCGTTAAGGCCCCTTACACTGAGGCTAAGGATAGTAACCATCTATAGGTGGCCTCAAATATACACCGATCCCCGACGTAGGTCGCTACTATGTGGTGCCTGGAGTATGAGAAAGGGACTTAAATTATCAGGGGGGAAATGGGGAAGGGAAACACTGAACAATTCAACAGGGAAGTTCCCCGCCTGGGAACATGAATAACTAACACACGAGGGCCCATGTCTTCAGTCATGTGAGTCTTCGATGTCTGACTCAAAGCAACTGTGAAACTCCGCCACTGTAGATCAGCAGCAGAGAGGGGAGAAGGAGCCACTGTAGGTGTAGAAACCGTTATCAGAGAGCAGAAAAGTTAGGGCTCTCCAGAAGGGGGAGGCTAGCTGACCAATGGATCAACAGTGGAACAGAGTCTGGCATGCACAGCCATTACTGGTTGCTTTCTGCCTCTGTAGCACTATCATGATGCTGTAACGCAGCGCATCCCGTTCCTTGCGGCTCTTGGTTGCAGAAGGCTTGCAAAGCGGCTTCTTTCTCTGTCAAGTTAAGTGGCGCAGGTCCACTGCAGTGGGAGCTTGGTCTTGCAAGGAGAACTGGACTTGGGAGTCTTTGAGCATCGTCATCATATCAGCAATCACCAGGCTTCTTCTAATGTTCGGATGCTCTGTGGCTCGTTGTTCCAGACAAACTGGAGCCTGAAGGGGTGCCCCCATATGTGCCTGATCCCGTTCTCTTGTAGAAGGTCAGTTAAAGGGTCTTTCGCCGCTGTAGAGTTATCAGAGAAAGGTCTTGGTACACGCAGTCTCTGTCCCTCAAAATCAATTCCAGATTTATCATGCACCGCATTCGTAATAACCTCTTTGTGCCTATAGTAGTGTAGAATGCCCTGTTCTTGATCAGGAGCACAGGATGGGTGGCCCACTCTGAGTACGGTTAAGGATGATTTCTTGGTCTGCAAGTTCTGGGGCCACAACGCGGAAGAGACAGGTGACAAAGTCTTCTAATTTGCTGGGTATCGCTTGTAAGGGCAACCCTTTTATGCAAATGGTGTAGCGCTTAGATCTGTTTTCGAGGTCCTCCAGTTGGTAAGGGAGCTCTGCATTCTTATCTCGTAGCTCGAAGAGCCGCTGTCCGTCTAATTCCTCTTCCTGGGAATCGTACTTTTGTTCTAGGGAGTGTGCTGTTTGACCTAGATCTTTTTGAGGTCCTTCATCTCCGTTGCTATGTTCTGTTTAAGGTTAGCTAAGTATTTCCGTAAGATCCCAAGCAGTTGCTCCAGAAATGCCCTTGTGACAGGGGTCTGCGCACCCTGCGAGCCCTTGGCTGCCAATTCATGGAGTGGCAGAGGGGTCAGAGATGTCCCCCTGCCTTGCTCAGATTTTTTCGTCCGTGTTTTGTTGAACAGATCCTTAAGTGAAGTTGCGTTGGGAAGTCATGGTAGCGTGACCAACTGGCTCCTGCACCAGCAAAGATGGGAGGCCTAGGCGCTTCGGACACAAGCACTGACATTAGAAAAGGATTCAAACACTCTGGGCCCAGGGCTCCACCAGGGTCGTGCCCAACAAGCAAGTGCGCCAGTTCGGGGGTCAAGGGTAGTACGCAGGGCGAGGGAAGCTCACAATCAAAGGCCGCACAGGTAAACAAGCACTGGCGTTGCCAATAGGTCTCGCAGTAGGAAAGTTGGAGCTATTACAATTGCAAATAACAATGCCTTTTATTTTTGTTTTCATTTTAAAAACATAAAGGGCTTTGTCATTTACAAAACCAATAGCTCCAACTTTCCTACTGCGAGACCTATTGGCAATGCCAGTGCTTGTTTTTCTAGTTCTTAGTACTGCCGCCTGGTACACGAGATGGTTTGTGGGTGGGCATATCCCTGACAATGTCTTCTTGAACAGTGTAACTCTGTGCCTTTTCCTGTCAGGTGTACCAATCTCCGCGTCCACAAGCGGGGTGTATCACACTATAAAAATAAGGTGGTGATGTTGGTGACTGCGCACTGCTTCCAGGGGAGGAGCTGCGGCTGTGTGCTCACTCTGCACGCCCCCCTCTGTCACTGGCTGGGAGACCTGCACTGCCTTTACATGCTGCTGTCTCCACTTCACTTAATGTGTGTTTCAAGTCGGCGCATCTGGCGGGGGAGTCGCCCACCCTCCCCCGCACCTCACTGGAATTATCAAGGACGCAGCCAGCCCCCTTGCTTTCTGTCTTTGCAATCACAGTTTGGACACGGTCCCTAATGTCAAGTGATAGTTAGGCAACCGAGTGGAGCGTTTTGGGTGCAGTGAGTGGTATCGCACCCTGGGCAGGGAATCTGCGCTCCTGATCTTTCAAACACAAACATTTCCTGTGCAGAGGGGGAGGTAGCTGGGGGAAGAGGCCGCCTTGGGCTATCAACGAAACCGGATCCTGTGTGTGCCTGAACTTCCTGTAACAAGCTCTGTTTGTATTTGAAGATGGGACCGGGTACCCTCTCGAGCGAATCATGCGCTCCACCATCTTTACGCCGGTTCCTTTTGTGAAATGAAAGTTATGGAACTCACTGAAGTTTAAAAGCCACGCTGCCTCGCCTCCTAGATTTCTGGCTAAAGGGGCGGGTCTTTGGGCTGTGTTTACTGTCTACTGAGCTGTAGCCAACACCTCCCCTCCGCCTTCTCCAAAGTTTGGGGGGGGGGGGGGAGGACGACGAGCTCCGTGTGGGAGGGGGCGGGGTAGGAGTTCAGGGGCTGTGTGTATTTTCAGTGAAATGTGAGCCCTGGCTCGATTGTGAAAACAGACCCCTGAGGACTTGTTTTCTCCTACATTGTGCACGCTGGTCATCTGGGGACATTGCTGATTTTGCAGGGATACTTTGAGGGCCCAGCGTTCACGTGCCTGGCTAAAATGTTGAGTGTCGAGAAAAAGAAGTTGGGCTTTGGGGCTCAGAGCGAGAGCGTGCGGGAGCCTCGTTTATGAGCCTATTTATGCACAAATGACACAGAGCTGCTCCATGTTGACTTTTGCCAGCTAGAACTGAACGCAGGCCATCTGCAGACCCTCCTGGTGCCCCCGCAGCCGCAGGACCATGAATGTTTGTGACATGTAAAAGTTTCAGCCCCCCCATTGTTTACTGTTGACGCCATTGGTTGATCAACCTATCCCGATGCTTTTCATATTTAGTATCCTGTGTGGTGACTACATTTTGAAACCGGGATTGGCTAGACATGAGTTGGGCCGTTGGTTTATTTGTTTTGCGTATAAAACCAATGTTACCTCTGCAGCTCATTGAATACTTTTTTGTTGCATTCAGAGTTACTAATGTAAAAGCGAAAGTGTAACTAGCAGGGCTTTGCAAACGATAAAACAGGCCAGGATAACCTGCCTGAGATGAGGAATACTTTTAAATAAAGTTTAAAAAGGATGGAAAGATGCGGGAAGAGAGAGAGCGGAACACAGACGTTGAGAGAGTGAAAGACGGAGATGAGGAGAAGAGGAGAGGAGAAAGAGGAGGGAGAAGTGGGCAGAAAAAGAAAGGGAAATAATGAGAGTGTGAACATAGTATCAAAGTCCATCTTCATTCCAATGAGCTCACCGTCATACTCCGAAATGTATGAAATAGCGTGTTTCCCGTGCACCGCAAGCGCTTTGAAGTCTTGCCAGGTGTATGAAGGGAGTGAGTGGAAGGGGAATGTCTAGGGTGGGAGAGCAATAGAGACGAGAGTGAGTAGGTCAATGAGAGCGGTGCGGGAGAGACAGAGAGGTGAAGAGACAGTGTGGGTGACAACGAGTAATAGACAGAGAGGCACAGAAGGGACGCAGGAGAGGAAGCAAGGGTCACAGGAAAAAGAAAGATAATTATGGTGTGTGTGTGAGAAAGTTTAGAGCGAAAGATGCGGGAAGAGAGAGAGCGGAACACAGACGTTGAGAGATTGAGGGGTGACAATGAAAGAGTGTGTGAGAGACAGAAAGAGGAAACGATAATGCGTCACCAACACGTACCTGATAATGCAGAGCGGCCGGGAAACTGAAAGTACGCCCGGCCAGCCAGCCATGATTAATTAGGGGAGGAGAAGCCGCAGAGCGCACGTTGGGCGAAGCCCTTTGATGTGCTGTGCGGCCGTAAATGCAATTAGGAGGGAGGGAGGCTGATGCGCGTGCTTGTTTGGTCACGTGATTCACGTGAACTTAAAGAAAACCGCACAAACGAAACCCTTGGTTTCACGAGCGTTTTGAGGACATGAATTCTCGCTCGCTCAATGCGCTTGCGCGCATTGATAGGTCGCGAGACCTAAAAACCCTGGAGGACCGGTGTGCTTCTCACTGGCCCACTATCTTGTACGCAAGTCTGATTGGGGGCACTCACTTCTCTTAATCGGGGCAACAAGGAGGGTGAAAGCATTGCAGTGCAGCCTGGGAAGCACTGTGGGTGCACAGGGCAGCAGAATAGCGTGCGGCCCAGCGTCAGTGAAGAGCGCCCGGCAGCACAGCCTGCTCCCTGAGTGACGGGTGGATGTATCAGGTCGGCCTTGCTTCCTTTCTCCTTATGGGGGACCCACCAGATCAGTCATTAGTGGGCAGCCCTGCTTCCTTTCTCCTTATGGGGGACCTACCAGATCAGTCACTAGTGGGCAACCCTGCTTCTTTTCTCCTTATAGGGGACCCACCAGCTCAGTCACTAGTCTATCCAGCTCCCAACGAGGCTCCCTCCGCTCGTGGAGAATAAACTGCTGAATGTGTAGGCGTGTGGGGGAAATTAGCCCAGAGGGATCTCTTTCTGCTGAGCTGTAAATCGGAGGCTGCAGGCACGCTCAGGCCCACCAGGTTGTGCCAGGCTTTTTGCGGACCCCCCATCTTCGCCTGCGAAAGTGGCACTTATTGTCAGCTAATTCAGTCCCCAAGCCCTGAGCAAAGTGGGACTCAGAGCAATATGACGGGCTGGCCCAGCAGTCAAAAGGTGACCCAGAAGGTCCTCTAGGGACGGACCCTTACCCTACGCTGGTCTGCCACTCACCCCAATAGTCATCTTACTTCAGCAGTAGGCATGGGCCGGCGACAGTGGATGAGCGCAGCAGCATTTGAGCAGCGGGCGATTGAGTGAGCACCAGCAGAGACCACTAGCTGTGAGGAGGGGGCCAGGAAGTGACGAGGTACAGCCCATCATCGACCGCCTTACATCCAGGCTGTCAGTCTCTACGGCTCAAAGCGCCTGCTATCATCTTGGCAATGCAGCTGCAGGCCACACCTCAGACGATTTCTCTAGTGGAGGAATCTATGTCGCCCAGGGCCCACCAGCAGCAGAGAAGCGAAATGGCTAGCAGCTCAGGGGCATTTTCAGTTGTAGAGGGCCCCGGTAGGGGTCGGCAACCGCCCTAAGCGAAGGGTGGGTGGCAGAGCTCCGAGGGATCGGTCTTTGGTGCACACTTGGAAAATGGCACTATGTGGGTGAGGGTTCTAGAAGCGTACAAGTGAAAGTGAGCTAGGTTAACAGGTCAGGCTTATGCACTCATGTGGGGGATTTTGTGGTAGACACAAGTGACTGATGCTATGTGGATGCAGGTCTTCTGAGTCTTGTTGCACACAGTTAAAAAGGGCAAAGTGTACAAAGGCAAGATGTAGCTTGGAATACACAAGTGATGTTGTTACCTATGGGCACACACAGGTGATGCAGACAGTCCTTGTATACAGGAGTCATGCTGTGTTATGAATGCTGGTGCACAGAACTAGGTGCACACAGGAAAGAGATGTGTAGATGCATACATGTGAGACATGGTTTAGGTGTACAAATAGGGCACACAAGCAAAATGGAGTTAGGTGCATAAAGGCTTACATTAAAAAAATGGGGTAAAACCTGTTAAAGTGCAAGAAGACAAGTCAGTTTTTGGCATGCGCGATCAACAGGGCTAACACAACTAGTGTATATGAAAAGGTGTTCAACATATATCGAGGATGGCTAAATCCAGGTCAGATTGTTACCACATCCACACAAAAAATACACTGAACTTATTTAAATTCAAATTGTTTGCAGAGTCAGTGTTTTTCCAAGAAAACTCCTTATGCATATGAAATCAAGCAATTATGAAACTAAAAATGCCCTTTTAGGCACCCAGGTTTCAGTTGCACGCAGTCAGTTGTCATGTGAGAATAGCAGAGGATTTGAAAAATGTGTTAGCTGAGTGGCTGCATTTTTTTAACTGGACATTTGTGCCTGGGGCTGAGTCTGTGTGGTACATGTACAAATAGGGTCTGATAGAAGTACAGCCTGCACATGTATACCATTCAGGACTAGCTTTGATTCATGAATATCCTCTTATGAGACAGCCCTGGGCTCATGGAGTGACTGTGCATATATTGGTTTTGCCTTGGAATGCAGAGATTTCGTCTGGGCTTTTGAGGCTGTAGTTAGGCATTTCAGGCTATGTTAAGGCACAATATAGTTGTGCTTAGGAAAATGATGGTTATCTTATGGCTATACCCGGCATTTGAGGTTCTGCGTTTGTATTTAAAATTATGTCTGGGTGTATGATGAATATATCTCACGTATGACATCTGTTTTACTAGTATAAGATGGCTGTCCTTGAGGCATTTTATCCTTACACTCATGGTATACCATAACTGTAGCTTAGTAAATGTATGGTTGATAACTAAAATACATTTATCTATTTTAGTAACCTTTTTTCCCATTATCAGCAGTTGTTTTAACTACAATGAAGTCACTACTTGTAAAGCCATCTGTCATTGGTCTTGTGACATCACTTCCTGTGATGTCACCAGGATCAAAGGTCATGTCTTCACTTCCTATGATAACATCAGAAATCAGAGAGTGTGATGTCACTTCCCCTACCCCAAGCATTTTGCTTTACATTTACATTTACTAAGCTGGCCATTGAAAAATGAATGGCACTTTCTGCAGAGATGAGCTGCAAGCGTACGGGCGAACAGAAACCTGGAGTGTGCCTTAATAAGTCTCGGTGTGTAAATCCATTTGAAAACAGTACTGTCAAACCTAAGGCAGCACTGTTAAAGCTAATAATTTGTCTGGCAAAATCCCTACAATAAATTTTGTAGGGGATATTGGACCATTTAAAATTACAGACTGTGGTGCCCGAACATTTTGTTAAATCCTTCAAACACTGAACTCCTAATCAACACATACGACCTAAAAAGCTTTTTACCTTGTCTTACCATTTTACCTTATTCTGCCCTCTTCAATTTCTTCGAAACTTACATTCCTTATTTAACAAACTTAGATTGTACTAGTTTCCTACATTAACCATCACTTTGTACGAGATTAGTACCAAGTACAGCAAAGATGCATTGTCTTGGTTTTGACTGTGAATAGTGGAATCTGGGTATTTAGGCAGCTCTGCTACAATGAGCTAGGCTTTAGCCACAACTTTTCTGTCTTTCCTGTGGCTTCCTTAGTGCTACATGTAATGCACCCTTTACTATTGATAGCAATTGTTTGTTTTTTTGTTTATTTTTTATTTTTTGCATAGTTAACTAAAACCATTGCAATATTACACTTAAAAGAATATAAAACATTTATAAATAGACATTCAATATACTTTCCTCCGCCTTAACTGCCTTTTTAGTTCTTAGAGTTGCTACAGAATATCTTTTTTAAAATCAGTTAAAAGCCAAAGATAGAAAATTCATTGCAGTTTATAATCACAGTTAGATTATGCTTGTTAAGGGAAGTCCTTTGCTCACTGGATGCTGTGATGGGCTGTCTCAGGTTTTCTTTACTCCAGCCATACTTGTCCATTTGTTACATCGTTCAAGTTATCTCAACTTGTTGCAAGATTTATCCCTCTACTGCTGGCGAGCATCCTTAAAGTGGTTCAGCTGAGACCTTTTCCCGTCTGTTGGACAGCTTGCGGACACAGGCTTTATGGATAATTTTTTGCTATTTTTGGCATTTTTTGTTCGGCCCACATCAGGAATTTTACCAATCTGCAGTTTAGTTGGATGTTTACTGAGTTTAGGCAAGCCAGCACCGCTTGCCTCCTAGTGCGGATGTCTATCTGTTTCAGAGGTTGTTTTAGGAGCTGTTGCCGCGCTTGGTGCAGTTCTTTGCATAGACAGATTAAGGGCCCGATGTAGGTAATTTTATTTTACCACTTCTTAAATACCGAATGATACCGAATCGGTATTTAAGAAGTGGTAAAATAAAGGGGGGGGATGTAGGTAATACAGACTCGGTAAACACCGAATCGTTAAGATTCGGTATTTACCGATTCTGTAAATACCGATTCGGTAATGCCCATAGGAATCAATGGGCATTACCGAATCGGTATTTACCGAATCGGTAAATACCGATTCCAGCAAGGGTGCAGGGGGTGTCACTTTGACACCCTCTAGCACCCCAAATACAGGCATGTGTGCCATGTGGCACACATGCCTGCCCTAAGGGCATGTCTGTCGGTCACATGGCATAGGTGTGCATGCACACATGTGCATGCACACCTGGATTCGGTATTTTACCACCCAATTGGATTGGGTGGTAAAATACCGAATCTGAAAGGCCTTTAGCATTGGAAACGGTGCTACCTACATCAGGAATTTTCCGATTCAGTAAAATTACCGATTCAGTATTTTACAGACTCAGTAAATTTACCTAATCGGTAAATTTATCGATTCTGTAAAATATAGCCCCCTACATCTCAATCACCAAATACCGGTCGGTAACGGCCGAATTCGGCCGTTACCGACCGGTATTTGGTGACCTACATCGGGCCCTAAATGTAGAATGTTGCAATTATTGGTGTTACACAGCCTGCAAGTATCTTGTCTTTTTGTCCGCAGCCATGGTGGTAGGTGCTGGCTGCATGGAAGCATCCCTAGCCTGTACCTTAGGAAGTTCATTTTTGTGGCCCTGGGATAGCCCTGGTTAAAGTATGTTTGTGCGGCGAGTGATTTGTAGGTGTTGAGGGTCATCCAGGCATGAGATCTGTTTGAGAAGCTCGCATGCGTACGGCTCTGCTCGTGGCGTTATCACATCGCCTGCTCGCACCGTACGCGTGGACATCTGACAGGCTTCCGGACATGCCATGTGCACGCTCACGGCGTCTTTGAGACAGCCGATGTGCACACTCATGGCGTAGGTCCGTTAACAGTATGGGCGCCGGCAATGCATCCAGTTACGCTGAGACTCGCCGGCTCGGTCTTCAGGTTCCCTGGCCGTCTCTTGTTTTTTTTTAATGCTGCCTCATCCGATGCCCCTGCCCGCATGTTCTGTTTCCTGCTCGTTTACTTTGATTCGGGGCGCGGCACCACTTAATGGTCACCGCGTTCGCACGGAGACACAAGGTAACTGTGTCCGTAGGTTCACCCCACGGATTTGTTTTTGGTGATTTACTTTATTTTCAACATGTGCCTTTGGTAGTGCACAACACGCCATAACTCACGCCAGCCGCCATGGCGCAGCTTTGTCTTTCTCCTAACCTGTGGTTGCCGCCTACCTGCACCCGCTTCTCTCGCGCACATTGGCCCTGCCAGCATGCTCTGTTTCGTGCTCGTTCACTTTCAGCTACACAGTGCCCGAGGGAGAGCCCTGTGGCGTAGAGTATGAGCTGCACACAGGTAATGACTGTATGTAGAGATAATCATTTTTTTATATATCTGTTTTTACCTGTATTTTTGTCGTTCTAAGCATCTAAACAACATAAGTTAATGGCATTCATTATTAAATCATCATCAGAAGAATGAAAGGCTTTGTAAGTCCTGCCTAAACTTTACCTTGCACGCGGCAGATCATGCGCAAACGTCAGCGGCGAGTGTTTAACGCACGTGGCCGACCTGCCACCTTCTTGCTCCCCAAATTAGTCTTCGATAAGACTATTTAGCAGGCTTACCTGATACACCTCAGACGTGAATTTTCCTTTCCTTTGATGTGAAACAATACTACAACTCCCATAATGCACCATGGTCATTAATTGGATGCCCAGGACTGGTTGCCCTGCCACGATAAACTCACTGAGCTACCTCGGTGTCTCAAACGTTACTTGCTTTGTGTTGGACGCCTCTGGTATATTTGCAGTTAAAAGCTAGCCCGTCTCCGAGTAAACAGCTAACATGGCCTGCATGCGTTATAAGGAGAAATACTCTACGGTTATAGAATGATAAATACGTTTTGGCATATTAAAAAAATATTAAACAGAGTGCATTAGGTCATCATGTCAGCAGAACCAGGTTTCTTTTTTGGCCGGAAATACCAACGTGTGTACTAAACCTTTAAAGTGAATCACATTTTTCTCAGCGTATGTGTTTCAAGTTAGTGCATTAGTTTATATTTCTCCATTGTATGAGCTACAGTAAAAATATAGTTTCTGAACACGGGCATTGAAACTTTGAAAAAATACACACTTATGAATGAATCATAACGTCCGAGTGTAACATGGACTATAAATATATGACCAAGGCTGTCGTATGCGGAGTAACACCATTGTCTACCTCACTATGTAGTAGTTTCGATTCTATAGGACCCCGTTGAACTGAAAAACTTCAAAGAATGAGGCTGGTGAGTCAAGGAAATGGACATACAGTGACATAAAATGATTTGATAGGTTCACAAAATTTGTTTAACTAGGGAAGCCGGGATTTGCACTCAGCCAGGTTTATCAGTTTTACATAGCGCAGAGAGGCAGTGGACGGACATAGCTCCTCCCCTTTTCAAGGTGAAACCCCAGGACGATGCTTTAGGTCCAACTCACAAACAAAATGTAACAAGCATTTGCAATGCAATAGGTCTCGCAGTTACACGAGTTAAAGCTGTTGGCATTTTAAATGACAATGCCATTTATTTATGTTTTTAAAACAAATATAAAAGGCATTGTTTTTGCAATGTCAATAGCTCAACCTCGTTTTCACCATGTTGTACAGCAGCATGCTGGAGCTTAAGAAAACAAGCATTTGCAAGACAATAGGTCTCGCATTATTGAAGTTTGAGCTATTGGCTTTGCTAAATAATGCAACACCAATATTGCAAATGCTTGTTTAAAGTTGAGGTAGCCGAGTTGTGCATCCCAAAGACCAGAACGTTTGGTAGTTTCCAAGGCTAACAGAAGATAGCTTCTTGCCTGCGAGAACTCCCTATGCTGTATATCGTGCCACAGCAGAAAGTTTAGCATGTTTGTAGTGGCGCTTCTTATCTTATGCCAGCAGATGATGTAAGCACCATTCCTGGGTAGGACTTGTTGTTGAAGGCCAAACTCCAACCTTATTTGAGCAGGTGATGTATAGGGCAGAAGACTGAACATAGTTCTGTAAGCTTTGACCTGCGTGTTATCCAGCTCCTTAGCGTCTCTTCAGGAGCGGGGTCAGAGTCGGTCCCATTAATTGGTTTGCAAGGTTTTTCATCGTCAGGGTGGTTAGCAGACCTTTCCTTCTTATTTCCTCTTTCTGGCGCCCAAACAACCCTTCCTTGTCAAATATGACTCGTAGATACTTGTACTCGCAAGCTGGGTCATTTTTGATGCCGCCTAGACACCAGTTCCTCTGTAAGTAATTTTTATTATTTATTGACATTGTCCGGGTCTTGCTCAGATTTCTTTTTAAGTTGTTTTCTGTTGCATAGTTCTTCATTTCCGTCAGTAGGTGTTGAAGACTGACGTGAGTGTGGCTAAGCAGAACTACTTCGTCTACGTACATGAGATTGGTTAAGAATTTCCCTCCTACCCTTGGAGAATGCGAGTTGCAAGCATCGAGCACCTTAGGAAGGTCAGCCATGAATAGGTTGAACAGGGTTGGTGCAAGCACACAACCCTGTTTCAGTCCTTTTGTGGTGGGGACTTTTGAGGAAAGGTGGATGCCACCGCCTAGTTTCACCTGCACCCAGGTGTCCGTGTGTAGAAGCAGCAGCATGTTTAGAATAGTCTGTGGTATGCCCCATCGCACCAGTTTCCACCACAGTCTGCCTCTCTCTACATTATCAAAGGCAGCACTAACGTCAATATAACACAGGTGTAGAGGTCATTTTGAGGTTTTTGCTGCATCGATTATTAGAGATATTGCGAGGATGTTTGTAGATGTGCTAGCCATTTTGCGGAAGCCGGTCTGATTCAGCAGTATTATCTGATTTGTCTCAGCCCAGATTGTAAGCTCTTCTAATATGGTGCCCGCAAAATATTTCGCTTCATTGTCGATCAGAGCTACTAAAAGGTAGTTCTTGGGCTTGGCCTTGTCTCCTTTTTTATAAATCGGGACTATTGTCGAGCCCCTCCAAGATTCTGGTATTCTATTTAGCAGCCTGATTTCTTGAAAGAGAGGTTGCAGGATATCCGCCAGTCTTCACTCTTCGCTTTAAACATGGCAGGTAGAATGCCATTCTGTCCCGGGGCTCCCTCTTTCCTTCCTTTGGCGATCTGCTTTTTAATTGAGAATGACAACGGGCAGCTCACTGCGCCTGATGGTTTGTTTCCTGTGGCTGGGTACTCCTGCTCCGTTAACTTAATTATGCTTGGTTCAGCTTGACCCTCTGGGAACCAGCTGTTAGCCATTTGGGCCCCTGCGTTTCCTGTTTGGTTATTGAAGTTGCTTTTAAGATATTTTGTCCAGTTTGCTTCCGGAATATGAGACCCTATGCCCTTATGTTGTGGGCGCATGATACCGTTCACAGTTTTCCAGAAGGGGGCGCTGTTGTTACAGTTTGTGTCGTGTAGGAGTTTTTTGCCCATGTTTCTTTCACACGCTCTCTCTTGATGTTCCATTTCAGTCTTTTTAACAATGCCCTTTGCTCATTATGGGATGCTTGTGTGCTAGTCTTCCCTGGGGATCTTTTCAGCTTACGCAGAGTCGAGTTTACTGAATTCTTGAGTGACTTGAGCTGTGCTCTCTGATCTTTCCGCATTTCGTTTTTTCCGCATTCTTTCCGAATATTTCCTTGTGTAGGGAAGGTATCTGCAAGTTTTTTCTAGTAGTATGGCAGTAAAATGTCCCCAATGGGCAATTTGATCATCTGTGCTTGAAGCTTGCGAATTGAAAAGTTGAATTGCAGCTTCGGCCGGCGAGTTTAAGTTGTTTGTCGTACATTTGATCCTTTTTAGGTCTCGTAGAGAGACCTATTGCCGTTAAACCAGAAAGCTAAAAGGCGGATTTTGCCGAGTGCATGTGTGTCTGTGCACGCGCTCTCCATTTGATTCCCGAGCCGCCTGCCTTTTTCACACAAAGCCATCAGCCTCCCTCCCACCTCCCCCCTAATTGCTTTCCCTTATCACGGCCGCGAGGCCATGAGCTACTTCAAAGGGATCCGCTCCCCACCTCCCGCCTCCCCCCCCTGCCGCTTGTACTGTCTATTGAGCCTTTCTCACCTCTCTCCTTATCTCCTTTTCTCTCCCACTAGCTTCACTTCTGTGGTTTTCTGCTGTCAACCCTCATTTTTAGGGCTCACCCCTTTCCTATTCCGCAGGAATAGGAAAAGAGCCCTAATGCAGCCAAACCATACTTTCTGCCAAGGGGCTCTCCAGCGGAGTTTGAGAAGTGCACGCCTCGTGCACGAGCTTGCCGCCTGCCTCCACATCAAAGCCATCTGTTACTTTGCGCTCGGCCTCAGGCCGGCATTTCTCCTCCCCTAATTATTCACTGCATGGCCGGCCGGCACATCAAAGGCTGCTGCTCCCCATGCGTCTCGTCACCCTTCCTCCATTGTTTTCACTTCTTTCACGGCCGCTCTCTGCTTTGCGCTTGAAATCAAACACTGTGTTTCTATCGCTGTTTCGCGGATCACCCTCTGAAACGCCACTTGTAACATCTGTATATCATTTGAGAGCGCTACCCTTGCTTCTCCCAGACAATCAACTATTTAAGAATACTCGTAGCACTTAGAAGCCGACTAGATGATTTGTGCTCGGGCCGCTTCATTAAGTAGCCCCCTCGTGTGACACAGAGTTGTTGGCCGGTCTGCTCCTCTTACATGGCTAGCATTGTTTTTAACCGCTGTGCATGTCATAAAACGCTAGAATTGTGTGCAGATGTTCAATTTAAAAAAAGCATGATCGGACTATAACATAAAACCCCGGCACCAATGTACAAAGGGCCCCCATTCGCCAATCAGATAGGTAATAAGTGGCCCATGATTGGAATCCTGTCACAAATTAGGGTCCGTCTCTGTATGGCCTTTGTGGCAGGGCAGCGCTGCAAGCCACTTTACTGTGTATATTGCCTGAATATAAGAGACACCACCTGTAAAAACCGTCCATCCAAGCCACAAACCAGACCCGCAAGCAGCCCAAAAAATTCCACACACTGATCTGTCAGACTATCCCTTTTGGCAGTGCCAGATTGCCTCATAGGCCAGCCGCCTCTGAAAAACGGAGTCTTGAATGTTCACTCCAGTAGAAACTCAAAACACATAATTGGAAGAAAATAAACCCCTCGGTTGCCTGCACAAAAATAATCAAACTTTACTTTATTAAATCTATTTAAAAAAAGAAGTGAATAGCCAGCCCCATGGTGAATCCTCGCGACCCCCATACCGCCACACACCAACCCCAACACAAACACATCGTCTTTGGAAACAAGAGATCGATTTTATAAACCAGTTCGTAGTGCCCAGCACCAACTGCCTTGTCTCAGGGAGCGCACAGATAACGCGCTCTTGAAATCGCATAGAACAGTAGGTACCCTCTTCGCGAGCTCGCAAGGATGAAAGGCTGCGCCGGGTCTGACAAGATTCGGTTCCATGAGCTGCAGGGCCCTAGGCTCGAGGTCACGGCCTGACCTCTTATCGAGATAGTACAAACATTAAAATACATCGATATCCATCTGAGGTTGAGTGAGGTGTAAACAATGAACTCTATTCGAGTCTGCAACATGTTCTAAGAATTTAAACTATTAAATTCCAATGTGGATTTCGGGTTTAGATTGCAATATCCCTTTGCTTTCCTTTAAGCAGAAGCAATGTCTCTTCCCACTCAATAGTATTATCCCAGAGTATAGCCATCATCTAGTTTTGTTCATTCACTTAACTCTGCGTAAGATGCGCCTTCCTCAAGTAAAAACCACGCACTCAGTGTTAATTAAAAAAATAGCATAATGAAAGGCGGGGTCTCGGTGATTTACAAGCTTGCCGCTGTCATATGCTGTAATCAGCACAGCACACGTTCGAATCCTGGTAGGCTCAAAGCCTCCCGTCCTTCTACGGTCGATGTGTGCAGTAATATTGCACTGTTTGTATCTGTAAAATCTTACTATTTGCAGCGCCTAGAGCCTAAGGGCGACTTCAAGCGCTATATGAAAAAACAGGTTATCCAATTCTCTGCCTGCTTTTAGCAATCTTTTGACCGGCCACTTCCAGGCCTGTAACATTTCCAGATTGTAAACGGAGTTAATCATGTCATTTTATTGGAGGTTAGGAAATACCGGTTATCACCCTCACACACCCTCACACCCTCACTCACCCTCACACCTCACCCTCACACACCATCACTCACCATCACACCCTCACACCCACATCCTCACACACCCTCACTCACCCTCACACCCTTACCACTCTCACAACACTCACACCCTCAATCACCCTCACACCCTCACCCACACATCCCACACCATCACACCCTCATCCTTACACGCCCTCACTCACCCTCACACCCTCACCCTCACAATACTCAAACTCCACCCTACAACTCCACCCTACAACTCCACCCTACAACTCCACCCTACAACTCCACCCTACAACTCCACCCTACAACTCCACCCTACAACTCCACCCTACAACTCCACTCTACATCTCCACCCTACATCTCCACCCTACATCTCCACCCTACAACTCCACCCTACAACTCCACCCTACAACTCCACCCTCCAACTCCACCCTCCAAATACAACATCCAAATACACCCTCCAACTACAACATCCAAATCCACCCTACAAATCCAACCTCCAACTACAACTCCAGCCTTCAAATCCACCCTCCAAATCCACACGCAAGACAACTACAGAACCCAAGTCCACCCTCAAAATCAAACTCCACCCTCCAACTCCACCCCCCAACTCCACCCCCCAACTTCACCCCCCAACTCCACGCTCCAACTCCAACCTCCAAATCCACCCCTCAATGCCACTTCACCAATCAATGCCACAACACCACTTAATGCCACAGCACCCCACAACACAACAGCACCACTCAACGCCACAGCACCACTCAACGCCACAGCACCACTCAACGCCACAGCTCCACTCAACGCCACAGCTCCACTCAACGCCACAGCAACACTCAACGCCACTGCATCACTCAACGCCACTCAATGCCACAGCACCACTAAACGCCACAGCACCACTCAACGCAACAGCACCACTGAAGGCCACAGCATCACTCAGCACCACTGAAGGCCACAGCATCACTCAGCACCACTAAAGGCCACAGCATCACTCAGCACCACTGAAGGCCACAGCATCACTGAACACCACAGCATCACTCTTTGCAACCAATCATAAACAACTGGTTCTAATATGTTCTCTCAATGTTTTAAGCTTTATTAGAAATGTTACAAAATAATGTTAATATTTCACTTCTGTTCTTGGATTTTCATCACAATAAAATACACTGAACATAATCTTCCCATAAGTTATTTACAAAAGTTTAAGCTATTGCCATTATACATTACAATAACTTTTATTTAAGTATTAATTATTAAAACAAATAAAAGCCATTGTTATTTGTAATAATAATACGTCAAAGTCATGTAAATACAACACATATTGCATTAGAATGCTAAAGGTGTCACGTTTGCAAAAGTTACAAATATTGGCAGTGTAAATGACAAAGCTAGTAATTTCCCTACTTTCAATACCAAGACATAAATAAAATATTTGCCATTTGCAATACCAATACCTCAAACTTTCCTAATGCGAGACCTATTGCATTGCAAATGCTTGTTTTTCTTTCTCCTAAACTGGCTCTTGCCCAGGACGGCAGACCTCTCTCAAGGCATGCCGTGCCCTTAACTTCTCCAGTTGAACTATTCAGATGAGACACTGTTATCAATTGTGTTTTTAGTTTGCTTTGGACGTCTGCTTTCTCTGCATTAGCCCACGCATCATGATTGACTAACTGCTGACTGCTAATGCGCATTCAACGAGTTTTAAGAGGTTTCCTGGGTTATAGCGATGGTCCCTAAAGGAACTCGCACGTAATTTTGAGCCTTGCTTGAAAAAGAACTTCTTTCTCAGATCGGAGGGTATTTGTTAGACTCTGAGCTCCTGAATGAAGCGACCCCGACAGACTTTATGTACCAAATTGTTTGGCGCTCACTTGTGTCGGCATTTTCTAGGGCAAAGTGGCCTATTATTGTGTATCTGGCAGCAAATTTGAGTCCCAATAAACAATGCAGATTTACTTAGTTTTACAGTTTATAGCGCTTAATTCGAAACAGTTTAAAAAACGTTTATAAATTCCAGTCACACAGATCCACAGGTGTAATTACATGCACGTATGCACTTACATCTAAATAAGTGCACATATTGTACTTGGATGTAATTACGTGTACATATTGTACTGGCATGTAATGTAATAACATGTACCACGTGTACCTATTGTACCTATTGCACTCACATGTACATATATACCTGTTGCACTTGTTTCCAGTTTACCCTTCTAGGGATTTTTGTAAGACGGCTGCACAGACTCAGTCCGATTGTAGTGATCGGCTAGAAAATGTCTTAAAGACATTGTTTCTAGAAGTGTATATGTTCTTAGTCTATTTATGTCACGGATTACGTTCTATGCCCTCACACCCCCTCACCCCCTCACCCTCACATCCTCTCACCCCCTCACCCTCACACCTCCTCGCCCTCACACACCCTCACCCACCCACCCACCCTCACACCCCCTTGCCCTCACACCCCCTCACCTTCACACCCCCTCACCTTCACACCCCTCACCCCCCACCTTCACAACACTCTCACCCTCACACACCCCCGCTCACCCTCGCTCACCCTCACCCCAGCTCACCCTCACCCCCCTCACCCTCACACACCCTCACGCACCCTCATTCAACCTCACCCCCCCTCTCACACCCTCACACACCCTTACCCTCACACCCTCACCCCCCTCACACCCCCTCAGCCGCACACACCCTCACCCTCACACCCTCACCCACCCTCACACCCCTTCACACCCCTTCACACCCCTTCACACCCCCTCACACCCCCTCACACCCCCTCACACCCCCTCACCCTCACACCCCTCACACTCACACCCCTCACACTCACACCCCCTCACACTCACACCCCCTCACCCTCACACCCTCACCCTCACACCCTCACCCTCACACCCTCACCCACCCTCACTCACCCTCACGACCCTCTCACCCTCACACACCCTCACTCACCCTCACACACCCTCACCAGCATAGCATAACAAACCTAGCATAGCATAGCAAAACATAGCATAGCATAACAAAACAAAGCATAGGATAGCAAAACCAAACCTAGAATAACAAAACAAGAAATAGCATAGCAAAACACAACAAAGCATAGCATAGCATAACAACACACAACAAAACATAGCATAATAAAACATAACAAAGCATAGCAAAACAAAACATAGCATAACAATACACAACAAAACATATCATAAGATAAAACATAGCATAACAAAACAAAGCATTGCATAACAAAACATAGCAAAACACAAAGCATAGTATAACAAAACACAGCATACATAACAAAACATAGCCTAACAAAACACAGTATAGCATAACAAAACAAAGCTTAGCATAGCATAACAAAACATAGCATAGCAAAACAAAGCATAGCATAATAAAACACAACAAAACATTGCATAGCATAACAAAACCTAGCATAGCATAACAAAGCATAGCATAGCAACACACAACAAAACATAGCATAACAAAAAATAGCATAGCATAACAAAACAAAGCATAGGATAGCAAAACTAAACATAGCATAGCATTACAAAAAAGCATAGGATAGCAAAACAAACCATAACATAACATAACATAACATAACATAGCATAGCATAGCATAGCATAGCATAGCATAGCATAGCATAGCATAACAAAACATAGCATAACATAACAAAACATAGCATAACATAACATAGCATAGCATAACAAAACATAGCATAGCATAGCATAGCATAGCATAACAAAACATAGCATAGCATAACATAGCATAGCATAGCATAACATAGCATAGCATAACATAGCATAGCATAGCATAACATAGCATAGCATAGCATAACATAGCATAGCATAGCATAGCATAACATAGCATAGCATAACATAGCATAGCATAGCATAATAAAACACAACAAAACTTTGCATAGCATAACAAAACATAGCATAACATAGCATAACATAGCATAGCATAACAAAACATAGCATAGCATAGCATAGCATAGCATAGCATAGCATAACAAAACATAGCATAGCATAGCATAGCATAGCATAACAAAACATAGCATAACATAGCATAGCATAGCATAACAAAACATAGCATAGCATAACAAAACATAGCATAGCATAACATAGCATAGCATAGCATAACATAGCATAGCATAGCATAACATAGCATAGCATAGCATAACATAGCATAGCATAGCATAGCATAACATAGCATAGCATAACATAGCATAGCCTAGCATAACATAGCATAGCATAACATAGCATAGCATAGCATAGCATAGCATAGCATAATAAAACACAACAAAACTTTGCATAGCATAACATAACATAGCATAGCATAACAAAACATAGCATAGCATAGCATAGCATAGCATAACAAAACATAGCATAGCATAGCATAACAAAACATAGCATAACATAACATAACATAGCATAGCATAGCATAGCATAACAAAACATAGCATAACATAGCATAGCATAATAAAACACAACAAAACTTTGCATAGCATAATAAAACACAGCATAACATAGCATAGCATAATAAAACACAGCATAACATAGCATAACATAGCATAGCATAACAAAACATAGCATAGCATAGCATAGCATAGCATAGCATAACAAAACATAGCATAACATAGCATAGCATAGCATAACATAGCATAGCATAGCATAACATAGCATAGCATAGCATAACAAAACATAGCATAACATAGCATAGCATAATAAAGCACAACAAAACTTTGCATAGCATAATAAAACACAGCATAACATAGCATAGCATAACAAAACATAGCATAACATAGCATAGCAAAACTTTGCATAGCATAATAAAACACAACAAAACTTTGCATAGCATAACAAAACATAGCATAGCAAAACACAATACCACTCAGTGCCGCATAATTATGTGCTACATAATTACACTGCACTCAATGCAACATACTCTCCAAATACCACTCAGTGCCACATAAATACACACCACATAATTACACTCTACTGAATACAACATACACTCCACACAATACCACTCAGTGCCACATAATTACACTGCACTGAATGCAACATACACTCCTAATACCACCCAGTGCCACATAATTACACTCCACTGAATGCAAGACACACTCCACACAATACCACTCAGTGCCACATAATTATGTTACATAATTACACTACACTCAATGCAACATACACTCCAAACAATACCACTCAGTGCCACATAATTACAGTGCACTCAATGCAACATGCACTCCAAATACCACTCTGTGCTACATAATTATACGCCACTTAATTACATGCCACATAATTGCACTGCACTCAATGCAACATACAATCCAAATACCACTCAGTGCCACAGTTATATGCCACATAATTACACTGCACTCAATGCAACATACACTCCAAATATCACTCAGTACCACATAATTACACTGCGCTCAATGCAAAATACACTCCAAATACCAGTCAGTGCCACATAATTACACGTAACATAATTGAACAGCACTCATACATTCCAAATACCACTCAGTGCCACATAATTACACGCCACATAATTACACTCTACTGAATGCAACACACACTCCACACAATACCACTCAGTGTCACATAATTATATGCTACATAATTACACTGCACTCAATGCAACATATACTCCAAATACCACTCAGTGTCACATACTTACACGCCACATAATTAAACATCACTCAATGCAACATACACTCCAAATACCTCTCAGTGCCACATAGTTACACGCCACATAATTAAACAGCATTCAATGCAACATACACTCCAAATACCACTCAGTGCCACATAATTACACTTTTCTGTACTGAATGCAACACACACTCCACACAATACCACTCAGTGCCACATAATTATATGCTACATAATTACACTGCACTCAATGCACATACACTCCACACAGTGCCACAAAATTACACACCACACAATTACACTCTACTGAATACAACATACACTCCACACAATACCACTCAGTGCCACATAATTATATGCTACATAATTACACTGCACTCAATGCAACATACACTCCAAAGGCCACTCACTGCCACATAATTACACGCCACATAATCACTATACTGAATGCAACACACTCCACACAATACCACTCAGCGCCACATAATTAAATGCTACATAATTACACTGCACTCAATGCAACATACACTCCAAACAATACCACACAGTGCCACATAATTACATGCCACACAATTACACTCTACTGAATACAACATACACTCCACACAATACCACTCAGTGCCACATAATTATATGCTACATAATTACACTGCACTCAACGCAACATACACTCCAAATACCACTCAATGCCACATAAATACACACAACATAATTACACTGCATTCAATGCAACATACACTCCAAATACCACTCACTGACACATAATTACACGTCACATGATTACACAGCTCTCAATGCAACATACACTCCAAATACCACTCAGTGCCACATAGTTATATGCAACATAATTACACTGCACTCAATGCAACATACACTCCAAATACCGCTCAGTGCCACATAATTACACACCACATAATTACACTCTACTGAATGCAACACACACTCCACACAATACCACTCAGTGCCACTTAATTATATGCTACATAATTACACTGCACTCAATGCAACATACACTCCAAACAATACCACTCAGTGCCACATAATTACACGCTACACAATTACACTCTACTGAATACAACATACACTCCACACAATACCACTCAGTGCCACATAATTACACGCCATATAATTCCATGCTTCTCAATGCAACGTAAATACACTCCACATAATACCACTCAGTGCCATATAATTACACACCTCATACTTACACTGCTCAATGCAACATAAATACACTCGATCTGTCTATCTATGCCCTTACTCTCTGTCTATCTATCGCCATCACTCTCTATCTATCTATCTCTCTATCTATCTATCGATCGCTCTCACTCTATCTATCTATCTTTTGCCCTCACTCACTCTATCTATCGATCTATAGGCCCTCACTCTACCTATCGCCCTCCCTCTATCTATCACCCTCCCTCGATCTATCTATCGCCCTCCCTCGATCTATCTATCGCCCTCCCTCGATCTATCTATCGCCCTCCCTCGATCTATCTATCGCCCTCCCTCGATCTATCTATCGCCCTCCCTCCCTCTATCTATCGCCCTCCCTCTATCTATCGCCCTCTTTCTATCGCCCTCTTTCTATCGCCCTCTTTCTATCGCCCTCTTTCTATCGCCCTCTTTCTATCTATCGCCCTCCCTCTATCTATCGCCCTCCCTCTATCTATCGCCCTCCCTCACTCTATCTATCTATCGCCCTCCCTCACTCTATCTATCTATCGCCCTCCCTCTGTCTATCTATCGCCCTCACTCTGTCTATCTATCGCCCTCACTCTATCTATTTATCGCCCTCACTCTATCTATCTATCGCCCTCACTCTATCTATCTATCGCCCTCTCTCTGTCTATCTATCTCACACTATATATAGCTTTAACACAGCATCACTCAGCACCACCACAGCATCACTCGGGAAATACAACAATACTAGGCGCCGCCACATCACTCGGCACCACCACAGCATCAATCTGTGCAACCAATCAACAACAACTGGTTCAAATATGTTCTCTCAATGTTTCAAGCTTTATTACAAATGTCACAAAAAGATGTTATTTCACTTCTGTGCTTGGATTTTCGTCACAATAAAATACAATTAACAAAATCTTCACAAAAATTATTTACAAAAGTTTAAGCTATTGCCATTATAAATTACAATAACTTTTATTTAAGTATTAATTATTAAAAAATGTAAAAACCATTGTTATTTGTAATATCAATACATCTAAGTCACGTAAATACAACACATATTGCATTACAAATGCTATAGGTTTCACATTTGCAAAATTTAAAACTATTGGCATTGTAAATGACAAAGCTATTAATTTCGCTATTTTCAAAACCAACACATAAATAAAAAATGTGTCATTTACAATACCAATAGCTCAAACTTTCCTAATACGAGACCTATTGCATTGCATTGCAAATGCTTGTTTGATTTGAGGTGTAAATAGGCCCCAAGGTCACTCACGTCTGGCCTAATTGATCTGGGTGCGGTGGCTGTTAGTTTGATTTCCTGAGGGCGATGGTCGCTATCGACCTTATCCCCCATTTTTGAACCTAAAGATGTGTGGGAACAGCGCGAGGCTTGCAAAGGTGTAGTCCAGTATGGAACTTGTCGTTGAAGAATAAAAAGATTCAACTGGAGGAGAATCTTCCCAAAATCTTCTGTTTAGTGCTCGAAGATTTAGATGTTGTAGGTCATCAAGGAAGCGGCATTTGCAGCATTTCTTCCTTCCGTGCAGTGAGACGCATTGTGTTGGAATATCCTAGATTCCAATTAGAGCCGATGCCTCCTCCCCTTCTGCCGAGGCAATGAGATAATGATTTAGGTCCCCTGTTGGGATAAACATCGGCTTTTACATCTCTGTGGCATACTTTACCAGTTGGTTAGTGATTTTAGTTGAGTCTTTCACTTTGCATTTAGGGTAGACATACAAATTGATTATGCACACCTCCGTTTCTTGTTCATCAACAATGATACTAATTGTGATTGTTAGTGTTGCATTTGACATCGAATCCTTGAGGGTTGCTGAGGCTATGGTTGTCGTGGAAACATAGGTAGTCAGCTCGCCAGAGCAGTGCCCAAATCTGCCGGTCCTTCTTGCTGGTGTTGCGAAACATGTGTAACCCTCAATATTCTGTGGGTCCGTTAGCCAAGTTTCTTGCAACAAGAGTATGTCGAAGGTTCTGACATAATTCAAGAAATCAGGGTCCTCTATTTTTGTTGCTAAGCCATTAATTTTCCACGAGCATATTCTGAGGGGAGGTACTTTTGCCCTGCTGTAGACTTTGTCTTGTGGGTTGATAGCAATTGTGATTTGTCATTTCTAATGATTTTTTTTTTTGTTTTTTTTTTGTCCTCATTCGCCAATAAAGATATTTTCGATATTGATTATACCGAGAATCTTTATGGAAGCTCTTTTTGCAGACACCCAGTATAAATCTCACTGTACCACCATGTCAACAGTCAGCTCAGTCTCCCATTTTACCAGACCCTTAGACTGATCTTAGGGTGGTTCATTCCGCAAAAAGGCATAATCATTGGACAAAGTTGTTCATAGTCCATCGAGCCAATTAATACAGGGAGTCCAAAAATGCTTCCTTCTCTTCCATGTCACTTTATCCAAATTGAGAGTATGCCTGAGGGCCCTAATCCAATCTACATATGACGGTACAATAGTGCTCACCCACAATTTACATATTTCCCTCCGTGCTAGGATAATGATGTCACGGTGTAAAATGCTGTGTCTTAGTCTTCCTAGCCAATCTTTCTCTTATCCTCACTCCAGCCACCTTCTAAAATGTGAAAGTTGTCAAATGTGGTCTCCTGAGAGTGGCCAACTTTCCATGAGCATGAGAGCCAGTTCATCTTCTCAAGTCTCTTCATTCCTACTGCAATCAGAGAGTGCTCCAGCAGCAACTGTAGCTCTTTTTGTAGATTAGCAGTAGGATATGCTTCTTCTGGGAACAGGTTGAGACTATAAAAAGTCCTCTGTGCATACAACGAACAACAGTAGGAAAGGCTTTCTTCATATATAAATCAGCTGTCATCTGGCAAGTTGCTGCCTTCATTCATGGCATTGAGTACTGTAGTATAATGTTCTTCGATTTCCAGTGAGTAGCAGTAATAAATCTTTAATATCTCCCATGTGACTTTTAATGGGGCTAACATACTCCACACACAGCAATAGAGCAATCTCCTTCTGTGAGGAAGTTGTTTAATAGTTAGGTGTATTGGTGTCCACCATGAGTGGAGGGAGGAGGAGCCAGCAACAACGATGGCCGCTTGGAGCTGAAACTCCGTGGTGAACTTGCACTCAAGTATCCGGAGTGGCACTTCGCCTTGTTCAGATCCCACCGGAACCACCAATCCCGCAATTCGAATGCTGGCGAATCACACTAAACACAAAACCGTCTTTCTGCTTTCCTGATCAGCCGAGGTATGAGCCGCAGAGTCCCCGTACGAGAGTGAGCTAAGATGGTGCCCGGAGGAATACGAGACCGCACTCGGAGCTGGGTACCGTGACGCCGCTCATCATCCGCTTAAACACCCGGTAGCGGCCCGCCCTTCCCCGAAGAGCAGTCCAGTCGGCTGGCCCCCCTTGTGGACGAAGTAACTGCCTGCCTGTACTATCAGTGAGGTACGAATGCGGCCGGTGGGGGAGGGGTCCGCGAGTTAGACCTGCGACCTTCCCACTGTCGAGCCTTTCTAGGGATCGGGCCTTCGGCTGAGGGATCAGCGGACAGTGGCTGACACTCTACTGTACGACAATCACCCTTCATATCTGTGGCGGCCGCTTTAAAAACTGATCAGGGAGCTTCCTCCTGCGCCATCACTGACGGCCTCTCCCTACAGCCCTGGATATTCTGTGGCACTGGAACATCGCGGATGGGAGAGAGATTTTACAGCGGCCCACCTTCTCTATGCACAGCGACATTGCGGTTGAGCCCTGAGCCCCCCGGGGGCCCCACACTATTTGGATCCTACTCACCTGGTTTGCACGCACTCCTTCCCACAATGGCGGGGAAGTACCGCAGACTTTGGGGCTTGCTTCTGTGCCCTCACTAATCCAGACATGGACATGAGGCGAGGCTTTAAAGGCGGCTTACCATTTTCCGGGAGCAGCATCACTATTGGCCCCTGAGGCGCCCATGGTCCCCCTACTACAGTGATCATACACAGATGCCTAACACTCACTACTGCCGCTGGGAATGGAGAAGATCTGCTGACTTTGAAACTGTTCCCTTCCACCTCTCCTCTCACCACTTTTGACCTGGGGGCGAGCTGGATGAGGCTGACTCCGCTTCCCAATAACCCTGTGACCGGTGATTTAGATGGATCTATGAAGATGCCCCCCGGGCGGAAACCAAAACTGTCTGTACTTACCATGGTGCCCGAGCAACCCTGGGCGCTGCCTTGTGGAGCTGTCCTATGCAGCTATAGAGGAGTTTGGCTCTGGTTCACCCCTAGGCTGTCATTTACCCAGCCGGACATCGGACATTGTTTTCCTTGTCTCACCTTTGTGTTTTCCTATCTGCATTCCTTACCCCTGTTTACCTTTCCCACCCTACATTTCACTCCCCACAAGATGTGTGTCTTGGCTATGCTATGGGCCTGGCTCCTGTATTTGATGTAATTTTGTAACCTGTAACTCGCTGATCCTCATGTAAAGCGCTCCGATACCTCCGGGTCTAGCCAGCGCTATATAAAACTTTGCAAATGAAAATAAAATAAAATACGACTGGCTGCACGGTGTGGGCCTGGCACAGATTAAGACGTAGGGCATCGCTTGAGACGTTATATGCTCCCTCCATACCACTATTAAGAAACCCCATGCTGCCATTTACGGCTGATACAGGGTCTTGCACTAAACTGAAAAAGCTCTGACTTACCACAATGGGGGACGCATTTCCAGGGGACATCTTTGCAGAGCCGGACGCGGTTTTGGAGAGGGAGGGGCTGGATGTGCTCAACAGACTGACATTATCAGCTCCGGGCAGCACTGCATGCATGCTTTGCCTCTTCCCCGACGGTGCTCCCCCCCTAAGTTTCAGGTACTGGGGGTACTTTTTGATGGATGTATGACGTAACATCGCATACTTTTTCTTTTTTTTTTCAAAAACCTTTATTGCACTTCGTATAGTACACAGCGGAATGCCTACAACCCTGCGGGCCGGCCGCTATCAAAGGATTATTGCATAAAGTGTGTCCAGTAAAACGGATATGAAAACCATAGGTATTTGAAAGTCATAATGAAGCGTACTGAAACAATAAAAGTGCATGTTAAGTAATTATTCAATGCAGGAATTGAGGTTTTGTTGGAGATTTTTCGTTTTTTTTGAAAAACAACAAACACAGAACTTCAACAAGTAGGAATGGCAATACGGTCTGGCATGAATCAGTGCGTTTCGGTTACAAATGTCCCTTGGGAGCATGTAGATTCGGCTTCCCCGGTCAGTACATGCATGCCTCTGCGTCCCGCTGACGCCCCCCCCCCCCTTGAATCCTCAGATCAGGTTCCAATAAGCTATCTCCCGCCATGACCAAGGCCTCCATCACACTCCTACCCTCCGTCCAGATCACCCTTCCTCCCCCTCATCATCTGAATCCTCCAGATCTTCCTCCCGTAAGGGCTCGCAGATGTCCCCTCTGTATTCGTTCCATTTCAGCCATATTTTATTCCATTTCCCCGGGCAGGCTCGGTTAGAGTACACTGCCCGTTCGGTTAACATCACACGATCCATGTTCAGACACCACTGGGATTTTGTTGGGAGGTCCACCGCCCCCCAGCGCTGCGCTATGTCCCGTTTCGCCACCATCAGCCCCGCCGTGACCCAGAGTTGCTCGTAACGGGACAAGTCGGTGGGCTCCCAAATGTTCAGCAAGCACCTTCTTGGGTTGGGTAAGAGGGACTGATTCAGTGTCTGGGAGAGTGTACGGAGTATTTGTTTCCAATATTCCTGGATCTTGGGGCATTCCCATATGGTGTGGAAGAACGTGCCCTCCTCCCCACACCCTCGCAGACAGTAGGGATGCGGCGCTCTGTGTATGCGGTGTAGCATTGCCCTTGTATAATATACCCTGTGCAGGATCTTAAATTGCACCAATCGCATGCGCGCTGAGATGCCTACTTCTTTGGGGGACCCAAGTGCCTCGTTCCATTCGTGTTCATCCATGTCATCAATCTCCCCTTCCCATTTCTCTTTCAGGCGTGATGTGGGCTCGGGGGAGTTATTAAGTAATTTACGATAAGTGAGGGACGTCGCCCGCTCTAACATACAGTCTGTGAGTAAGCGATCCTCCAGGGGTGAGGAGTCCGGCAGTGGTGTGTCCGCTGGGATGGCCGCAAGTAGGGCATGGCGGATCTGAATGTACCTATATAGTTCCCTGTCGTTGAGCTCATAGAGTTCTTTTAAGCGGGCAAAGGGGATCACCTCATTCCTCTCCCATAGATCGCCCACCGTAGAGATACCTATCGTGTCCCATTGTGTGAACCCTTTGGTGTTCCGCAGGTTACCCAGTGCGCGGGAGTCCCACAGTGGTGTCATCTTAGTGATCTTCCCTTTCCAGCCCAAAGCTGCCGTCGCTGCGTGCCATATCTGCACTGTCAGTTTGGTGGGGCCGACCAGAGTCCGTATCTTGCGGCGATCGTACAGCGGACCCAGCAGACCTTCCGCGCCCAACTGCACCCTGTCTGAATGGAACGCCGGTTCATTGTGCGGTGCGTGGATCCATTGAATAACGGGTTTGAGGTGGGTTGCCCAGTAATACAATTTTAGGTCCGGTAGCGCAATTCCTCCGCTATACCAGTCCCTGTGCAACTTGGATTGTGCCACTCTTGCCGGAAGGGCGCCCCACAGTAGGTTGGAGACCAGTGCTGCCACCTTCTGAAAGAACTTGGGAGGCACAGGGTAGGGTGAATTCTCGAGGATATATAAGAAGCGCGGTAGCGCCATCATCTTGTAAAGGGCCGCTCGACCTAGGAGTGTTAGCGGCAGGCCGGACCAGAACTCAACATCGCGTTTGAGCCTCTCTAAGGGCGGCTTCAGATTTTTGTCTGTGAACTCTGTCGAGTCTTTAGTAACGTGTATGCCTAGATATTTGAAGGACGATCCCGCCAGTCGTAGTGGACAAGTATCGTCTAGATTCGGAGCCGGTCCTCGTAAAACGTACAACTCCGACTTGGACCAGTTCAGCGTGTAGCCGGAGATCCTGCCGTACGTGTCGCAGATGCGTAAGAGGGCCGGTATTCCCTCCTCGGGTTCTGTGAGATATAGTAGCATGTCATCTGCGTATAGAGACAGGCGGTCCTCCCAACCCCCGGTCCCCGGTATACCCTTGAGGAGGGGAGAGGCTCTTATGAGTGTCGCCAGTGGCTCCAGTGAGATGGCAAACAGTAGCGGTGACAGAGGGCAACCCTGTCGCGTGCCCCTTCCCAGCGGAAAAGTGCACGAAATATGGCCATTCGCCACTACGTGGGCCACCGGGGCCGTGTACAGCAGTCTGACCCACGCCAGAAAGCGAGGCCCAAACCCCATACGCTTCAACGTTTCAAAAAGGTACTCCCACTCCACCAGGTCAAATGCCATTCTGGCATCGAGCGCGAGGATCACCGCCGGCTCTAGGATAGTTTCAGATCTAGCCAGAACACCATGTAGTCGCCGCAAATTCAGAGCTGTGTTCCTGTGCGGCATAAACCCAGACTGATCCGGGTGTATAATCGAGGACAGATGGGGTAGGATCCGCTGCGCCAGGAGCTTGGCCAGGATCTTCACTTCCGCGTTCAAGAGGGAAATGGGTCGATATGAGGAGCAATCCTCCGGTGGCTTGCCCGGTTTGGGGATTGTCACAATAGTCGCCACACGCTGATCTAGCGGAAGGGAGCCCCCCTCCAGACTATCCTTGAACATCCCCAACAAGTGTGTGCTGAGGGTGTCTGGCATCGTCTGATACCACTCTACCGGTATCCCGTTCGGTCCCGAGGCCTTGCCCGGGTTCAGTGCCGCTATGGCCCTCTGGATTTCGTCAGCTGTAATGTCTGCCTCCAATTCGCTCGACGCCTCTGAAGATAGGGTCTGGACCTCAATCGGTGCCAGGAGTGCCCTGGCATCCTCAGGTGTAATCTGGCGTGTTGGGGTGTACACTCGCTCAAAATAGGTCGCGAGTAGCTCTGTTATGTGTCTCGGATCAGTGTGGGGTACCCCCTGCTCGTCTTGTAGACGCTGGATCCCCCTGGAGCTGCCCTCACGCTTGTCGAGCCATGCCAGCATCTTCCCTGCCTTGTCCCCTACTTCGTAGACCCTGTTCTGAGTGTCGGCGATGTGTCCCTTGACCACCAACCGTAGGTGGTCATTGTAAAGCTGTTGCTGGAGAGTGAGTGCGTGTAGGGTAGAGGGAGAGGGGTGGGATTCATGAGCCTCGGTCCGCTCCTGCAAAGCGATCTCCAGGTCGGCCAGTTCTTGAGACTGCTGTCTCTTATGTCCGGTAATAGTGTTAATGGCATGGCCCCGCAGAACAGTTTTGTAGGCCTCCCAAAGTGTCGCCTGGGAACGCACCGATTGTGTGTTTTCGAGGAAGTAGTGTTTCGTGGCGTGTTTGAGTGCCTTGCATACCTGTGGAACCTTAAGATAAGATGCGTGTAGGGGGTAAATGCGCCTACGTGCTCTCGTCTGTAGGGAAAGTGTCAGTGTGAGCGGTGAGTGGTCGGAAACACCTCGGGGGTGAATCACCGAGGTGTCCACATGGCAAAGGGCCTCCCCTAGGGACAGGAAGTAATCAATGCGAGACAGGCTACCGTGCACCATGGAGTGAAAGGTGTATTGCTGCGTGCCCGGGTGTAGGTGTCTCCAAATGTCTGACAGGCCCATGGCCGTGGTGAATCGCCGGAAATATGTTTCCCCCCCAGTCGGGTTCGGAGCGGGGTATTTATCCAGTTGTGGGTCTAAGACAGCATTGAAGTCCCCCCCCAGAAGGATCTCTCCTTCGGGGAGAGTTAAGAGGAAGTCCCCTAGTCTCGGGAGGTGGACTGAGTGCAAAGCCGGTGGGACATATACTGACACTAGGTTGAAGAGTTTCCCCTCCCATTGTCCCTGCACAGCCGCGAAGCAGCCCTGGTCGTCAGTTTTTGTGGACAGGGGCAGGAATCGTGAGTTCTTCTGTACAAGAACGCCGGACCCCCTGGAGCCGGACGTGAAGGCAGAGTGAGCCCACATTTTGTAACCTCGCCTATCTAAGGCCTTAGTAGCTCCCCCCATCAGGTGCGTTTCTTGCAGTAGGGCCACAGTAGGCCGCAGGCGCTTAATAGCAGTTAAAACCAATCCCCGCTTTACCTTATCCCCCAGGCCTCTCACATTCCAGGACATCAAGGTCAGTGGCGGGCATGGTGCATTCGTGGGGTTTAGTCCCCCCGCTTGTACAGTGTTATTAGCCATCGGGGAGTATGGGACACATACTGTAGCGCCTCAGAGACGAGACTGGGTTGTCGGCTGCGTCGTCGCGCAGCGAAGCGGTCAGAATCCTCATGGGGGCATTGTGTCACTGTCTGTTCTCAACAATGTCTCCCGAATTCCATAAGCCCCGAAACAGTGTCCTCGACCACTTATGCACATTCCTAACAAAAACCGTTTAAAACATTCCCCCCTCCCTGCCCCCCTGCTTAACGGACCTTCAACTGCCCGCCACCCCAACTGAGCAGAGTGCTTTACCCTTCCCAAAACCAAAGTACTTGCGTGTAAGGGGGAGAGCACCTCCCCGGGTTGGCGGCCCCCTTGTAGGCTCTTGGGGTTGCCATGCCAGAGTCAACGTGCAGCTGTGAAATACAAAGTTAGGCCGGTGATTGGCGAGCTCGGTCAGTTCAGTGGCCTTCGCCGGAATCACTCCTTTTCGCCTCCCCCTTCAAAACCATGGGAAGGCGAGCGTTCTGCGTCCTCCACACGCCCTGACGCCTGCGAGCCATTTCTGCTGCCTCCTCTGCGATCCGACTCCGGTCTGTTCGTTTTGCGCTGCCGTCCAACGGTGTGCCAGCCCTCCAGCCACTCTCGCGCCGTGTCGGGAGAATCGAAAAACCATACTTTTTTGTCCGCCACCACCCTTAACCTGGCCGGGAAGATCATTGAGTAGGGTAGCTCTTTCTCCCGTAGGGTTTTCTTAACTTCCAGGAACGTTCTCCTCTTTCCAAACACCTCCGCCGTATAGTCCGGGAAAAAGGCTACCTTGGAGTTCTGGATTTGAATGGCCGGCGCCACTCTTGCAGCCTGCAAAATGGCGTCTCTGTCCCGGAAATTGAACAACCTCGCCAATATTGGACGCGGCGGGCCTCCGGTCTTGGGTTTCCCTCCCGGTACCCGGTGGGCTCTTTCGACCGAGAAAAAGTTCGATAGGCCTTTAGGCTGGAGTCGAGACTTCACCAGTTCTTCCACATATAGGTCAAGGGCCCCCGTGTCCTCCGATTCCGGAACGCCTAGAATACGGACATTATTGCGTCTTGAGCGACCTTCCTGGTCGTCCAGTTTGTCCCTGAGTAGTTTGTTGTCCGTTTGTAGGCGCTCCATAGCGATTTGTAGTTCGGACACATCTTCGATCAACGATTTCGTGACCACTTCGACTTGCTTGACCCGTTCGTTCATCTTCTGCAGATCTGCCCTGATTAAGGTGACCTCGGTCGCCGTGGCCCCCACAGTCTCTTGTACTTGCGCCAGCGCCGCCAGGACATCGTCCAGTGTGGCTTTCTTCACCGCCTCGGCCTCCGCCATTTTCCCCCCAACAGTTTTGCGCTGGTCTTGCGAGGGCGAGCGTCTGTCGTACGCAAATTTATCCAGCTTAGCCTGGGTTGTTGTGTTCTTGGTGCCTCTGTGCGACATGGTGTGGTTCTTGTCGAGGCGGTGCAGTGATTTCCCCGGTCGTCTCCGCCGGGTAATGGCGGCGACGGACCGAGAGGACGCGTCTCCTTCTGCGTCTCCGGCAGCGCTGCTTACGCCCGCAGATGGTCAACAGGTGATTGCGAAGTGGGCTCACGTGTTCTGGTCGCTGCGGAGAGTGTTCGTGGGTCTTCGGAAGGAAGCAGCCGGTGAGCCGACACTTCCGGTCCTTCGGCCCCGGCTTCAGGCCGCTTCCGGCTGGGTCGACCAAACTGTGGCTCCGCGGTCTCGTAGTTGTGTGTAGGCCCGGCTCCTCCTCCGTCGTCGGCCAGCGGCAATGGGCTGTTTCGGACTGTCGCCGCACCGGAAAGTTCTGGAGACGACCGCTGCACGGTCTCTGGGTCCGGTTCCCCCTTTGGAGCCGGAGTTGATCAGGATAATTGTGCGGATTGTTGCGGAAAGCCGCCTTTACCCGGGAGCCTCCCTAAGCTGCGGCCGCCATCGTTGGCTGCTAGCCACGCCCCTATCGCATACTTTTTCAACGCACACCATTACAACGCAATTTTTACAACGCAGGATCCTTTACAACGAAAGCCTTTACAACGCATGACATTACGTAGCAGATGCTATTACAACGCATGCCATTACAACGTAAGTCTAGGTAAGTATATTATTTATTTAACAAATGTAATTATTAAATATTTACTTAATTTTATTTATTTAATTAATTTTTTATTAATATATTTGTAAATATATTTATATATTTTTTAAAAATAGTGTAGATGTTTAAAAATAATATTCAAAATCCAGTTAGTGTAAAACCCAAACCCAGCCCTGAACCCTAAAAATACCCCTGTACCCCATAACCCAAACCTAGCCCTGAACCCTAAAAATACCCCTGTACCCCATAACCCAAACACAGCCCTGAACCCTAAAAATACCCCTGTACCCCATAACCCAAACCCAGCCCTGAACCCTAAAAATACCCCTGTACCCCAAACCCAGCCCTGAACCCTAAAAATACCCCTGTACCCCATAACCCAAACCCAGCCCTGAACCCTAAAAATACCCCTGTACCCCATAACCCAAACCCAGCCCTGAACCCTAAAAATACCCATGTACCCCATAACCCAAACCCAGCCCTGAACCCTAAAAATACCCCTGTACCCCATAACCCAAACCTAGCCCTGAACCCTAAAAATACCCCTGTACCCCATAACCCAAACCCAGCCCTGAACCCTAAAAATACCCCTGTACCCCATAACCCAAACCCAGCCCTGAACCCTAAAAATAGCCCTGTACCCCATAACCTAAAACTATATATATAAAATTACTTAAATTAATTTATTTAATTTATTTTTAATATTTTTTAAATTAATTTAAAAAAAATTGGAATAATTTTTTTTTTAAATTAAATGATATACTTACCTATACTTACGTTGTAATGGCATGCGTTGTAATAGCATCTGCTATGTAATATCATGCGTTGTAAAGGATCCTGCGTTGTAATGGTGTGCGTTGAAAAAGTATGCGTTGTAAAAGTTGCGTTGAAACGGTTGTATACCCTTTTTGATCAACCCCGCGCCCTGCTGGCTAATCAAATGATTATATGCGGCCATGCAGCGTCCTGTCTTGATCTGCAGCCCTAGAGCGCGGCAAGAGTGGGAGGCACAGCTGGGCACACCTATAACAGAAGAGGTTTTGTTGTGCCAGGCACGTGTGCAGTCCACCCAACTACAGAGTGCGCCTGATTCACTTCAAGTTCACACATAGGTTATACAGAACACCAGAATGGCTGCATAAGGTCGGCTTGAGGGAGGAGGCGGGGTGTGAAAGGTGCTGGGCATGCCCAGTGTCGTTTATGCATCTAGCACGGGAATGCCCAGACATCCGTCAGTATTGGGAAACCATTTTTTGTGACACTGGAAGGGATTTTGGAGATCCGCATGGAGCGCTCCCCCCTGATTGGGCCGCTGGGTTATTTGCGAGACGTGCCTTCTGAGCACAGGAAACAAGCATCCTTGCTTCTGTCGCTTGCCAAATGAAGAGTTGCGATGTGCTGGTGCCGCCGATGTGCGCCTCGTGTGGTGGACTGGCTCAAGGAGGCTGTGTTCTGCAACGGACACTTGTCTACCTACTGGGAACTAATGCCCGCACTGGGATAACTGGGAGCCGCTGCAGGTGTATCTCTGATCGAGAGTACAGGATGAGAGTGACCCTTCCCCTTGGATCAGGGTACACAAGCAGAGCCCCAAGTGTAAAGTTGAAGAATGAATGGTGAGTGTTATGAGAAAATGTCCATCTGCAAATAAGAGGAGGCCGGCCCTTCCCGCACTTTTTTTTCCTTCTCCTCTCTCTACCCCCTTTCTTGTTCTAGGCTGTGAGAGCCAGCGTCGGATTGGTAATGCGGGCACTTGGGTAATGCCTGAGGGGCCGGTGTCCAGTTCCAACTGTGGGCTGCTGTTTTGAGCAGCCTGGGGGTGATTTGGGTGGTTTCTGCGTTGTTAGGATGTCTCCAGCGGCCCGGTGGGTGCCTGAGTGGCCTTTTTGGAGGTAGATGGGTGTCCATTACCTCCCTTTTACCAAGAGCCGGCCAATTTACCCCTCCCCTGCTGATGACGGAACCGCTCCGTCATCAGCTACGGTTCTGTCATGGCCCGGCCGCCGCGCCTGCGCAGCGCTGATTTCGCGGCGCTGATTTCGCGCCTGCGCGGGGCTGATTTCGTGCCTGCGTGGCGCGTTCTATTAGGCGGGTGGGGCCATGACGGAACCGCTCCGTCACGAGCACAGCTCAACCGCGGCTGGTGACAGAGCGGTTCTGTCACCAGCATGCGGCCGCCGCGCGGCCGCCCCGTTAGCGCTGCGGCGGAATAGCCGCCGCAGCGAAAGGGTTAATATATGCATATTGAGCGGGGCAGGGGCCTGTGCGTAAGTGGCCTCCTTTGTTTTCAGGTGTGTTTCACCCGTGTAAACTAATCAGTGAATTTCTTTAAACCCCGCCCCCTTTTTTTAATACAAATTTTGCCAAAGCAGTGTTTGGTGGATAGGCAATATGCAAATGTGGGCCAAAATTCATTTTAGCGTGCCCAGGCCGATTTGTAATCCCAATCCAACCCTGGTGAGAGCACAGGAATTTATGGAGTATGTCATGGGATGCCACAGATGGGGGGGCAACTGTTTATACAACCTGACAGCTATTGGGTACCTGATGCAACAACGCCATGTATACCTTTGCAAATATCACGTGTAATGGGTACAGCTGCCCATCTATGTCCACAGCTGTTTCTTCTTTCTTTCAATGCAAGTTCATTTAAAAAATATATATATAGCATGAGTTGGAGGAACATGCCAAAGTAGCATCATAAGCCTAGCTCGAAGCACTTCTAGTAGAGGGATAAGATTAGGGCTGGTTATTTTGTGCTTGATGTTTTTTAGTGAAACTGCTAATAAGGTCCCTCTAACCAAAGTAGCATCAAGCTATGAAACAAGAATCATGTGGTTCAATTCAAAATAGACGGTCCCTTTAATTTCTACATGGTCCACTGCAATCCTGGTTTAGGCTATTGTACAAGCTAACACCAATTTAGCCTACACCTCCCACAACAGTGTCTTCAGGCGAGTGACCTCTTTATTATCCAAATTAATGGATTTTACCGACCTCTAAAATGTTTTTTTTAACCTTTATTTTTCAGTTTTGCAAAACATTACAAATGAAAAACAGCCAGCATAGGTGACCGGTACATTATGCTTATCATATTGTGACAGTGCAACCACAGTTTCCAAGTATGCTTGAGCCAGCCGCCATCCCCCGATAAAGTCGGTGTTTACCCTGCAGACCTGCCCCATCTTACATCCCCAGTGCAATGGGATTGAGTACCTCGTCAGTGTGTCACTCCGTACTGCCATCAGTGCTATCACAGTTGATGAGGTAATTTCCGAGTCCAGATCTATGAGTGTTGCATAGTGCTCGCCAGTCAACTAGGTCGGTCTGCTCCTTATTGTCTCAACTGTAACTCTTGTGCCAATGTCCATTCTGACACATCTTTATATCAGTCAATGATCTTGTGTGCCATTTGTCCCATCCAAGTGATAGCAACCCTACATCTCACTAGGACTAACACCAGCTGTAGGAATTTGTACAAAATCTCCCTGCACTTTGATCGCGTAATATTACCCAATAGGCAACGCTGAGGGAAAGGACTATGTTCAAAGGCATGGCCCTTGGTATGTAGACTACCACCTGTCTCCAGAATTCCTGCACTAAGCGGCCCTGCCAAGCTAAATGCAGGAAGTCGGCCCCTATCTCTCCACAGTGGGGGTAGCTGTTGGCAGGTCAGGGGCATTTGTCTCATGCCTCTGGGAATGAGGTAGGCCCTGTGAAGGAAGTTGTAGTGTGTTAACTTAAAGCAGGCGTTGCAAGAGACTGTGTGAGTTAGTTTTGTGACTCTCGTCCAGTCCCCTTCCTCTAACGGGGTGTCCAAGTCCAGGTCCCCGGCTGCACAAACCCAAGGTGGTGTCCCTGCTGCATCTGCCTGCATAGTCCTATATAACAGTGCTATCAAGTGAAGGTCTGCACCACAAGTCAGTGGGATTCCAAGCATCTGCGAAGGACTGGGAGCTGCAGGAAAAGTTGGCCATGCCACCCTGGCTATTTTGGGCAGGCCGAATTTATGTAAGAAGTGGCCTGACCCCATTGCAAAGTCCTGGTGAGCCTCCTTGAAGGTAATGAAAATCTCCTCCAGGTATAGATCACCTAGAGTGGTCCTCCTGCCATGCCTGAAAGGACATATTCTCCATTACCTGTCTGAATGTTTTCAGAGTTAAGATCGAACGTTTTTTGTGGAATGGAGCTCGTTGCCAGGTGAGGACTTTTTCACAAACTATGTATGAAAGGTCCTTTGGGACGCCTGCGCCCTCCTTCAACACTTCTGGAAGCTGCTCCACTACGACTCTAAAAGCCAGGAGGCGTTTCTCCCAGTTCCCAGTTGAGCCACCATACTGCATTTTGAAGATGGGCAGCATAATAATACAATTCAAGGCTTAGGACTTCCAGTCCCCCATCCTTGTATCTTTTAGTCAGTGTTGTCAAAGCTACCCTCCTGCGTCGTCCCGCCCACAGGAGAGTAATAAGAATGGTGTCCAGCTGCTTTAAGACCGCTGTTGGAAGGGGGCAAAGCAAGCTCTGCATCATATATACAGACATCTTGGGAGCAGTATAATTTTAGCTATTGCCAGTCTGCTCATTAGGGAGAACGGCAACGTGTTCCAGAAGGCCATGGATGCCTCCAACGCTTCCAAGATGCTATTTACATTTAGGCACAAGTGTAGTGTTCTGGAATGCACCACTTAGATCCCATGATAACTAAAGTGTGTTAATTCCCATTGCTGACCCAAAGCCAGTAACCGGTCCACCGGCGTGCCCACTAGTGAAGCTACCCCTGTTAAGTCAGAGGCCCTACAGGTTCCCGAAGTCATCTAGCAGCTGTAACAGTTTTAGCCCTGCAGCATGGGGCGCAGAGAGATAGAATAAGGGCATCATCTGCATACAGCGAGATGACATGCTGGACCGCTCCAGTTTGTGTGCCCCAGTCCTGCAGCTCTCTATGTGTCCTAATTGCCAAGGAATCTATGGCTACCTCAAACAAGCGAGGCAACAATGGGCAGCCCTGCTGTGTCCCAGCATACACGCCTCCAAGCAGCAGTGTCCTAACATCACTCTTGCACTCAACTCTGCATAGAGGAGACAAATTCACTCACAGAACCAAGGCCCGAGGCCCATAACACGCAATAACTGGAGCAAGTTGCCACAATCTACTGTGTCAAATGCTTTTTCCTGGTTGGCTGCGATCAGTGCCATCTCCTCGTCTCGGTTTTCTACCTCATATAGGACTTGTGCCAGTGTCCGAATGTTCATGTTAATGTGCCTTTCCAGGAATAAAGCTGCATTGGTTCTCCTGGACCAGGTATGTCATGTGTGGAACAAGCGGTTGGACAATGATTTGCAGAGCACCTTCACGTCATTGTAAGGGGCCTAAATGCTGCAGGATCATCTGCCCCCGACCCCTGGTTTCAGTAACATGCATATCTAGTCGGGGGCAGCCTTCCATCCTTCAAGAAAGACTTCCAGGAGTATTTGTAATAATGTGGCCGAGAATGCTTGGCAAAATTCAGAAGGAAAGGCATTGCTACTGGGTGCCTTAAACCTATGAAGCATCCTAAGTGCTGTCTGGAGTTCTTCCAGTCTCAGCTGTTCATCTAATTCCTCCGACGCCTCAGGCTCAAGTTTGATGATGTCTAGCCCCTCTAAAAATGAGGTGTACATGTCTGTATCCATGGTCGGGTCCGCTGTGTACACATCTTGTAGATGCTTATCAAATACATCTACAATGCCCACCCTGCAAGTGACTCTTTTACCGTCCGGAGAAGATGGGTTTCGTAGCTGGGGGGAAGGGGGTGCTCCCTACACAGAATGAGGCTAGAAGGCTCCCAGATTTGTCGCCCTCTCGTGCACCTTTTATAGGAAATTTTTCAGGGAGTATTGATCAAGACGGTCCTAGATGTCTGAAATGGGCCCGCAAGTTTAATGATCTTCCCCAACAGAGCCAGCGCTAGAATGGCGTGCTATTTGAACAGTTGCTACTGCCAGTTCCCCCCTTTTCAAGTCGGCCTGGAGCTGTTTACAGACTCAGCATGTCAGTCCCATACATGTGCCACTCAGTACTGCATTTAGGACCCCTATTCCATGGATCTACTCCCAGTGGAACCCCAATTAATCTCAAAATACCCTGTCAGTAACGATGATAGTGTCTCTCGTCCTATTGGATCCTATAGTATAACCCTGGTCATCCACCAATACATGGAGCCAAGCCCAACATAACCTGCCTTCACCTTGCAACAGACGGGCATGTGATTGGATAAAAAGCACACCAGGTGTGTTATATGGATGTCATCTAGCCTAGGAAACACTGCCAACAATACCCTTTCCAACCTGATGTGTGTGTTGTGGGTTGCTGAGTAAGAGGTGTATATGCTCTGTGTCAGATATTTAGGCAACACACATCTACCAGCCCTACGTTAGCCTTGACCCCCCCACCGGAGTGCAGCCATCATATTAGGTTTTGTACCTGTCCTGGCGGGAGTCCTGTCTAGGTTGGAGGCCAATATACAATTAAAGTCCCCCAGACACAACAGGGGCAAGTCGACCTATTGAGTAATCAGGTCATTTATTGTAGGGAAGAAAGCGGGGTCATTGGTATTAGGTACATAAGTGTTTAGTATTATTAGTTTACCACTATCCAGGGTACCCGAATCATGACATACAACCCCCAACACTGGCCTCCATATATGTGAGAAAGAAGTGGACTCTGGGTGCCACCCATATCAGAGTGCCCCAGGCATATGTAGAGAAAGAGGCATGGTATACCTGCCCCAGCCATCACTTTGCCAACTTCGAGGTGCCTGCATCGTCTGGGTGGGTGTAGGAAAGTGCCTCTTTTGGAGATGGTGAGCCCCAACTTTTTAACTGGAAAATGTTGTTGTTTCGACCGGAAGTGCTAAGGGTCCCTTTCAACCAGGTCCCCTGTGCTAGATCTCCTTCCCTAAACTTTACATTCTGTGTTTCCACAATTATCACCCTTTCAGCTCACATATAGGCCCATAGTAAAATGTAGCCCTGGTACCAAGAGCCTTGTGGTTAAAGAGGGGCCCGTAAGGGCTGCAGCATGAATTGTGCCACCCTAAGGGACCCCTCCCCAAGCACATGCACACTGCCATGCCTGTGTGTCTTGGTGCAGACAAAACTAGAGTCGACATGGAATACTCCCTGTATATTGTTATGTACTTAATATGAATTTTTTCTCATCTTCCCAGTGGCCAGTGAAGAAGGGACATCGATCCCAAAATGCATTGGGCATTCACTATGATGCCATGAGAGTGCACCTATTTGTAAAATAGGCCAATTTCATTTTTTTCTGATAATCTCCATGTTGATGAGATAAAATATAAATGTATGTTTTTTTGTAGAAGAGTATCTGCACGGTTACTCAAATGATTGTATAGTCACCATATTTAATTAAAAATGAAAAATATTGAGAACAATATCTTTGTTCAAGCAATATAATTTCATCATTAGTAAAAAAAAATGCTTGATGAATTCAATGCTGTATAGTCAGGTCAAAAGTGATCATATGCACTTGTCATTGTTACAGTTTACACATTGGGTAGGCAGCCTCATTCCTGACTAGCAAGCTAAACTACACAAAAATTGAGAAAAATATTAGTTAGCCTTACAAGCTACATATAAATAGAAATAAACAGGTGTGCGCAATACATAATAATACACATCCCTGTGTGCCATGCCCATAGATACTGCAGGAAATCTAGGTAAAACCCCCCGCTAGCAGGCTTTGGCCATATGGCAGGGTGCACTATATCTACTGTGAGGGCATATCTGCATGAGCAGATATGCCCCTGCAATACCCTTGTCGAGTCCTGGATATTGTAAGGGACCAGGGAAGCCATATAAAGTATATGGGTTGGACACTCGCCATTACGAGTTCCCCAGCTCCATGTTGGCTTCACTGAACAATGGGATGTTTGTTACCAAACATCTCAGCATATTAAACCTGCACTGGTTCCAGTGTCAGATTTGTTTAAAAAGTGCATACAGAGGACCTCTTAGAGGGGTCCCCTGAAACCTAACAATCCTTAGTGTGGTCACTCACTGGCCTGAGCCAGCCTGCTACCACCAGACAGTGCTCTGACCTCATGGGGAGGGTGCCTGTGCACTCTGAGGCCGACAACAATGCCTTTGCTGGGTGGAGGTGTTCACACTTCTCCCTGGTCAGGAACAGCCATCCATGCCAGGGAGCTTCAAAGGCCTTGCCACCTTTGTAATGAGACCCCAGCCTCTCCTTTTAGAGGGAGCATGCCCCTTCCTGCCTTCACCCGCTTTTTGGCTGGAGGACAGGCGGGAAAACATCAAAAGAATAGGAGGTGCGCGCCCCTCTTCCAACTCCACCCCTCAGGTGCTGGAGGCATGGTGAAGAACATTTTTCAGTGCCCATCATCTTTAAGATGGTGGGATTCCTCCAGTCAGGAGCAGGGATGTGCCCAGCCCCCACGTAGGGTGAGCATTTAGAGGGTGTAGTCAACCTTAAGGTAAGTGGACCATTGGCTACAACCTGGCACTCCCTTTAACCGCCCCTAAATGCAGTAATTAGGTGTCCCCCCAGAGCCCTGAACTTCAGTTCCTGATGGCTTAAGAAGAGCTGGAGACTACAGAGTCACACCAGCAGAGAAGACTGCAGACATCAGCTGATTTGGCCACAGCCCTACTGGTCAGTCTGCAGGCCTTGACGATACTGTGCCAACAGACGACCCATCCTGCAGTACAGCCACCTCCAAAGCCTTGGCAGGACTGCCCGCCTTTGACAAAGATCAAGACTCCCAAGAACAGCGGACCTGTTCACCAAGCAATCATCTTCAAAGTAAAGACTCTGTGACCTAAAGAACCTCAAAGCCTGTCCCCAGTTCGCCTCTGCACCCGACGCCTTCGGCCTGAGTCTACGTGGCCCACCGGTTCCAGCAAGGCTCCCTAGTGTTTCAGAGTATGAGTCCACTGTGAGCTGACCTCTCCTGGACTCCTCAACGTCACCTGCAGCCTCTGCATGGAGACCCCGTCAACTGTGACCTGCTCCGGTAAGCCATTTCCGACACCAAAAGGCACCCTTGTGTTGACACCCTGCTCCTGACTGCCCCATTGCTGCTGATGGTGTAGTGTTGGTTCTGCCATGTACCCCATCAAGTGCTTGTTACAGCCCCTGGAGACTGGCCCCCCCAAGCCGCTGCTACTCACCTGTAAGAAGCCTCTGACCAATTGCCCCTAATCCCCATTGATTTATATCGGGCGCCCGACCACAAACTTGCACTCTGCACCTGACTGCACCTGTGCCGCTGGTGGTGACCTGTTTTGGTGCTCAACTGATACTTGCCTAATACTGACCTTAACTTCCGAAGACTGGTCTTGTAATTCAATCTTATCTCTATGTATGCTGAATGTTTTCTTCCTCCCATAGGTTAACATTGCAAAGTGTGAGAATTAAACTGTGTCCATTTCTGAAACTGAAAAGTATTTATATTGAAAAACATATTTACCTATGATGAAGTTGTGTGGTGCTATAAAATGAATGTAACCAAGTATTATTTTTATAGATGAGTCTTGGAATTATTCATTGAGTGTGCGTCTCATTTATTACCACTGTGTGTACAACAAATACTTGCCCTCTGCTAAGCCTAACCGCTCACCTACACTACCACAAAAGAGAGCATTAGTATTATCTACTTTAGCCTTTGGGGATCCACTGGACTCTGTGCACACTGTACCTCATTTTGTTATAGTATTTAGAGAACCAGATTAGTACAGTGGGTTTCTTGTAGACAGGTAATGTCAGTTCTGTTGAGTTTGAGGAATGTGGGCACTCTACCTTTTGACATATTTTCCCAGCCCCAGACATTCCAGGTAAGGACTGTGTAATCACCTCCCATCCCAAAGATGCAGTAGTATCAAGCATCCCCTCACCAATTACACCCTCTACTTCTGTAGACCGATAAGCTCAAACAAGCAAGTAACACAACCCCCCCACCACCCACCCACGAACAAATATAGTACAACACTACCACTATTAGTGTCCACCCATTGCATGCACCAGGACCTGCACAGCATCCCCGCCTGTTCAACCAGGACTGGCTAGTGTTCTATTTCGGCCCGCATCCCGGCCAGTCCATCTGTTCTGTCAGTGGTCAACACTTCTTAACAGACTTGCTTGCATCTTCAGCCAGTATCAATACATAATCACTTCAGTCATCATATGCTTAGCCAAATCATACTTTTTACCTACCAGGGAGCTCAATCTGCCCCTCTCAGCCCCAGAACAATGACAAAGATCCAATTGCAAACACACTGCATATAGCCACTACAAGCATTCAATCCTCGAACCTTTGGTCAAGGTTCCTTCAAGCATTACTCTAGCCATTTAGGCACCCCAGGGAGCAGAGTTCAGTCCCCTCCTAACCCCATCTCCGGGTCAACCATACTATCAGGCACAAAGTCCGGCACTGGGCTGGAGGCACCTGTTCCCGTTCTGTCTGACTGCACCTGCATGTCCGGATCCAGTTCAGTAGCGGACACTTCTATGGTGCTTAACTGCATGATGCCATCATCAGTAATCATTTCTTTCTGGGGACTCAGGGTATGAGTTATGGCTAGTTGTCCTCGCTTGGCTCCACCGCAAAAGTCTGCAGGTGCGTGTCCCCCAAGCCGTGGCTGGCTGGTTACCGGTAGTCAGTCTGCCACTTCGCTTTTTCTTTCAAGCCATTTCCCATACACCCTCAGAGCTTTAAAAAAATGAACTTTCCCTTGGTTCAAGACCTTGAGCTTCGCAGGGTATAAGTGCATGCACCTAAGATTTAAGGTCCTAATTTCTGCTTGACACTTAGATATGATTTACCTTGCTCTTGGGCTTACTTCGTATAATCTGGGTAGATGACGATTTTTGTGTTGCCAAACAGAGGGGTAAGGCCCTCTAATGCTGCCCTTAGGATACAGGCTCTATTGCAAAAGTTTAGGATCTTCGCTATGATATCCCTAGGTGGTGCCCCCGGAGGCAGCGCCAGGGCCCTGTGCGCCCTTTCTACCACAAACAGATCTGATAAGCCTTGACGTGTAAGTTCTGACTGTATCCAGGTCTTCAAAATCGTTCCTTCGAAAATCTGTCTGCTCTCTTTGGGAACCCCAAGACTCACATATTACTCCGTCGGTTATGGCTCTCGGCTCCAGGTCTGCCATGGCTGTAGTCATCTGCCGTTTGAGGACCACCACTTCCCCCTGTATTTGTTACGTGGCTCTCTGCAGATTTGACTTTCTCTGTCACTTTCCTTAAGCCTGCCCTGGGATGATTGACATCAATGGAGACAACTTCAAATTTGTGCTCAAGGGCAGTACGGGACCCCTGTATGGCAGCAAAAGTTCTGATCTGGATGGCTCCAACTCACCAACTTGTGTGTCCTCAGTCTCATTTGCGCCCATTTGTCTTGTTATTCCCTGAGTGGGTTGGTGCGGCATGGTGTATTGGGTAATAGTTTTCGCCCCATGGGCTTGTGTCAGTTTGTGCTTTCCCATGTTTCAGAGTGTTTCTCTCTAGTCAGAGCATTCAGGCCCCAGGAACCAGTTCTTTGGCTGGCCCTTGAGTCTGATCTCCCACACGACGGCCAAGTGGACGGACCAAGATCGGGCCAGGAGTAGCTTTGCCAAGCACCAAACCTTTGCCGCCAAGGTGGAACCTCAATGCCCGCCATACTTCTAGTGATTTATTTGGTCCTCCCTAAATGAATGAATGATGGAATTTGTAAAGCGCTGGAATCACCCCTTAAGGGGTATCTGCATTATATAGAAGCAGGGACACCGGCCCAATAAAATCTGTTGCAGAAGAGTTCTGTTTTGAGAAGTTTTCTAAAAAGGAGGAGGTCTGTACACATTCGAAGGTGCAAAGGCAGAAGATTCCAATATAGTGGAGCACGGTAGAAGATGGCTTTGCCCTCATATGAGACTTCATAAAATGGGGGTAACCAGGAGGGATTTCTCCCCTGAGCGTAGGGATCTACTCGGCTGATAGCTGTTGAGTTTTTCAGTTCAATAGCTAGGACCCTTGCCATTTAGTGCTTTGTGTACAATACAACAGATCTTAAACTTGATTCTCTGACTTATAGGGAGCCAGTGAAGACGTCGCAAAAGAGGGAGAGAGGCTGTTCTGGGTTGCATATTGAGAACCAGTCTGGCTGCAGTATTTTGGACCACCTGAAGTTTATTCAGTAAGGATTAATTTGTAGCCGCTAAAAGCGCATTCTAGTAGTCTAGACGACTAATCATCAGAGCCTGGATAAGAGTTTTTTGTGCGGATAAAGGGAGGAGATGGAATGCTTTCTGCAAGAGACTCAACATATAAAAAACGGGTACCTGTGGTAGCTAAAACATGATCTTTCATATTGAGAGATTGGTCCAAACGGACACCCAAGTTTTTAGCCACTGACTTGGGGACCGGGGTTATACCTAACTCTGGTGGCCACCATTCTGAAGACCATGATTGAGCATTACCGAAAAACATAATCTCTGTCTTATCTGCATTTTGCGGAACACAATTTTCAGTCATCCAACCTGAAATCGCTCGAATTTCTTCCACGAAGTGGAATTTGGTAGAGGCAGTGCTATTGTCAAATGAATAGAGAAGTTTGGTATCATCAGCATATGAAAAGGGAATAAACCCTTCAAGATTAGGACCTGGCCAAGATCCTTTCCTCCTGTGGATATAGAAGGACCAGTCTGTGTTACTGCACATCTCCCTACTTTATTTAGCCTCTGTCCAGGTCTCCTTCCTCTGGGCCCATCACGGTAGGAAGTCTTGTATTTGTGCACCACTGGGACACCCCCGCCCTGCAATGATCCCACCCAGTAAATGCTGATGTGTCCCTTCGTGGCGACATGCCCCCCGCCTCAGCGGAATTAATCTTTGCCACTGTTTGAGGGCCATCGGTGGGACCCATGTCCAATAAGTGCCCCTCCGGTGGGCCACCCTCAGGCCCACTTCACCCCAGAAGCTATGGGCGCCCCCGGAACGGGGACTGGCCAAATGTCCCTGTGTCCAACTGGAACTGTGTGGTGCTGGGCCATGTGGCCCCACTCCGCAGCTCTCTCTGCGTATGCACCTAGGGCTACCTTCTCCCCGCCACTCCAGGCCTCCTTACCGGCCTTGTGTGCGTGGCCCCGTAGGGGTCTTTGTTGCCATATCGGCATGAACCAGGGGGCGACCCAGGGCTTCCCCAGAGATCCTTTCGGGAGACAGCTGACCAGATGGGGTCAGCCCCTCTCAATCCCTCCTATCAGTATATGCAGGCTCAACAACACTTTTTCGGCAAGCACCGTACTGGCGGTCCCCATCACCTCACGCTAGGCTCCTGAGTAACCAGGGCTTCCACAGAGGTCAGGGACATGTCACAAGCCTAGCTCGGTAGGCCCTGTTCTCCACATCTGCTAGTTACCGTTGGATCATTCAGGCAGTTCAACCGGCATTTGTCAATTCCTGATGGGTGAGAAGGGTGAGTGCCACTTCCCCTTGCAGGATTTAACAGGATTATCACATGGGACTGGGAGGGAGCTCACGTTCTTTCGGCCATGTTTCCAGGCCACACCCCTATCTCAGAAAGTTACACGACTGACTTGGATATTTCAGGAATTCAAACTCACGGCCTCTGTGCACTCAGTCTTTGAAGATACTTTTAATTTCTTTGAATTCACACGGAATATTCTGTAGCCTACAAGCTCACTTTTTCATGTGACACTCTAAACACTCATGCATGTTCCATTTGATAATGCTAACATGAAACTCAACTCAAAATTGAAAGTTTCAGTGGCTAAAAGCCAAGACTCCTTATAGGCAAATACATGGGACAAGAGTCCACCCAACAGCTGTCTCATGCAATTTTTCAGTACTGCACCATACCATGTTGGCTTCCTACCATTTACCACTCTCCCTACAACATGCCATATATAAAAGTGAGGTAGGGCCAAGATAAAGAACCAGACAATGCTAGATGAAATTCTGTGAGCTAGCGGGCAGTTTGGAGATGATGTAATGATATTGGGCAGAAGTAAAAGTATTTCTTGGTGTGGCTAAAAATGAGTGTGAGATGTTAAATTGGAGGAGTGGAAAACTTAATTGCATCCATTATCAATCTAGTTGCCTGCGAACAGTCAATGATTTAATCAGCTTGTTTGTCCATTCAAATGCACACTTTGAAAAACGCCTAGCAAAAATGGAGCTTTGTGGATGGCTAATTACTTGCCCTTCTTGGTTTATTGCAGTTGGAGGTGGACGGAAATGCAATGCCATGAGGTTTGAGTGCAACCTGAGGCAGGAATGAATAACAATATCACATCATTGAACGAGAAGTCTCTCACACCATCAGTTTGCATGACACAGGACCCTGACCACCCAGCCTAGCTGCAACCTGTGAGGAGCCTAGGGGAAAAGGAAATACCCTGCCTCAGTAGTACAAACACCACTGTTGCCCAGGTTTAGACTGGCTGGCTATAGGTCAATCAGGCAGTCTGGAAGGACAGTGCCCAGGTTTATTTGTCTGTTGAAGGGCCTGTTTTATGCTCTGCTGGGCCTGTTTTTGCTGATGATTTTCTGGCTATTAAAACAAACATTGCCTACAGTAAGTTCACATCCATGCAGTCTTCCATATCTTGCAAAACACTTATATAGTGTGTCAAGTTCAACACTGCCCTAATTTGCAAACACAAGCCTCTTTTTTGGTCTCGCCTAGGACTGTGTGTGCACAGTAGTGTGCTGTAGATTGTGTTTATTAAAAGACGCATGGAGCCTGCCCATTGCTTACTATTTGTTTGCTTCATTGTCACTTTGATTTGCTGTTTTCTAATTGCCCAGCATGTGCCAGTTTCAATCCTAATTTGTGTGGCGCATGGACCAATTACTTCATTTTGATTAGGGTCTTTCCGGTGCTTGTGCTTTAATTGAGGTACTATCTTTCTTCTTCCCCCGTCGTTCATCATTGTCAAGTCTTTCATTTTCGTGTTGCTTTTTCCTCTCCCACCCTCCTTTCGTCCAGCGTTGGCTGTGTCACAGTGCTTTTTTAGGTCTCGCCTGAGCCAGCGCATGTGCTGATCTGGAGAGACTTTTAGTAAGTGAGCTGCAGAAAATGACACCACACGCTTTTGCTTGTGAAAGCCTAGAGCTTACGGTTACACGCGCGGGCGTGCACTTCCGAGCACAGGCGCCATCTGCCCGAGATCACTTTCGCGGGCGTGTCACTTTCGAATGCGCGCTTGTTACAAATGCAAATTATTTGCTTCAAAACATTTATTATTCGCTCGCTTTTTTGGTGTCTGTTTTTCTCCTGACAGCACGTCTGTGCATCCTGCGTTGCCGTAGTGTTCGGACGACTATTGTTATCCACACAGAGCGGTTTAGAAGCCAAGTGCGACCACGAAGAGTTACACTGGCTTCATGATGGCGCTTTTCTTTCACAAGCCGCCAAAACTCCCGAGTGAGTTCCCCAGCGCTGTGTCATATAGAACCAGCCCCTTTGCGACTCCCTGGTTTCTCAGCGCTGATCCCACTGACAAACTGGAAACGGCAGGGTCAGCTGTCGAAGGGAGGAAGTCACTCACTTCTCGCCGGATTCCCGTTTACTCATCTGACCGCTCACAAGCCAGACATGTCAGCAGGGACACAAGCCGGTCACTGAGCTGAAGTAAAAGAAGTGTTGATGCCCCCCGCACCATGTGATTCACTGCACGCAGGGATCCATCCTGCGCGCTCCCCTCTCCCCCCGGTGAGAGAGCTTCAATGGAAGCTTACTTCGGGCACTAAGAGGGGAAGGTAACAGGGGGCCATCGCGCCTGATCTGCCTGCTGCATTAGGATGTCCCAACTCTTCAGCTGGGTGGCTACGGTATGACGTTTCTTGGACTTAGTAGTTAACTTGTTTTTGAATGAGTTAAGTTGCACGTGAAATTCACTTACACCGAGGTGTAGACCTATAGGAAAACTGTTTGGACTGGCTGATTTAAGATGCGGCGTATCGCTTTTTCATTCACTATATTTTCAGACGCTTTCATGCTTTTAAAACCACTTTAAACATTGAGGTGAAATGAATTATTGCCTGTATCGGAATAAAATAAAATAAATAGAAAGCCGCAATTTTTCTATTATATGTCAAAATATATGTAAACTGTTTTTATGCGATATGGTAACCGCAGAACACAGATACATACAGCTCTCTTTGCCATGATGCACATGCAGATTATCTCTGTTGCTGCTTGGGTGTTATCGCACTTCTGAGTCAGCTTGTTTTTTAAAAGTAGACTATAAGTTGTTCAGGCACAAGTTATCCTTTGGTATCTTTATGCACCCATGCAAACTATTTTGATCAATATATTCAGGACTATGTATTGGTTACTGTCTTTCATCGATATCTCATTGCAGCCCGAAAATATTATGCAACATGTGGAAATACTTTCTTTTTTTTTTTTTAAATGTTCTCAATGTTTTGTTGTATTTCTCAAATTGCAAAAACAACAGTTGATGGACAGAATGCATAACAATGTCATACATTCACCCCAGTACAGAGATCTGGGCCTAAATTTATTGTTTTTTTGCACTCCACACCACCCCAGTTCAGACATGGCCATATGCAAATCAGCCTTGACCCTGTGCCTCATGGGAACAGTTCAGCCCGAACTGCCAAGCCATGTCTTTCCTGAACCGGAATCAAGCATCCTAGGACCGGTTTCTGGCTATCAGCCGTCTTCAGCCAGGATAGCTTGACTCCAGTGGTGTGGAGAGCATGGGACTCACGTCTGAACATACCCATCCCACTTGGGGTGACAAATGCAAAAATAACAGTTGATGGACAGAATGCAGAACAATGTCATACATTCACCCCAGTATAGAGATCTGGGCCTAAATCCATCGTTTTTTTGCACTCCAGACCACCCCAGTTCAGACATGGCCATATGCAAATCAGCCTTGACCCTGTGCCTCATGGGAACAGTCCAGCCCGAACTGCCAAGCCATGTCTTTCCTGGACCGGAATCAAGCATCCTAGGACCGGTTTCTGACTATCAGCCGTCTTCAGCCAGGATAGCTTGACTCTAGTGGTCTGGAGAGCATGGGACTCATGTCTGAGCATACCCATCCGACTCGGGGTGACAAATCCAAAAACAACAGTTGATGGACAGAATGCAGAACAATGTCATACATTCACCCCAGTACAGAGATCTGGGCCTAAATCCATCGTTTTTTGGCACTCCACACCACCCCAGTTCAGACCTGGCCATATGCAAATCAGCCTTGATCCTGTGCCTCATGGGAACAGTCCAGCCCGAACTGCCAATCCATGTCTTTCCTGGACCGGAATCAAGCATCCTAGGACTGGTTTCTGGCTAACAGCAGTCATCAGCCAGGATAGCTTGACTCCAGTGGTGTGGAGAGCATGGGACTCACGTCTGAGCATACCCATCCCACTCGGGGTGACAAATGCAAAAACAACAGTTGATGGACAGAATGCATAACAATGTCATACATTCACCCCAGTACAGAGATCTGGGCCTAAATCCATCGTATTTTTGCACTCCACACCACCCCAGTTCAGACCTGGCCATATGCAAATCAGCCTTGATCCTGTGTCTCATGGGAACAGTCCAGCCCAAACTGCCACTCCGTGTCTTTCCTGGACCGGAATCAAGCATCGTAGGACCGGTTTCTGGCTAACAGCCGTCTTCAGCCAGGATAGCTTGACTCCAGTGGTGTGGAGAGCATGGGACTCACGTCTGAGCATACCCATCACAGTTCGGGCTGGGCTGGCATTGTTCTGCATTCTGTCCATCAACTGTTGTTTTTGCATTTATCACCCCGAGTGGGATAAATGCAGTGTTGAAATCTCTTGTCCTCCTTTTTCAGCCACCTAGACTCCTTACAAAAGATTTGTTTATCCCAGCTCTGAAGCCACAAGTTGTAATATGCTTCCCATCTGCCCATATAAAAAGTTGGCTAATTTGTTTTATCTACGACGACACAACCCAGCTTCATGGGAGACCACCATATAAAACCCTCTAGCTCCTATTTAACATCAGTCAAGCTCTACCATTCGTGCCGAGCTCCAGGTTGTATTAATGCAGACTGCCTAAACCCTAATTTTAGACGACTTCTACCTGAACTAAAGCAATCCTTCCAGACATTATTTTCTACTCAATAGCTCAAACATTAATAATACGAGACCTATTGCATTGCAAATGCTTGTTTAAGTAAGTCACTGTATGTGACTACTCTTAACTGTAGAGGTTAAGTGCAGCCATTGCTCTGATGTAAGATGTTTCTTAGGCAACACTGTTGTGTATAGTATTTATCAAATAATTTTCATGCATGTTAGATTAAAATCAAATTATCTTCAAGCGATTCATGACATTGGATATGCAGCAAGGCCATGAAATATTACAGTAGGTACATAATATCCCCCTGAGATGAATTGAGCGTCAAGAAATAGGCCTCAGATTAACCATCCTTTGCCTTCAGATCTACATGGAAGAGACTAACATGAAAAACTCCCAGTAGGATCCCAATACCATAATCTTATCTGGTGAAGATACAGCATGACTAGCAACCTCCTAAATAGCTATCAACTGGCAATCCAGAAGAAGTCTTCTATAGTCCTCATAGAAAGTAATTGAAGTTTTATCATTAGATGCTACTCCATAGCATTCTTAGCATGATATATTAGTCCCACATAGTCATCTGCCATGATTCGACTTGCCAGATAAACAAGCATTGGCATTGCCAATAGGTCTCGCCTTTGGGACCTTATAAGTGTTTAGTTATGCAGCACAATATCCTTGGTGCAACAACATCAACTGTTGCATGGCTAAACACTCGTAAGGTCCCAAAGGCGAGACCTATTGGCTATGCCAATGCTTGTTCCCCCTTTTAGCCATGCTGCACAGCTTCCGCGCAGCTATACAACATGGCTAAAAGTAATTAGAAAACCCAATAGCTCTTGCGTAGGCAAGACCTATTGGCTTTACCACTGCTTGTTTTAAGGGCATCCTACATGCAGTGGCACACCTTATCGAGAGGCTGAAGAAATGACAACCTCACTCGCACCCTCCTGGAACTTCACTTGATGCCCTTGCCATCCTCCACCATCTTCAGACAAAGCTGTATCCGTTACAAAGCCTTCACGACCAGCACCCAAGTCTATCTCTCAGAGGAGCTCAGCTGACTCCCGCACACCAGCAGCCAGGACACAATCAAACTAGACTAAGTGCAAAAAAATAAATAAAAGCCCAACCATTGGCAATGCCAATAGGTTTCACTTTTCAGACCTACTACCTATGACAATGGTTTTAGCAATGTTACTGCATATACTCTGTTGGGTGGCTCTGGAAGAATTCTTAAATCTCCCTGGGGCTATTAGGATCCCATGGTTGGGGCACATCAGACATGGTCTAGACGAGATTGGGTGAGGAAACATGGCAGCACATCCAGAAACGGTGTATAGTGTTTACAAGTCCCTGCTCATGGATTTGAACTGGAGGCATGCAGATGGTAGACCCCACAGGTCTACAGGGGTTAGCACCTTAACCTAGGCTTTTATGGAATTTAAGATACTTATTGTTTTGTCGAGGATATGGATGTATTTCAGCTTCCGGCTGCCAGATCTCCTTATATTAAGTTCTGTGTTGGGTCCCCAACACTTCAATCATTTACTGTGAAATGGCAACGCTTCCATGCCAAACCGGACGCGAGCTGTCCTTTCTGTGTTGAGGTTAAGGAAACTTCATCATGTCCTGTAAATGGAAATGGATTTTGCAGTGCTGCAATCTGGGCATCAAGGACTATAAAATTGCAACTAGAAGACTATAGGCAGACACTGCTAAGCCAATTGTATTTGCTGTTTCTTGCTTGCTCACATATATGTGGCGATATAGACAGAAAAGGGTCGACCTGTTGCTGCTTGCTTAGGGTCCAGACTTTTGTGCGTTTATGCTGTATCCGGCAACAACCTGTGATTTTATGAATTTTATGTTACTTATGAATGCATACGTCTAGCATATGTTACAGCACTAAAAATACCATCTGGGAGTTTGAAATAATTATGTTATGTTTTAACTGTCATGATGCCTTTCTCACATGTTGCTAGTTCTTATTCATATATGCCCTTTTGACCATTTTTTTTTAGGTCTAGCCTAGCGCGCTTGCTGCTCTGCATATTGTAACTAGTATACGTAGTTTAAGAACTTCCCATCTTTTCTATTGGCTTCTGTTAGTGCCCTTCTTAAATGTCTGCTTTTGTTTGGTGGATATGCTTAATTAGTCCTACCTTTTGGACCCTCCCAGGAGACTGCTCGTTACATGTATTATTACTCCTTTTTAATATATGTTCATTCTTCCCATGTATCTGCACACAGCCTGCTTTACGGACACTGCACTTCAGGTTTTGGACACCATTTATTAGGTCTCGTTGAAGCAATGCATAAGCATTGTTCAGCGAGATACATAGTAAGCGACTTTCAAAACTCTAAACACTGCGGATTCCATGCAGTTCATGTGAGAAATGCGCGTGCACAGAAATCCGCTCCCCCTACAACTCCCACCAAGCAAGACAAGCCAAGAACATCAAAGCGACCGGACGCTTTGAGTCCATTTCCCACCATCCACTTCACGCGCTCCGCAGGTCATAAACAGGACCATCTGCTCGTGAATCGGGATGCTGGCATGGATGCCCAGCCCCCCTCCCAGCGCTGCCTTTCCTCTGCCGGCTACTTTTAACTTGTTTTTAAAGCATCGTACAAGTTGTACTTTCAACACCTGTTTACTTCGTGCTACTCTCAGTGCGTTTACAGTTTAATAGAGATTTGTCATTCCACTTGCTCTCCTGTACACTATTGAGTTTTAAAACATTTCATGAGATGCCCTTCATATACTTTTATGTGCAGTTTAATTTCCAACCGTTAACATAACTGTAAAAAATGTAAACCATACTTTTCTTAAGCATGCCGTGAGTGCATACGTATTTGCTATTCAGCTTTTGTCACCCTTCTCCCAGCACATTTCTTGTCATAGCAACTTCATTTTCCACAACTTGGTCCTTCAAGCCTCTCTTACGTATGCTATCACTTTTATACAGCTTCTCCATTTGAGCTGCCTTCCTGGTGTGCTTTCACTCTAATTGTGCTCTCGTTCATTCTCTTCTCCCCCCTCCATGTTGCTCTGTGTTGCTCCCCCGCGCCCCATGTTGCTTCCTGTGCACTTCTGCTGTTTCCCCACCCTCCTTCATTACGGCCTCTGTATTGCTTTTCCAACCCTTTTCGGCCCCTCACGGCGTTCTTTCCCCCATCCGCTCATGTTACTTAAAACATTTTTTTACTGCACCAACTCTAATCTGCAAACAAAAAGACAAAAAAAGGGCGTAATTTAGTAGGCGCGTATATGCTCGGTGCGCACACAGCTGGCTGCATAGGCTTTTTTCCCTCCTGTTTATTAGCCATAGTGCACGGTATCGAAGATGCTGTACAGCTTGGCTGAAAGCATTGGCAAAGCCAATAGGTCCCAAAAGCGAGACCTATTGGCTAAGCCATTGTTTTGTGTTGATAGCCTGTACTTATGAATCTGAAATCTGGCAACTTGATAAATGGTGGCATCTCTCTTAATTATGAGCTTGATGGCAGTACCATTCAACAGGGTGTGGCCATGGACGATTACTTATAAACACGTGTGTTTTCTGTGATAGTAATCTAAGAACAACCTTTTATTGTCTGTGTTTCTTCTTCCTGGATAGGTAGAAGAAATATTTGCACAGAATACAGACAAATTAGTTAGGATTGGTGATAAACTGGAACCAATATGCAAGAGAACGTTAGGTAAGTCATGTTGCTGTGTGTGCTAGGCTTTTGTGATAAAACCATCACAAAGCATACATGCATAGTTAAATGTACTTCCATTATGGGCCTTGGGTGAACCTTCAAAAACCATAGGTCGATTCCAGTATCATTAACATTTTCTTCCGCCCTCCGCTACATCCAACATGGAGCGCAACAAAGCCCACTTAAGCCATGTGCTCTCTTGCGGAGTCAGTGTTTTGCCTAAACACATGTAAACAACTGCGTGAAACAGGGTTCCCTTCACCGCCAGGGCTGCTGATTGAGTCCTTTTATTTTACATTTTCTTACAGGTTTCCTTTAATTTGCTTATTTCTCCTTATAGTTATTTATTTTTGTCTCATTCGTCAGCATCTACTACTGGGTACACATCCCCTCCCCCCCTTAAATGTCTTTATTGACATTTGTGTAGGGGTCCGCTGCACTCATTAGGTCATGAAGGTAGCCAAGAGTGTAAGATCCAAATAGCCACGGTGGGGGTGCCCAGGAGGTTCACCTCCCATCCAAGAGGTGCCATGCTTAGATATTCGAGAAACCTTACCCGCGTAAGGTGGGACTCGTGAGCGCGCCAAAATTAAACTTGAAAAAAGTGTCAATAAGTCTTTACTCCAGGTCGTTCTACTATCTTCGTACGCGGTGCATTGGTGAGTTTACGGTCTGATGTAGCAGGTTTCCACATTTTCCATGTTTAGTTTGTACCTTGTATCACCATTGAACGACATGCTAATTATTTTCAGCATGTTACAACCTACTTATCTTATAAGATTTTGTCTCTTCAGTGGGCTGCACATTTTTATCACGCACACGTGATTCCTGTTGTTTTCGATTCACACGTTATTTCAGTCAACATTTTTTTCATGCTTCTTGTTCAGATATTAACATTAACCTCCGTGTTTTTTCACCCTGTGTATTCTAATACTATCACGTGTAGCATCGTGGTTCACACCGGTTCTCTCTTTTTAGACGTCACTCGGCTTTTATACCTTTTTTAACACACTGTTCTGATGATGAAGTGAATGTAGCAGCCTCGGGCCCTGAAGTTACATATAGATTCCATTGTATGTTTTTTACCTAGACATCTAACCCCCTGAAGAAGAGCTAAGCTAGGCTCGAAATGCATCGGGGTCAATATGCACTGTATAGAAGGATGATGTCTACAGTTGATATTCTATGATTTGTGCTACACTTGTGCAACTAAGAATCAGATTGGAATAGCACAATTCTTCTGTTTGGATAAATGAATATTTGGAATAAATAGATGGCAACATAAGCCTTCATTACCTTATGAAGTAAAGACTTATTGACACTTTTTTCAAGTTTAATTTTGGCGTGCTCAAGAGTCCCACCTTACGCGGGTAAGGTTTCTTGAATATTTATGACATTTAGGCATAAACAACGATACTGCTGCATGCTGCAGACTACCACACGACCCACACTCCTGCATGCCACACACTCCTGCACGCCACACACTCCTGCACGCCGCACACTGCTGAACGCCATACAACACCAACACATCACTTGAGGTCACCACCACATCACTCAGGGACACCACCAAATCACTCAGGGACTCCACCACATCATTCAGGGGCATCACTCAGGGAAACCACCACATCACTCAACTCCACCCTCCAACTCCAACTCCACCCTCCAACCCCAACTCCACCCTCCAACCCAACTCCACCTTCCAACCACAAGCCTGGCGTTCTCAGTATGACCCGATGGCCAGACTTGCTTATAGGACTGCAATTAAAGCCTATCACCGTGATATCCTTCGCGAGAAAAAGGACTATTTGTCGAGGAGGATTGAGGCAGCCTCCAATTCTTGCAAAGAGATCTTTACTGTTGTGAGAGAGTTTATAACCCCTCGATCTAACCTTTCTCAAACCGCTCCCTCTGAGTTATGGGCCTGTGACCTTGCAAAGTTTTTCATGGACAAGATCAAACTGATCCAGGACTCCTTCCCTGGGAGGTCAGTTGAAGTCCATCCCAGCAGTGGGGTTGGGTCAGTTCCAGCGCCCACCCCGGACTCTGCCCTGTTTGTCTTTCCGCCTATCTCTCCTTCCACATCATTGACACTTTTGGCAAATCTTAAATCAGGGTCACCGTTAGACCCCTGCCCGGCCAAATTTTTGGCGAGGATGGCGGAGGTGGTAAATCCACTGGTTAATCCACTCTTGAACCGCTCTTTGAGGGAGGGGATCGTCCCACAGGCTTGGAAGCGGGCAATGGTGATCCCCCTCCTCAAAAGGCCTAGCTTAGACCCCGAGATGTTGGCCAATTACAGGCCTATATCGCTTCTTCCAGCGCTGGCAAAAATTACGAAAAAGCACGTACACAGCATGCTATCTGTCTTTCTGGAGACGAACGATCTGCTGCACCCCTCTCAAGCCGGCTTCCGGCCTAATTTGAGCACCGAGACGGCGCTTTTAGAAGTGTCTGAGGCCATTAAGGAGGTTCTGGACTCTGGAGGCAAAGCCATGCTTGTCATGCTGGACCTGTCGGCGGCCTTTGACACCGTCCCCCATGAGGGGCTCCTTGCCAGACTCTATAACATCGGTCTGAGGGGGACGGTGTTCAGCTGGTTTACATCTTTCTTAGCGGGCCGTCGACAAACCGTCTGGGTCCCCCCTAGCTCCGCTGAGATGCCGCCATTGGGAGTCGGAGTTCCACAGGGTTCTGTGTTGAGCCCGACTCTTTAACATCTTCATGACCCCTTTGGCGGCACTGGCGGAATCTTTTGGGGCCAGGTCGTTTCCTACGCCGATGACACCCAGCTTCTCTTCACGTGTAGGAAAGGTGAGGACTTCGATGGAGAGAGCATCCGGGATTGTCTCGGGCGGTTTTCAACTGGTTTCAGCAGAACAGCCTTAAATGTAACTCTGACAAGTCGGAGGTGCTGTTCTTTGGCTGTACCTCAGACCCCGATTGGCAGGCATGGTGGCCGACTGATATGTTTCCCCCAGCTCAGGCATCCCAGGTGGCAAAAAACCTGGGAGTTAAGATCGACAACAGTCTGACGATGAGATCACCGATCCTCGGCCTTATGGGCACATGTTTTGGCATTCTAAGGATGCTACGGAAGTTCCTCCCTCTGCTCACTTAAGAGCATACGAAGATCACGGTGCAAGCTCTGATTGGCTCCAGATTGGATTATGCCAACGTTCTTTATTTGGGTCTCCCGGATTATCTTGTGCAGCGACTACAGGTTGTGCAGAATTCTTCGGCGCGTGCCATTTTTGGCCTCCGCAGGCGAGCCAGTGTCCGGCCTTTTACAGTCACACCATTGGCTGCCTATCCGGCACCGGATAGTTTTTAAGGCGCTGACCCTGGCCCATAAAGCGCTCTTCGGTTTGGGAGCGAAATATCTTCAACGCAGGCTCGTTTTCTATCGCCCAACCAGAGCTCTGCGTTCTGAATCTTTGTCTCTTGCGGTGGTCCCCCGAGTTAGGAAGGCCCGCATCGGAGGGCGCTCCTTTAGTGTGAGGGCGCCCCAGCTTTGGAACACTCTGCCATTGGCCTTACGCAGTACCTCTAATCTGCTGTCTTTTAGGAAAGGCTTAAAAACTTGGCTTTTTACCCTCTAGTTACGTTATCTTGCTCCTTTGAATGTCCTCATCTGCTATGTTTTCTTTTTTTGAGCTGCCAATATAAAGCGCCGGGACACTCCGTTGGAGTAGCCGTGCGCTATAGAAATTATACATAACATAACATAACTCCACCCTCCAACTCCACCCTCCCAATCCAACTCCACCCTCCAACCCCAACCCCACCCTCCAACTTCAACTCTACTCTCCAACTCCACCCACAACTCCACCTTCCAACCCCACCCTCCAACCTCACTCTATCGCCCTCCCCCTACCACTCTACCGCCCTCACTCACTCTACCACCCTCACTCACTCTACCACCCTCACTCACTCTACCGCCTTCTCTAATCCCCTGTTCACTTCTCTTCTCCCGTACTGATCTGCTGCTCTCTTCCACCGCCTCCTTCTCTAGCTCCCTTCTCTTCTCCTGTGCTGATCTCTTCCACCCCACCTCCTTCTTTAACTCCCTGTTCTCTTCTCCTGTGCTGATCTGCCGCTCTCTTCCACCCGCCACCTTCTTTAACTCCATGTTCTCTTCTACTGTGCTGTAATGCTGCTCTCTTCCACCCACCTCCTTCTCTAACTCCCTGTTCTCTTCTTTTCTCCCTCTCCTGATCTGCTGCTCTCTTCCACCCGCCCCCTTCTTTAACTCCCTGTTCTCTTCTCATGTGCAAATCTGCTGCTCTCTTCCAACTCCTCCTTCTTTAACTCCATGTTCTCTTCTACTGTGCTGTTATGCTCCTCTCTTCAACCCGCCTCCTTCTCTACCTCCCTGTTCTCTTCTACTGTGCTAATCTGCTGCTGTCTTCCACCCCACCTCCTTCTCTAACTTCCTGTTCTCTTCTGCTGTGCTGATCTGCTGCCTCTTCCACCCACCTCCTTCTCTGACTCCCTGTTCTCTTCTCCCTCTCCTGATCTGTTACTCTCTTCCACCCACCTCCTTATTTAACTCAGTTCTCTTTTGTCGTGCTGATCTGCTGCTCTCTTCCACCCGCCTCCTTCTTTAACTCCCTGTTCTATTCTCCTGTGCTGATCTGCTGTTCTCTTCCACCCGCTCTTTCTCTAACTCCTAGTTCTCTTCTCCTGATCTGCTGCTCTCTTCCACCGCCTCCTTCTTTAACTCCCTATTCTCTTCTCCTGTGCTGATCTGCCGCTCTCTTCCACCCGCCACCTTCTTTAACTCCATGTTCTCGTCTACTGTGCTGTTAGGCTGCTCTCTTCAACCCGCCTCCTTCTCTACCTCCCTGTTCTCTTCTACTGTGCTAATCTGCTGCTGTCTTCCACCCCACCTCCTTCTCTAACTCCCTGTTCTCTTCTTTTCTCCCTCTCCTGATCTGCTGCTCTCTTCCAGCCCGCTTCCTTCTTTAACTCCATGTTATCTTCTGCTGTGCTGTTATGCTGCTCTCTTCCACCCACCTCCTTCTCTAACTCCCTGTTCACTTCTCTTCTCCAGAGCTGATCTGCTGCTCTCTCCAACCCGCCTCCTTCTCTAACTCCATGTTCTCTTCTTTTCTCCCTCTCCTGATCTGCTGCTCTCTTCCACCCGCCCCCTTCTTTAACTCCCTGTTCTCTTCTCATGTGCAAATCTGCTGCTCTCTTCCAACCGCCTCCTTCTTTAACTCCATGTTCTCTTCTGCTGTGCTGTTATGCTGCTCTCTTCCACCCACCTCCTTCTTTAACTTCCTGTTCTATTCTCCTGTGCTGATCTGCTGTTCTCTTCCACCCGCTCTTTCTCTAACTCCCAGTTCTCTTCTCCTGTGCTGATCTGCCGCTCTCTTCCAGCCCGCTTCCTTCTTTAACTCCATGTTCTCTGCTGCTGTGCTGTTATGCTGCTCTCTTCCACCCACCTCCTTCTCTAACTCCCTGTTCACTTCTCTTCGCCAGAGCTGATCTGCTGCTCTCTCCAACCCGCCTCCTTCTCTAACTCCATGTTCTCTTCTTTTCTCCCTCTCCTGATCTGCTGCTCTCTTCCAGCCCGCTTCCTTCTTTAACTCCATGTTCTCTTCTGCTGTGCTGTTATGCTGCTCTCTTCCACCCACCTCCTTCTCTAACTCCCTGTTCACTTCTCTTCTCCCGTACTGATCTGTGCTACACTTGTCCACCTCATACAGGTGGACATTTATTAGACCACATCTTTACTAATCTTGGAAATATAGTATGCACTCAGCCCACTTTTGTACCATGGTCAGACCATGCACTACTGTCCTTTCTGTGGTCCCCAGTAACACAGACTCACAAGGCTTCCATTCAAAAAAAGGTTAGTCGAGTATGGTCTAGACTACCCACTGAAAAATGGGAGACAGCCCTCAAAAGCTGCTCTCCTGCACCCCATGAGGACCCGGTGGCAGCTAATGAAGCCTTTGATCAGTGGATCAACTCCACACTAGATCCCATCCTCCCAAAAAAAGAGCTACGGCATAGAGAGGGTCCCAATAAACAACCATGGTACTCTAGGGAACTCAAGGAACACAAACAATTGTGTAAACGTGCGGAAAGGAGGTGGCGAAGGAATTACGCAGCTGCTGCGAAAAATGAATATAGGTCAATCCTGAGATCCTATAAAACTTTAATACAAACTACACAAGCCACATACTATCAGAGCAAAATTACGGAAGCAGCTAATGCCCCCAGGGAAATTTTTAAAATCTTTCAATCACTGGCAACTACACCTAGGACTATTAGTCCTATTGAGAATCCACAGAAACATTGCGATGAGCTAGCTATCTTTTTTGCATCTAAGGTGTCTAACATCTATTCCGGCTTTGCAGCGGTGACAGACATCCCAGATAATTGGAAGAGAGAAAAAAAGGAGGACTTGGATAAGGACCCCAATCCATCAGTAGTTCTCAAAGCCTTCCCTCCACTGGACTTGGCTGAAGTGGACAGTCTCCTTAGTAAGCTTAAATCTGGCTCCCCGGTAGACGCTGCCCCCCCGGCAGTTCTTAAACAGGTATCAGGGACAGTATGCCCTGTGATAACGCAGGTCATTAACGCGTCACTGGCCTCCGGTGTAGTGCCCCCCAAATGGAAGAAAGCGAAGGTCAGAGCTTTGATTAAGAAACCTAGCTTAGACTCTGAAGACCTGGCCAACTATAGGCCGATTTCACTTTTACCAACTATCAGCAAAATAGCTGAAAAATATGTGAACCGGGTCCTTTCTTCCTTCATTGAATCTACGGAAGGACTGCACCCTACCCAGACCGGGTTCAGAGCAAAACAGGGAACGGAGACAGCCCTGGTGGCAGTAGTGGAAGCAGTTAGAGGTATAGTGGATACAGGAGGCTGTGCTGCGGTGGTCCTGTTGGACCTCAGCGCAGCCTTCGATACAGTAAACCACTCTCTTCTGCTGCACCGGCTGCATCTTACAGGAGTCTCTGGATTGGCCATTAAATGGCTCCATTCTTTTTTATCCGACAGAAGCTTTTCTGTCTTTGAGGGAGAGGTGTCATCCAGCCAGCTGCAACTGAATCACGGCGTGCCCCAGGGTTCCTCCCTCAGCCCAACTCTGTTTAATATCTATATGAGACCTTTGGCTGAGGTGGTTCTTCCCTGGGGAATCCAACTTGTTACCTACGCCGACGACACGCAGCTGGTGGTTTCCTTGGTGAGGAACGATGTTTCAAATCTGGGGATCAACAATCTGACCCCATGTCTCACCAAGGTTCTGGAATGGATGACGTCTTCCTTTTTAAAGCTAAATGGAGCCAAAACAGACATCATGCTCCTAGGTTACAAGGCCCCAATTAATCTTGATCCTTGGTGGCCTCAGTGCCTAGGACCTCCCCCACCACCTAAGACTCACATAAAGAGCTTAGGGATCTGGTTAGACTCCTCTCTAGGATTTCAACACCAAGCAAAAAAGGTAGCCGGAACCTGTTATGGGCTGCTGAGAGTCTTAAAAAAAGTGCTTGACCTTCTGCCCTTCGAAGCCAGAAGATTGCTGGTCCAGTCATTGATTATGTCACGGCTGGACTATGCAAATGCCGTCTATATGGGGGCCCCGGTCGGCACCATAAAAATTCTGCAATCGGTACAGAATTGTGCTGCTCGACTACTTATGAAAGTCCCAAAAAGATGTTCTGCAAAAGCCGCACTTCAATCTTTGCACTGGCTATCCATCAAGGGAAGGATAACTTTTAAGACCATGTGCATGGCGCATAAATCCATCTATGGTGCTGGCCCACCTATCCTGGATCCCCTTTTTCGTCGCCACCATTCAGTGAGATCTCTGAGATCCAACCAGCGGAATTTGCTGGTAGTTCCCAGGATAAAGCTGGCCCGGATGGGTGGCCGTCGACTCTCGGTGCATGCAGCTAAAGAATGGAACGCACTCCCAGATGCCATTAGGCATGAGTCAAACCATCTTGCTTTCAGGAAGCGCTTAAAGACGCACCTTTTCCAATAGTGTCTTTACCCTCCTTTGTCTTACAGCGCTGGGATGCCCATGGGTAGCCATGCGCTATAAAAGAAAGTATTCATTCATTCATTCATCTGCTGCTCTCTTCCACCGCCTCCTTCTCTAGCTCCCTTCTCTTCTCCTGTGCCGATCTGTTGTTCTTTTCCACCCGCCTCCTTCTTTAACTCCCTGTTCTCTTCTCCTGTGCTGATCTCTTCCACCCCACCTCCTTCTTTAACTCCCTGTTCTCTTCTCCTGTGCTGATCTGCCGCTCTCTTCCACCCGCCCCCTTCTTTAACTCCCTGTTCTCTTCTCGTGTGCAAATCTGCTGCTTTCTCCCAACCGCCTCCTTCTTTAACTCCATGTTCTCTTCTACTGTGCTGTTATGCTGCTCTCTTCAACCCGCCTCCTTCTCTACCTTCCTGTTCTCTTCTACTGTGGTAATCTGCTGCTGTCTTCCACCCCACCTCCTTCTCTAACTCCCTGTTCTCTTCTGCTGTGCTGATCTGCTGCCTCTTCCACCCACCTCCTTCTCTAACTCCCTGTTCTCTTCTCCCTCTCCTGATCTGTTACTCTCTTCCACCCACCTCCTTATTTAACTCAGTTCTCTTTTGCCGTGCTGATCTGCTGCTCTCTTCCACCCGCCTCCTTCTTTAACTCCCTGTTCTATTCTCCTGTGCTGATCTGCTGTTCTCTTCCACCCGCTCTTTCTCTAACTCCTAGTTCTCTTCTCCTGATCTGCTGCTCTCTTCCACCGCCTCCTTCTTTAACTCCCTGTTCTCTTCTCCTGTGCTGATCTGCCGCTCTCTTCCACCCGCCACCTTCTTTAACTCCATGTTCTCGTCTACTGTGCTGTTATGCTGCTCTCTTCAACCCGCCTCCTTCTCTACCTCCCTGTTCTCTCCTACTGTTCTAATCTGCTGCTGTCTTCCACCCACCTCCTTCTCTAACTCCCTGTTCTCTTCTTTTCTCCCTCTCCTGATCTGCTGCTCTCTTCCAGCCCGCTTCCTTCTTTAACTCCATGTTCTCTTCTGCTGTGCTGTTATGCTGCTCTCTTCGACCCACCTCCTTCTCTAACTCCCTGTTCACTTCTCTTCTCCAGAGCTGATCTGCTGCTCTCTCCAGCCCGCCTCCTTCTCTAACTCCATGGTCTCTTTTCTCCCTCTCCTGATCTGCTGCTCTCTTCCAACCGCCTCCTTCTTTAACTCCATGTTCTCTTCTACTGTGCTGTTATGCTGCTCTCTTCAACCAGCCTCCTTCTCTACCTCCCTGTTCTCTTCTACTGTGCTAATCTGCTGCTGTCTTCCACCCCACCTCCTTCTCTAACTCCCTGTTCTCTTCTGCTGTGCTGATCTGCTGCCTCTTCCACACACCTCCTTCTCTAACTCCCTGTTCTCTTCTCCCTCTCCTGATCTGTTACTCTCTTCCACCCACCTCCTTATTTAACTCACTGTTCTCTTTTGCCATGCTGATCTGCTGCTCTCCTCCACCCGCCTCCTTCTTTAACTCCCTGTTCTATTCTCCTGTGCTGATCTGCTGTTCTCTTCCACCGCTCTTTCTCTAACTCCCAGTTCTCTTCTCCTGTGCTGATCTGCTGCTCTCTTCCACCGCCTCCTTCTTTAACTCCTGTTCTCTTCTCCTGTGCTGATCTGCCGCTCTCTTCCACCCGCCACCTTCTTTAACTCCATGTTCTCGTCTACTGTGCTGTTATGCTGCTCTCTTCAACCCGCCTCCTTCTCTACCTCCCTGTTCTCTTCTACTGTGCTAATCTGCTGCTGTCTTCCACCCCACCTCCTTCTCTAACTCCCTGTTCTCTTCTTTTCTCCCTCTCCTGATCTGCTGCTCTCTTCCAGCCCGCTTCCTTCTTTAACTCCATGTTCTCTTCTGCTGTGCTGTTATGCTGCTCTCTTCCACCCACCTCCTTCTTTAACTCCCTGTTCTATTCTCCTGTGCTGATCTGCTGTTCTCTTCCACCCGCTCTTTCTCTAACTCCCAGTTCTCTTCTCCTGTGCTGATCTGCCGCTCTCTTCCAGCCCGCTTCCTTCTTTAACTCCATGTTCTCTTCTGCTGTGCTGTTATGCTGCTCTCTTCCACCCACCTCCTTCTCTAACTCCCTGTTCACTTCTCTTCTCCAGAGCTGATCTGCTGCTCTCTCCAACCCGCCTCCTTCTCTAACTCCATGTTCTCTTCTTTTCTCCCTCTCCTGATCTGCTGCTCTCTTCCAGCCCGCTTCCTTCTTTAACTCCATGTTCTCTTCTGCTGTGCTATTATGCTGCTCTCTTCCACCCACCTCCTTCTCTAACTCCCTGTTCACTTCTCTTCTCCCGTACTGATCTGCTGCTCTCTTCCACCGCCTCCTTCTCTAGCTCCCTTCTCTTCTCCTGTGCCGATCTGTTGTTCTTTTCCACCCGCCCCCTTCTTTAACTCCCTGTTCTCTTCTCCTGTGCTGATCTCTTCCACCCCACCTCCTTCTTTAACTCCCTGTTCTCTTCTCCTGTGCTGATCTGCCGCTCTCTTCCACCCGCCACCTTCTTTAACTCCATGTTCTCTTCTACTGTGCTGTAATGCTGCTCTTCCACCCACCTCCTTCTCTAACTCCCTGTTCTCTTCTCATGTGCAAATCTGCTGCTCTCTCCCAACCGCCTCCTTCTTTAACTCCATGTTCTCTTCTACTGTGCTGTTATGCTGCTCTCTTCAACCCGCCTCCTTCTCTACCTCCCTGTTCTCTTCTACTGTGGTAATCTGCTGCTGTCTTCCACCCCACCTCCTTCTCTAACTCCCTGTTCTCTTCTGCTGTGCTGATCTGCTGCCTCTTCCACCCACCTCCTTCTCTAACTCCCTGTTCTCTTCTCCCTCTCCTGATCTGTTACTCTCTTCCACCGCCTCCTTCTCTAGCTCCCTTCTCTTCTCCTGTGCCGATCTGTTGTTCTTTTCCACCCGCCCCCTTCTTTAACTCCCTGTTCTCTTCTCCTGTGCTGATCTCTTCCACCCCACCTCCTTCTTTAACTCCCTGTTCTCTTCTGCTGTGCTGATCTGCTGCCTCTTCCACCCACCTCCTTCTCTAACTCCCTGTTCTCTTCTCCCTCTCCTGATCTGTTACTCTCTTCCACCCACCTCCTTATTTAACTCAGTTCTCTTTTGCCGTGCTGATCTGCTGCTCTCTTCCACCCGCCTCCTTCTTTAACTCCCTGTTCTATTCTCCTGTGCTGATCTGCTGTTCTCTTCCACCCGCTCTTTCTCTAACTCCTAGTTCTCTTCTCCTGATCTGCTGCTCTCTTCCACCGCCTCCTTCTTTAACTCCCTGTTCTCTTCTCCTGTGCTGATCTGCCGCTCTCTTCCACCCGCCACCTTCTTTAACTCCATGTTCTCGTCTACTGTGCTGTTATGCTGCTCTCTTCAACCCGCCTCCTTCTCTACCTCCCTGTTCTCTCCTACTGTTCTAATCTGCTGCTGTCTTCCACCCACCTCCTTCTCTAACTCCCTGTTCTCTTCTTTTCTCCCTCTCCTGATCTGCTGCTCTCTTCCAGCCCGCTTCCTTCTTTAACTCCATGTTCTCTTCTGCTGTGCTGTTATGCTGCTCTCTTCGACCCACCTCCTTCTCTAACTCCCTGTTCACTTCTCTTCTCCAGAGCTGATCTGCTGCTCTCTCCAGCCCGCCTCCTTCTCTAACTCCATGGTCTCTTTTCTCCCTCTCCTGATCTGCTGCTCTCTTCCAACCGCCTCCTTCTTTAACTCCATGTTCTCTTCTACTGTGCTGTTATGCTGCTCTCTTCAACCAGCCTCCTTCTCTACCTCCCTGTTCTCTTCTACTGTGCTAATCTGCTGCTGTCTTCCACCCCACCTCCTTCTCTAACTCCCTGTTCTCTTCTGCTGTGCTGATCTGCTGCCTCTTCCACACACCTCCTTCTCTAACTCCCTGTTCTCTTCTCCCTCTCCTGATCTGTTACTCTCTTCCACCCACCTCCTTATTTAACTCACTGTTCTCTTTTGCCATGCTGATCTGCTGCTCTCCTCCACCCGCCTCCTTCTTTAACTCCCTGTTCTATTCTCCTGTGCTGATCTGCTGTTCTCTTCCACCGCTCTTTCTCTAACTCCCAGTTCTCTTCTCCTGTGCTGATCTGCTGCTCTCTTCCACCGCCTCCTTCTTTAACTCCTGTTCTCTTCTCCTGTGCTGATCTGCCGCTCTCTTCCACCCGCCACCTTCTTTAACTCCATGTTCTCGTCTACTGTGCTGTTATGCTGCTCTCTTCAACCCGCCTCCTTCTCTACCTCCCTGTTCTCTTCTACTGTGCTAATCTGCTGCTGTCTTCCACCCCACCTCCTTCTCTAACTCCCTGTTCTCTTCTTTTCTCCCTCTCCTGATCTGCTGCTCTCTTCCAGCCCGCTTCCTTCTTTAACTCCATGTTCTCTTCTGCTGTGCTGTTATGCTGCTCTCTTCCACCCACCTCCTTCTTTAACTCCCTGTTCTATTCTCCTGTGCTGATCTGCTGTTCTCTTCCACCCGCTCTTTCTCTAACTCCCAGTTCTCTTCTCCTGTGCTGATCTGCCGCTCTCTTCCAGCCCGCTTCCTTCTTTAACTCCATGTTCTCTTCTGCTGTGCTGTTATGCTGCTCTCTTCCACCCACCTCCTTCTCTAACTCCCTGTTCACTTCTCTTCTCCAGAGCTGATCTGCTGCTCTCTCCAACCCGCCTCCTTCTCTAACTCCCTGTTCTCTTCTTTTCTCCCTCTCCTGATCTGCTGCTCTCTTCCAGCCCGCTTCCTTCTTTAACTCCATGTTCTCTTCTGCTGTGCTGTTATGCTGCTCTCTTCCACCCACCTCCTTCTTTAACTCCCTGTTCTATTCTCCTGTGCTGATCTGCTGTTCTCTTCCACCCGCTCTTTCTCTAACTCCCAGTTCTCTTCTCCTGTGCTGATCTGCCGCTCTCTTCCAGCCCGCTTCCTTCTTTAACTCCATGTTCTCTTCTGCTGTGCTGTTATGCTGCTCTCTTCCACCCACCTCCTTCTCTAACTCCCTGTTCACTTCTCTTCTCCAGAGCTGATCTGCTGCTCTCTCCAACCCGCCTCCTTCTCTAACTCCATGTTCTCTTTTTTTCTCCCTCTCCTGATCTGCTGCTCTCTTCCAGCCCGCTTCCTTCTTTAACTCCATGTTCTCTTCTGCTGTGCTATTATGCTGCTCTCTTCCACCCACCTCCTTCTCTAACTCCCTGTTCACTTCTCTTCTCCCGTACTGATCTGCTGCTCTCTTCCACCGCCTCCTTGTCTAGCTCCCTTCTCTTCTCCTGTGCCGATCTGTTGTTCTTTTCCACCCGCCCCCTTCTTTAACTCCCAGTTCTCTTCTTCTGTGCTGATCTCTTCCACCCCACCTCCTTCTTTAACTCCCTGTTCTCTTCTCCTGTGCTGATCTGCCGCTCTCTTCCACCCGCCACCTTCTTTAACTCCATGTTCTCTTCTACTGTGCTGTAATGCTGCTCTTCCACCCACCTCCTTCTCTAACTCCCTGTTCTCTTCTCATGTGCAAATCTGCTGCTCTCTCCCAACCGCCTCCTTCTTTAACTCCATGTTCTCTTCTACTGTGCTGTTATGCTGCTCTCTTCAACCCGCCTCCTTCTCTACCTCCCTGCTCTCTTCTACTGTGCTAATCTGCTGCTGTCTTCCACCCTACCTCCTTCTCTAACTCCCTGTTCTCTGCTGCTGTGCTAATCTGCTGCCTCTTCCACCCACCTCCTTCTCTAACTCCCTGTTCTCTTCTCCCTCTCCTGATCTGTTACTCTCTTCCACCCACCTCCTTATTTAACTCAGTTCTCTTTTGCCGTGCTGATCTGCTGCTCTCTTCCACCCGCCTCCTTCTTTAACTCCCTGTTCTATTCTCCTGTGCTGATCTGCTGTTCTCTTCCACCCGCTCTCTCTAACTCCTAGTTCTCTTCTCCTGATCTGCTGCTCTCTTCCACCGCCTCCTTCTTTAACTCCCTGTTCTCTTCTCCTGTGCTGATCTGCCGCTCTCTTCCACCCGCCACCTTCTTTAACTCCATGTTCTCGTCTACTGTGCTGTTATGCTGCTCTCTTCAACCTGCCTCCTTCTCTACCTCCCTGTTCTCTTCTACTGTGCTAATCTGCTGTTGTCTTCCACCCCACCTCCTTCTCTAACTCCCTGTTCTCTTCTTTTCTCCCTCTCCTGATCTGCTGCTCTCTTCCAGCCCGCTTCCTTCTTTAACTCCATGTTCTCTTCTGCTGTGCTGTTATGCTGCTCTCTTCCACCCACCTCCTTCTCTAACTCCCTGTTCACTTCTCTTCTCCAGAGCTGATCTGCTGCTCTCTCCAACCCGCCTCCTTCTCTAACTCCATGGTCTCTTCTTTTCTCCCTCTCCTGATCTGCTGCTCTCTTCCACCCGCCCCCTTCTTTAACTCCCTGTTCTCTTCTCATGTCCAAATCTGCTGCTCTCTTCCACCCGCCTCCTTCTTTAACTCCCTGTTCTATTCTCCTGTGCTGATCTGCTGTTCTCTTCCACCCGCTCTTTCTCTAACTCCTAGTTCTCTTCTCCTGATCTGCTGCTCTCTTCCACCGCCTCCTTCTTTAACTCCCTATTCTCTTCTCCTGTGCTGATCTGCCGCTCTCTTCCACCCGCCACCTTCTTTAACTCCATGTTCTCGTCTACTGTGCTGTTAGGCTGCTCTCTTCAACCCGCCTCCTTCTCTACCTCCCTGTTCTCTTCTACTGTGCTAATCTGCTGCTGTCTTCCACCCCACCTCCTTCTCTAACTCCCTGTTCTCTTCTTTTCTCCCTCTCCTGATCTGCTGCTCTCTTCCAGCCCGCTTCCTTCTTTAACTCCATGTTATCTTCTGCTGTGCTGTTATGCTGCTCTCTTCCACCCACCTCCTTCTCTAACTCCCTGTTCACTTCTCTTCTCCAGAGCTGATCTGCTGCTCTCTCCAACCCGCCTCCTTCTCTAACTCCATGTTCTCTTCTTTTCTCCCTCTCCTGATCTGCTGCTCTCTTCCACCCGCCCCCTTCTTTAACTCCCTGTTCTCTTCTCATGTGCAAATCTGCTGCTCTCTTCCAACCGCCTCCTTCTTTAACTCCATGTTCTCTTCTGCTGTGCTGTTATGCTGCTCTCTTCCACCCACCTCCTTCTTTAACTTCCTGTTCTATTCTCCTGTGCTGATCTGCTGTTCTCTTCCACCCGCTCTTTCTCTAACTCCCAGTTCTCTTCTCCTGTGCTGATCTGCCGCTCTCTTCCAGCCCGCTTCCTTCTTTAACTCCATGTTCTCTGCTGCTGTGCTGTTATGCTGCTCTCTTCCACCCACCTCCTTCTCTAACTCCCTGTTCACTTCTATTCGCCAGAGCTGATCTGCTGCTCTCTCCAACCCGCCTCCTTCTCTAACTCCATGTTCTCTTCTTTTCTCCCTCTCCTGATCTGCTGCTCTCTTCCAGCCCGCTTCCTTCTTTAACTCCATGTTCTCTTCTGCTGTGCTGTTATGCTGCTCTCTTCCACCCACCTCCTTCTCTAACTCCCTGTTCACTTCTCTTCTCCCGTACTGATCTGCTGCTCTCTTCCACCGCCTCCTTCTCTAGCTCCCTTCTCTTCTCCTGTGCCGATCTGTTGTTCTTTTCCACCCGCCTCCTTCTTTAACTCCCTGTTCTCTTCTCCTGTGCTGATCTCTTCCACCCCACCTCCTTCTTTAACTCCCTGTTCTCTTCTCCTGTGCTGATCTGCCGCTCTCTTCCACCCGCCCCCTTCTTTAACTCCCTGTTCTCTTCTCGTGTGCTTATCTGCTGCTTTCTCCCAACCGCCTCCTTCTTTAACTCCATGTTCTCTTCTACTGTGCTGTTATGCTGCTCTCTTCAACCCGCCTCCTTCTCTACCTCCCTGTTCTCTTCTACTGTGGTAATCTGCTGCTGTCTTCCACCCCACCTCCTTCTCTAACTCCCTGTTCTCTTCTGCTGTGCTGATCTGCTGCCTCTTCCACCCACCTCCTTCTCTAACTCCCTGTTCTCTTCTCCCTCTCCTGATCTGTTACTCTCTTCCACCCACCTCCTTATTTAACTCAGTTCTCTTTTGCCGTGCTGATCTGCTGCTCTCTTCCACCCGCCTCCTTCTTTAACTCCCTGTTCTATTCTCCTGTGCTGATCTGCTGTTCTCTTCCACCCGCTCTTTCTCTAACTCCCAGTTCTCTTCTCCTGTGCTGATCTGCCGCTCTCTTCCAGCCCGCTTCCTTCTTTAACTCCATGTTCTCTTCTGCTGTGCTGTTATGCTGCTCTCTTCCACCCACCTCCTTCTCTAACTCCCTGTTCACTTCTCTTCTCCAGAGCTGATCTGCTGCTCTCTCCAACCCGCCTCCTTCTCTAACTCCCTGTTCTCTTCTTTTCTCCCTCTCCTGATCTGCTGCTCTCTTCCAGCCCGCTTCCTTCTTTAACTCCATGTTCTCTTCTGCTGTGCTGTTATGCTGCTCTCTTCCACCCACCTCCTTCTTTAACTCCCTGTTCTATTCTCCTGTGCTGATCTGCTGTTCTCTTCCACCCGCTCTTTCTCTAACTCCCAGTTCTCTTCTCCTGTGCTGATCTGCCGCTCTCTTCCAGCCCGCTTCCTTCTTTAACTCCATGTTCTCTTCTGCTGTGCTGTTATGCTGCTCTCTTCCACCCACCTCCTTCTCTAACTCCCTGTTCACTTCTCTTCTCCAGAGCTGATCTGCTGCTCTCTCCAACCCGCCTCCTTCTCTAACTCCATGTTCTCTTTTTTTCTCCCTCTCCTGATCTGCTGCTCTCTTCCAGCCCGCTTCCTTCTTTAACTCCATGTTCTCTTCTGCTGTGCTATTATGCTGCTCTCTTCCACCCACCTCCTTCTCTAACTCCCTGTTCACTTCTCTTCTCCCGTACTGATCTGCTGCTCTCTTCCACCGCCTCCTTGTCTAGCTCCCTTCTCTTCTCCTGTGCCGATCTGTTGTTCTTTTCCACCCGCCCCCTTCTTTAACTCCCTGTTCTCTTCTCCTGTGCTGATCTCTTCCACCCCACCTCCTTCTTTAACTCCCTGTTCTCTTCTCCTGTGCTGATCTGCCGCTCTCTTCCACCCGCCACCTTCTTTAACTCCATGTTCTCTTCTACTGTGCTGTAATGCTGCTCTTCCACCCACCTCCTTCTCTAACTCCCTGTTCTCTTCTCATGTGCAAATCTGCTGCTCTCTCCCAACCGCCTCCTTCTTTAACTCCATGTTCTCTTCTACTGTGCTGTTATGCTGCTCTCTTCAACCCGCCTCCTTCTCTACCTCCCTGCTCTCTTCTACTGTGCTAATCTGCTGCTGTCTTCCACCCTACCTCCTTCTCTAACTCCCTGTTCTCTGCTGCTGTGCTGATCTGCTGCCTCTTCCACCCACCTCCTTCTCTAACTCCCTGTTCTCTTCTCCCTCTCCTGATCTGTTACTCTCTTCCACCCACCTCCTTATTTAACTCAGTTCTCTTTTGCCGTGCTGATCTGCTGCTCTCTTCCACCCGCCTCCTTCTTTAACTCCCTGTTCTATTCTCCTGTGCTGATCTGCTGTTCTCTTCCACCCGCTCTCTCTAACTCCTAGTTCTCTTCTCCTGATCTGCTGCTCTCTTCCACCGCCTCCTTCTTTAACTCCCTGTTCTCTTCTCCTGTGCTGATCTGCCGCTCTCTTCCACCCGCCACCTTCTTTAACTCCATGTTCTCGTCTACTGTGCTGTTATGCTGCTCTCTTCAACCTGCCTCCTTCTCTACCTCCCTGTTCTCTTCTACTGTGCTAATCTGCTGTTGTCTTCCACCCCACCTCCTTCTCTAACTCCCTGTTCTCTTCTTTTCTCCCTCTCCTGATCTGCTGCTCTCTTCCAGCCCGCTTCCTTCTTTAACTCCATGTTCTCTTCTGCTGTGCTGTTATGCTGCTCTCTTCCACCCACCTCCTTCTCTAACTCCCTGTTCACTTCTCTTCTCCAGAGCTGATCTGCTGCTCTCTCCAACCCGCCTCCTTCTCTAACTCCATGGTCTCTTCTTTTCTCCCTCTCCTGATCTGCTGCTCTCTTCCACCCGCCCCCTTCTTTAACTCCCTGTTCTCTTCTCATGTCCAAATCTGCTGCTCTCTTCCACCCGCCTCCTTCTTTAACTCCCTGTTCTATTCTCCTGTGCTGATCTGCTGTTCTCTTCCACCCGCTCTTTCTCTAACTCCTAGTTCTCTTCTCCTGATCTGCTGCTCTCTTCCACCGCCTCCTTCTTTAACTCCCTATTCTCTTCTCCTGTGCTGATCTGCCGCTCTCTTCCACCCGCCACCTTCTTTAACTCCATGTTCTCGTCTACTGTGCTGTTAGGCTGCTCTCTTCAACCCGCCTCCTTCTCTACCTCCCTGTTCTCTTCTACTGTGCTAATCTGCTGCTGTCTTCCACCCCACCTCCTTCTCTAACTCCCTGTTCTCTTCTTTTCTCCCTCTCCTGATCTGCTGCTCTCTTCCAGCCCGCTTCCTTCTTTAACTCCATGTTATCTTCTGCTGTGCTGTTATGCTGCTCTCTTCCACCCACCTCCTTCTCTAACTCCCTGTTCACTTCTCTTCTCCAGAGCTGATCTGCTGCTCTCTCCAACCCGCCTCCTTCTCTAACTCCATGTTCTCTTCTTTTCTCCCTCTCCTGATCTGCTGCTCTCTTCCACCCGCCCCCTTCTTTAACTCCCTGTTCTCTTCTCATGTGCAAATCTGCTGCTCTCTTCCAACCGCCTCCTTCTTTAACTCCATGTTCTCTTCTGCTGTGCTGTTATGCTGCTCTCTTCCACCCACCTCCTTCTTTAACTTCCTGTTCTATTCTCCTGTGCTGATCTGCTGTTCTCTTCCACCCGCTCTTTCTCTAACTCCCAGTTCTCTTCTCCTGTGCTGATCTGCCGCTCTCTTCCAGCCCGCTTCCTTCTTTAACTCCATGTTCTCTGCTGCTGTGCTGTTATGCTGCTCTCTTCCACCCACCTCCTTCTCTAACTCCCTGTTCACTTCTATTCGCCAGAGCTGATCTGCTGCTCTCTCCAACCCGCCTCCTTCTCTAACTCCATGTTCTCTTCTTTTCTCCCTCTCCTGATCTGCTGCTCTCTTCCAGCCCGCTTCCTTCTTTAACTCCATGTTCTCTTCTGCTGTGCTGTTATGCTGCTCTCTTCCACCCACCTCCTTCTCTAACTCCCTGTTCACTTCTCTTCTCCCGTACTGATCTGCTGCTCTCTTCCACCGCCTCCTTCTCTAGCTCCCTTCTCTTCTCCTGTGCCGATCTGTTGTTCTTTTCCACCCGCCTCCTTCTTTAACTCCCTGTTCTCTTCTCCTGTGCTGATCTCTTCCACCCCACCTCCTTCTTTAACTCCCTGTTCTCTTCTCCTGTGCTGATCTGCCGCTCTCTTCCACCCGCCCCCTTCTTTAACTCCCTGTTCTCTTCTCGTGTGCTTATCTGCTGCTTTCTCCCAACCGCCTCCTTCTTTAACTCCATGTTCTCTTCTACTGTGCTGTTATGCTGCTCTCTTCAACCCGCCTCCTTCTCTACCTCCCTGTTCTCTTCTACTGTGGTAATCTGCTGCTGTCTTCCACCCCACCTCCTTCTCTAACTCCCTGTTCTCTTCTGCTGTGCTGATCTGCTGCCTCTTCCACCCACCTCCTTCTCTAACTCCCTGTTCTCTTCTCCCTCTCCTGATCTGTTACTCTCTTCCACCCACCTCCTTATTTAACTCAGTTCTCTTTTGCCGTGCTGATCTGCTGCTCTCTTCCACCCGCCTCCTTCTTTAACTCCCTGTTCTATTCTCCTGTGCTGATCTGCTGTTCTCTTCCACCCGCTCTTTCTCTAACTCCCAGTTCTCTTCTCCTGTGCTGATCTGCCGCTCTCTTCCAGCCCGCTTCCTTCTTTAACTCCATGTTCTCTTCTGCTGTGCTGTTATGCTGCTCTCTTCCACCCACCTCCTTCTCTAACTCCCTGTTCACTTCTCTTCTCCAGAGCTGATCTGCTGCTCTCTCCAACCCGCCTCCTTCTCTAACTCCCTGTTCTCTTCTTTTCTCCCTCTCCTGATCTGCTGCTCTCTTCCAGCCCGCTTCCTTCTTTAACTCCATGTTCTCTTCTGCTGTGCTGTTATGCTGCTCTCTTCCACCCACCTCCTTCTTTAACTCCCTGTTCTATTCTCCTGTGCTGATCTGCTGTTCTCTTCCACCCGCTCTTTCTCTAACTCCCAGTTCTCTTCTCCTGTGCTGATCTGCCGCTCTCTTCCAGCCCGCTTCCTTCTTTAACTCCATGTTCTCTTCTGCTGTGCTGTTATGCTGCTCTCTTCCACCCACCTCCTTCTCTAACTCCCTGTTCACTTCTCTTCTCCAGAGCTGATCTGCTGCTCTCTCCAACCCGCCTCCTTCTCTAACTCCATGTTCTCTTTTTTTCTCCCTCTCCTGATCTGCTGCTCTCTTCCAGCCCGCTTCCTTCTTTAACTCCATGTTCTCTTCTGCTGTGCTATTATGCTGCTCTCTTCCACCCACCTCCTTCTCTAACTCCCTGTTCACTTCTCTTCTCCCGTACTGATCTGCTGCTCTCTTCCACCGCCTCCTTGTCTAGCTCCCTTCTCTTCTCCTGTGCCGATCTGTTGTTCTTTTCCACCCGCCCCCTTCTTTAACTCCCTGTTCTCTTCTCCTGTGCTGATCTCTTCCACCCCACCTCCTTCTTTAACTCCCTGTTCTCTTCTCCTGTGCTGATCTGCCGCTCTCTTCCACCCGCCACCTTCTTTAACTCCATGTTCTCTTCTACTGTGCTGTAATGCTGCTCTTCCACCCACCTCCTTCTCTAACTCCCTGTTCTCTTCTCATGTGCAAATCTGCTGCTCTCTCCCAACCGCCTCCTTCTTTAACTCCATGTTCTCTTCTACTGTGCTGTTATGCTGCTCTCTTCAACCCGCCTCCTTCTCTACCTCCCTGCTCTCTTCTACTGTGCTAATCTGCTGCTGTCTTCCACCCTACCTCCTTCTCTAACTCCCTGTTCTCTGCTGCTGTGCTGATCTGCTGCCTCTTCCACCCACCTCCTTCTCTAACTCCCTGTTCTCTTCTCCCTCTCCTGATCTGTTACTCTCTTCCACCCACCTCCTTATTTAACTCAGTTCTCTTTTGCCGTGCTGATCTGCTGCTCTCTTCCACCCGCCTCCTTCTTTAACTCCCTGTTCTATTCTCCTGTGCTGATCTGCTGTTCTCTTCCACCCGCTCTCTCTAACTCCTAGTTCTCTTCTCCTGATCTGCTGCTCTCTTCCACCGCCTCCTTCTTTAACTCCCTGTTCTCTTCTCCTGTGCTGATCTGCCGCTCTCTTCCACCCGCCACCTTCTTTAACTCCATGTTCTCGTCTACTGTGCTGTTATGCTGCTCTCTTCAACCTGCCTCCTTCTCTACCTCCCTGTTCTCTTCTACTGTGCTAATCTGCTGTTGTCTTCCACCCCACCTCCTTCTCTAACTCCCTGTTCTCTTCTTTTCTCCCTCTCCTGATCTGCTGCTCTCTTCCAGCCCGCTTCCTTCTTTAACTCCATGTTCTCTTCTGCTGTGCTGTTATGCTGCTCTCTTCCACCCACCTCCTTCTCTAACTCCCTGTTCACTTCTCTTCTCCAGAGCTGATCTGCTGCTCTCTCCAACCCGCCTCCTTCTCTAACTCCATGGTCTCTTCTTTTCTCCCTCTCCTGATCTGCTGCTCTCTTCCACCCGCCCCCTTCTTTAACTCCCTGTTCTCTTCTCATGTCCAAATCTGCTGCTCTCTTCCACCCGCCTCCTTCTTTAACTCCCTGTTCTATTCTCCTGTGCTGATCTGCTGTTCTCTTCCACCCGCTCTTTCTCTAACTCCTAGTTCTCTTCTCCTGATCTGCTGCTCTCTTCCACCGCCTCCTTCTTTAACTCCCTATTCTCTTCTCCTGTGCTGATCTGCCGCTCTCTTCCACCCGCCACCTTCTTTAACTCCATGTTCTCGTCTACTGTGCTGTTAGGCTGCTCTCTTCAACCCGCCTCCTTCTCTACCTCCCTGTTCTCTTCTACTGTGCTAATCTGCTGCTGTCTTCCACCCCACCTCCTTCTCTAACTCCCTGTTCTCTTCTTTTCTCCCTCTCCTGATCTGCTGCTCTCTTCCAGCCCGCTTCCTTCTTTAACTCCATGTTATCTTCTGCTGTGCTGTTATGCTGCTCTCTTCCACCCACCTCCTTCTCTAACTCCCTGTTCACTTCTCTTCTCCAGAGCTGATCTGCTGCTCTCTCCAACCCGCCTCCTTCTCTAACTCCATGTTCTCTTCTTTTCTCCCTCTCCTGATCTGCTGCTCTCTTCCACCCGCCCCCTTCTTTAACTCCCTGTTCTCTTCTCATGTGCAAATCTGCTGCTCTCTTCCAACCGCCTCCTTCTTTAACTCCATGTTCTCTTCTGCTGTGCTGTTATGCTGCTCTCTTCCACCCACCTCCTTCTTTAACTTCCTGTTCTATTCTCCTGTGCTGATCTGCTGTTCTCTTCCACCCGCTCTTTCTCTAACTCCCAGTTCTCTTCTCCTGTGCTGATCTGCCGCTCTCTTCCAGCCCGCTTCCTTCTTTAACTCCATGTTCTCTGCTGCTGTGCTGTTATGCTGCTCTCTTCCACCCACCTCCTTCTCTAACTCCCTGTTCACTTCTATTCGCCAGAGCTGATCTGCTGCTCTCTCCAACCCGCCTCCTTCTCTAACTCCATGTTCTCTTCTTTTCTCCCTCTCCTGATCTGCTGCTCTCTTCCAGCCCGCTTCCTTCTTTAACTCCATGTTCTCTTCTGCTGTGCTGTTATGCTGCTCTCTTCCACCCACCTCCTTCTCTAACTCCCTGTTCACTTCTCTTCTCCCGTACTGATCTGCTGCTCTCTTCCACCGCCTCCTTCTCTAGCTCCCTTCTCTTCTCCTGTGCCGATCTGTTGTTCTTTTCCACCCGCCTCCTTCTTTAACTCCCTGTTCTCTTCTCCTGTGCTGATCTCTTCCACCCCGCCTCCTTCTTTAACTCCCTGTTCTCTTCTCCTGTGCTGATCTGCCGCTCTCTTCCACCCGCCCCCTTCTTTAACTCCCTGTTCTCTTCTCGTGTGCTTATCTGCTGCTTTCTCCCAACCGCCTCCTTCTTTAACTCCATGTTCTCTTCTACTGTGCTGTTATGCTGCTCTCTTCAACCCGCCTCCTTCTCTACCTCCCTGTTCTCTTCTACTGTGGTAATCTGCTGCTGTCTTCCACCCCACCTCCTTCTCTAACTCCCTGTTCTCTTCTGCTGTGCTGATCTGCTGCCTCTTCCACCCACCTCCTTCTCTAACTCCCTGTTCTCTTCTCCCTCTCCTGATCTGTTACTCTCTTCCACCCACCTCCTTATTTAACTCAGTTCTCTTTTGCCGTGCTGATCTGCTGCTCTCTTCCACCCGCCTCCTTCTTTAACTCCCTGTTCTATTCTCCTGTGCTGATCTGCTGTTCTCTTCCACCCGCTCTTTCTCTAACTCCCAGTTCTCTTCTCCTGTGCTGATCTGCCGCTCTCTTCCAGCCCGCTTCCTTCTTTAACTCCATGTTCTCTTCTGCTGTGCTGTTATGCTGCTCTCTTCCACCCACCTCCTTCTCTAACTCCCTGTTCACTTCTCTTCTCCAGAGCTGATCTGCTGCTCTCTCCAACCCGCCTCCTTCTCTAACTCCCTGTTCTCTTCTTTTCTCCCTCTCCTGATCTGCTGCTCTCTTCCAGCCCGCTTCCTTCTTTAACTCCATGTTCTCTTCTGCTGTGCTGTTATGCTGCTCTCTTCCACCCACCTCCTTCTTTAACTCCCTGTTCTATTCTCCTGTGCTGATCTGCTGTTCTCTTCCACCCGCTCTTTCTCTAACTCCCAGTTCTCTTCTCCTGTGCTGATCTGCCGCTCTCTTCCAGCCCGCTTCCTTCTTTAACTCCATGTTCTCTTCTGCTGTGCTGTTATGCTGCTCTCTTCCACCCACCTCCTTCTCTAACTCCCTGTTCACTTCTCTTCTCCAGAGCTGATCTGCTGCTCTCTCCAACCCGCCTCCTTCTCTAACTCCATGTTCTCTTTTTTTCTCCCTCTCCTGATCTGCTGCTCTCTTCCAGCCCGCTTCCTTCTTTAACTCCATGTTCTCTTCTGCTGTGCTATTATGCTGCTCTCTTCCACCCACCTCCTTCTCTAACTCCCTGTTCACTTCTCTTCTCCCGTACTGATCTGCTGCTCTCTTCCACCGCCTCCTTGTCTAGCTCCCTTCTCTTCTCCTGTGCCGATCTGTTGTTCTTTTCCACCCGCCCCCTTCTTTAACTCCCTGTTCTCTTCTCCTGTGCTGATCTCTTCCACCCCACCTCCTTCTTTAACTCCCTGTTCTCTTCTCCTGTGCTGATCTGCCGCTCTCTTCCACCCGCCACCTTCTTTAACTCCATGTTCTCTTCTACTGTGCTGTAATGCTGCTCTTCCACCCACCTCCTTCTCTAACTCCCTGTTCTCTTCTCATGTGCAAATCTGCTGCTCTCTCCCAACCGCCTCCTTCTTTAACTCCATGTTCTCTTCTACTGTGCTGTTATGCTGCTCTCTTCAACCCGCCTCCTTCTCTACCTCCCTGCTCTCTTCTACTGTGCTAATCTGCTGCTGTCTTCCACCCTACCTCCTTCTCTAACTCCCTGTTCTCTGCTGCTGTGCTGATCTGCTGCCTCTTCCACCCACCTCCTTCTCTAACTCCCTGTTCTCTTCTCCCTCTCCTGATCTGTTACTCTCTTCCACCCACCTCCTTATTTAACTCAGTTCTCTTTTGCCGTGCTGATCTGCTGCTCTCTTCCACCCGCCTCCTTCTTTAACTCCCTGTTCTATTCTCCTGTGCTGATCTGCTGTTCTCTTCCACCCGCTCTCTCTAACTCCTAGTTCTCTTCTCCTGATCTGCTGCTCTCTTCCACCGCCTCCTTCTTTAACTCCCTGTTCTCTTCTCCTGTGCTGATCTGCCGCTCTCTTCCACCCGCCACCTTCTTTAACTCCATGTTCTCGTCTACTGTGCTGTTATGCTGCTCTCTTCAACCTGCCTCCTTCTCTACCTCCCTGTTCTCTTCTACTGTGCTAATCTGCTGTTGTCTTCCACCCCACCTCCTTCTCTAACTCCCTGTTCTCTTCTTTTCTCCCTCTCCTGATCTGCTGCTCTCTTCCAGCCCGCTTCCTTCTTTAACTCCATGTTCTCTTCTGCTGTGCTGTTATGCTGCTCTCTTCCACCCACCTCCTTCTCTAACTCCCTGTTCACTTCTCTTCTCCAGAGCTGATCTGCTGCTCTCTCCAACCCGCCTCCTTCTCTAACTCCATGGTCTCTTCTTTTCTCCCTCTCCTGATCTGCTGCTCTCTTCCACCCGCCCCCTTCTTTAACTCCCTGTTCTCTTCTCATGTCCAAATCTGCTGCTCTCTTCCACCCGCCTCCTTCTTTAACTCCCTGTTCTATTCTCCTGTGCTGATCTGCTGTTCTCTTCCACCCGCTCTTTCTCTAACTCCTAGTTCTCTTCTCCTGATCTGCTGCTCTCTTCCACCGCCTCCTTCTTTAACTCCCTATTCTCTTCTCCTGTGCTGATCTGCCGCTCTCTTCCACCCGCCACCTTCTTTAACTCCATGTTCTCGTCTACTGTGCTGTTAGGCTGCTCTCTTCCACCCACCTCCTTCTTTAACTTCCTGTTCTATTCTCCTGTGCTGATCTGCTGTTCTCTTCCACCCGCTCTTTCTCTAACTCCCAGTTCTCTTCTCCTGTGCTGATCTGCCGCTCTCTTCCAGCCCGCTTCCTTCTTTAACTCCATGTTCTCTGCTGCTGTGCTGTTATGCTGCTCTCTTCCACCCACCTCCTTCTCTAACTCCCTGTTCACTTCTATTCGCCAGAGCTGATCTGCTGCTCTCTCCAACCCGCCTCCTTCTCTAACTCCATGTTCTCTTCTTTTCTCCCTCTCCTGATCTGCTGCTCTCTTCCAGCCCGCTTCCTTCTTTAACTCCATGTTCTCTTCTGCTGTGCTGTTATGCTGCTCTCTTCCACCCACCTCCTTCTCTAACTCCCTGTTCACTTCTCTTCTCCCGTACTGATCTGCTGCTCTCTTCCACCGCCTCCTTCTCTAGCTCCCTTCTCTTCTCCTGTGCCGATCTGTTGTTCTTTTCCACCCGCCTCCTTCTTTAACTCCCTGTTCTCTTCTCCTGTGCTGATCTCTTCCACCCCACCTCCTTCTTTAACTCCCTGTTCTCTTCTCCTGTGCTGATCTGCCGCTCTCTTCCACCCGCCCCCTTCTTTAACTCCCTGTTCTCTTCTCGTGTGCTTATCTGCTGCTTTCTCCCAACCGCCTCCTTCTTTAACTCCATGTTCTCTTCTACTGTGCTGTTATGCTGCTCTCTTCAACCCGCCTCCTTCTCTACCTCCCTGTTCTCTTCTACTGTGGTAATCTGCTGCTGTCTTCCACCCCACCTCCTTCTCTAACTCCCTGTTCTCTTCTGCTGTGCTGATCTGCTGCCTCTTCCACCCACCTCCTTCTCTAACTCCCTGTTCTCTTCTCCCTCTCCTGATCTGTTACTCTCTTCCACCCACCTCCTTATTTAACTCAGTTCTCTTTTGCCGTGCTGATCTGCTGCTCTCTTCCACCCGCCTCCTTCTTTAACTCCCTGTTCTATTCTCCTGTGCTGATCTGCTGTTCTCTTCCACCCGCTCTTTCTCTAACTCCTAGTTCTCTTCTCCTGATCTGCTGCTCTCTTCCACCGCCTCCTTCTTTAACTCCCTGTTCTCTTCTCCTGTGCTGATCTGCCGCTCTCTTCCACCCGCCACCTTCTTTAACTCCATGTTCTCGTCTACTGTGCTGTTATGCTGCTCTCTTCAACCCGCCTCCTTCTCTACCTCCCTGTTCTCTCCTACTGTTCTAATCTGCTGCTGTCTTCCACCCACCTCCTTCTCTAACTCCCTGTTCTCTTCTTTTCTCCCTCTCCTGATCTGCTGCTCTCTTCCAGCCCGCTTCCTTCTTTAACTCCATGTTCTCTTCTGCTGTGCTGTTATGCTGCTCTCTTCGACCCACCTCCTTCTCTAACTCCCTGTTCACTTCTCTTCTCCAGAGCTGATCTGCTGCTCTCTCCAGCCCGCCTCCTTCTCTAACTCCATGGTCTCTTTTCTCCCTCTCCTGATCTGCTGCTCTCTTCCACCCGCCCCCTTCTTTAACTCCCTGTTCTCTTCTCATGTCCAAATCTGCTGCTCTCTTCCAACCGCCTCCTTCTTTAACTCCATGTTCTCGTCTACTGTGCTGTTATGCTGCTCTCTTCAACCCGCCTCCTTCTCTACCTCCCTGTTCTCTTCTACTGTGCTAATCTGCTGCTGTCTTCCACCCCACCTCCTTCTCTAACTCCCTGTTCTCTTCTTTTCTCCCTCTCCTGCTCTCTTCCAGCCCGCTTCCTTCTTTAACTCCATGTTCTCTTCTGCTGTGCTGTTATGCTGCTCTCTTCCACCCACCTCCTTCTTTAACTCCCTGTTCTATTCTCCTGTGCTGATCTGCTGTTCTCTTCCACCCGCTCTTTCTCTAACTCCCAGTTCTCTTCTCCTGTGCTGATCTGCCGCTCTCTTCCAGCCCGCTTCCTTCTTTAACTCCATGTTCTCTTCTGCTGTGCGGTTATGCTGCTCTCTTCCACCCACCTCCTTCTCTAACTCCCTGTTCACTTCTCTTCTCCAGAGCTGATCTGCTGCTCTCTCCAACCCGCCTCCTTCTCTAACTCCATGTTCTCTTCTTTTCTCCCTCTCCTGATCTGCTGCTCTCTTCCAGCCCGCTTCCTTCTTTAACTCCATGTTCTCTTCTGCTGTGCTATTATGCTGCTCTCTTCCACCCACCTCCTTCTCTAACTCCCTGTTCACTTCTCTTCTCCCGTACTGATCTGCTGCTCTCTTCCACCGCCTCCTTCTCTAGCTCCCTTCTCTTCTCCTGTGCCGATCTGTTGTTCTTTTCCACCCGCCCCCTTCTTTAACTCCCTGTTCTCTTCTCCTGTGCTGATCTCTTCCACCCCACCTCCTTCTTTAACTCCCTGTTCTCTTCTCCTGTGCTGATCTGCCGCTCTCTTCCACCCGCCACCTTCTTTAACTCCATGTTCTCTTCTACTGTGCTGTAATGCTGCTCTTCCACCCACCTCCTTCTCTAACTCCCTGTTCTCTTCTCATGTGCAAATCTGCTGCTCTCTCCCAACCGCCTCCTTCTTTAACTCCATGTTCTCTTCTACTGTGCTGTTATGCTGCTCTCTTCAACCCGCCTCCTTCTCTACCTCCCTGCTCTCTTCTACTGTGCTAATCTGCTGCTGTCTTCCACCCTACCTCCTTCTCTAACTCCCTGTTCTCTGCTGCTGTGCTGATCTGCTGCCTCTTCCACCCACCTCCTTCTCTAACTCCCTGTTCTCTTCTCCCTCTCCTGATCTGTTACTCTCTTCCACCCACCTCCTTATTTAACTCAGTTCTCTTTTGCCGTGCTGATCTGCTGCTCTCTTCCACCCGCCTCCTTCTTTAACTCCCTGTTCTATTCTTCTGTGCTGATCTGCTGTTCTCTTCCACCCGCTCTCTCTAACTCCTAGTTCTCTTCTCCTGATCTGCTGCTCTCTTCCACCGCCTCCTTCTTTAACTCCCTGTTCTCTTCTCCTGTGCTGATCTGCCGCTCTCTTCCACCCGCCACCTTCTTTAACTCCATGTTCTCGTCTACTGTGCTGTTATGCTGCTCTCTTCAACCTGCCTCCTTCTCTACCTCCCTGTTCTCTTCTACTGTGCTAATCTGCTGCTGTCTTCCACCCCACCTCCTTCTCTAACTCCCTGTTCTCTTCTTTTCTCCCTCTCCTGATCTGCTGCTCTCTTCCAGCCCGCTTCCTTCTTTAACTCCATGTTCTCTTCTGCTGTGCTGTTATGCTGCTCTCTTCCACCCACCTCCTTCTCTAACTCCCTGTTCACTTCTCTTCTCCAGAGCTGATCTGCTGCTCTCTCCAACCCGCCTCCTTCTCTAACTCCATGGTCTCTTCTTTTCTCCCTCTCCTGATCTGCTGCTCTCTTCCACCCGCCCCCTTCTTTAACTCCCTGTTCTCTTCTCATGTCCAAATCTGCTGCTCTCTTCCAACCGCCTCCTTCTTTAACTCCATGTTCTCTTCTACTGTGCTGTTATGCTGCTCTCTTCAACCAGCCTCCTTCTCTACCTCCCTGTTCTCTTCTACTGTGCTAATCTGCTGCTGTCTTCCACCCCACCTCCTTCTCTAACTCCCTGTTCTCTTCTGCTGTGCTGATCTGCTGCCTCTTCCACCCACCTCCTTCTCTAACTCCCTGTTCTCTTCACCCTCTCCTGATCTGTTACTCTCTTCCACCCACCTCCTTATTTAACTCACTGTTCTCTTTTGCCGTGCTGATCTGCTGCTCTCTTCCACCCGCCTCCTTCTTTAACTCCCTGTTCTATTCTCCTGTGCTGATCTGCTGTTCTCTTCCACCCGCTCTTTCTCTAACTCCCAGTTCTCTTCTCCTGTGCTGATCTGCTGCTCTCTTCCACCGCCTCCTTCTTTAACTCCTGTTCTCTTCTCCTGTGCTGATCTGCCGCTCTCTTCCACCCGCCACCTTCTTTAACTCTATGTTCTTGTCTACTGTGCTGTTATGCTGCTCTCTTCAACCCGCCTCCTTCTCTACCTCCCTGTTCTCTTCTACTGTGCTAATCTGCTGCTGTCTTCCACCCCACCTCCTTCTCTAACTCCCTGTTCTCTTTTCTCCCTCTCCTGATCTGCTGCTCTCTTCCAGCCCGCTTCCTTCTTTAACTCCATGTTCTCTTCTGCTGTGCTGTTATGCTGCTCTCTTCCACCCACCTCCTTCTCTAATTCCCTGTTCACTTCTCTTCTCCAGAGCTGATCTGCTGCTCTCTTCCACCTCGCCTCCTTCTCTAACTCCCTGTTCTCTTCTCCTGTGCTAATCTGCTGCTCTCTTCCACCCAACCTCCTTCTTTAACTCCCAGGTCTCTTCTCTTCTCCTGTGCTGCACTGCTGTTCTCTTCTCTCTTCCACCCAACTCCTTCTCTAACTCCCTGTTCACTTCTCTTCTCCAGAGCTGATCTGCTGCTCTCTTCAACTTGCCTCCTTCTCTACCTCCGCTTTTTTCTCCCGTGCCGTTCTGCTGCTCTCTTCCACCCCACCTCCTTCTCTAACTCCCTGTTCTCTTCTTTTCTCCCCCTGCTGCTCTCTTCCATCCCACCTCCTTCTCTAACTCCGTTCTCTTCTGCTGCTCTCTTCCACCTCGCCTCCTTCTCTAACTCCCTGTTCTCTTCTCCTGTGCTGATCTGCTGCTCTCATCCACCCCACCTCCTTCTTTAACTCCCAGGTCTCTTCTCCTGTGCTGCACTGCTGTTCTCTTCCACCCGCCTCCTTCTTTAACTCCATGTTACCTTCTCTTGTGCTGAGCTGCTGCTCTCATCCACCCCAACTCCTTCTTTAACTCCGTTCGCTTCTCTTCTCCTGTGCTGCTGTTCTCTTTTACCCCGCCTCCTTCTCTAACTCCCTGTTCTCTTCTCCAGTGCTGATCTGCTGTTCTCTTTCACCCCACTTCCTTCTCTAACTCCCTGTTCTCTTCTCCTGTGCTAATATGTTGTTCTCTTTCACCCGCTTCTTTCCTTAACTCCGTTCTCTTTACCTGTGCTGATCTGCTATCTTCCACCCCCCCCTTCTTCTTTAACTGTTTTTTTCTCCTGTGCTGATCTGCTGTTCCCTTCCACCACCTCCTTCTCTAACTCCCTGTTCTCTTCTCCTGTGCTGATCTGCTGCTCTCTTCAACCTGCCTCCTTCTATAACTTCCTGTTCTGCCATGCTGATCAGCGGCTCTCTTCCATCCCACCCCCTTCTCGAAAACCCTGTACTCTTCTCCCGTGCTGATCTTCTGTTCCATGTCACCGCCTCCTTCTCTAACTCCCTGTTTTCTTCTCTCTTGCTGATCTGCTGCTCTCTTCCACCCACCTCTTTCTCTAACTCCCTGTTCTCTTCTCCTGTGCTGATCTGCTGCTCTCTTCCACCCGCCTCCTTCTTCAACTCCCTGTTCTCTTCTGCTGTTTTGATCTGCTGCTCTCTTCCATATACATCCTTCTCTAACCGCACACACACATACAATCACACCACACACCCAGCCACACATACAAGCACACCACACACAACCAACCACACATACAACCACACACACACATCTAACGCCCTCACTCTTTCCATCTATCGCCCTCACTCTATCTGCCTATCGCCCTCACTCTGTCTATTGCCGTCACTCTATTTATCTATCGCCCTCCCTCTAGCTATCTATCGCCCTCACTCTACCTATCTATTGCACCACCACAGCATCACTCGGGGGCACCACAACATCACTAGGCGCTACCACAGCATCACTGGTCGCCACCACAACATCTCTCCGCGTCACCACAGCATCAATCTGTACAACCATTCAACAACAACTGGTTCAAATATGTTCTCTCGATGTTTCAAGCTTTATTACAAATGTCACAAAAAGATGTTAATATTTCACTTCTGTTCTTGGATTTTCGTCACAATAAAATACACTGAAGATAATGTTCACAAAAGGTATTTACAAAAGTTTAAGCTATTGCCATTATAAATTACAATAACTTTTATTGAAGTATTAATTATTTTAAAAAATTAAGCCATTGTTATTTGTAATATCAATACATCTAAGTCACGTAAATACAACACATGTTGCATTACAAATGTTATGTGTCCCATTTGCAAAAGTTAAAAGTATTGGCATTGTAAATGACAAAGCTATTAGTTTCGCTATTTTCAAAACCAACACATAAATATAAAGTGTCATTTACAAGACCAATAGCTCAAACTTTCCTAATGCGAGACCTATTGCATTGCAAATGCTTGTATTACAGCTGCCTGATCTTCCCTTTCGGTCACTGCCTCTGCCCCTTTATTAGGTCTCGCCTGTCGATGCGCATGCGCATCGAGCAAGCGAGACTATAGGGGCTCATCTACTCTTTATCTAACTTGCAAGGAATCGTGGCGATTCCTTGCAGTGCACGCGAAATTTAAGCTCAATGCGCATGCGCATTGAGCTTAAATGCGCGTGCACATGCCCCCAGCCGCCTACTCTCTCTCTCAGCCTTCCCACAACTCCGCCCCCTCACTACTTGATTGCACGGCCGCTAGGCCGTGCCTCCCCTACTCTCCTCCCCCCTCCTCCTCTCCTAGCACCCCCAGCCCGAGGCAGCTTCCCCTGCACAGACCGCTCCGCCCCTCCCCTCTCTTCCCTCCGTCTCGTTTGTTTTATTTAACCCGCTCCGCCCCCTCCCCTTCCCGCCGCCTCTCCCTACCCGTCTTTTTGTTTCTTTTCTTGGTCATCACTGGCAGCTTGAGTGCATTATGATTTGCACGATTTCAAGGCAGGGCTGCCATTTGAAACGTAAGTGCCCTGTATTTTAAATTGATTTCGCTGAGGTTTAAACCCTCTTTTCGGACTACTCAGTCCCGTGCCTCCCCTACTCTCCTCCCCCCTCCTCCTCTCCTCCCCTGCCTGCCTGCCGCATTTCTCCTCCCCCCTCCCCTCTCTTCCCTCCAGCTTGTTGTTTGTATAATTTAACCCGCTCCGCCCCCTCCCCTTCGTGTCGCATTTCTCCTCCCCCCTCCCCTCCGTCCGTCCGTCTTGTTTTCCTTAATTTCCACTAGCTTAAGATAGGTAGTGTGAATGAAAACAAATTGGGATGCTAGCTTTTCGGGTCTTGGCAGAAGCAGAGTGACATTGCGTCTCTTAAAGGTCTACCATAGTTCGCTATCTACATTTCGAATGAAGGATGTTCAGTTGTAAAACACGTGGCATTTTATGGTGATTTGAAGCAGAGTCCACGGACTCACCACAGCCAGCCGGGTTGCTTTGTTTGTTCCCTGCGCAGAGGAGGCGCCCTTGGTTTCAGTTTTCTGGCTGTGGTTGCATCATAGCAGGGGTCAGCCCTTAACGCTGGTAAAGCTAGAATGTGCGCAGATGTTACGGCGTTCGTTTTCAGAATTACTCTTTCTTTGATTTTCTGATGGGCCAGTACTTTGAACATAATCCTTATTTGAGCCCTTGCATTAGTGATTCCATGTCATATTAACTTCGAGCTGTCCGATGCTGGCCTCCCAGGAGCAGGATGAACACAGCACTTTTCCCCTGTAATTTGATAGGCTGGCGACAGGCGTTGCTGCGCACTGTGTTTATCCAGCATCATCGACTTCAGTTACCGAAGCAGGCTGTGGCATCTCCCTTGCCGAAGGGCCTCGATATCCATAGGCTCGACAATGCAGCTTGTTTTAGAGGCTGTTCTCACTCCGATGCCTCGTGTAGTTGTTTTCATGATATTATTAAATTGGTCATGCCTTTGAGTAGTGCGGGGTAAATATCCTCATAGATGGCCTTTCTCGCAAATTACTCTATAATGCTGCATTATTTTTTAATACACTGCCTTTTCATTAGCCTTCCACCAACAAAACATAATTTAAAAGGTAATGTTTTGCCGCATTCTACCCGATTATGTATTGTCCTTTTTATTGTTTAGCTTAGTTTCTAGTGATTTTGCACTGTCGGATGTACATATAGTTTCATTTGTTGAAACCCTCACCATAGCTCGATTTCATAGGCCTGAATATATACGTATATTACAGATTGCACATGGACTTAGCAAGAGCGCATGTTACTACTTGGCTGCGTTTAAGGTGTTATTGAGGTCAGTGTACTTTAAAAATTTGAACAGTTTCTTTAGTATTATGTCACGCATTCTTAAGCAAGTAAAGAGGTGCCTCAACTTCTGTTCCAGTGATAGTCAATGTCTTTCTGTAACAGTCTCAGCGAATGATTCTGTATTTTAATGTCCATCCTAGCATTTTAGCAGACAAAGGACATCTAATACTTTGTACTGAATTTTAAAGTCGCCGAGCTGTAATCTAAGCCACTCGTAACCCATGGTGGATATTGAATTGTAAATCCTCATTGTTGACCGACGAGAATGTACTTAATATTTGGACTTAAGATTCACGCTCTTCCAGTCAACATTCAACTGCTTTTTTGCAAAACAACCCATTGCCTCCTACCTCCAGACCAAGATCTCACTCACCCTCACCCTCACTCACCCTCACCATCACTCACCCTCACTCATCCTCACCCTCACTCATCCTCACCCTCACTCACCCTCACTCACCCTCACCCACACTCACCCTCAACCCCTCACCCTCACTCACTCACCCACCCTCACTCACCCTCACTCACCCTCAACCCTTCACCTTCACTCACTCACCCTCACCCTCAACCCCTCACCCTCACTCACCCTCAACCCCTCACCCTCACTCACCCTCAACCCCTCACCCTCAACCCCTCACCCTCACTCACCCTCAACCCCTCATCCTCAACCCCTCACCCTCACTCATCCTCAATCACTCACCCTCAACCCCTCACCCTCACTCACCCTCAATCCCTCACCCACCCTCAACCCCTCACTCACCCTCAACCCCTCAGCATCACCCTCACTCACCCTCAACCCCTCACCCTCACTCACCCTCGAACTCTCACCCTCACTCATCCTCACACTTACTCACAATAACTCAGCCTCACCCTCACTCACCCTCGACACATCACCCTCACTCACCCTCACCCTCACTCACCCTCACCCTCACCCTCACTCACCCTCAACGCCTCGCCTTCAACTCCTCACCTTCAACACCTCACCCTCAACACCTCACTCACACTCACTATCAATCATCCGCACTCACCTTCAACGCCTCCCCTTCAAATGCACACCCTCACTCATCCTCAACACCTCACCCTCACCCTCATCCACCCTCAACACCTCACCCTAACTCACAATAACACTCTCACCCTCACTCACTCTCACTAACACTCACCCTCAACACCTCACTCACCCTCAACACCTCACTCACCCTCAACACCTCACTCACACTCAACTCCTCACTCACCCCCACCCTCACTCACCCTCAACACCTCACCCTCACACAGTGCAATAGGTCTCGCAGGATTTTTACTTAAAGATTTTACATTTGCTTATTGCTTTTTTGATTTGTAAATCTTTTGCATTGCCTACAAAAAATAAAATGCAAAAGATTTAAAACAAAAAAGATATAAACAATTCTAAAAGCACTAACTCTAATGCTGCGAGACCTATTGCATTTCTAATGCTTGTATTTTTGGCTCCCCTCCGAGCACAAACGCAGATGTGGGTTTCTCAGTACACGGTTTATTTGTAGGCACGGGGAAGAGTAGACACCGAGACTCAAACCTGGTTCTGCAGTCCCAAAGTTTGCAGCTGTTTTTTATGCCACACCCTCTGACATTTTTATTTGTTCCGATATGGCATATTTGCCATCCAAAATCTGCCTAAGAACAAATCAAATTAAACAATGGAAGCAAAATGACAAATGCTGATCATACTTCCCATTCCCAGTATGATTGGCATTTGTAATTGTTTTCAATATTTAATTTATCTGAATACCTAATTTTTGTAGGCATTGGGGAGAGCTGACGCAGAAACTTGAATCTGGTTCCCCAGTCACGAATTCGGCAGCTCTGTATATTACACTACACCCTCACAGACGTATAGCAGACACTGAACTACCACCAATATGCTGCTACACAGAAGGGACACAAAGAGCAGCAACAGAAGATGAAAGCGTAGTCCGGGCGATTGGATTGTTACTGCCAGCCCATGCCCAGAAAGCAGATTTGTTTGTGGAGGGAAAAAGTGGTGCGTGCGCGGGGCTGAACATGTACAGCAGCCCAGGAGAGGTGTGTGCAGCCTGCTTTCCCATTCACTGCTTCCAGGTATTACTATATGTCCTTCTGCTTCATGCACACTTTACAACATTTGCTCTTCCCGCCCGCACCCTCGTGTTGTTGCTTCCCCCACTTGTGCTGTGTTGCTTCTGCCGTCTTCCACCCTCCCGTGTTGCTTCCACGTCCCCCCACCGTGTTTCTTCAGTCTGTCCTTGCCACCTCCCATAGCGCTGGATTACTGTGATGCTTGTATTCCCCTGTCGTTTCTGCCCTGAGTTACTTCTGCTGCCCCTGTCCTCCGGCTTTTAATAAAACAAATAACACTTCTGCACATTTTCTATTTAGTTACTGATTTGGAAGTTAAATGAAAAAAAATAGCACCAGTGTGATTTTGTAGGCGCACACACGCATGACATGTGCGTCTACAAAATGATGCGGACAGCCGTGTTAAAGGCTTTTGTTTTAGTTTTAAAACCTTTGCCATGCTGCACAGGATTGGGAATGCTGTACAGCATGCCCAAAAAACATTTGCAAAGCTGATAGGTCTGAAAGGTGAGACCTCTTGGCTTTGCTAATGATTTTGTTCTTTTAGTATATTGTTATATTTGCTTTTATGGCAATAGCCGAAATGAATTGTATATACATTGCATATTTTACATAAGTAGAGGCTTTAAATTTGTTTACATTTGTAACCTATCTTTGCTTTAGTACAATGTTCTATTATCACTGGAATTTACTTTACTAGGTATTGGCAAATCCAAGACGTCTCTTCTATGAAAGGTTTAGCTATTGGATTTTCCAGTGCTTGTAGGCTTTCTGGTCCATAAATAGGGTTTTGTTTATGGCCAGCTAAAAGCGGTCTGATAATTGAGACCTAAAAAATGTGATAATGTAAACTGCGGAGTCAAATATAAAATGTGTGGAGCATAAAGGAGTGACCCCTTTCTCCTCTGTCGCATTCAGTCTGCAGCATCTCTGGGGGGGCAGGGACACGTCTGGTGTTTTGCATGGGGTAGGTGCACTTCAGTGTAAATAAAATAAAAATAAAACTGGATGGTCTTGACCTCCTCCACTGTGGCACCCCAGATTGTAGGCTCTGGGGTTCTCGGTGCCACCACCACTCCTTTGTAGCAGAACTGCAGTATTTGTTCCCCGTAGAAGTTAAACTAAGTGCTATGCAAGTCATTTGCTCCCTAGCAAGGCAGACCCAAATGTTCTCAGGTTCTGCGGAACTTAAGCGCAAACAATGAAACATGTGGAAGACAGAGCAATCTGGAGAGCAGTGGGTGGGGGTATCACAGAGGAAAGCGCTGTAGGAAAACAATATTTGGGTGGGGGCACAGAGGGCGTCTGGAGGAAAGTAAACTGGACAAAAAATAAGCTTTTTAACTCGTGCATATTATGCAAATATAAATTGAGCAGATAAAAAAAATTGCAGCACCTCAGGTTGGGAATCCCTGATTTATGCACTAAGGCTCTGAAATGTCACCCCTTTACACATGGCTACACCAACCCTACTTCAGTTTAGGAGAGGGCTGAAGTCACACCCCTTTTAAGAACACTAAATCATGATGCAGTAACAATCCTATTCTGCTCTTAGAAACCTAGTACCGATCCTATTGAGTTGCTAGTGTCTTTGTCCTGGACTATGTACAGCGCTGTTCTCCCTTTCTGCTAAGTACACGCTAACTTGATTGTGTTATTTGGGGCTAGGGTAATTTGCCAGAATGCAGATCACCAACTCCGTCATTTGTTGGCGTCTTTGAACCTGAGCTCTGAAGATATCGCGTTCTGTGTATCTTCATTGTAATCTTAAATCTGTGCACTAGTCCCAGTTTTTACCAATCTAATCCCTTCGTCCTGTCCCTTCTGTAGTCGTTGTTTGAGCCAGACTTTGATCAACCCATTCCTGCTCGTCGATTCCTGTGATCAAATCCCCTTTTATATACTTATGTGCCCTACCTAATGTAAGGGGGTCATTTAGTGTAAATCTTCAATACATAACTGCTTTATGTATGTTTTCAATCACAACCCCCCCATAGGATTACATTGTCGACAGACACCTGCCATTGTGTGAATATTATTAGCACATTGGTAGTAGACGCGATAAACCGGGTCTCATTCACGCCAAAACATCCACATTTGTCTCCTAACATTTACAAAGACCACCCACAATATCACCATGGGAGATCGCCTTGCCCTCGATGTTTTCTTCATTGTGAAGTTAGAAGAGGGTGACCGCATCATGTTACCTAGACTTTAGCCACATCGCACGACAGTTCACCTGAGATGATGGGGGGGGGGGGGGGGGGGGGGGGGGGGGATGTTGTTCGAGCAACTACTGGAGCAGCTATTCTGAGCCTAAACCCCAGTCCGAGTGAGTCCTGGAGGATAGGTAGTTACATATGATCCCCTGTACAAACAAAAAGCAGCTATTAGGGAGGCCTACATGTAGATTTCAAAAGCAGGATGAAAATATTAACTTGGTTTTGAGGAGGCGCTCAGCCTAATGTTTGTACCATGAAAGGCTGAAGGAATGCGTAACGAAACGCAGAACTGTGAACAACTGGACACAGGGGCGCAGACAAGAAATTCAGAGATTCGCGTTTTTTTTATTAGCACAGAGTTAACGAGTTCTCTCACTCCATACAGATGGGTAATGCAGAACTTGGAACCAGACCGAGGAAGCAATGAAGGAGATATGGATGTAGAGCTTCAGGTTCTCTTCAAAGCAGACGGCAAAACTCCAGGCAGTTGAAAATAATGATCACGAAGCAGGAAATTGTGATCCTGGGGCCAATGGGCACAAGGTTGGATTAAATCACTTAGTTATGGGGAAGAAGCCTGTTGAATTAAAAAAGGTTAACCAATGTCTTTAGAAATTTGCCAATGCACTGGTTTCGTTTGCTCGAAAACATGTTAGCTGTTCACACCAGTATGTGCTAGGAGGAAGACAATTTTATGCGACCTACCAGCTAGTAAGTAGCATGCTTTTAAAGATCATAGGCAGAGCATAGCGCCATGGTTTCCAACGTCAACATAGGAGTTACTGAAAAAAAGTGGCTCCCGCCTTAAAATGGGGTGGTTTAATTTACCATGATATGAGGCTGCGAGGGGAAAAGCAAAATGTTTTGGTACAAAACATGAACTTGATATAGGCGTTCGCACAAAAAGAAACCCGTGAATATGACCTACCCTAATAGTGGAGGCAAGTAAAGAAATGGTTTAAAATGTAGGCTGTAGACATACTTGGGGGTAAAAGTCGGGTTATTAGAGTATGCCTGATCGTGTGTGCGTGAGTGATGCTCAAACGTGTGATGTCACTTCCGTTATACCTGATTTTTTTTGACGTGACCATGCATTTTTGCCTGTAGTCTCACACTTTGTTCCTGTTACATGTACTTGTGTGAATATACAACGTTACCGTTATGTATTCATATACGCCGAGTAATAGTTTATTGTTCTGTGTAGAGAAGGGACAATGACTCACGAGTAGCAAAGCCTGCTGTGGGTCAATCTGCCTCAACATCGGGATAATAACATACATCTCTACATATGGTTTATGCCACACTATTATGCTCATTACAACACCTGGATAATATTATACATCTCTATACATGGTTTATGCCACACTATTATGCTCATTACAAACAGGTATGTAAGCCAACTGAAAGCACAATCTCACTGCACGGGTGCCGGTGTGAAACCGCATGTCATCTACGTCCAGAAGATGCAGGTCTGTTATGCTAAGTGATGGGTGGTTTGCCATCACGCTACAGTAATAAATGCAGAAATCTGCGTTTTACAGGACCATATTTATTTTTACAGACATGGCATACATGAGATATACGTAAAGAGATTGTTTGACCATTGAGTGCAAGTTGGAGGCACAAGTCATGGGGCGATGCACTGCGTGGGTCTTGATGTCCATGCCTCCTTAACAGTGGTAATAAATTGTATATAATCACACTCTGCACAACTACATATGTGGTTAATGCCACTTGATTTCTTTCATCTGCAAATATTTAACTACAAGCACGCAAGGGACCATTTGTCAGCGAAAATAAAAAACGGACTTATTAAACCATATTTGGAACAAGTGTTCAGAGTTCAGACATTTATCACTATAGGGCAAAGGTCAAAAACAAGACTTCTATCGTAACATGAGTCCGTCTTCTAGAGGGGATTATTAGTGCTACACAACATGGGCATATGCAAGGAGAATGTGCTGCGAGTTTGCTTAAACATAAGGGACAACAAAACATATACACCGCGTCTGCAAGCATAGATGAATAGCACAACCTTTATGTTCAGGAAAATGTCGACACCAATTCTAAAGCAAATGACGGGTAATGTACTTCAATCACATATATTGCTGCAGGGAAAATGGCCATACAACTTACTGTGGGGTTCGCAGTGGCTAGAAACCCATTTGTGGGGGGGCCTTATCCTGCATGTAAAAAAAAAATGTAGCAGGACCCTCGCACACTCAGAATCTGGTGCACCTTGTGTTTGTAAAAGTATAAATCATACCAAAAAAACGAGTTAGGGTAACTATTTTGCTGTTTTTCAAACCTATTGTGACATTTTGTAAATGACAGAGCCTTTCAAATATGTATTATTTAATATAAATATTACAGAACGGAGGGTTATCAATCCATTAGTGTACATAATGCCGATTTATTCAGATTCCAACGTCAGAAAATGAACGTGTATTCAAGTAATCACCGAGAAGAATAACTAGACACAGAGCTCACAACCTAATGCTGACTTACAGTATATAGGTATATACCGCCTAGCACTGCGTGTTATGCCAGACAAGCACGCGAATCATAAAATGCAGAACAGCAGCCACAGCAGCACTTTTTCATTCAAATGAAATTTATTTGTGAGAATAGAAAAACTAGTTTCGTTTTAAAGCAAACTGCCACAAATGTAAAAATGAACTAATATCAGTACAGCTCACTGGACAGTCTCCTTCCCCTGGTCACCTTAACTGCAGCAGGAAGTGTCCTGGTTTTAGAGCCACGGTACACATTAGAACCATCGAGCAATTGTCTCAATTCTTTAGAAATAAAACCCCCCCGTCACAAAAATCTTCAAAATACTGCTTCGCACTGTCCTGCAGGGAGTACACTGTGCAGTCCGTATCAGGTCGTGTGCCTATGATGGTAATCTCCCAAGCTTCATATCATTTAGTTTACTTTGATGAAATTCTGCATTTTTGAAGGAGTTGTTTTATCCTATGATCTCTCTCGCCTAGAGATTCATACAGAATTTTGTTAACGGTTACTCCTTTTATGATGGCAAGGCGATCCACATTACCATATAAACCACGTCCTGCGTATCCAGATGCACCCATCGTATGACATTTGCCAGATCGCCCAACTTCGTAGTATGAGAAGACATTGCGCCACATCCCTCAGGCCGCCCTCTTCAGTCACCATCTCTGGCAGCGTGAGATGGTGGGAGAGGGAGATCGCAGACTCTACTACCACCGAGGCCGAGAGGAAACGGGAGGCCCTCTGCGGGGACTCATGTCATAATAATCATCGTAGTCGTCGTAATCTCTTCTCGAAGAATACATGGGGCGCCCGCTTCGGCTTGGTGGCATGCGATCATATTCGCCCCTCCGTTGCACTGGGTAGCTCATTGGGCGTTCTTCATAGTCGTCGTACATCATTGCGAACCCCCCATAATCGTAAGAGTCGTCGTAGTAGTCTGGCTCGTAGGGCTGCGAGTGACCTTTGATTGGGGTCTCAGATATGAGGTCGAGGATGATTTTGACTCCCTCAATGACTCGCTCGCGTTTTCCACCAATTAAAACAACTCGATCGGTTGAGTGAGGGCAGCACTCTCGGAAAACCGTGAGTGTGGTCTGAGTGCTTTCTCTGAGCTCCTTTATTTTTGCCCCCTTGACTCCAATAATGCCTCCCACCAAGCTCTGGTGAATCAACAGCCTCAGTTCACAGTCGAGGTCGCTTCCTTTGTAGCCCTGGGGCTGTGTGTTGAAGGTAAACGTGGGGATGATTTTCTTTAAAATGTCTCCAATGGCGTCTTTGTCGGCGTTGATGCTCAGTATGCGGTCAGGCCCCTGGTACCCAGCCACGGAAATGTTGGCCTTGAAATCTGCCCGCAGCGCCGTGATATTCTTGCCGCCTTTTCCAATCACGGCGCCAGCATTCTTGCTCTGGAGGAGGATGCGCACGTCTATTTTTTCACCCGTGCCGCGGGATCTCTTTGGCGCCTGTTCTTCATTCTTTTCGGCCGCTGGGCGCTTGCCGTTAGTCTCCGCGCTGTTGAGTTCCACCTCGTGCTCGGTCTCACTCTCCATTTTGAACACTTCAGGTGTTTTTCGGCAAACGCGGCCTTCTGCAACGCACACAAACCAGCGCGGGATCGTGCGCTCTCGTCGAGGAACGAAGCAGGAACAGGAAGCCGCTCACGGAAAGTCAGACAAAGACCCAGGCCGGAGCGTTAGGATAGAAGAGAGACGACAACGCTAAGGATCATGGGATTTCGACCCGTTGCATACGCTATATTGGCAGCCATTTTAGAAAAACAACCCAGTTTTTTCATTCTACGAAAGCAATAATACTCACCGTGAAGTTTTAAATGGAAATATTGTCTAACCCAAACGTAGCTTGCATGGATATATGATTTATGAATACGTATAATTCCATTCGAAATTAAATTTAAGCAACTGTCCTCCCTGTGGAAATATATATATATTATTAAACAATCATAACATTTCTGTTTCATTTCTTCATTATCAATACTGTTGTTTAAGTGTACTTAAATAGCGCCTGCAAACCTAACGTACCCTTGCATAGTTTCAAGATGGCAGCCGCTTGTGTTGTCTTTTTGTAGATTGTGCTCACTAGGCCTTCTGGTGGGTCTTTTGAATCGATCAAATGGCGTCACATTTCGGTCCTCCATAGTTGTGTTCGCTGCACTGAAGGACAATAAAGTTTGTTGATAAAGGGTTCGCGGGGCATGGTGGGATGGCTGCGCGCAGTGTCTCAGGCCCCAGCCGGCCATACGGAAAGCTAGTAGTAAGCTTGACCCGGTAGTCAAGTCTTTAGTAGGGGCTGAAGAAAATAGGAGAGCCAGCGAGCGCTCAGGGCAAAGCTGGACGTAGGGAAGCAACAGCGAGCGGCTGCCGGCTTTGAAGCATGCGCTGCTAGGTATGAGGAGAATCTTGTGTGGATTAGTTGCAGGAGCTTCAGCATACCTGTCGTATTGTAAAGGCGAGGGGTTCGGTGATGCTGGTATAAATTGGGGCACCGATGTCTTGTTCGGTAACAGGGCAGTGGAGCCTTAATTGACGAATAAGCTGAAAAGAAATCAAGGAGTTTTGGACTTTTGCCATATGCACACCTGTCAACCTGTTGGCGCGTAAATGCGAGTGAAGTCTGAAACCGAGGAGAGCGACCCACTTATTGTGAACTAAGGACAACCGTTTTGGGAGGCTGATGTTGATTTGCAAAAGAGAGCGACTCTTTTAATGTCACCGGAGGCATGTTGCTTTTAGATGAATGATTGCCATTGAAAAGAGGGCGAGCCCCTCCAAATAAGGGTGAGTTGATGGGTGTGTATATCGGGAGGAGGGTAAGATAATGTTACATATGTAGGTGTAGTCAGTGTGTACTTGGTTCCTTAGGAAGTGGCGACACTGTACACCTGCAGTGTGACCAGTGAGAAGGCAAGTTCACTGCCCTGCTTGATGTCCCTGTACGTGACTATACCTAACATGACGAGGGGATTGTCATTATAAACCAGCAGCATGACTTGCTGGGGCTTGGTGACTGAATGACACCTGCTGAATGGTGAGATGGTCTTAAGTTTCTTTGTAGAGATCTCAAGCTTCATTCGGCACTTGCAAAATTGGCAGTTGGGTTGGTCACACTCTCTAATACCCTCCGCAAACTAGGTTAGAAATAGCAGTTGGGAATGTGTTAACCTTCTGCTCCTACCCTTCGATGATATACTTTCCATATTTAACATAAACGTCTACCTAAGTTACCAATTCAGTTTGTTTACTCCATGTGTACTTTTACGTGAAGTTTGTTTTTCTTTTAAATTAATTTTGACCATTTCCCCTGCTTAGTTTGATTATCCAGAGCAGTCACTATATTGATTTTGCATGATCTGGGGAAAAGAGTTTGGGTCCATTTGATCTAGGAGGGATAGACACATGCATTCAAGAATAATATATGGGGATTTGAGTGTGAACAACACGTAAATCACACGGTAAGGGCAGGTAATCCATATCCTCTTATTGCCCTGGTAAGAGTGTACAATCAGTATGTAACCTGGTTGCACACTCAAAATTCAAAATATCCTGGGACCGGTTTCAGGATAACGCCCCTCATCAGCCAGGCTAGCTGTGTATCCAGTGGCACAGCGAGCAAGGTACTTGCGCCTGGGCATACCCATCCCACTTAGAGCGGAAAGTGCTGCATCAACAAATGATGGATGGAATGCTGAAAGAATCAAACATCCACCCCCAGTCGAGATCTGGGTTAAATCCATCGTTTTTTTTGCTCACTATGCCAAACCAGTTTGGAGCCAGCCATATGCAAATCAGTCTTGGTCCTGCTCCCCATGGGAACAGTCCAGCCCAAACTGCCAAGCCGGTTCCTCCCTGGGATGGCGTAGCAAGCAAAAGATCAATGAATTTTACAGCAGGTCTCTTGACTGTGGGTGAATGTTTGATTCATTCAGCATTCCGTCCATTATTTGTTGCCACAGCATGTCCAGACGTGGGTCCCTTGCTCGCAGTGCCACTGGATTCAAGCTAGCATGGTTGATGAGGGGTGGTACCCCGAACCAGGTATCAGGATGCTTGATTCCGGTCCCGGGAGGGCTGTGCTTGGCAGTTTGGGCTGGACTGTTCCCATGAGGAACAGGGTCAGGCCTAATTTATATATGGCTGGGTCCAAACTGAGCTGGCGTATTGACCAAGAGAAAAATGGATTTTAACCCAGATCTCTTGACTGAGGGTGAATGTTTGATTCATTCAGCATTCTGCCCATTGTCTGTTGCTGCAGCGCTGAGAGATTTAGGGCATATCTTTGTCATTTTATAGCAATAAAGACTTTTTGGTATTGAAGATTGTAAGTACCAGGTTATGATGCATGACACACATCTTTTTTCATGATCTCGCTGGTCCAAGCTCTGCCAAATTGCCCCAGATTCGGATAGGAAGAAGGCTAGACTCCTTGACTAGTCAATCATGAAGCACACAAAACGGCACACATACTAGCTCGTATGGTTCTTGGTGTTCTAATTTGACAGCAAATTTGTGAATTTCATAGTAGGCTGATGTTCAATTTGGCAGACTAGGAATCAAACATTTCAGAGTTTATTTGTTTCAGGATTTGCTTCAAGTGATTGGTGTTACTGACCAATAATCGTGCTCTTGATTTAGCAGCCTCAGTTGTGGCCTTAACTGTGTCCTTTTCAGAAGATACACTTTGTGTATTTGCTGGGTGTCACTATGTATGTATACAGGTCTTCTTTTGCCTTTTCTTTTATGCCCCCCTCCCCGTATGGTCTTTACCTAGCATTTACATGTTTGAATGTTTTGTTCTCGACCATTTATTAAACCACCCAAGACTTAAATTGCCTTGTAGGTGAGTTCTTCCTTACTTGATTCATTACGAGTGACAGTGGTTCAGGTAGATGATTCAGAATACAATTTGATTGTTTTAGAACAGGTACCAATGTATGTTAAGTTTGGGGTATTTCTTATAAGATTGTTCATGCAGAGAAGGTAACGCGTTCCTCTTTTTTTTGAGAAATGGGTATTAATGTTTTAAGAACTTTGAGTTGATTACTGCTTGATACATACCTCATCTGCATCTCCTTATTTTTATTTTAGATCAGAAAAGCAGTACTGTTTAATGTGAAAATATTTTTTTTCATCAATATGGTCACTTGGTTATCTTTGATTTTGCTTAGTTTTTTTTTTAATGCTTTATTTCGATACATAAATCTCTTAAAAGCAGTACATACAATAAAAAATACATTCTTAAGGCCAAGAATAAAATACATTGTAATTTAAAAAGAGTAAAACAGTCAGAACTATTACAATAAATAGTTAAAAAAGAATTACATTGAAATGGAAAGCCTTTTTGAACGGATCACCCATGCCCATTTAAAAAATTTTGTAACACCACAGACAATGGGGGATGATGTATCAGTCAGTAAGATACGGAGGGCCACCAAATGCTGGCGTGTGCCTAAAAGTCTACACAATGGAATGAGCCAGCGCCTCCTTGGGGCACAATAGTCCGGGCATTCAAAAAGAATGTGTGCCACTGTCTCCACCCGTGTCGAACACAAAGCACAAAAGGGCGAGGACTGGGAAGATGATTTCCACCTGTACACCAGGTTGCCTAGAGGTAGGGTACCCACTCTGAGCTTAAAGTAGAGAGCCCTGTCCAGTGGGATAGAGATAAGGTCCAAATAAGGCTCATATGCAACCACATCTTTGATCCTTAGAAATGCTGCGGTCGAATTGCAGTGTCGAGGATTGCCAATGAGTTTGGAAGATACCCAATCCCAATAAAGTTTCTTCAGGGTGGCTTTGGGAGGAGCAGAACGAGTAGCCCAGGAGTCATCCAGACCCAGCTCCCCCAATAGACTCTTAACATCCCTTAGCCGCTTTATACGTTGCCTTCCCTCCATTGCAATCACCTCAGACAGGCCTGCTGCATATGAGGCTAGCTCGGGGACCCTCCACAAGCGAGCCCACAAGAGCAATGGCCGGAGTCGCGCCTGGTCCGCAATTGGTCTGCAGCCCAGGTCGAGATGTACCGGAACTGTGGGTGTGCTCAATGGGAGAGCCATAAGTTCTTTCAGGAATTTACTTTCCGCTTTGGCTAATACCTCAAAGTTTGAGGTGCCCCACAACTCCCCCCCCCCCCCCCCCCCCCCCCCCCCCCCATACAGGGCTGCAGTAACCCCTCTAGCTTTGTAGATGTCTATAACCGGGGAAATGCAATGTTTAGAGGATGAACGATGTTCCCTGAGTAGGGCGCCAGTCACCCTCTTGTGGCTGAGCAGCATCTTCTGAATGTGTAGGGTCCAGCTCATGGAATTGCTAAGGCGGATCCCCAAATAATCAAACTCGCAGACCCACTCTAAGGGAACAGTATTTAGAACCGGGGGGGGGGGTAGCTTTTTAGGAGGGTTCATGGTCAGGAATTTGGTCTTATCTACATTGATCATCAAACCCCTAAGAGAGCAGAACTCCTGGAAGCGGTTGAGGAGCTTTTGGAGACCCTGAGGTGTCTTTGCAATGAGAAGGGTGTCGTCGGCAAAGAGCAGGGTGGGGATCAGAGTGCCCGCCAGGGATGGAGCATCCGCTGGTTCTTTAAGCAGGTGCTCTACCACACCATTCACATACAATGAGAATAGTGTGGGAGCTAGCACACATCCCTGGCGGACGCCCCTGCACACCGGGATCCTATTGGTTTTCTCCCCATTCGTGCCCCACCGCACCTGTGCATAGTTGTCAGTATGAAGTTTAATCAAAAGCAACAGGATGTAGGGGGGAGGCCCAGCCCCTGCAAAACCCTCCAAAGCTCCTCCCTAGGTACTAGGTCAAAGGCAGTCTTCAGGTCAATGAAGGCCAAGTAAAGACTGCCCTTGCCCAGCACCACCACCTTCCAATACAGGAGCATCAGCCTAAAGGCCTGTTCGATCGTCCCAGTACCTGAACGGAATCCCACCTGAAAGTCAGACAGTATCTTGTGGTCATCAGCTCATTGGAGGACCCTCCCCAAAATCACCTTCCCAGCCACCTTTTGGGAAGAGTCAATGAGACTAATGGGCCTATAATTAGCGGGGTTGTCCCGACACCCCTTTTTGAATATTGGGACAACCTCTGCCCCCTTCCAGGAATCAGGTACTAATGCGCCCCTCACAATTGCATTTAATAGCGTAGCAACCAGTTGTCCCCATTCCTTGGGATCGGCTCGTAGCAAGTCACCAGGTATCCCATCCGGCCCAGCTGCTTTTAATGGGACCAGGGACTTAATTACGGCATCCACCTCCCTCACGGTAAAGCCATCAATGCCACTAACAGTTACATCAACCTCCAAGGAAAAAGACTCGCTAAGGACCCCTTCAGGTTGAGAATATAGGGCCTCGAAGTGGTTATACCAGATCTGGGCAGGGATGTTGCACGTAACCAGCGATACATCTGGCCTATTCCTAGTTCTAACCAAACTCCAAAAACCCCTTGCATCCTTTCCCTTGCTTGCTACCAAAAGGTCATCCCAAAACTTCTCCTCCCACTCCTTTTTCGCTGCCCTTAAGGTGTGAGAGTAGTCCTTCCTTGCTATCCTAATTGCTAGTTGGGACTTAGATTTAACTGCCCCTATCAAAGCTTTTTTCATGGACCTGCATTTTGTCGTGAACCATCCCTGACTATTCGTGGGTTTAATCCTGTTAGTCACACCAGAGGAACTACTAGGTAAGAGGAAAAGCTTACTCAGGGCCCTGGTTAGGTCACAAAAAATCTCTGCGTGGCCTCCTCAGGCACATGAGACAATGAGCCTAAATTGCTCTGATCTCCAGCCAGCAGTGCCTTTTTTGGCTGTGACTTTCTCAACAGATAAGACGAGCTTGGCCCACTTCAGTCGCCTCCCACAGTTAGATACAGTGGCCATCTGGGAGTTGGATACCGACAGTGGTTGTAACCCAGCCTTGCCCTTGAGCCACTTGTGGTAAATATAATTTACCGTGCAAGTTTTTCCATATAATTTCTGATAAGTAAAAGAATAGCTCAATCAAATGAGAGGCAGAGTCCGTGGTATCTGAGTCATACGGGCTTTAATTCGATGGCTCGAGCCACGGGACAAGTCAATAGGGTTTCAGGAAAATGACAAGACAATGTCAGGACAAGTCAACGTTATATTAACAGTGTACAATATATATAGTAAAACGGTACATTAGCATTGCATATAGGAGGCGTAACAAGTGAAAAGGAGAAGATAAGAACACATGTGCGTAGCAGGGGGCGTAAAAGAAGGCGTGTAATAGGCGTATACGGAGGCGTATAATGTGGACGTAAGGTAGACGTCACAGAAAGTGTCATAAGTGGGTGTATGCACAGAGGTAATCTGCAGAGTGAGCAGAAGTGCGAATGCGCGCGCAGCTAGCATGACGTGACATAGACGTGTAACTGGGGAGAACTTTAACACTAGTAGAGGAGACAGAAGTCTGGGATGTCAGAACGACCTGGACCTATAACATATCTGGTATCTTATGTTTGGAGGATGTATTATCTGGAGTAAAAGGTCTCTCGGGCAGAGGCTATACTATACTGAATGCTAGTGCGTGCATATGTGTCTACGTGTCTACGTGCGGGGCCATGGGCCTACTATGGCAACGGGAACTGTAAATTACTTGCATGGAGACAGGAAGACTTGCTCTTTGCTCTGCAGCCAGGGATATGTTTACCTAAATCACTAGACAGGAATGTATTTTCGAGGAGGCTGAACAGATAACTTGAAGGCAAAATACTGTCTTGGCAGGCAGACCAGGTTGAGCCAGGCACCACTTCGCTTGGCAGGAAGTAAGGCAGAGGTCAGGGATACGTGTCCATGCTGCAGCTTTCAGAAAAAAGAAAGCAGAAAGGGCTCGGAGGCAGAAATCAGGGCCTAGCTCGGCAGAGCCAGGAAAAACGTAAAAGTGTACCATGTAAAGACGTTGGCATGGCATGGTTAGGAACTGAATTATCGATCCATTCATGGTGGATCTGAAAGAGGACATGTTAACGCTGGACGCAAATGTATTTGCGTCTTCATATTCGGTCATGGAGGGAAAATACATGTACTTTAAGCACGTACATGGAGACGTTGGGGTACACGTTAGGGGACATACTTGACCATAAAAATTTCAATTACCTCATTCCCTCCTTGTCCCCTACGTTCCCTTCAAGATATATCAATCTTCATGAGTCCATCTATCTGTTCATATAACGTCAGTTGCTCATCTTTTTTCATTCGGGTACGAGAACGTGGACTTGGATGGGGAATACATGATGTGGCGCACAAGCCGCAAATCGCTGGCCCACATTGTAGACATAGACAACAACTGAATACTATGAGTAGGATTATTCCAAGGAATGATAGGACTTTCCATCCCCAGGCTGATATTACGCTCTAGAGCCAACCGGACCAGGTCCAGGTGCCTGGATTCTGGTGTATCTGACTGGCAATCTTGTGGAGCCGAGTTATGGCTCTATATACGGACGGTGCGTTATTAGGAATGAAAACGCAACAACTGGATCCGATGACTCTACAAGCCCCGCCCCTATCTGCCAAGATGACGTCAAGGACGAGACGATTTTGAAGGACAACGAGTCTCATAGCAGACTGTTCTTCTGTTAAGTTACCTAGGGCAAAAGTAGTTTCATTCACTACTGCTTCAAGGGTTCTGGTCAATCTGCGTATCAGTTTACTATTTGAAACAGTTCCTAAATAAGGAAAGAATCCTTTATTGAAATCTGTGTATTGTTCCCATGTGGTTTCAGTGTAATCGACAATCGGGAGTTCTCTCTTGGGTCTAACATGAATGAGATGAAAATTTCTATGATAGTCAGGTGGGGCTAGAAAAACAGGTGGCAGTAGGAATGCAATGTAACAGGTACCATCCCAGTCTAGAGGTAAACGTATATAAGCTGTATGGCCGCAAATGAAATAGGAATGTTGAGAAGCTTTGAATGTAGACTTGCCTTTATCACTGAACTCAATAATCGTATTACAATCGCTGTGTCCTAGATGTACTGAACCAGTCTTTCTAACACATAGGTCACCTTTCACTGGTAAAACTGTAATTGAGGGTAAGTTCGAATTTTCTGACTGAACATTCAAGATCATGAGGCTAAGTGTAAAATTACCTAATCCATATACTTCGTTTTCTAGATCGGTACCTGTCATTTGGGGAAGACCCTCCTTGTCTGGGAAACATGCCTTATTCATAACTGTATTCAAGTCTCCCCATATCCAATTACCTCGGGAAACTTTGGACTTACTGTCTAACGAGGACATTAATGTAAACCATGCACCACATGAACCATTATGTGTAAACGGGTAAGGAAAAAGAGGCAAGGCTCCCGTCATTTTCTGGTAGGGAGGGAGTCGGCCACATACCCAGCAATTAGTGGCATTGCTGGTCTGGTGTGAATGATGTAACATACGTATGAAAGAATTGTTACGCAGGGCAAGTCGATAAGAAAGTTTGTGCGGGGGCAGATCACTAAAGGTATGGTCTGCAGTGTCATTGAAAGAAGAATGTGCTTGTATAGGAAAATATACGTGTAACATATAGCTTAGGCATATAATCGTAAGACTCAGAAAAAACATGACAAGTAAAGTTACAATACAACGGCTTCGGAGATTCTTGCAATATTTCTGTTTCTTGATCTCCTGTCTATCTCTCTCACTATGTGGGTCTATCTTGTACATGTCAGGAACCTGTCTAACCGCTTCACCCGAGGGGGATTTAAACAATTAAACTGTCTGACTTACTAGACCTCATCTTTAATCTGTACTCCTGGGACGGAGTTTTCTCTACCAGGGGGAGTTTAGTATCAGTGGTTGGAATGCGGTAGTCCTGGGAAACAGTTTTTGGCGGAAGTCCATAACACTTTTTGACGTGGCTCGAATGGAGCCAGCCTTTTCTTCCTTCTAGCTTCACCGCAGTCCTCGTGGTCATCAAGACGATCTTAGGTTCCTTCCAGCGGGGCTCCAAAGGGCTCGACCGGTCAAAGTTGCGGACGTAGACAAAGTCCCCAGGGATGATCTTGTGTGGCTTCACTTCGGTATTGTCTGGAAAGGCTGCTGCGACCTGTGAACGACATGATTGTAGTGCAGACATCAAGGAAGCAAGGTAATCTGTCAGCATAGTACTGTCAACATCGGTTAATTTACGGGGCAGAGGCGTCCCCCACATATTCGGTGGTCTGCCAAAAACCACCTCATACGGGGATAGCCCTGTCCTAGAATAGGCTACCATTCGCATATAGAAGAGAGCGACTGGAAGGGCTACTATCCAGTCCACACCTTTTTCTGCACAGACCTTGGCAAGACGAGTTTTCAGAGTCTGATTGTGTCTCTCTACTAATCCAGCTGCTTCGGGATGCCGAACACAGTGGAACTTCCATTGGTAACCTAGCAAAAGGGAAACCTGCTTCATTAGCTCGGACGAGAATGGCTGTCCGTTATCTGAATACACGACACGAGGCAAACCAAACCTCGGGAAAAATTCGCGAACCAACTGCTTGGCAGTGGTCACGGCAGTGTAATCTGGGACTGGATATGCTTCTGTCCATCGGGAAAGTGCACATACAACTACGAGGACATACTTGAATCCTCGACAACGTTCCATCTGGATATAATCCATCTGGAGGACTTCAAAAGGGTGATCAGGAGGATGAAATCCACCTTGTTCTACGGGAATGCCTTTACCGGGGTTGAACTGACAACAGATCATGCAAGTACGCACTTTCTGTTTTGCTGCTGCTCGTAAATGCTTATTTTTTTTTTTTTTTTTTTTTTTTTTTTTTTTATAACGAAAGTTTATTTTACTGGCTTCATCCCTTGGTTCCCTGTTTTTTTTTTTTTTAATTTCAGATCTTTTTTATTGAGCAAAAAAAGAAAAGAAATGATAACGGCCATAAGGCATCAATAGAGTTACATTCGTATTGGAGAAACACCGTGGTCAAGCATGGATCAGTGCATATAAAACAAAACATACATACATACAAATAAATGATTAAATGAATAAATAAATGAACAAGGTAAACAATAAAATATGCCATCATTGCAATCTTTACAGTTGTGCACAGTTCCGTAGAGCTCTCCATCCAAGTCTATTCAAATAATACCAGTATACTTTGTCATCCCTGCACATTGTGTCTAAATCTGGTAAGCCCATATGGTCGGGATATAACCATTATAATTTGTGCATCGGGCAACCCCACATTTACTAAGTGTTGATCTCATTGGTGGTGTATCATGGTGGCTCAAAAGTAAAGGAGGCCTGGTCTAGAGAGGACCATAGTTTTTTGTTGGTAACCTGCCATGGTGATGAGTGAAGAGCGGGATTGTCAGTGCCCCTAATGCAGGCTAGCCATTCCCTCCAGGCATTAAAAGAGACCTCAGACGCTGATTTCCAATTACATAGGACTACCTTGCATGCTAGTGTTAGCAAGAGATCCAGGAGCTGACGGTCATGGTCCCCCTTTAGTAGTGGGTCTAAAGCCCCCAGGATAATGTAGATGAACTCCCTAGCAGGATGTATGTCAAACGTGTGCCCAATGTAGTCAAAGATTTTAGTCCAATATGTTTGGAGCATGGGGCAATCAAATAACATGTGTGGAAGGTCACCAATATCCGAGGAGCAGTTCCAGCAGGTCGGTGTGTCTCGTAGGCCAACCTTAAATAATCGTTGTGGGGTCCAGAAAGCCCTGTTGAGGATCATATATTTGGTCTGTGATAGTATCGGCGAGACCTTATGTGTGAGTGCTGATGCATGAATCTTGACCCAGTCTATGCTTATGCCAGTATTATTTGGTTCTGATTCCCATTTGGCTTCGTTACGCCTCATCGATTTGTTAGGTGTTGGTGCAAGAAGTTTATATATTTTTGAGACAAAATGTCCAGAGGATTGAAAGTGAGGGAGCATAGATTTTAGCCAAGGCATCGCTAGTTTGAACGTTCTGCTCGATAAGGCTGACTTTAGCTTCAGGAACGAGTAAAAGTCAATCGGTAATAGGGAGTGTCTAGCCTGCAGAGTTGAGAATGGCAGTGGCATGTTGTTTTCGTGTAGATCAGCAATTACATTAACACCTTTTTCAGACCAGTGGTCCCATATTATGGGCGATCCGCCAATTTTGATTGACGGGTTACGCCACAAGGAAGCAGATGAAGAATTATGGATCTGTAGACCAGTTTTGTGAGTGCGATCTAACCGCAAGAGAGCCCTCTTAGTATTGAGTATGATGTATTTAGAATTCGCAAGGTGTGAGAGATCCATTGTGAGTACAGCAGAGAGCGGGGCCTTTCCGACAATGGATTTCTCAATGTCGATCCATAAGGGCGTATAAACGGGGTTTTCGGTAAACCAGGAAGCTCCTTGTCTGCAGAGAAAGGCGGTTTGGTAGTCTCTGAAATTTGGTAGACCTAAGCCCCCTTTGAGCTTTGGCAATGGTTTGTGTGAACTTGCTTGATCTTGGGTGAGAACTGATAATGCAGTACCTTCGCGTTCTGTGACAAAAAGTGTAAAAGGCTTGCTGTAACATGGTGTCGCTAAAACAGGTGCTTGACATAGGGCTTTCTTCAAATCGTCAAAAGCTTGTGTATGTTCCTGAGTCCAAGGGAGGACAGTCGATGACGCTGCCTCCTGGGTTGTCAACTGTATAAGGGGCTTGGCTAGATATGCGTACTGAGGAATCCATTGTCTACAGTAGGAAGTGAGGCCTATGAAGGCCCGTACCTCCTTTTGTGTCTTGGGCTGTGGCATGTGTACAATTAACTGGATGCGGTCAGGTGTTAGCTGTCTCCCCCTCTTGGACAGCAAATGACCAAGGTAAACAACTTGCTGAACACAGAATTGCAGCTTCGTAGGAGACACTTTGTGTCCCTTGTCGGCTAGAAAATATAGGACTGTCAGAGATGCATGTTCACATTCTTGTTCACTTCGGGCGGTGATCAATAGATCATCGACGTACTGAAGTAGGGCAGTGTTAGCAGGCATGTGGATACTGTCAAGTTGTCTTTTCAATGCTTGGCTATAGATACTCGGACTTTCCGTGAACCCTTGAGGTGCACGTGCAAATTTAAAGCTTCGGCCATTTAAACTGAATCCGAAAAGGTACTGGCTTTCCGGATCAATAGGAACACTAAAGAAGGCATTCTTGAGATCGATTACAGTAAAGAACACCGCTTCAGAATCAATGGCAGTCAATAGGGATGAAATATCTGGGACCACAGGATACTGAGGGATGATACATTTGTTAAGCTCCCTAAGGTCAATCACTAGTCGGTAAACAGGAGGTGCATTTGGATCAGTACGTTTAAGAATCGGAATGATTGGAGAATTACAAATATTGGAGTCAGTTTCTACAACCACTCCTTGAGCAATAAGCTCGTCAATGATTTTCAATAAGGCTGCTACAGCCTCAGGTGGCAATTTGTATTGTCGGATTCTGGGCAGAACAACACCTTCTCTAAGGGTAACACGATATGGTGTAATATGCATACAACCTACATCAGTCGGACCATGTGCCCATAAATGCTGTGGTACATTCTGTAATCGGGGATCAAAATCTCTCAACACATAGTGACCCTTAAAGTCACGTAAAAACAATCTCACTCCTTCCGGAGAACAACAAATTACAGCTCCTAGAGCTTTCAGCGTTTTAATACCAAGCAGGTTTTCTGGACATGATTTCGTAAGCAATAAATCTGTAGTACGGGACAATGGACCAACTGCAAGGGGAACTGGTTTCGATACTTCATTAACAATCGGTTTTCCTGAAAATCCAAGGGAAACATTCTGTGAGCCTGAGAGGGGTGCCCCTGGAACCTCGTCATGACTAATGGTAGTTCTGCTTGCCCCTGTGTCAATCAAAAATTTTCTGTCTTTTCCTAATACCTGACTATGTACATAAGGACCCTCTTGATCTACAGGAATCTCGATGAGAGGCAAACCTACTTCCCTCTCTAGGCTGTTTCATGAATACTGTTGGTAATCTGGATACTCTGACTGTGCATACTGATACATCTGTTGTGTGACATGCTGTGCTGCGGCAATGGGCTGGGGCTGTGGTACCGCAACCGTCTGTTGTGGAATAGGCATAGGCTGTGCATTTTGCGGAGTAAGTTGCTGGACCTGATCCTGTCTAGGCGGACGTGGTCTTTCTTTTGTTTTACCTGTAGCTATATTGTGTTTCAGAACGGTACATTCATTTATGTAGTGGCCTGGCTGTTTACAATAGTTTACAGTTCCCTTTAACAGGAGCTGCCGAATGACTGGACTGTGTCGGACCCTTTCTCTGACCATCTGCTGGAACTGACTGGGCTACTAATACCTTCATTTTCGTGTCTTTCATACGTCTCTGTTCGTGATCATGTTCCTCTCTAATCCTGTTCTGGTGGTACTGTAACATTTGGGAAGGCGTATTTGCCTGCCACGTACTCTCAACTTTCAATACATGATTCTTAACCTGGGGTAAGGAGTTTTCGACCAATTTGGTCACAAAAAGATGTGGATATGACTCACTACTTGTTTTCAGGCCACTATTAATAATAAAACATTTCTCGAATCTCGAATAAAAATCACTAGTGTCTTCGTCTTGCTTCTGTTTACAGGCTGAAATTGCATCCCAATCCTCTTTCTTAACTGTTAGTAATCTGGGCAAGACTTGTACCAATAATCCTGGTAATGCTTTAGTTTTGTCCCCAAGACCTAAACCTGGGGTACGTGTCTTTTCCTCGTCTTCTAATTCAGCCCATACAATCTTTTTATCTCCCACCTCCCATTCTTTCTCTTTTAGTTTCTCGTAAATCCCTGCTGGCAACAATACTTTCAACATTTTAAGGATGTCTGAATACGTGTAATCTCCCATCAGTAACATATCTTTTAATTCACGGTGGAACCCTGCAGGGTCTTTATCGTGACTAGGTACTAGTTTCTTCATTTCCAATAATTCCATTTTAGTCAAAGGAGTGTATACAAATACGCGTTGAAACGTGTTATCTGGCTTCTGAATTGGATGTACTTCTCTTAAGGGATTCTGTCTGTCTAGGTGATATGGCTGTCTTACTGGGGGCGGGACTGGAACAAAATGTGGAGTTAAGAAAGTTCTGAATTTGTGACGTTCTAGAATCGTATTAATCAAATCAGTGCCTAGGCATCTCCATCTTTTCAGAAGTAAGTCGTCTAATAAATCATATAAGGGACCTGGATCAGAATGCTGATTTTCATATTGCGTAATGAGATGTTGGATCATATACGTGCCAACTAATCGTTGTTCGTCTGGGGAAAGACTTAAAAATGTTTGCGCTACTGCGTCATCATTGTATTCGTGGCTATCACCAGCCCACTGTACTGCGGACCGTGCCAGTTTCTGTTCATGCATTGTATGGAGTTCGTAGTAACCTAATCTTTCTTTCAGTATATTATCGGTCTGTTGGAATACTTGTTCAAGAGAACATAGTTCTGGAATGGGGGAAAGGAAACGTTTCTTGTTTTCTAGACGAATGGGTCTGTCAAAAGGATTACCTAAAGGGTACTGTTTAGGAGGTTTCGCTCTACCTACATACGCTATCGTATCTTGCTGCACTTCCGGACTTTCTAATTCTTCTTCTTCTGAGGATTCATTCTTATCTTACTCGGCTGTCCTTTCGGCATTCTGTCGGGTATGTATGGCTACTATTTCTTTACGGATTTTTCTAGACATGGCATCTATACATTTCTCTCTGTCATGCTTACAATCTGCAATATTCTGACTCCATTTAGTCAATACATCCATCTCTTCTTGAACAAAACCTGGTCGATCTCGTTCTCTTATCAAACCATTAATCAAGAATCGTAATATTAACCCTTGTGTCTCGACTTTCTGATATGCCATGGCTTCACGAATACATTCAGGGCCTTCTCCAGTTTGAATAAAATGATATATCCTTTCTAATTGTTCGGGCATCCCTGGTAGTGTAATCAAATAATCTGCAACACGTCGTAAACGTAACGAGGCTAACATCATAGTCCCAGTCTTGCCTGGTACGGGATCATATCTACAATCTGTAATATATTGTTTAAGCTTTTCAGAAGGGGTCGCTTTCGGGGTACGCTGTGTAGCTAATTCTCTCATTGTCAGTCGCTGTACTTGTGGCGGGGTTCGGTGGTGGCCTCCTTCGGCACCTCCCGAAGCGGAAGCATGAGCATAACCTGACTGTGGTGTAGCTGTTGATGTCATAGCAGGTAGAAGAGGTACATGCAACGGAGTTGGACTCTGTGTTGCAGTTGTGCCAAACGGATTATGCGGACCAGGATCAGGGGGAACAGTGGCAGGCGGACCTGTGGCGGGGGAAGTGACAACATGCACGGGAAATTGGTGACGTGGAGGGGTCGTGGCCTGGACTTGAACATGCTGTTGTGCATTGTTACCGGGTGGTACGGTTACATTGGTATATGCTGGAGCTACACCATCTAAATAGGAAGAAAGGAATATATCTGCTGCGGTCTGATGGAGTTTAGCCGGGACCAAGGGTGGCGGTAAATTACTTGGCATTTCCGGGTTGGCCTTAGACAGGCCCTCGGTCAGGAGAGGATACATGCCATTAACAAGTGCATTGCGTTGTCGATCTAATTGTTCTGCTTTAACTCGTTCAGCTTCTTCTATTAATTCTTTTTCTCGGTCTTTTTCTGAATCTTCCCTATGTTTCTCTGCTTTTCTGTATTCTTTCTCTGTCCTTCTATGCGATTCTTTACGCCACAATTCTATGGCATCTTTTTGGGACTGTCTGGATTTCTTTTTCCATAATGCTTCTTCTACTCTCATGATGCTTTCAGCATCCCATGTTCCTGAAACAGGCCATCTATATTTCTCGTCTAGGTGTTTAGTGTAATCGACCCATAAGTCTAAGTACAGAATGGCATCTAAGCCGTGCTTGTGGTACATAAAGTGCCCTGGAGTGTCCCTAGGCGGAACGGGCACTGCTTCTTCAAGTATCCCTTTCCTGGTTCCTATCTGACGTAACTTCGGAAACAGTGGCATTATTACTTCGACTCGAACACAAAAACCACAGTAATGAAAAGCAAACAGTCATTCATACCACGACATAAAATACATTAAAACATTTCGAACAGATACACAATACTTGGAATCATGTAAGATAAGGCTAGAAGACTCGAATACTGGGTCACTGAATTACTGAAACACTAGATGCACTGCCAAACAGTACAGACCGGTCCCATAAAGAGACACGTCATACCGTGCTCACCTAAGTGAACACGTACGGACCAGGACTGTGTACCCAGACCTGTCTTGACCGGACACAAACTAATGCACCCGTCTAGATGCGTCCCTAGCAACGGTACTCACCGGGAGCAATACTTGAACTTGAACTCGAAGGCCTCAGACTGGACTGGTTACTACGCATGCGCCTCGACACATCGGAACAGGTGGGCCTCTGGATACCTCGGACACTGCTACTCTTGGCTGGGCTCTGGTCGGGATCCTCCGCACTCCTCACCGCCTCGTCTGGATGTCGACCGCAGTCTCCGTCACCTCCGTAGGCCTGAGGGAGATACAGGAAAACCTGCAGATGCGCATAGGAGTCCGTCACGGCTGTGGCAGGGGGCAAGGCCTGCAACGCATCGCCGGCGCGTGGGGTGGGGGAGGGGTCCCTATTCGGGCGCCAAATTATGTGGTAAATATAATTTACCGTACAAGTTTTTCCATATAATTTCTGATAAGTAAAAGAATAGCTCAATCAAATGAGAGGCAGAGTCCGTGGTATCTGAGTCATACGGGCTTTAATTTGATGGCTCGAGCCACGGGACAAGTCAATAGGGTTTCAGGAAAATGACAAGACAATGTCAGGACAAGTCAACGTTATATTAACAGTGTACAATATATATAGTAAAACGGTACATTAGCATTGCATATAGGAGGCGTAACAAGTGAAAAGGAGAAGATAAGAACACATGCGTAGCAGGGGGCGTAAAAGAAGGCGTGTAATAGGCATATACGGAGGCGTATAATGTGGACGTAAGGTAGACGTCACAGAAAGTGTCATAAGTGGTGTATGCACAGAGGTAATCTGCAGAGTCAGCAGAAGTGCGAATGCGCGCGCAGCTAGCATGACGTGACATAGACGTGTAACTGGGGAGAACTTTAACACTAGTAGAGGAGACAGAAGTCTGGGATGTCAGAACGACCTGGACCTATAACATATCTGGTATCTTATGTTTGGAGGATGTATTATCTGGAGTAAAAGGTCTCTCGGGCAGAGGCTATACTATACTGAATGCTAGTGCGTGCATATGTGTCTACGTGTCGGGCCATGGGCCTACTATGGCAACGGGAACTGTAAATTACTTGCATGGAGACAGGAAGACTTGCTCTTTGCTCTGCAGCCAGGGATATGTTTACCTAAATCACTAGACAGGAATGTATTTTCGAGGAGGCTGAACAGATAACTTGAAGGCAAAATACTGTCTTGGCAGGCAGACCAGGTTGAGCCAGGCACCACTTCGCTTGGCAGGAAGTAAGGCAGAGGTCAGGGATACGTGTCCATGCTGCAGCTTTCAGAAAAAAGAAAGCAGAAAGGGCTCGGAGGCAGAAATCAGGGCCTAGCTCGGCAGAGCCAGGAAAAACGTAAAAGTGTACCATGTAAAGACGTTGGCATGGCATGGTTAGGAACTGAATTATCGATCCATTCATGGTGGATCTGAAAGAGGACATGTTAACGCTGGACGCAAATGTATTTGCGTCTTCATATTCGGTCATGGAGGGAAAATACATGTACTTTAAGCACGTACATGGAGACGTTGGGGTACACGTTAGGGGACATACTTGACCATAAACATTTCAATTACCTCACACTTAGGAGATAAGAGAGAGAAGATTGTGGTCGCTCTCAATGGTCTGAATAATCTCCATGTCACTCAGGGTGCTCCATAAACGTACGTCGAGAAGGATATAATCTATTCTAGACGTATGATTGGGCCTGTTGTAAGTGTGTGCACCAATCCGATCAGATTTGGACCTCCCGTTGACCGCCCTCAGATCAAATTCCATAGTGAGAGCGTTGATCTGCAACGCCACTTGTGACCACCTTTTATTTGGGGGCAAAGCCAGGGCAGGAATCCCCTTTCTCGAATCCTCCTCCTCTATGCCTAGCGTGTCGTCAAGGCCCAGGGGCTCAAACGTACAATTTAGATCACTCGCCACCAAAATGCACGATTTCTTTGGCCGCTGCCTAAGGAGATCTTCCAGAAGAGCAATGGTGGGCGATTGTACGCCTCCCCTGGTACCTCTAGCATAGATGTTGAAAATATCTAAGAGCAAACATCCCCGAGAATCCTTTAACATGATGTTGAGGATATCAGGTGAGTTTGTGGGGTGCTCCTCCACCCTACAATCTAGGGAGACAGCAACCCAAATGAGGAGACCACCCGAAGGGCGACCCCTCCCTGACAAAGAGGGGACAGCTGGAACTTATGACAGGGCTCCCTACCCCACTTCTCCTGGAATATACAGATGGAATATCGCTCAACAAGAGCGTTCCAGTCGGGCAACCCCAACTTTCTATCGATTCCTGCGATGTTCCAGCTGAAAATCCTAAGAACTGGATCCGCCACAGCTAGGTCACCGCCAGAGTCGGGGCGTCCTCCACCCTCCAACAGGTCATGGGTCGTTGGGCTGCCAACCCCACCTTGACTCCCCGGGATCTGATTACTCTCTTGTATAGGAATGGGGACTACTGTACTAAGGGGGAGTGTGCCATGATCAATGGTCAGCCCACTCAGCTCCGTGACATCACCTGAGTTACTGACTCCGAGGACCTCCCCAACAATACCGTCGGTTCAGTATCCCGGTGGTCTCCACCCAGGCGATGGCCAGACTGCCTGAGGGTGGAATTGTGGATAAGCAGGAAATTCAGAATAGGCAGAGCTATTGCTCCAACCCATGCCGAATTCTCGGCCAATTGGGGTGATGACTGATCTTGGGTAAAAAAAGTTAGGTCCACTATACCAATACCTAGCCCCTCAGGATTAGGTTTATTATTGCAAATAGTTTGTGCTACTCTACTGTCCCTGAAATTGACCACCACACAGTCTCCTTCCACATGCTTGTGACCATAGCCCACCCATCCCACCCTTCTGACTCCTATTATTAATCCATCAAGACCCCTAGGAAGAGGTCTGTTGGACTCTAGCCAGTGCATCGTTTTATTTTTTAAGGCTTGAGGAGATTCATATTGATCAGCCTTCAGGGTGGGTACATTTATAAGGACAGCAACATATGGATGACAGTCTGGGGGCAAATTAACAGGAGGGGATATTGGAGCAACTTTGGATGATGAAACTTTTGGGACTGCTTTTGTTAATAGTGTTTGTGGGTGGATAAGAGCAGGATTATTGTTCGAGGTTTTAGCTAAACAGGCCTGACTAGTAACTTTACCTTTACCCGTCCCCTTTGGTGTTCCCTTTGGTTTAGCAGGACCACTACCCCCCGGCAACTCAACCCGGCCCGGCTTCGAACCCGGGGCTTTGGGGGGCTTAGGAATACTTGAAAGGACTTGCACTTTTTGGCCGATGCTCCCGGAAGTATCCACAAGCGGCACTAAGGGAACCTTGTCAGTCAACTGAGGAGTTACCAAAATAGCCGCGGTGGATACAACAGGCAAAGCCTGCTGGGGCTCCATAGTTTTCCTGTTTTCAGTGGGCCCTACTTCACCCTCCACCCTTAGCCTAGAGTGCAATTTAATAAGTGCTTTCAACGAGAAAAAGCTATCTAGGGTTGATTGTTCGAACCTGTCTAGCCTATCAGCCAGCCCTGTTACTCTGTCAGCAATCTGCGACAACAGTGTTTTCAACAACTCCTCGATTTATACAATAGTAACAGGGACACAAAAAGCTGGAGGCTGATGGCTGGGAAAGGGAGCTGCACCTACTTTTTCTAAGATAGGACCACTCCCCTTGGTAGAAGAAGAGGAATTTATCATGCCCAAGCCCTCACCCGTTTTGGCACCTATACCCTTGGACCCCAATTTCCTTGGTTTCTTAAATAGTTTCAAGGAACTGCCTTTGCGCGGGCTAGCAATCCTTTTTCTTTTAGTAATTACAGGGATTTTAGGAGCCGACAGCAGGGTGTCAGTGTCTTAGAATTTTCCACTGTGGGGAGGCAGACAGAGCCTGCTATAGAAACCGGGGATACAGTAGGAGGCAAGGCCAGATTGCCACCATCCTCAGAGGGAGGTATGGATGATGCAGCCAGGCTCTCCAGTCTATCAATGCTAGCCCTCAAGGATGCAACCCACGGTTCGTCAAACACATGAGGTGTGGCTAAAAGGGGAACAGGGTTACATACAGGTGACACTGCCTGAGCTAAGGGGCCCAAAGATGATCTTCTTTTAGACGGGGGATGTTCCTGCGAGAGACGCCGCTCCGTCATTACAATCTCCTTCTCTATAACGGCTGCAACCCGTGTAATAAATTTGTCCATAGTGCCAATAACATTACTAGGTCCCACCTCGCCCCCTCCCCTCAAGCTCTTCCCCGAATGGGTAGACATTGGCACAAACTGTTAAGAAAAAGCACTACCCTTACTAGCCTTAATTTGTCCACGGTTCCTGGAGTGTCAAATAACAATGTCAGGGGGGTGGCCCAGCCCAGCCTTAGACAGCCCCTGACTGCCACAGACTGCCTGCCCTTTGCCCGGGCTTAGCCCAGGGTGTCCCGCGCTGCGGGAAGGGGAGGTTGTCAATTAACGCCGGTGAAGGAAGGGGCGGACCTCCGCACAGGTGTTGGAACGCACAGACTCCTGGGCAATGGAGTCCGTGCAGCATGCTAGGTGGCCCCCACAATGTCAGGACAGCAGGTCCCTCAGTGCTCTCGGCCCCTCCAGGGGCTGCAGGCAGCTCAGGATGTGGAAAGTTCTATGCGGCGATGCGGGACCCGCTCCAGCGGGTTCCGCGAGCAGCCTTGACGAGCCGGTGAAGGAAGGGGCGGACCTCCGCACAAGTGTTGGAACGCACAGACTCCTGGGCAATGAAGTCCGTGCAGCGTGCTAGGTGGCCCCCACAATGTCAGGACAGCAGGTCCCTCAGTGCTCTCGGCCCCTCCAGGGGCTGCAGGCAGCTCAGGATGTGGAAAGTTCTATGCGGCGATGCAGGACCTCCTTATTTTTATTTTAGATCAGAAAAGCAGTACTGTTTAATGTGAAAATATTTTTTTCATCAATATGGTCATTTGGTTATCTTTGATTTTGCTTAGGTTTTTATTAAATACTGAAGGACAGGGGGCTGCTTTTGAAAACTCATTGAGCAGTACATAGTTTGCTTTTTTCTTTGTGTTATTGGTTGCTTTTACATGATTTCAGCCTGTTGATATCAGGAAGGCGCCCGATTTTCTTCCAGGGAAAGATGGTAATTTGTCTCTTGTTAGACTTGAATAGTGAAGTTGTTTGATGGCAATTGTATAGGATGATCAGCCATTTGGATTTTCCATGTGTTATGGGGACATTTGCACACAATTGTGGAAATCTTAGTTCATGGCACTGGTATCAGATTTCTTACTTAAATCTACATGTCATATGGTATTTTGCATTTCTTCTTTAAACGGTTTCTTGGATCTGTTACATGCTTTTATTTTTAGTGAGAAACCTAATTGATTAGAAAGTAGATGAGGTTTCCTTCTCTAATGTACCTTCTTTTACATATGTATTAATTAGTTGAAGCCTGATCTCTTTTCTCTGCTTGTAAAGTAATGATTGTTAGTTAAAAAAGCGGTAGGTAAACGTGAATTAGATAACCGCGTAATCTACTTGCTTGAACTTAATTTCGCTTACCGCGTTTAACTAACGCTTCTGACATGTTACCACATTGCACGCGCACTTGATTGGTACGTTTGGTTACTTTTCGTGAGGGGCTTGCTTAAGGTTTAACTCAACTCTGTTTTATGATTAGAGACATCACGTCACTCACGATTAAGCACGAAACACGATTTCATGCTGTAAACTTTGGTGGGTGTCAACCCACTTTGTCTTCATTTAGTTTTGGAGTCACTGTTTGTTTAAGATGACAGATTGCTATTTTAGTCATGTCACACTTGTTTGGCACCCAGTTTTTTTTTTTTGAAAAACTTTATTGTGCAAAACAGAAGAATTACAAGTATGGGCCTACAACCCAGAGGCCGGCCGCTAGCGATCATAAAATAAATAAGCAGTCAGTAAAGCGGCAATAGGTCTCAGGTAGGTCCAAACAAAAGTACAGGATACATAGTCGGCAACAAGGATGCATGCAGTATACACTATTTTGTATTTTATGAAGGAACGAAGAAAAACAAAAAGACAAACAACTCAAGGCGCGGGGCATGATAAATAAAGTCGAGCTCCGACTCTGGGGACCTACCATAACGGATAGGGAAACAGGAGGACATTAAAGAACCAATGGGGGGGGAAACAGTGGGAAGATCAGGACATTCAATCGAGGAATATGGTATCGAGGAACCTCAGAGGTCAGGGGGACAGGAAAACATCAGGAATATCTGCGAGGGGGGGGGTGCAGATGTCTCCTCTGTACGCATTCCACTGGCCCCAAATTTTGCTCCACGCCCTAGGCTTGCCCCTAGCCAAATATACCGTCTTCTCCCTGAACATGCACCAGTCCATGTTCTCCTTCCACTGCGACACGGTGGGAGGCCGTTGGGATCCCCAGAGCTGTGCGATGTCTCTTTTGGCGATCATGTTCCCAAGAGCCGCCCACCGGGTCGGTCTGGGCAACGTTGTAATCATTCGGCTCCCACACATTCAACAAACATCGTCGAGCCTTGGGCAACAGAGCGACCCCAGTGACGCATTCCATCACAGCATGCACACAGCGCCAATACGTAGCGACCTCATGGCACTCCCAGAGGATGTGAAGAAAGGTAGCACTCATTCCACAGCCTCGCCTACACAACCCATCCGACGAAAAACCCATGGCAACCAAACGAGGACCAGTTACATACACGCGGTGAAGAATTTTAAGCTGAACAAGGCGGAGACGGGCCGGAATGGCAACCTCTTTAGGGGAGGATAGAGCAGACTGCCAGTCTTCGTCGTCCAATTCCAACCCGTCTCCAGCCCAGGTCTCCCTGAGGCGCACAAGGAGATCTGCCCGATTGTTGATCAACTTTTTATAGATCAAGGAAATCGTACTATCGGGCAGATGACCGTCAAGTATACGATCCTCAAGTGGGGAAGTTTCAGGGACCACAGTACCGGCCGTGAAGATCGACATTAAAGCGTGACGCACCTGTGCGTATCGGAAGAACTCCGAAGCTCCGCAAATATTTTCACTACACCCTTCATCCAAATATCACCCACTCTGCTAAGTCCAATCATGTCCCAGTTCTCAAAACCTTTTGTCTTCCAGAGGCACCCCAACCGTTCCGAAGCAAACAAAGGGGTCGCCTGCGTCAATCGATCATTCCATCCCAGAGCCACATTTGCATCGTTCCACACACGCACTGCAATTTTAGTGGTTAGGGCTCTGTTAAAGTCGCCACCGGGCAACAAGTGTTTGTCCATAGCGTAGGCAGGATTTGGCCCGGGAGCGTATGTGGCATGGTTAATGACGGACAACTGGGAAGCCCAATAGTACCTCCTGATGTCCGGGAGAGCGATACCCCCATCGTACCAGGGGAGGGTCAGTTTCGAGAGAGCAATGCGCGCTTGGCCGTCCCAAACAAGTCTCCTCTGGAGTCCTTCGATCTCCCGAAAATAGCGCGCAGGAATGGTATCGAAGGAGTTCTGGAGGGCATAGAGAAATCAGGGTAGGGACATCATTTTGAATAGCGCCGCTCGGCCAAGTGGGGACATCGACAACCTGCGCCAACGATCCACGTCGAGCTTCAAGCGCCGCAAAAGTGGAAGGAGATTATGTTCGTAACGGGCAGCCGAGTCCAACGATATATGAACCCCTAAATATTTAAAGCCAGAGTGGGAGACCTGAATGGGAAACCTGGTCGGTAGGGGGGGAAGACCACCGGAGATAACATATATGCAGGACTTAGACCAGTTGATAATCAACCCGGAGTTCTTGCCAAAGGAAGTTAGGACATCAAAGAGGACGTTAAGGGATTTGCGTGGGGAGGTAAGGTACAGGAGAATATCATCTGCGTATAATGACACCCGGTCTTCAAAGTCAGGGGTCCAACGAATGCCCTTTATCGAGGGTTCCCATCGAAGCCAGGCAGCAAGCGGTTCCAGGGCGAAAGCAAAGAGCAGGGGGGACAGTGGACACCCCTGTCTAGTACCCCTCCCAAGAGCAAAGGACTGGGAGACTCTACCGTTGACAACTACCTGGGCCAAATACAGTAGCCTCACCCAACTAATGAATCCCACACCGAACCCAAACTTCTCAAGTGTAGCCCAAAGATACGACCACTCTATTGTATCAAAGGCCATCGTGGCGTCTAGTGAAGCCAAGATGGCCGGTTCAGACAGAAGCTCCGCCCTTGCAAGAACGCCGTGAAGGCGACGCAGGTTTAGAGCCGTGTTCCGGTGCGGGATAAAGCCGGATTGATCCGGATGGACCAGGTCACAAATAACAGTGAGGAGACGGTTGGCGAGAACCTTCGCGAGAATTTTAGGCTCTGCGTTACTAGAGAGATAGGCCGGTATGAGGCACAGCAGTCACGAGGTTTGCCCTCTTTGGGAATCACCACTATGGTGGCCAGGCGCTGGTCAGCGGGAAGGTAGCCACGGTCGCGCGCCTCCGCGAACATGTCACGGAGGTACGGTGCGACCCTGTCCGGGCGAAGTTTATATAATTCGATGGGCAGGCCATTCGGCCCCATGGCCTTACTGGAACGGAGGGAAAGAATGGCAGTTGCTATCTCATCGACTGACAACAATACCTCCATACTCTCCTGATCCTCTTCGGACAGGCAAGGTAGCAAGATATCCCTCAGCAAAAGCTGAGAGTCATCCTCGTCCCTGTCTGACACCGGGGAGTAGACCACACGAAAATAGTCAGCAAAACATTCCACAATCTCACCAGGGTCAGTCACATCCACACCATCGGAATTTTGAATCATAGGGACCACACGATTCGCTCTCTCCTTCTTATCAAGCCAGGCAATCAGCTTACCCGCCTTGTCACCAACGTCATACATTCTACCTTGTTGTTCTCTGTACATCAATTTGGCAGCCTCTGTCACAAGGGATTTGTAATCAAATTGTTTCAAGCTAAGGGCGTGGAGATTATCCCGGGTGACACCCGTATCCAGGTCGTCTTCTAGGCCCAATATTTCAGCCTCCAGACTCTCGACCTCCCCGTCCCTAGCTTTCTTGGTCTCTGCTATTAACGATAGGGCCTGTCCGCGAATAACAGCCTTAAAGGCCTCCCATAAGGACACTGAGGATGAGACAGACCCCTCATTCTCAAGGAAATAGTGATCAAGTGACTTAGTGAGGCTGACGCGAGTCTTAGGATTACGCAGGTGCCAAGGGTTGATAGGGGCAACCCGTCCCGCAGTATGCAAACCCACGTCAAAAAGAAGCAAAACAGAAGAGTGATCTGAAATACCCCTGGCCAAGTGACTAATTTCCCCGATGTAGGAGGACTGGACAGCGGGCATTAGAAAGTAGTCTAGCCTGGAGAGACTCCCGTGAGCACCAGAGTGGAAGGTATAGTGACGTAGAGTCAGATGCATCAGCCTCCAGGCGTCCACCAGACCAAAGGTGTCCAAGAACCCGGCCAACCATGACTGAGACGCGGGAAGGTCCCTGGGGGGGGTGGCGGTCCATGTCGCCAGAAAGTACCGAATTGAAGTCCCCACCCACAAGGAGAAGACCATCAGGGAGTCCCAGCAGCAACGACCCACATCAGAAAAGGTAGAGGCCTGATAAACAGAAACCAAAGAAAGAGTCTTACCCTCCCACCTACCAGTGAGGGCGATATAGCGCCCCCTGTCATCAGACGTAACGCTATCGATCTCAAGAGGGAGGGAAGACCGGATCAAAATACCCACGCCCCTAGAACCAGTGGTAAATCCAGAATGTGCTACCAGTCTGTAACCCCATCTATTCATCGCATGACACACATTGCCAACTAGATGCGTCTCCTGCAGGAATACCACATCGGGGGGACAAACGTCGTAAATATTGCAAAACAACACCCCGTTTTATACTATCACCCAAAACCATTGACATTCCACGATATAATCCTCAACCCACTACCCCCATTCCCAAACATGTTGCATGGGGTTCCCCATGAAGAGCAGGACATCAGGATCAGAGAAAGAATCAATACACCGCTGAGGTACTGGGTTTTCTCGGAACCAATACTATTACAATAACCCAGCGGTGTCAGGGCAACACCCAAAGACCCCGGATTTCCCTGTCTTGGCAAACAGAGACACGGGATACTTCTCAATGACGTCAAAGACCAAAGTTTAATGGTTGCAACCAGGGACAGAGGTCTACGAAGTACACACGGGTAGTTCGACAGAGACTGCACCACATCAATGAACAAAACTCTGTCTTTTATGCCGAAACTTACGCTTCTGGCAACATCACAATTTACATTTGGTGCATACAAAACTAACCAATGAACAAGTAGCATTTCAAAAAGTAGCGAATCACGACAGTCAAAGTTAATCCCACTTTCCGTTGTCCAGCCCACCAAAACGATCGCACATATGCTAGTTTCCTGTTCGATCAGGCCAGACAAACCCATCATAAAACCTTCAACCCAGATCGATGAACATGTCGTAAAGGAAAGGCAGAAACAGATGGAAAGGAGATAGAGGAGTGGGAACGGTGGGCCATAAAATCGGACCACGTCCTGTTCTTTGATCTTTATCAGTGCAGCTGCTGAACCAGGAACTGGCTCAGCAGGATTCGCCCCAGGCGAGGAGTCAGTTCGGCCAGGTCAACCTGAAGTCAGCTAAGGCGTACGTGTCAAGGACTCGTTCGGCCACAATCATAGAGTCTATGTTAGGGCAACCATACAAGATGGCTGCCACATACAAAATGGAACCCGAGGGTTCAAACTAAATCCTCAAATATAGAGTGTTCTCCTATATCGATTCATACGAAAACACTCAGACACGTTAGACTCGTCATTTGCGGTCTGCTGACACCAAGATCGTCCATTTCCGACAATCTTTACAAATTGGGTTTCGGAACTATTGAACCCAATTCGGACCCACGGAACCATAGACCCTCCTTTTGCCCTATCATAGGCAATAAACCCAGACCCATTTTAATCTGAATCCGGGTCTATATTCATCAGGTCATCGATATGCTGCTGTAGCATCATCTTATTACTATGCATCTCTCTCCGGACAGGCTTCCGTACACACAAAGTAGCACAAAGGCCACAAATCGCCGAAGCACACTGTACACAGAGACAGAACATGAATAGAATCGCTAAGACCATCCCAATGACCATCAAAATCTTTCAACCCCAAGTGGATATCAATCCCCATAACCATCCCATCAAAGACCAATCCCCTTTGTCCAGATGGACAGAATCGGAGATTTTGTGCAATTTAGAAATGGCTTGGAAGACTGACGGAGCGTTGTCAGGAATAAAAACGCAACAGCTCGATTGAATCAATCTACAAACTCCCCCTCGATCTGCAAGAATAACGTCTAGGGCAACTCTATTCTGAAGTGTCATAAGTCTATCCGACTGGAGCTCAGCAGTCAAGTTACCAAGGGCACCGGCAGTCTCAACTATGGTGGACTCAACCACTCTCGTAAGCTGACGAATATTCCTACTGTTAGCCATAGGTCCCCAGAACGGCAGAAAACCCTTAAAGAAATCACCCAATTCTTGTCCTGCAGTGTCTTCTTGGCTAAAGACACCTCTAGCAATTCTCATCTTGTGATACTCTGCCGCAGCTGTAAAACTGGGGGGTAACAGAAAGGAAACAAAACATGTGCCCGAAAAGTCATGGGGCAACCATGTGTATGCTTTGTCATAGCAAACAAAGTAGGTACCCTTAGCAGCTAAGAACGCTGGGGAAGACTGAGACGGAAACACATAAGTCTCAGCGCAAACGCTCTTCCCTAACTGAGGCTTCGGATTCTTATGTTGCCCTGCAGACAATAGTAACCCTTATGGGGCACTATCCAGATCGGTAGAGGACTTTTCGCTCGCTGGTTAATACTCAGACTTACTCCATATCCATTTACGTTCCAACCACTATATGGTTGCCTCTCGTCTTTCGGAATAGTCTCTACTGCATTAGTCCCTTTAATCATGTCGACTATGCCTCTAGCTATAGGACTATTCTTCGGATTATCTCTCGGTGAACGTAAGGGGTCAACACTGTGGGCATATATGAACATGGTTCTGTAAGCTCGAATCGAACCATTCAAACTAAAGGGCAAGACCAAATAAGGAATTCCTTTATCAGTTGTATGAGGCATCAAACCACAAATCCAGCAGTTCGTTGTATTGATCACTAACTGATGCTGGTGCAAAAGCTGTATGAAGGAATTATTAGCGAACTCCTTACGTCTGACTACCTCATATTCAGGCAAAGGGTGGAAAGAATGAGAGGAAATAGTAGGTGAAGGTGTAGATTGCACAGTGGAATCAAACTTCACTTTAAAAACATGCTACATAACCAATTATGAAAATTACAAAACTCAGTAGTAAAAGTATGCATGGTATCAAAAAACATTTCTTCGACATTATTTTGCAAATGCGTTTTCTAAAAGTCAGTGTCTGCACAGGCCTCTCCAACTCAAAGAAATCCATCCTAAACTAAGGGTGCTGCCCGCGGTGGTTGGTTGATTCTGCTTGAGAGTGCCTCTGCTGCACCCAAGAAGGCTGCCTCGGACCAACAGAACCCAAGACCTAGTGTCTCAGACTTACACTCCCAAGACTGGTAGCAACCGCGACCCTAGCAGCAAGAACCGGATGGCAGCTCAGAAAAACAAGCACTGGCGTTGCCAATAGGTTTCGCATTTGGAAAGTTGGAGCTATTGGTTTTGTAAATGACATTTTATATTTATATATTGTTATTGACAATGCCAATAACGATATATAAATATAAAATGTCATTTACAAAACAAATAGCTCCAAATTTCCAAATGCGAAACCTATTGGCAACGCCAGTGCTTGTTTAGACCAGCCTTTTTCAGCCATTGGTTTGAGACTTTGTCAATGACATCTTGTCTGAGTGCAAGGAGTGTTTCACACTCACATGTTGCGGTGTATCTTTTCACTTCCAGTGCAGTGCCTGCTTGAACTCTATGAGGGACTACTTAACAGTATAGGCCTCCATGTATGCTCTTCCTGACTCCCTCTCGTGTATCTGGCTCTGTTTCCTCTGCCTACTACCACCTTAGTTTCTCACTACCTCTCCTCCTTTTGTCTCATGTTTGCTTCTGGTTATGTCAGAAACATAAGCACGCTATAATGAATGCCCCCCGGAATAGTTTTTAAGTCTTCAGAGGCCCCCAAATGATGCACAAGATCTTTGGAAAACTTAGTTTGCCAACAACTTTGGAAGGACATTTTCGCTCTAAAATCTCAGAAAATATGTTTTTTAAGAGTGTTGTGTAAGCCAGGTGGATGGAGAAAGCACTGTTTTAATTTCTTATGTCCGCCTTTAGTGTTCTTAATGTACAGAAAGGGCTAGTGGGAAACGCCTGAGCAGAACATGCCAATACATCTTTCAACTTTCATTTTTTGCTGCTATTTTACATTCTTCAAATGTAGAATCTCTCGTTCGCTCTCTCTCTCTTTTCCATGAAGGAAACGTGTATTTTTCTGCCGAATTAAGTATCTGCACTGGTACAGAACGCCCCAAAATTGATTACCAGTGGTGAATTCGTCTTGTACATTTGAAACCTACTCCAGGATTAGTACTTTGCATACTATTTATTTAGTGCACTATAATTTGCAATTAAAAGGCATGCATATTATGACCTGTTTTTCTTTAAGTGTATCTGATGTTGTGATGTTTTTGAAGGTCTCATAAGATCACAGGAGCAACTTCTTTTCTTTTAAAATATATATTTGTGGCTATATTTTTTTTGCAGATACCAAATGTGTTTCACTATCAAATTTTCAAAATGTACTAACATCCCCTCCCCCTCTATTAACTAAAATTGGTGTACAGTCCCCAGCGTTTTATAATTTGGAATCCATGTTTACAGGTTTGCAATCCAGTGTCCGTCATTTGTTATTTTGCGGCCTCGAGCAGCGTTTATGCTAATTTAGAATCCAGTGCCTGGAATTTGTGAATTTAAGAGCCTGTTCAAAACAATTGCTAATTTGGAACAGAGGGGCACATATTTCCTAATTTGGGATCCAGTGCCAAATTTTTATGCAGTGCCTGGAATTTGCTTATTTGAGACCCAGTGTCAGTTGTTTCAAAATTTGGAATCGAGTGTTTTCAGATGTGGAATTCAATGATGGGACCTACAGAAAGTCTTGGCCTGCAAACGTCGGGGCTCGATGGAAGGGCAACTGTCGGCAGTCGCCCCAGGGGCCGTGGTGCTCGTTCACCTCCTTATGAACTACTTGCTCTGTGGCTTGCACCTTGGGCCTCTTTTACTAGCCTGTGCTGGTTGTAGCATGCCGGGTTGAACTGTTGGACACGAGGCGTGCACACTACGTACAAAATGCAAATGTCGAATTCCTCTTTGTTCTACTCCACTCATAAGCGAAGCAGAAAGTGTGCCCCAACACTTTTGGGGCACCCCTTTGGGCGTCTTACAACAACCCAAAACCCTTTCCTCACATTCCTCTCTATGAACCCACGCTCTATATGCGACACTTGACGAACTGATTGGCGTCCTGCGGATGACGCCCGAAAGTGCTTCTGAGCTGTGTTCGGGGTTTGAGGCGCTATGCAAACGCAACAACAATACGTTGTCTGCTTGGGGTTAAGTGAGAATGCCACCTGATTGGACGCTGCCGTAGCACTAGTTGGAACAGGCGTTGTGACGTCCTGATTCGGTTTTAGCACACCTAAAATAATGACGCCAAGACATTAAAGTTGTCACTTTACTCTTAAGAGTAGTAATGGTACGCCGTCATCCTAATTTGGCCCCTTCCCTGGCCTTTGGGACACTTATGTGGTGAAACGAGCATGTATCTCTGGTAGAGCTGGCAGCTTTGAGGTGTTTGCTGCGCAAATACCGTTTAATGAGGGCCAAAGGGCAATGCGCAGTGTTGAAACTTTCTTTTTACAGCGCTTTCTTAGTAAATAACCGTGGCTGTGGCAGTTCTAAAGGCCCTGTGCTTGTTGCAAAAGAGGGAAACATTGATTTTGTGGAAAAGAATGCAATGTTGTGAAATGTTCGGTTCGTACTTGGCTGTAGTTAGACAAGGGAGGAATTTTCCGGGGGGCGAGAACGTTAATATTCTTAAAATAACGCTCCAAACGAGTCGGCTATGACTCACCCTGTTTTCTTGTGCACTCATTGCACCCTGTTAGCTTTATTGCAGCATGTGGTTGGTGAGGTCAGGTATGCGGTGCAGGATGGAGCATAAAAACAAAAGTGAAAATGTTTGTTTGGAGGGGGGAGGGGTTGTAAGTAGCTGAGACGTTTGCAGCGTTGCATATGCATATAGTATAAGTTGCCGGACTGCAGAATGTGCCTCTTCCACCTTTTCCTTGTTCATCAGTGTCGCACCATATACTCAAAACAAGCAATACAATAAGCCGACTGGTGCAGTCTCTGCATGGAGCTGCCAGTGCAGCCTATACAAAGAATAGCACTCGGATGAACAGAGACGGGCTCTGCTAGGAGGCATTTCATTTTTGAAGGTTTTGGATTATTCGGCTTGTTTAAATCTCTCAAAGAAGCCGCGCTAATAGCCAGATATGTCACAAACGTTTCCCCGTTCAGCGATGGGCTCCCGTTGTTCCCGCGGGTCACCTTGCTGTGATAAGCCCCCACATTTCTGTCACTGGGAACAAGATGAAGGCATGTGGCAACCTCCGAGACAAGAGAGCCTGCCACCAGGGCGATACTCACAGACCACTATTCATTGCGATGATAACAAATTGATCAGAAATCCACAACAACGCACCGGCCGGTGTCTGGAGCACACAGAGCGGTGCACTGGCTGACTGCATTTACTTACCTCCGTCATGGAGACAGCGGCTAATGAAGCACTCGTGGGACTGATCCCACGGACAGCTGTGCTTGTTTCACAGGCTGAGAACACCTTTGATCTGGCTCATGGTATTCGGTTCTCGGCTTGCATGAGCCCCGGATAGCACAGGCGATGTTAACAATGAGGTCAGGAGAGGCGAGGTAGGCATCACCGCTGTCAGCGTTGCTATGGAAGTGGTAAAGTCTGATAGGGGAGGGAAAGCTCCTGGTAACAAGACAGAGGCAAGGAGTGTGGCAAATGGCCGTATGGGGGCGGGAGAGCCTGGTGGGGTGATGGTTTCGTGTTGTGATGAATGATCTCTCTTGTCCTAACGGCTAGTGGTTCTATATAGGCGAGAGGGACAGCTATAGTAAGTTATTTAGAGGGCGAGGTGTAGCGAGGTTGACCCTGGTTCGGAATGACGGCTAGTTATTTCTTTTATTGTATGCGTCCGCAGCTCTGTAGTAAGGCTGACTTCAGCATTTTACAGCCATCGCGCAAGATGTAAATGCGGAGGGAAGCCGGATGTGGGCAGGAGAGCCTGGGGCGGGAATGCGAGCGAGGGGAGGCGGATTAGGAGGGAAGCCGGATGGGGGCGGGAGAGCCTGGTGGGGGGGGCGTGAATGCGCGAGGGGAGGCAGGCGGATTAGGAGGGAAGCCTGATGGGGGCGGGAGAGCCTGGTGGGGGGGGCGTGAATGCGAGCGAGGGGAGGCAGGCGCATTAGAGAGATGCTCGTGCTTGTTTGGTCACGTGACCCGCTTTTGTGGTCACGTGAGCTCACATGCACTGTAAAGAAACTGCAGTGGTTTCACTAGTCGATCAAGCCCTTGAATTTTCGCCTATTCCATTCGCAAGCGAATGGTAATAGGCGAAACCTAACAAAAATACGTAGATCCTTGGTGGAGAGTTAACCTGCAAACAGTAAAAAAAAATCAACTTTATTAATTTTATTTGTCCTTAATCTCAAATTGTATCTGTCTCTTCCAGGTAATTCTTGATCGGCAAACAAAAGATGAGGCTCGGTAGTGTCCAACCGCTCTGCAGGAGGTATTGATGCTTGCAAAAGACTATCACTTTCCAATGCTGAATTAGTCCCAATCAAACGAGCATCACTGAACGCTACAAATTTCGGTATTGTCTCGGTCTCAGAATCTGCGAGACCATCTTGAACCCACTTATCATACGGCAAAGGTAAGGGTGTTTTCTTCGTGTGGGAGCCGTGTATCCAGTGGCGTTTCCCACAAACTCGCACCGCAGATCTCTTCGACAGTAGGACTTGGTAGGGTCCAGTCCAACGGGGCTGCTTGTTCTTCGTACGTTGAAAATTCCTCACAAAGATCCAAGAGCCAGGTTCGATCGCGTGGCCTGGATCTTCTGTAGCTTGTGGAAGAGAGTTGTATACCTGTTGGCGTAAAACACTCATTTTAGTTGTCAATTCACGCAAGTAATCAAGCAAAACAGGGTATTCAAGATCACTAAATCTCGTTGGTCTTGGTACGCCTCAAATATTCGCCGGGCGACCAAACACAACCTCATACGGACTCAAACCCATTCGTGAATGCACAGTCATTCGGGTGGACAAAAGTGCTAATGGCAAAGCATCTGGCCATTGTAAACCAGTGCTCTCTTGAATTTTGGCCAACTTAAGTTTCAGAGTGCCATTATAGCACTTGACTAAACCAGCTGATTGGGGATGATTTGCAGCATGAAATGTCTGCCTAATTCTAAGACCGTCACACACTCTCTTCATCACTCGACCCACAAACTCACTTCCGTTATCACTCCAAATGATTCTCGGCAATCCAAACCTAGGGAAGAATTCTTTTATCCAAGCTTTGGCAGTGGACAAAGCAGTGTTGTCCTTAAGGGGGTAAGCTTCTACCCATCTAGAAAAAGAGCAAACCACCACTAACACATACTTTAAGGTGTTGCATCTTTCCATGTGGATAAAATCTAGCTGCAAAGCCTCGAACGGATACGTAGGAGGAGCAAAATGACCAGCTGGTGTTGGAGGTCCCTCACCAGGATTATGCATCAAACACACCATACAATTCTTAACCAAATTCTCTGCACATCTGGGTATACCCACATTCTGCCAAACCGGAGCCAACAACTTGCAAATCCCTTTCACACTAATGTGTGCCAATCCATGTGCCATTGTAACAACTGGAAGCACATACGCATTTGGCAGCAACCATCTCTGGTGTTCAGACAAATCAGTCCAACGTCCATTCGAATCCAACCTACCCTTACTCTCTCTCCATGCATCCAACTCTTTCTCCGAAGCCTCACTCTGGATAATCTTCACGCTCTCAATAGTGTCTTCGCACATGTTTTTCTCTGGAACCCATCTCGCTGGTCCCACAACATACATTCGACTCGTCACATTCCTAGCAGTTTCTTTCGCAATCTCATCCGCAAACGCATTACCACGACCAACATCATCCGTGATCTTTCTATGGGCACTACATTTCACAATCGCTATTTGCAAAGGTAACGTAAGAGATTCAAGAAGTTCATTCACCAGCTGCCCATGCTGGATTTTCGTCCCATGCGATGTCAAAAATCCACGTTCACGCCACAATCGTCCAAAGCTATGAGCCACTCCGAAGGCATACTGACTGTCAGTATATACATTCACTCTTTTCCCTTTCGCCAACACACATGCTCTCGTAAGTGCAATCAATTCCGCCGCTTGAGCAGAATTGTGCGGGATACGTGCAGCTTCGACAACTGTATGTAAAGTCGTCACGGCATACGCTGCAGTGGTATCGCCATTTGGTACTTTAAAACACGAGCCGTCAACCCACAAGGCATCATTACAATCAGGAAGAGGAGTATCTCTCAGATCTATCCTCCCTTTCGTCTCTTCTTCAGTTCTCAAGAAACAATCATGTTGCTCTTCGCTATCATCGTCTGTCTCAAGCGAAATCAGCAACAACGTAGCCGGATTTAGAGTATTGCACCTCTTGATGTGCACATGACTCGCTAACAATGTAAGCTCATACCCTGACAACCGAGCACTAGTCAAGTGCTGTGTCTTCGTCCGATTCAACAAGGTATCCACTGCATGTGGAACCATAACCACTAACGTATTGTCCATAACTAAACCAGCAGATTGTCGAATCGAAACAGCCGCTGCTGCAGTTGCTCTTAAGCAACTCGGCAACGCTCTAGCCACAGGATCTAAAGTTGACGAAAAGTACGCACATGGGCGTTGCTTCCCGCCAAATTGTTGAGTCAAAACCGACAATGCACATCCTTCTCTTTCCTGGACATACAATGTGAAAGGCTTGCTGTAGTCGGGAGTACCCAACACAGGAGCCGAACACAACGCATTACATAGTTCAGAGAAACTCTTTTGGCATTCCTCAGTCCAAGGAATCGGATTTGGAGTATCCTTAACTTTAAGAGCTATCAAAGGTTTCGCTAAAAGGGAAAAATGTGGGATCCACTGGCTACAGTACGACGTAATACCCAAAAACGCACGTACTTCTCTCTGTGTCGTAGGGACACTCCTTCTCGCAATAGTCTGGATTCTTTCTGGGGTCAGTTTCCTTCCCTCCTTCGATAAGAGGTGACCTAGGTAGGTAACTTCTTGGCGACAAAATTGCAGTTTGGAAAGAGAAACTTTGTGGTGGCAATCGGACAAATGAGACAACAAGGACACAGTGGCATCCTTACATATGTCTTCAGTATCGGCAGCGACCTACAAATCGTCAACATACTGGATAAGGGCCGCACCTTCAGGTAAGGCCAACAAGTCAAGTTGCGTCTTCAGAGCTTGACTGTAAATTGATGGACTCTCGCAATAACCTTGAGGAGCGCGCTTGAAGCTGAAACTTCGTCCTCCTAAAGAGAATCCAAAAATATCTCTACTCTCTATGGCAATCGGGATGCTGAAGAAAGCATTCTTCAAGTCGATCACCGAAAACCAGGTAGCAGAAGCTGGAATCAATGTCAGTAACGCAGTAATGTCGGGTACAACAGGGAATTGCGGAACAACAATCTTGTTCACTTCACGAAGGTCGATAACAAACCTATATACAGGGGGCTGTGAAGAATCAGTTCTCTTCAGAACAGGCAAACCTGGACTATTGCACACATTACCTCGAGTCTCTTCAATAACGTCCTTGTCAATCAGATCGTAAATGATCGCTAAGAGCGCTCTTTCACCATCACTCGAAATACGATATTGCGGAATGCGCGGTAACTGAGCATTCGCTTTCAACGTCACAACATATGGGGGAATGTCTAACAGGCCCACATCATTTGGACCCGTAGCCCACAACGAATCTGGTAAAGAAGACAATTCAGGTGGAATACAATCTTTCGAAGCATATATCGGAGAAATCACATTCTCACCTAAAGTAAGATGTACTCCTGACGGAGAACAGTACAAAGTCGCATACAATCTCTTCAACAAGTCAAGGCCTAGTAAGTTCTCATTACAACCTGTAGTCAAAAGAAGGGGTGCTTCAAACCTACGAGGACCAACAGAAAGAGGCAATGGAACGGAAATCGGATTCATAACGGGGGCGCCAGAAAAACCTATAGAAACATTATTAAAGCCAGACAAAGGTGCGCCAGGGAGTTTAGAATGCATAATAGAACTCTTCGTAGCACCAGTGTCTAGCAGAAAAGGCTCCGACACACCTGATGCAATCACTTCCACGTAAGGTCCACTCTGATCTACCGGAACTGAAACCACTCCCTCTCTTTGTCCATGGCTGTCCTAACAATCATTACCTTGCTCTCCATCGCCTTCAACATAGTAATCATCTACGTAGTACTGTGTAGACCTACCAGAAGAATTCTGTTGTTGATCAAAACTGTTCATTGAAGTCTCCGGAGGCAAAGGGCGCGCGTTTTGTCCGCGACCTCTACCTCTAGGCGCTTGTTGAGCACCTCTACCTCTAACACCAGGAGCACTATTAGCACGTTGCAACAAAACCGAACAGCTGTTCTTATAATGGCCTTCTTCTCTACAATATGCACACTGATTAGGCCCATACTGAATATGCTGTTGTTGAGGAGTCTCGTCTCTTTGCGAGTTCCTCGAATACTGTGGTGATTGCTGATAATCACACTGATTATTAACACGAGGTGGATAAGCTTGTTGTAGAAGAACCTTAGTCTTCAATTCCTTAGTCTTCTTATCCGCTTTCTCTTACTCATCCTTACGCCTATTCTCGTAGTACTGAGCCGTAGCAAGAATTTGGGCCGAAGTAGAAACAGGCCAAGAACTCTCGGAATCCTTCAACTTAGTACACAACTCAGGAAGAAGATTGTGCACGAATTTATCAACGAACAATCTCTGGCCACCTTCGGTAGCCATATCCTGACCACTATGATCAACAAAAGTTTCCTCGAAACGTGAGAAAAAGTCTGAAACAGACTCTTCTTTCTTCTGCTTACAGGCTGACAATTTGTCCCAATTAACACGGACTTCAGGCATTAAAGTCTTCATGAGAGTGATAATCCTACCAGGAAGTTCAGTAATAACATCTTCAGGCTTAGCACCTCCAACTTGTCTATCATTTGCTGCAGCGAGATTCACCCACGAATCGCCCAATGCATTATCATGATCTGTATGTCGAATGACAATCCAAATGGACTGTGGAACAACATTCCCAAACAGCATATCTATATCCGCCAAATTCATGACGCACAAACTCACAGTTTGCGCAAGTTCTTTATAATATCCAGCAGGATTCTTTCGCGGATCTGGTAAAGTCTGCTTAAGCGCTAGAACTTCTGCACGCTTCCATGGTACATGAACCCACACACGCTGAAAGTGTGCGTGAACCGGTGGAACAGCAGTCTCATCAGCAGGTCTCCATACTGGAGGAACCTCTCGCATCGGATATTGGCGCACATGTCTCCTAACTGACGAATCTGGCTCAAACAGCCGTTCAGTAGGAACATCGCTACGGAGCAACAGTAACGTCGATACCGCTTTCTCAACATCGGGTAGACTCACAATCGTTCCTTTAGCAAACTCCGAACGCAATCGGGACCATTCTACAGGAACTCTACCCAATTCGTACATCCAGTGTTCATGGAGGAATGCGCACATAAGCTCAAAAACATAGCGCTGCTTTGGTGCTTCCCATTGTCGGAAAACATCCATAATACCTTCTAGATCATACTGGGACTTATACGTCACCCATCTACGTGCCATATGGTCAGGGACCACTCGTTCATCTGTATCGGGCAATTGGCTACGCGACTGTCTACGCTCACTCACAGGAGACATACCCATTTGTCCCAAAATAGGAGTTAGAAAATTAGAAAAGGCAGCGGTCATCCGCTGTCTAGGAGAAGGAACAGTCGGAAGAACAAGAGGAGACGAAACAGTAGTAGTAGTAGTAGGATCCATAGTCGGAACAGGCATAGAAACAGTAGTAGCAGGAAAAGGCAAAGTGGGCAACCCTTGAGAAGGCTGCGCATTAGGAACAACAACCAACGAAGAAGCTGGCTGTGGAGGAATAACAGGAGGCAAAGCAACAGGAGCTTGCACGGCCACAATCGGCTGTGGTGGTGCCGTGGCATTCTGCACATGTGGTGGTGAATTTAGCAAATGCGACATCAAAGGGTCTTTCACAAGATCCTTTTCGTCTTTCTGCTCTTTAGCCGGCAAGACTGGGTAGCATCTGTCTACCGCTAACTTCCTCACTCTAAGCATCTGCTCACTGTCTTTCTCTTCTTCATCATTTCTGTATGCAACGGCGGCTTGCACCATTGACAGACCCTTCCTATTCTTCTTCGCTAACTTAATTTCTTTGTTTGGCTTCCTTGCGCCATATGCGAAAAGAGTCAAACATTGCCGGCCGGGCTTTCTTCTTGAACAACCTCACTTCAAGATTATCTAGGACTTCTGTCTCAAAACGACCATAACAGGGCCACTGTAGGACACCGTCATTCTTCGTATATCTAATCCAAACCTCATTATAGCTAATAGGACCCACACCATGCTTCACGTATAACTCGTATGTAGGAGTTCCGATCAGAGGAACCGGACACAAATCCTCTAACCGGGAATCCCTCAAAGTACCACAACTAAACAAATTCCTAAGACTGCTAAAACCAGGCATCTTGCTCACTAGTCTAGCTTCAAACAACAAGGGTAATCCAAAATCGATAAGCTCGTGTCGGGGCAACACCCAAAGACCCCGGATTCCCCTGTCTTGGCAAACAGAGACACAGGATACTTCTCGATGACGTCAAAGACCAAAGTTTAATGGTTGCAACCAGGGACAGAGGTCTACGAAGTACACACGGGTAGTTCGACAGAGACTGCACCACATCAATGAACAAAACCCGGTCTTTTATGCCGAAAATTACGCTTCTGGCAACATCACAATTTACATTCGGTGCATACAAAACTAACCAATGAACAAGTAGCATTTCAAAAAGTAGCGAATCACGACAGTCCTAGTTAATCCCACTTTCCGTTGTCCAGCCCACCAAAACGATCGCACATATGCTAGTTTCCTGTTCGATCAGGCCGGACAAACCCATCATAAAACCTTCAACCCAGATCGATGAACATGTCGTAAAGGAAAGGCAGAAACAGATGGAAAGGAGATAGAGGAGTGGGAACGGTGGGCCATAAAATCTGTTCTTTGATCTTTATCAGTGCAGCTGCTGAACCAGGAACTGGCTCAGCAGGATTCGCCCCAGGCGAGGAGTCAGTTCGGCCAGGTCAACCAGAAGTCAGCTAAGGCGTACGTGTCAAGGACTCGTTCGGCCACAATCATAGAGCCTATGTTAGGGCAACCATACAAGATGGCTGCCACATACAAAATGGAACCCGAGGGTTCAAACTAAATCCTCAAATATAGAGTGTTCTCCTATATCGATTCATGCGAAAACACTCAGACACGTTAGACTCTTCATTTGCGGTCTGCTGACACCAAGATCGTCCATTTCCGACAATCTTTACAAATTGGGTTTCGGAACTATCGAACCCAATTCGGACCCACGGAACCACACCGCCTTGAGCAAGAAAAACACAAACAGAAAACCCACCCCCCACCCCCCAACTGGAACCCGTCTCAACACCCCCCTCCCTGCACCCCTGCAAAAGAACAAGAAACCACCCCAAAATGCAGTGTGCCTGTCGCCCTAACAACCCCATTCTACAGAAAGACCCTGAAGGAGGAAAGAGGCCCGTTCCCATCCACCACCCAAATGTGGACTACTACTACAAGGCAACAGAAATAGAAAGATAGTACCCAGCTGAGCAAAGTCCAATGTTCAGAGATCAAGGACCGAAGTCACTTATGAGTAGGCTCACCGTCCTCGGCACCGCCAGGGTGCTCCGTACGTTCGCCTAGCCCCGGCAGGGAATCCAACCAGTCGCTCACACTGTCTTGTCGATCGAAAAAGTAGGTCCGTTCCTGATATTCCACACGAATCCTGGTAGGGAAAAGCATGCGTACTTGAGGCCTAGGTCCCGGAGATGTCGCTTCACTCCCAGAAAACCCATCCGTTGTCGTTGCACCAGTTGCGTAAAGTCCGGGAAAAAGTTAATCGAGGAGTTCTCAAATTTCACTGAGCCATGCACTCTCGATGCCTGCAAAATTGCATTGCGGTCTCTAAAGTGAAAAAGTCTCGTAATAATGGGCCTCGGAGGGGCGCCCGGCTTGGGTTGTCCGCCCGGAACTCTGTGTGCACGCTCAACCGCGAAGAATTTACTCAGACCATTGGGAGCAAGATGGGTGAGGATCAGATCCTCGATCAGGAGGTCCACAGAGTGAGACTCGGGGTTTTCCGGGACCCCAATGACGCAGATATTAGTGCGTCTTGCCCTGTTTTCATAGTCCTCCAGCCGATGAGACATTTGGTCATTCACCAATTTCAAATTCCCAAGTTCCGTTTGGAGTTCCACCACATCAGCCGTGAGGCTGGAGGTCTTCAAATCGAGCGACTTGACCTTTTCATTCGTTTTGGACAAGTCCGTCCGGATCAGGGTGACATCCACCGCGACCGTGTTGATTTTTCTAGCCATTGCTTCGTATTGCTGGCTGATGGTTTCCCTCATACCGGTGATGGCGCCCATAATGTCCTGCAAGGACAACTCGGCAGGAGCGGAAGAGTCGTCTCGGGCGTCCTCCGGGGTTCGGCTGGAAAGCTCAGGGGAGCCTTTAGCTTGGGTGTACCGATCCATAACGTTGGTCTGGACCAGTCCACCACGTAGAGATGGTTTTGTCCTCCTCCTCTCGGCATCTCCCTTTCCCGCCATACTGGAAACTGTTCTCCGGAGGGGCCCACATGACCATGTGAAGATGGCCGCCAACAGTCCGGGCGCCAACGAGACCACGAGAGCTGGCTCGTAGGACCAAGAAAAGGCACGATGTAGTACCAAAGAGTTGAAATGAGAAAAGTGTTCAGAGGCTAAGTGGGGGCTGGACTGGTCCCCAACCGGGCAAAGCGGTCTCTCAATCAGACCGTGCGGGGATCCGGGAACGAAACCGAAAGTAGAGATACGGTCTCCAGGCAGGCCCACTGCCGCTGTTGTTCAACTCCGTCCGGATCCGCAAGTGGCCAAGGCCCCGGCACAGCCTCCAGGTGGGCCAGAGAACTCCAAAGTACCATAACTTCGGCCGCCGATGTCCGATTTCAATTCTGAGAAGAGGTATGGACTCAGCTGAGGGTCGTCTTCGAAGAGCTGTCCAAGAGATCAGGATAAACACAGGATAAATTGCGAGGAGCGGTGAGGGTCCGGGGAGCTCTGTGCTCTCGCGACCATCTTAGATGCCCGCTAAGCTCCTCCGGCACCCATTTTTTTTAATCGTACAGATACGACTTATCATGTATTATTTGTGATGACAGTCATATTAAGACATTTAGGATGTAGAGGGTTATTCCCCATAATCAGCCCGTTTATTTCTTTGATTTTCAGACATTTCCCCTGATGAAGGGCTTATGAAAGGCCCGAAATGCACAGGGATGGACGTTAAAATATGTTGGATGTACACATTTATGAAATGATGGAAACAATTTCTGTGAACCAATGAATAATTTAGTTTGACAACAAGAAGAAATTAATTAAGTAAAACAACCAATTGTGAAAACAACTCTTGGGTTTTGGATTACCTTTATAATACCCACTTCTGGGGATCATTCACGCGGTGCGCAGGGGGACAACTCCTATCAGGATTTGCACCATTGATTAGTCTGACATTTGTCAGATGTTGAGTTTTCGTTTTGTTTAACAATATATCTACAGAGTGAGTTACATACAGATGTACTTTGTGCCCTAGAATCAGTATTTCTGCTTGTTTTAGGGAGACCACTGTTGCTGCAGTTTCACACAGGCATTCTGGTAGGGTTCGAGCAACCATGTCTAAGATGGTGACAAAATAAGCGCACAGTCTTTTCCTGCCATCCTGTTGTTGTGTAAGAACAGCAAGCGCGCACCTATCTTGGCATTTCAATTTGATTATCAGAAAACGATTCTGGTGTTCAGTTAACCATGGTAAAGGTTAGAGGTGTCTTTTTTTAGTGGGGAAGTTTAGCAAGGCTTTGCATATAAGGGGAAAGTTAGGGATCCATTGTCTGAAATACCCTGCCACAGGAAGGCTCAAGCTTGTTGTACGGGTTGAATGTCCAATAAATCTTACACTCTTTGAGGGTCAACTCTCCTTTTCTGCCTTCGTCAGGAGGTGTCCTATAGAGGCAACCTCCTGTTGAACAAATTACAATTTAGTGAAGGATACCTTGTGGCCATGTGTACTAATGACATTTTATGGGGCAATGATGTGTCTGTGGTGCAAACCAATAATATTTCATCTATGTGTTGTAGGAGGGTGGTGGTTAGTGTCAACTGAAGGTGTCTAGTTGTGCTTTTAGTGCCTGCGAATAAAAACCACAAACCTCCAAACATCTTCCTTAGTGAGGTCATCACAGTTTTTCAATACAGGGAGGCTTGGGCTATTGCATGGTGAACACTGTATCACTCTGTTGCCTAGTAAGTCCTGTATTACTATTTGCATACTCTGTTCTACTGTGGTGATATTTCAGTAGTGCTGCGCTTGTGGGAGTGGAAAATTACTGTTATTAGTACAGGTGCTATGGTCCTACACCCCACAATGTTATTACTGAAGGCCCAAACGTTGTCTACTCTCTCAAACACCCATTTAGGTACTGTTGTTTGGGGTGGGTGAAGTAGACATTGGTGGGAAAAGGAGAGTTTTTGAAACATTCAAGATGCATGCAATTTGCAGCGCAATTTATTGTTGCATGCAATCTTTAAAGTACGTCTATGCAAAACAAGTTGAGGGTGCATTTGTCGGTTAACACAAACATTTTTTTTGCAGTTATTGCACCAACTGTATATTTTAGTGGGGTGGAGACAGGGCTATGGATGGGGATGTTTGAAAAATGAACTGATGTGTTGTACCTTCCTATGTTGAATTATTTTTAGAGAAATGTAGGAATTAGTGGCCCCTGTGTCCAGGAGGAATTTCAGTTTTTTTGTCCTTATACCATTGCTTCAACATATAGCCCTATTGGATCTACTTGAACTTCCACCCATTTCTCTCCGTCCCTTTATTGGGCAAAATCATAGTTTGGTAAGGGAACACTTGCCATCTGTTAGCTTGTCTGACAAAGTAGTTTTGTTGATGTCTCTGATGTTTCATTGGTATCATTAGCATAATATTTGGCTAAGGGCCATTATTGGGCATATCATTATGTTTCTTTATCCCCCTTGAACACTTCCTCGTGACATGGAGCGCCCTTTGTTAGTTTTCTGTAGTAATGGAAATTGTCTTATTAAGATAATGAGGTCCTTACAATTGTGGCATTCGTTATCCCCTCGTTTCCCCCCTCTTGTCCCTGGAGTGTGGACCCGTATCTGCCTTGCTGTAGTTGCAGGAACAACACATTATGCTTAAATTTCGTGTGTTTCTTATCCTTATTCTGTTTTTCCTGTGCATGTCTCTAATCGTAATATTGGGCAATGGCCGATACTTCTGTTGGTGTCTTTACTTCCCATGTTGGCTCATGGGTATGGATAGATGATCTTCTAGATTCTTGGAGGCCATTTACAAAACAACTGGACAGAGCTTGTTGGGTCCCCTCATCAGCATGGGCAAAGAACACCTTTTTGTATTCGGGAGAAGAAGAATGCTACATTTTCGTATTTTTCTTAGTTACAGTTGTTCAATTTTGTCCAATTTAGTCTCTTTCGGGGCACTAATTCTTTCAATGTAATCATTAATTTATCTGGCAGGCTAGTATTTTGTCAGCCACTTGACCATCAGCTATTCGAGGCATCTCCAGTATTAATAATTTTGGTCTAGTCGACATCTTCAAAGTTCTTTCCTGCACTTCTTTCATATATCAGGTGGGAGAATACATACAAACATTTGGTCTAAGTCATTCAATGTTAACTGACCATGGAACAGTATTTTTTCTGTCCTGGCATACCATTCATCAGTGTTTTTTCCCTTATTAGGGTGGTCTTTGGAAAGGGCAAAAAGTTCTGTTTTAGTCCATGGACATGTACGTGATAACGAGGGTAACTGGTGTCAAAACCTGGTACTTCACACTTGGGGGCAATTATGGAGGCACATAAGGATTTGTACTTATCAATCAATTCAAGATAGAAGGCAAACACAGTGCTGTCAGCGCCTGTCAGGCCAAATGTCTCCGAACCACAGTCATAATGGGTGACATAATTGGACAGCATCAGGTGCTGTGGCCGACCCTGTTTAAACTTTACTGAATTATAACTAATACATACCCACCCCCATTTCATGTATTATAAAGTGTTTCACTGTTTATTCACAGGTGTTTAAATTCCTATTGTCCTCTTCTGCATATTGCTTAGTGCCATGTTTCATACAGTTCTGAACGAAAATTGTAATATGATCTCACATTTCTAGTGGTATGGTGCTTCTTCGGTAATTAAGTACTGGGCGCAGGGCCCCATGTAGGCTTCAAAATTGGGGTGAGGAGGAGGAAAGGAGGGTAATCCTCTGTTGGGTCTCTCTGTTTTTCTAATGCAGGCATATCTAAGCCCGAGGTTTCTGATATGACCTGTGTCTGCCTGACCTGATCAGTGGCTGCTTGATAGAGTGACAGGTGCAGTCTTCTAATGAAAATGTGTTAAATTATAGAGTCTTCCGAAATGGAAGGAGCCATGGTCATCTGTTCTGGTTAATACACCATAAATGTCTTACTGTCCATCAAATGATGTCCTCTCATCTCTTCAGAAAGTGGACTAGCCTGTTTTTTTTTGTCATATTCCTTTGCTTTTCCCCTTCCCGTATTCATTACATCCTTCATATGTTTTGCCACGCATATTTTTCCCACCTATTCAGCACATCAAACTGCAACAGTCTAACTTTACTTTTTCCTTCCTCAAACATAAATCCCCCCCCCCCCCCCTCTTTTTCAGGTGTCGCCTGGCGTTCACTACGCAAGCCGTGTCGTGCAGGCGAAATTTTATGTTTTTCAGTAAGGTGCTTTCACCTGCCTCTCTCTTCCATTAGCTAGCTCCATAATTCTCGGAGCAGATTCGTGGGCGTTCCGGTGATTTTTTTTCTTGCTCCGCGCCTTTGTGAACGTCATGTGGCGGTGGGCGGGTGTTTTTTTTTTTTTTTTTTTTTTGGGAGACCGCATGTTTTGATCCTTTGTTCATGGCTTTTGCAGGAGTGGGCTGCGCACTGAGGCCGCTGGCCGATGTCGGAGGAGCCATAGACGGATAGGCAGCTCCAGTAGCCGCTCCGCTCGGTCCCAGGACGTGCAGGCAGGAGCCGGGTCTTGGCCTCTGGGGTAGGTCTGGAGCAGAGCCTCGGAGAGCCCGCAGGGGACTCCGAGCCAGCTCCATTCATCCTTCCCCCACCCCGGCGTCCTCGCCGTGCTCCTCCCCCCCCCCCCCCCCCCTGACTCCCGGCGCCTCCTTCCCTGTCTTCGCCGCTGGGGTAGGTCTGGAGCAGAGCCTCGGAGAGCCCGCAGGAGACTCCGAGCCAGCTCCTTTCATCCTTTCCGCACCCCGGCGTCCTTGCCCCGCTCCTCCGGCACCATGCTGAAGGTCATCGTGGAAAGTGCCAGTAACATCCCCAAGACCAAACTTGGGAAGCCGGACCCGGTCACCAGCATAGTCTTCAAAGGTAAGGGGGTTCCGGAGGGCTTCCCCTCCCTCCCGCATCCGGTTATCTCTATCACCGGGGCTGACTTAACCTGCCGTATACAGGTGAGGGAAAATACCCCACGCGGCCACTGTGTCCTCCATCTTGGGAAGGGCACTGATGCGGGGGCCCTGGCGCTCCGTGCTGAGAACGAACCAAGAGGGCCTAATGGCTCCCCCAGATAAGATACATGATCCGCCGGGGTCACAGTTCGGGGTCGATTGCCTTGAAAGATAGGCATTTATGGTATTCACTAACAATAAAGGCCTGGGCTACCGGGGAGTCATTCTCTCTAAGGCTTCAGGGGTCCTGTTGTCTCTGCGAGCCCCTGCCCGTCACAGAGGGTAATTGCTCGGATTTTGTGGGAGTGCTGTAAACACAAGGCCTCGATGGATGAGCTGAAAATGTCCATTAGGTCTGGGAAACGTTATGTTTGGCGTCGGTGCTCGACTCTGGGGGTGGTGGCACCAGGCAGCTTTTCTTTGAAATTAGGGGACAGGACGCAGCATGACGGCGCTGGACACTGGTCATACGCCCTTCCATCTCAGTAGGTACAGCTCACAGAAACACGCAGTGCAGCTGCTTAGGTTTTTTTTTAATTTTAAAACACAATTTAACGCTTCGTGAATAACTGCAAGTAAAGAACGTTTCAGCCTCCCTATGGTTCAAGTTGCACATAATGATATAGTGGCCGGATGGCTCACTACAGTTGTGGCCAGATTAATCAAAATTGTAGTTATTTTCCTTGAGGGGGACCGCACAGTGTAAAGACATAATTGGCGGCTTTGATAGGACAGGGGTCGTGTTCTGTGAATGAAAGGGGTGGAGTCGGATGCCTCCCCTGAGCAATTTGTGTGTTGAAATATGGTCACATTTTGAAGGAGGGCGCACTCACAGCAATGAAGCTATATTTGTTTTCGCGCCGTCTCTTATGCGGGGCGTTTTGCAAAGCTAACGAACAGCACAGCAGCAGGCTGCAGAGCGGCACAGTAGGCATGCTGCAGTAGTATGCATGTCTCTGAGCTGGCCTGGGTACACGGTAGAGTGCCCAACAGCACAGCTGCGGTAGGCATCGCAATGGACCGTAAACAGCACAGCAGAGAGTGTTGTATCACACAGACCGACAGCACCGCAGGGATGTAGCGGGTGATCAACATTACTACAGCGAGCAAGACTAACAGCACAGCTGCAGGATGCGGGTTCTAGCCCCGTTTCTCTCATCTCGGTGCCCGGGCGGTAACCTTGCAGCTCTGCCAGCTGAGCAGTGCGCGGAAGGGCAACGCGCGAACCCTGCCCGTGGAGGAAGTGCCGAGCAAATATTTGTGCCTGGCCGGCTCACCTTGTGCCGTTAATCATTTACCATGTGCATAGGTCTTGGCGCTCTCTGGGGAGGCCTGTGCTCTCTGTACCCCAGGCCGTGCAAGGCATTGGTGTGAAGGTCTGGTCAACGCAGCCTCACTGAAGTCAAGTGCAGCGCCCTGGCTATTCAGGGTCCGCCAGAACTGGGTACTGACGTGTACGGCTCCTGTGTGACGTCACATAGAGTTTGTACTTAGTCACTCGTGTCTGGGATCAAGGCAGCCCTTTTAAGATTACTAGTAGGCTGGCCACCATATAGGAGGCTTCAGAACTTAAAATAGCCCCTAATCTAAAGAGAATCCGAATTATTTATAAAACAACTGAGACTCCCAAATACAGAGCAAAAGCAGAAGTGATCCCCCAAAGACAGACACAACATGCCAAAAGCGGTACAAACCCTCATACACGCCATCAAGCAACACTGAGCAAACACCAAACATTGTAGAAATGACCCTCGGACACACTAAGCCAACTAAAGCAGCATGGACTCCAAAACAGTGCATAAAGCAACACTTATCACCATTCACTGTGCACACCAGAAGTCACCCTCAAAGAGCCAAAACCTGTCTGAGGCAATACTCAGCCACTTAACACTGACTGACGCCGCAATGTCTCCTCAACTAAACGTGATCAAAGATTAACATCATTTCACTGGGGATTCTGGACAAAGCACTACAGACTCCCAACACTTAGCCCCAAACCTTGCCTAATGCTGTTGTGCCCCATAAAAGATGCCCGAAACAGTGGCGATAATCTAAACCCACTGAAAGCAGACCAGTACCAAAATCCAAATGTGATCAAAGAATAACACACCTTCCCCAAACAAACCCAAACATCACTTCTGCTTATTCGAGTACCTAACATGACGAAAGCACCGTTGATCACTGAAACACTTCCTAAAACAAAATTACTCATTTCCACAGGTGAGGGACTGACCGTCAAACTTACACTGCAAGCACCTCAACCCTAAACCACTCTCAAAGCAGTAAGGCAACCCTAGGCCACCAGAACCATCATTCAAAGCAGTACCACCCCAAACCCAGCTGCGGGGTGGACTTATTCACAGCTACCAAGTGACCTCGTTGGGGTATTACTTTTTGTCATTTTTATTAACCCATAGCACTTGGCATTATGAAGCATATGTTTCCACGTTTTCTTTTTTATTTAAGCAGGATTGGTGATAGATCCCAGCTCATAAAGTGCTGTTTCGGTTAAAAAACAAACAAACACAGTATTTAATGAATGTTCCACCATTAAGATGGGAACACTGGTTAACTCTGACTACCCACCCCTCCTTGAAGCACCCCCCCCCCTCACTAAGGGTATGTTTAAATAAGAACTGAACACCGCTGTTGCTGGAAACCCTGCAGCCCCCGATCACCCACCCTAAAAGGTGCTGACTGTGCCTTTTCGGCCAGCCGTCCACTTTTTAATTAGATTCCTGGCGACGGTGGGAGGAGTGGGCGAGCCCTTTGATCTGAGGGCGCTTAATGAACTTTACTTTTTAGGACGAAGCCTGGCATTCACTGCGCAAGCAGTGTCGCGCAGGCTGTCATGTACTTGCACAAGTTCGTTTTATGTATTGTTTTGTAACTGTATTTATATAGTGCTTACTACCCCTGACAAGGTGTGGTTGGGTGGATGGAGTGAGTGGATGGATGGAGTTGAGTGGTGGCTAGGTGGATGGACTTAGTGGGTGGATGAAGTGTGTGTGTGTGGCTCTGTGTGAGTCTGTAGCTGTGTGTGTGTCTGTGTATGTGGCTCTGTGTATGTGTGTGTCTCTGTGTATGTGTGTGTGTGGCTCTGCGTGTGGCTCTGTAGGTATGTATGTGTGTGGGACTCTGTGTGGGTCTGTGTTTGTGTGTGGCATTTGCGAGAAATTAAGCTATTGGCATTGTAAATGACAGTGCCATTTATTTATCTGTTTTCAAAACCAACACATAAATAAAAATGTTGTCATTTACAATGCCAATAGCTCTAAATTTTTCAAAGGCGAGACCGTTGCATTGTAAATGCTTGTTTTCACATAGTTTTATATAGCGCAAACTTGACCAGGAACAGAGTATCGGAGCGCTTTACATAGCTCCAGTTGCGCTACACAAGGACACAGTAATTTTTGATGGCCACTGGGAGATTAAGTGATTTGCCCAGAATCACAGGATGTTCAGCGTCATCGCCAAGACTCTAACCCACGGGTACTCTCAAACTTTCTCTCGGGGGCCAAATTTACAGTGTGGTTTGTGTCTGAGGGCCGCACCAGTAGGGGCGGGGTCAGTGGGGGAGGGGGCGGGGCTAGAGCAACAAAAAAAACTGTGACCATGAGGTTGATGACAGGTCCCTGCAGCGGAAACCTTCGTCCACTGAGCCACCAGACCCGGCATACACATCTCTCTCTCTCTCGCTCTCTCTCTCTCTCTCTCTCTCTCTCTCTCTCTCTCTCTCTCTCTCTCGCTCTCTCTCTCTCTCTCTCTCTCTCTCTCTCTCTCTCTCTCTCGCTCTCTCTCTCGCGCTCTCTCTCTCGCGCTCTCTCTCTCGCGCTCTCTCTCGCTCTCGCGCTCTCGCTCTCTCTCTCGCTCTCTCTCTCTCGCTCTCTCTCTCTCGCTCTCTCTCTCTCGCTCTCTCTCTCTCGCTCTCTCACTCACTCTGACTGTCTCACTCCCTCTCTCTCCTTCGGTCTCACTCTGACTGTCTCGCTCCTTCCCTCTCTGTCTCCCTCTGTCTGTCTCCCTCTTCCTCTCTCTGTCTCCCTCTGTCTCCCTCTTCCTCTCTCTGTCTCCCTCTGTCTGTCTCCCTCTTTCTGTCTCACTCCCTCCCTCCGTCTCCCTCTTCCTCCCTCCATCTGTCTGTCTCACTCCCTCCCTCCGTCTCCCTCTTCCTCCCTCCATCTGTCTGTCTCCCTTTCTCCACCTGTCTGTCTCCCTCCCTCTGTCTCCATATGCCTGTCTCCTTCCCTCTGTCTCCATATGCCTGTCTCCCTGTCTCTCCCTTCTCCCTCCATCTGTCTCCCTCCGTCTGTCTCCATATGCCTGTCTCCCTCTCTCTCCCTTCTCCCTCCATCTGTCTCCCTCCGTCTGTCTCCATATGCCTGTCTCCCTCTCTCTCCCTTCTCCCTCCGTCTGTCTCCCTTCTCCCTCCGTCTCCCTCCCTCTTTCTGTCACCCTCCCTCTGTCTCCCTCTCCCTCCCTCCCTCTGTCTCCCTTCTCACTCCATCTGTCTCCCTCCGTCTGTCACCCTCCTCCTTCTGTCTGTCTCCCTGTCGGTCTCCCTCCCACTGTCTGTCTCCCTCTTTCTGTCTGTCTCCCTCTGCCCCCCTCTGTCTCCCTCGCCCCCCTCCCTCCCCCTCTCTTTGTCTGTCTCCCTCTCTATTCCTTTCCCTCCCTCTCCCTCTGTCTCCCTCCCTTTTTCTCCCTCCCAGTGCCCCAGCACATGTATCTGTGAGGGGCTGGCATTACCATAATTCCCCTAAAAGGGAGCGCCAGTATCTTGTTCATTGTGACGCCGGGACTGAGAAACGTTGCATGTTTTAAAAACAATGTGGTTTCTAAAGACACTGCCCTAAGCACTAGTGCTGCTTGTCTGAAGGACCGCAATACTTTGGCAGTTTCCATTGCTTACCTGCATTGGACTGAGTGGTCCCAATACTCCTGCACTGCAGGAATTGCCAGCAATAACATAATTACTCGAACGGAAGCGCACCAGCGCTTCAACATGCACTGACTGCAGGCAAGTTTGGAATGCGTCTATGTAACTAAGAAACCTTTTTGATTTGAACAACAGAGGGTGTTTCTGGATTCTGCACTTGCTGCTGCTCTTGCCAAGCACGTGCTATTTGATCACTGTAATTAAGATAGAGAGTAAAGTAATCTCGATATAAGCTCTGTCATTAAATAAACACTTGATGACTACATTAGAGACAGCAGGCGAGATACACATAGGTGGTGTAAATCTACCTAAAGTATCTATGTTAAACTGTTTTCATTAGCTCATATTTAATGGTACAAGCCCCGATGTTTCTTTCGGTCTCCTTTCCCTCCCTCCCTCCCTCTCCCTCACCCTCTCTCTGTCCCACTACCTCCCTTTGTCACCCTCTTCACCTCACCCTGCGTGTGTCAACCTGGGCCGAGACAGCCTCCTGGCACACACAGCCCCACCCGAGCACTTCACAGGTCTTTAGAAAGACCATTTGTATGTTAATGAGGCCTTGCTGTACATAACCTCTTCTTAGGCCCCTACAGCTCCACTATCATTGGAATCACCCGGCGGCCAGCCCCCACAGAGCAGCAGAGTCTCTCAGACTCGCGCTGCAGCAACCAGCAGTGTTTGAAGACACGGTTACATTTTCATTTAAATACAACACGGGTACGATGTCAGGAAGGTCAGCGGGCCGCCAGGGAAGGCTTGCCGGGCCGCCACTGGCCCGCGGGCCGTACTAGGAGTACCCATGCTCTAACCCATTTCCCCAGATTTGAGGTCGACCACCCTAGCCATTTGTCCAGCTCCTCTCCCCAACTCCTCTCCCTTAGATCAGTGATTCACAACCTGTAGTCCGGGGACCCCGGGGGTCTACAAAGCATATATAGCTCTTACTATCCCTGACAAGGCATCAAAGCGTTCTTTAGGCGAGTAGCACACTACTCCAGAACCCAAAAAGAATTAGTGGTGAATTGGTATAGGGAGAAATTGAAATAATTTGAGCGGTGGACATGGGAGTTTGTTATTTGGGTTGAAAAAGGATAGTAGAGGAGTAGAAGAGGTAAGGGGTTGCATTTTTATTGCGCTTGCTACTCCCGATGATGTGTCAAAATGCTTTTCGGCAGGTAGTATGCTACCGTTTCAGAGTTTACAATGTTCTGTAAATATGCGGATCTTTGAAACCGGAAGCTAACAATTAAGTTGGTATCCTCTGATTGATTTGTGAGAGTAGTGCAAGTGCAGCACACACAGAAGATTATGGACGATGAGTAGCCTTAATTGTATATAGAAATACTCTAACCCTCTTATTAAAATTGCAGTTTTTATTCCAGCTATATTTGATTGTGAATTAAATATTATTTTTCAGCATTTTTGTATCTGTTTGTTGAATGTTTGTTTCTATATTGTTTGTGTATCGTTTAGCAGTTCAAATATTCGAAAATGCCTATTGAGGCAAGATGGCGGTCGTGGCGTGGGCTGTGTAAGCAGCCCTACCCCTTGCTCCGAGTCCTTCTGGAAGGAGAACCGCTCTGGCATGATTTGTTTGGTGGTTTCAGCACACTCGGACTCCCAAAGGAAGATTTGAAGGCTAACTGCAGTCCCAGCCGCTGATGCTTCTATCTGAAATGCAATCAGACTAGTGACGATAACGATAGCGGTAGCGGCAGCTCTCACCTGTACCTGGTATGATTCTACCTGTTTGGCTGAAGTAGGACGAGGCAGAACGAGACTGGAGTAAGCCGGCAACAGTAATAGCAACTGCCCATAACAGCTTTGGGGCCAACTCTGAGGTATCTGATTGAAAGGACTGAAAAAGGCTTTTATTTTACCTCCGGCCACCTGGGATCTGGGTACTTCCCGTGTATCTGTTCCGCGAATGCTGTTTGATCTACTCCGTGTTCGGCGGCGTGCCCCGCTTTGGCGTTTTCCTGCGTTTCTGTTTTGCTTCCAGAGCGCAGTGGTCCGGGGCCGTGGCGGTTCTCGTAAAAAGAAAATGCCGCTGAAAATCCAAGCGCAAACTATCACCCGCAGTTGTAAGGCAAAAGGCGCTGCAGGTGAAAATGTGGGTAAAAATGCTGGAAGTGCAGGAGACGCCGAAGGTGAGAACTTTTCTGAAAATCCTGATTCTAATGCTATAAACTATGTCAATGAAGCCCAAAAGGGGGGCGTATTCTCTACTAAACCTACCGTATTGGTATCAGCACGCAGCCTGAAGCAAGGTCCCCTCACTCTTACTCTCCCTGTATTGTTTGAGAAACAGTCTGCAAAGAAGAGAAACAAAGCTACACAAGCGGAGGGAAGTGCAAACGGTGTAGAACTGCCAGTACTGATTTCTGAGAACAGGGAGAAGGGTACTATGGGAGATGGAGTCCCTGAAGAACCAAATGTGAACATATCGTTAAGAACCAATTCAGATGGGGTGGCTTTAGAATCAAGTCTGCCGATGGCGTCCGGTATTACTCCTGAACCTGAATTACTAGGATCCCAGGATGCGGCTGAAAATTTCTACTCTCTATCTGACCCTTCGTCTGATGCAAGCATAAATATCAGTTAAGATTGGGCAGAATACAGTAATGGAAGCAGTTCTGTGGAAGGGGAGCTAAGCTCTAAAGTAAACTCGCCGAATATAAGCGCCTCAACGGTCAGGAGACGTAAAAAAAAGGGGTTCACAGCGTACTGTTTGTAAGGATTCTGAACCCTGCACAGAGGGACTAATGGCGGAGCTGCAGCAAGGAGATAGACTGATGAATCAGTCAGAAACTATTGATCAGGGGGGTGACACACCGAATACGGATGAGATCACGTTAACTACCATCTATAACACCATGATGAGTCACCGCGCTGAAATTAAAGCAGAGAATCAACGTACTCAGGCTACTTGTTCAAAAGTTAAGACCGCTGTTCGTCGAGTCATAAAACTTTGCGCTGAGACGGCCGATAGAGTAACAGAGACCGAAGCAAGAATTTCTGCTTTAGAAGATGAGACCATTGCACAGAGGCAAGAACTTGCGAACATTAAAGCTCATAAGGACGATCTTACGTATAAATTGTCTGGCCTGGAGAACCAGGCCCGAAGAAATAATCTGTTTTCTTGGCGTACCTGAGAAAAAAGAAGGGGTTGATGTAAGGAGGTTTATTATTGAATTGTTAAATGAAGCCTTTCCAGAACTGACGTCATGGGATTGGTCTAAAGAAGTGCAAAGAGCACATCGATTTCAGTTTACTGTAAGGAAACCGCGTCAGGGGCTGGAGGAATACCCCAGGGCAATATTAGTCTCCTTAAATAATTTTCTTGCTAGGAAAGAAATTTACACGCTAGCCAGGCCTGACAAAAAAGCCCAAACGAAGAATTGTGCATTCTTTGTAAGACCAGATTTTTGTCAGGCCACAGTGTCCCAGCGTTGGCACTTGCGTCAATTAATACCAGATTTCCAAAAGAAGGGGGCCACTGTATTTCTTCAAAATCCTGCCAAACTGAAAATAGTGATGAAAGGGCAGACTAAATTCTTCCTATCGGAAATTAAAGCAAGAGAATATCTAGAGTCCTTATGAACTCAGTAGTAAGCAGTAAGACTAAGATCTCTTGGAGCTGATTACTGTTTATATGTTTTTTTTCTCTGTTTCTTATGATATGGCTTTTTCTTTCAGGGTTCTTGTGGGCGTGGGGACACAGCATTCCATGCTTATCAAGAACTGGTTGTTCCTGAGCCTCATATGTTGGGGAGGGGGGTTGGGCGGTACTTTGCTGGGTGGAGGGTGGGGGGCAGGGGTGGTGGTGGGGGTGTAAGGCAGTGGTAGTTGCTAAGGTAAATACAGGAAGATGGGTTAATTTCTCAGTTTTTCTTCCTTTTTAGGTCTCGCAGAGAGACCTATTGCAGTCAAACCAGAAAGCTGAGTTCACGATGCGGATTTGTAGAAGTGCACGTGCACGTGCTCGTGAACGCGCTTCTATCCCCCTGCCTTGCTCTTCAAAGGCTCCCCTTACCATTTGCTCCTGCCTCCCCGCCCACTGCTTCACACTTCACGGCCGCCAGGCCGTGACTCGCATTTCTGCCCAGACCAACCTCTTATTTACAACTGTTAGTCCTTTTGCGTTAGTTTAGAGCTATATTTCAAGCTTTCCCACTCTTAGACTGCCACTATCTTTATTTTACGAATGCACACACACACCTCCCCTTCACCCTCGCTTTTCCTCTCCCTGTATCTCTTACTCGCTTTCTTCATTTCCACTTAATCTCTCACATGCTTTTAACCTTTCTCTTTCACTCTCTTTCTTACTCATTTTCAATCTCACTTTCTCAAAAACACTATCTTTCGTGGCCTTGCAAACCGCTCGCACTCCGCCTTAGACTCTTTCTCACGCCCACTGTCCCCCCCCCCAACATCCATTCTGAGCCTTTCACCCCCACCTTTCTCTCTCCCACTCGCAGCCTTCTTGATCTCTGTGTCCATGCCTTTCTTCCTTCTCTCACTCATCGTTTTCCCGACCTTTCTCTGCTCTCTGTTTAAATCTGTTCGAATGGCACAATATATGTTTTAATTTTACTAAAAAACCATGATCTGCGCAGCTATTTGTTACAACACAGCTGTTTGGTTGACGCAATCGAACAATGTTTTCAGATAGGCACAATTGATGTCATATGCGTCTAATTTGTGTAATGTTCGTTTCATGGCAGCAGGGTCTTCTTTGCACTATAAAGTGCCACTCTCCTCCAAGATGACCTGGCCAGATTTGAAAACTTTCTTAGCCCTTTTCAAGTGCCATATTTGCACGTATTGGCTCATGTGTGCGAGAGCCTCCGAGAAAGGCCCCAAAAGTTCTTCCTTATAGTTCTCAGATCTCATTCTTTTGTTTGCTCCGTTGTTTGTTTTTCAGAAGTTTTCAGTCCACCTTCCCACCTGAGCCAAGTCTATTATCCCCCTGCCTTGCTCTTCAAAGGCTCCCCATACCATTTGCTCCTGCCTCCCCGCCCACTGCTTCACACTTCACGGCCGCCGGGCCGTGACTCGCATTTCTGCCCAGCCCTCCTCCCAGGCCCTCTTCTATCTGTTTTACCCCTTCACGCTCTGCATCTCACTCACAGCTTGGTGCCGCCAGCAGCTCTTCCCGCTCCGCCCCCTGCTACATCAAAGGCTCCCCTAATTATTCTCTTGCCTGTGTCTCTTTGTGCACCCATGCTTTTATTGTCTGTATAGCTCTCCTCTCTTGGACTCAAACTTTACACTTCCTCTTGCCTCTCTCTCTCTGTCACTTTTACCCAATGATGCCCTCTTCTTTCTCTTTCGTTCTCCCTGTGTCTCACTGTACTGCCTTTTGCCCATCTTTTTTCAACTCATCCATCTACTACCACTATCTCGTCTGTATTACGTACTTCCCAGTCCCTCATTTGCTAGCCCCATGCATTCATTTTCCCCCAACTTCTCGTTGTCTCCCTCCAGTTTGTCTTACTCTTTCTCTCCCTTTCATTCATATTGTCAGCTCTCGTCTTTCTCTCTCGCAATCACTCTGGCCCGCTCGTACATTTTTCAGACTCACTATCTCCTTCTTTCATGGCACCTACAATCTAGCTGCCACTGCCCTTCAGTCTCTCTGTGCCCCTCCTCTCCCCGTGTTCTGCCTGCTCTATGCCTGTGCCTCTCCGCGGCTTGACCTGCTCGGTGGATCGTTGTCTTCCATATCTGCCTTTGCCCCTCCTGTTTCTCACCGCATGATCTCTGTCTGCGGCACTCTTCTTCCTCAAAGCCTGCCACAGCATCACTCAACGCCACAGCATCACTCAACGCCACAGCATCCCTCAACGCCACAGCATCCCTCAACGCCACAGCATCACTCAACACCACAGCATCACTCAACGCCACAGCATCACTCAACGCCACAGCATCACTCAACGCCACAGCATCACTCAACGCCACAGCATCACTCAACGCCACAGCATCACTCAACGCCACAGCATCACTCAACGCCACAGCATCACTCAACGCCACAGCATCACTCAACGCCACAGCATCACTCAACGCCACAGCATCACTCAACGCCACAGCATCACTCAACGCCACAGCATCACTCAACGCCACAGCATCACTCAACGCCACAGCATCACTCACTCAACGACAGCATCACTCAACGCCACAGCATCACTCACTCAACGACAGCATCACTCAACGCCACAGCATCACTCACTCAACGACAGCATCACTCCACGCCACAGCATCACTCACTCAACGCCTCAGCATCACTCAACGCCTCAGCATCACTCAACGCCTCAGCATCACTCAACGCCTCAGCATCACTCAACGCCACAGCATCACTCACTCAACGCCACAGCATCACTCAACGCCACAGCATCACTCAACGCCACAGCATCACTCAACGCCACAGCATCACTCAACGCCACAGCATCACTCAACGCCACAGCATCACTCAACGCCACAGCATCACTCAACGCCACAGCATCACTCAACGCCACAGCATCACTCAACGCCACAGCATCACTCACTCAACGACAGCATCACTCAACGCCACAGCATCACTCACTCAACGACAGCATCACTCAACGCCACAGCATCACTCACTCAACGACAGCATCACTCCACGCCACAGCATCACTCACTCAACGCCACAGCATCACTCAACGCCTCAGCATCACTCAACGCCTCAGCATCACTCAACGCCTCAGCATCACTCAACGCCTCAGCATCACTCAACGCCACAGCATCACTCACTCAACGCCACAGCATCACTCAACGCCACAGCATCACTCACTCAACGCCTCAACGCCACAGCATCACTCACTCAACGACAGCATCACTCAACGCCACAGCATCACTCACTCAACGCCTCAACGCCACAGCATCACTCACTCAACGCCTCAACGCCACAGCATCACTCACTCAACGCCACAGCATCACTCACTCAACGCCACAGCATCACTCACTCAACGCCACAGCATCACTCACTCAACGCCACAGCATCACTCACTCAACGTCACAGCATCACTCACTCAACGTCACAGCATCACTCAACGCCACTGAATGCCACAGCACCCCTCGACGCCACAGCGCCACTCGACGCCACTCGACGCCACAGCGCCACTCGACGCCACTCGACGCCACAGCGCCACTCGACGCCACAGCGCCACTCGACGCCACAGCGCCACTCGACGCCACAGCACCACTCGACGCCACAGCACCATTTGACGCCACAGCACCACTCGGCACCACTGAATGCCACAGCACCCCTCGACGCCACAGCGCCATTTGACGCCACAGCGCCATTTGACGCCACAGCGCCATTTGACGCCACAGCGCCATTTGACGCCACAGCGCCATTTGACGCCACAGCGCCATTTGACGCCACAGCATCACTCGGCACCACTGAATGCCACAGCACCACTCGACGCCACAGCACCATTTGACGCCACAGCACCACTCGACGCCACAGCATCACTCGGCACCACTGAATGCCACAGCACCCCTCGACGCCACAGCGCCATTTGACGTCACAGCGCCATTTGACGCCACAGCGCCATTTGACGCCACAGCGCCATTTGACGCCACAGCGCCATTTGACGCCACAGCGCCATTTGACGCCACAGCGCCACTCGACGCCACAGCACCACTCGACGCCACAGCACCATTTGACGCCACAGCACCACTCGGCACCACTGAATGCCACAGCACCCCTCGACGCCACAGCGCCATTTGACGCCACAGCGCCATTTGACGCCACAGCGCCATTTGACGCCACAGCGCCATTTGACGCCACAGCGCCATTTGACGCCACAGCGCCATTTGACGCCACAGCGCCATTTGACGCCACAGCGCCATTTGACGCCACAGCGCCATTTGACGCCACAGCGCCATTTGACGCCACAGCGCCATTTGACGCCACAGCGCCATTTGACGCCACAGCGCCATTTGACGCCACAGCGCCATTTGACGCCACAGCGCCATTTGACGCCACAGCGCCATTTGACGCCACAGCGCCATTCGACGCCACAGCATCACTCGGCACCACTGAATGCCACAGCACCACTCGACGCCACAGCACCATTTGACGCCACAGCACCACTCGACGCCACAGCATCACTCGGCACCACTGAATGCCACAGCACCCCTCGACGCCACAGCGCCATTTGACGTCACAGCGCCATTTGACGCCACAGCGCCATTTGACGCCACAGCGCCATTTGACGCCACAGCGCCATTTGACGCCACAGCGCCACTCGACGCCACAGCACCACTCGACGCCACAGCACCACTCGACGCCACAGCAGCACTCGACGCCACAGCAGCACTCGACGCCACAGCAGCACTCGACGCCACAGCAGCACTCGACGCCACAGCAGCACTTGACGCCGCAGCAGCACTCGACGCCGCAGCAGCACTCGACGCCGCAGCATCACTCGGCACCACTGAATGCCACAGCAGCACTCGACGCCACAGCGCCACTCGACGCCACAGCGCCACTCGACGCCACAGCAGCACTCGACGCCACAGCAGCACTCGACGCCACAGCAGCACTTGACGCCGCAGCAGCACTCGACGCCGCAGCAGCACTCGACGCCGCAGCATCACTCGGCACCACTGAATGCCACAGCAGCACTCGACGCCACAGCGCCACTCGACGCCACAGCGCCACTCGACGCCACAGCACCACTCGACGCCACAGCACCATTTGACGCCACAGCACCACTCGACGCCACAGCATCACTCGGCACCACTGAATGCCACAGCACCCCTCGACGCCACAGCGCCATTTGACGCCACAGCGCCATTTGACGCCACAGCGCCATTTGACGCCACAGCGCCATTTGACGCCACAGCGCCATTTGACGCCACAGCACCACTCGACGCCACAGCACCACTCGACGCCACAGCACCACTCGACGCCACAGCAGCACTCGACGCCACAGCAGCACTCGACGCCACAGCAGCACTCGATGCCGCAGCAGCACTCGACGCCGCAGCAGCACTCGACGCCGCAGCAGCACTCGACGCCGCAGCAGCACTCGACGCCGCAGCAGCACTCGACGCCGCAGCAGCACTCGACGCCGCAGCAGCACTCGACGCCGCAGCAGCACTCGACGCCGCAGCATCACTCGGCACCACTGAATGCCACAGCACCCCTCGACGCCACAGCGCCATTTGACGCCACAGCGCCACTCGGCGCCACTCGACGCCACAGCACCACTCGACGCCACAGCACCACTCGACGCCACTGCACCACTCGACGCCACTGCACCACTCGACGCCACTGCACCACTCGACGCCACTGCACCACTCGACGCCACTGCACCACTCGACGCCACTGCACCACTCGACGCCACTGCACCACTCGACGCCACTGCACCACTCGACGCCACTGCACCACTCGACGCCACTGCACCACTCGACGCCACTGCACCACTCGACGCCACTGCACCACTCGACGCCACTGCACCACTCGACGCCACTGCACCACTCGACGCCACTGCACCACTCGACGCCACTGCACCACTCGACGCCACTGCACCACTCGACGCCACTGCACCACTCGACGCCACTGCACCACTCGACGCCACTGCACCACTCGACGCCACTGCACCACTCGACGCCACTGCACCACTCGACGCCACTGCACCACTCGACGCCACTGCACCACTCGACGCCACTGCACCACTCGACGCCACTGCACCACTCGACGCCACTGCACCACTCGACGCCACTGCACCACTCGACGCCACTGCACCACTCGACGCCACTGCACCACTCGACGCCACTGCACCACTCGACGCCACTGCACCACTCGACGCCACTGCACCACTCGACGCCACTGCACCACTCGACGCCACTGCACCACTCGACGCCACTGCACCACTCGACGCCACTGAAGGCCACAGCATCACTGTGCAACATTCAACAACAACTGGTTCTAATATGTTCTCTCAATGTTTCAAGCTTTATTACAAATGTCACAAAAAGATGTTAATATTTCACTGCTGTTCTTGGATTTTCATTACAATAAAATACACTGAACCTAATCTTCCCAGAAGTTATTTACAAAAGTTTACGCTATTGCCATTATAAATTACAATAACTTTTATTTAAGTATTAGTTATCAAAAAAATGAAAGCCATTGTTATTTGTAATATTAATACATCAACACATATTGCATTACAAATGCTATAGGTGTCACGCTTTCGAAAGTTAAAACTATTGGCATTGTAAATGACAAAGCTATTAATTTCGCTATTTTCAAAACCAACACATAAATAAAATATTTGTCATTTACAATACCAATAGATCAAACTTTCCTAATGCGAGACCTATTGCATTGCAAATGCTTGTTGGTATAGGTTCTGCAAGAAAAGGGATAATTTGATAAGCCTAGATCTAATTTTATGGTATAATGGATAGAAATATTAAACTTTGTACACTGAATATCAACGGCTTTAATGACTTAAAAAAGGTAGGGGTTCTACGTAGATTAATTCAGCTACTACGAGTGGACATCTTCTGTTTACAAGAAATTCACATTTCATGGGGCAAACGAAATATGTTGAGTAATTTGGGTCTCGAACTTTTAGTTAGTTCAAAGCAAACCGGGGTCACAAGAGGAATCTGTATGAAACAAGGGGTCGGAAAATGTCTCAGAACACTAGCAGATAAATGGGGGAGATGGGGGCTAGCAGAAATCAGTGTTGAAGGTAATACATTTACTGTTTGTGTTTTTATGGCCCTAATTTGGATGACTGTGAAGTGTTTAATACAGTTAACCTCGAATTGGCGGGTTGGTGTCAACCAATAATTTTGTGCGGAAATCTAAATGTCCATGTTGAATCTGACAGTAATATTAGGACCTCCAGGAATTATAAAGGCCATAAGATTAGGACTTATAGAGCCTTAAGGGAACTAGTCTTGGGGAATGTGTTGTTTGACGTTTGGAATAAATTACAATCTACTGATCCTGGTTATACTTTCTTTTCGACCCCACATAGAAAGTTTGCCCGTCTAGATTATTTTTTTATTTCTTCACTTTTTTTTGAATTCGTGGACATTGAGGTTCTACCACAATTGGTATCAGATCACAATCCTGTCATATTGGAATTATCATTGCCTTCTAAGAGCTTTATTTTAACAGCCAATGGTCGTTCCAAAGGAGTCTTCTGTTTGATGAAAATTATCTTCGGCATATGGCCGAAATTATTAAAGATTTTTTTATACACAATAACAAGACAGCTTCAATTCAAGTCATTTGGGATGCATTTAAATCCATTGTGAGGGGGAAACCATTAGCTACTCCAATTTTTAACGCAGGACGGAACAAGCTGAGTTTAAGAGTAAACTCGATAAAGTAAGGAAGGCAGAGCTAAAAGTAGCTGCCAATATCAAAAATGGACAAGGCATTGAAGAGGCTCAGCGACTCTTAACTATAGAACGTGTTGCTTCATTTTCTTTTTTAGCTGATCAGGTTGCTGTTAAATATAAACAACATAAGGTGGAATGTTATGAATTAAACGAACAAACAGGCAGAATTTTAGCTTAAAGGCTAAGACAAAAGGCCGCTATGAACGATATACCGAAAATTACTGATTTAGGAGTATCTCAAAAATCTAAAGCAGGAATTTTGAAGGCATTCAGCGATTTTGATTTTTTTTATCATTATACAATAAATCTAATAACAAAATCAATGAAGCTAAGGATCCTTTGGATTATCTGAGAAATATCGATAGTGTACCGATTACTGAAGGAGATAATTTATTCCTAGCCGCTTCTATTACATGGGATGAGATCGAATCGGCCATTCTCAGTCTAGCTCCTGGCAAAGCGATGGGGCCAGACAAAATACCCCTAGAATTCTATCGCACTTTCAGAAATATGCTTAAACCTGAACTGCTTAAGATTTTCCAACATGATTTTCAAGGACATCCACCCGTCTCTGGCTACCATCGGAACTGAATTAGGATCTTATCGGCCAATATCTCTTATCACATCAGATAGTAACATTTTCTCAAAAATATTGGCCAATAGATTAAATGACATAATGCCTCTTCTAGTTTCTAAAACTCAGCATGGTTTTATCAAAAAGAGGGATACCACTGATCATATTATAACCCTGTTGGATTGGGCGCAGGCCACAGGATCCCCAGTCGGCGTTATGATGTTGGACGCGGAAAAAGCTTTCAATAGGGTCGACTGGGGGTTCCTGTGGTCTGTTCTGGTATGGAAGGGGTTCCCTATTGAATATATTAAGGCCATTCAGGCATTATACACTAATCCTAAGGCAGTAATACGTGTAGGTATTGAGACGTCTTTTCCTTTTCAGATTACAAGGGGGAGGAGGCAGGGGTGCCCTTGTTCCTCCCTGTTGTTCGCGTTGTATATTGAACCTTATTTGAACTTATTGACAAAGGAAACTAGAATTCCCCCGGTAATATTGCATCAGGTAGAACATAAAATCCTTGCATACGCTGACGATGTTGCGATCGTTACCTCAGATGTTGGTTCATCCTTACCTAAAATTATAGAACTCGCCCAGGAATTTGGTGAGTTATCGGAATACAAGCTGAATATCTCGAAGACTCAGCTAATTCATTCTCTGGTCGGCAGACTAGAAGGTATTGCAGTTACATCTACTGCTACATATCTTGGTGTTACAATATCTGCCAAAGTGGAGGACATTGTCGTACTTAATTCAGATCCTTTATTATTTTCCGTTAATAGGACTCTCAAGAGATTAAATCATTTGCATTTATCTTTATGGGGTCGTACGAATGCAGTTAAAATGATTTATATTTCCTAAATTTCTCTACTTATTCCGTACCATACCGCTTTTGTTTCCCTCGTTTTTTTTCAACAAATTAGATAGAATTATTTCTAGGTTTTTATGGGGCTATCGAAGAGCCAGAAGATCTCTTAAATGGTGTATTTTACCAAAACTGAGGGGAGGCTTGGGCATCCCGAGTTTTCGATTATATTATTGGGCAATTTCGTTGAGATTAATGAGTATTCCAATCTTTCACGATTTTAGTTTAGATGAAGCTATGATGCCATCAATCTATGAAATGCTTTTGGGAGCAGAAGCCCGACAATGTCTATTTAGGATTATAGAACCAAGCTATTATAAAAAAACAAAGTTTAAAATTATTATTTCGGCACTACAGATCTGGAAACAAATTAATAAGAGATTTCATTTTTTTTCTAATCTGAATTACTATATGCCTTTTTTGAGGAATCCCTCACTGCTCAGAATTTTCAGTGATTCTGTTATGCAGAGATGGAATGATTTTAAGATCTGTTCATTTGGGGTGTTATATCAGGATGAGCAATTTGTAGCATACGCTGATTTGCAGAACGAATATGGTCTTAATAGAGGCAATTTTTTTCAAATACCTGCAGATTCGTAGTTTTTTAGAGTCAAGCAATTTATTAAATACTGACTTAATGAGTAAAATAGATGTGCTACAAAGCTGCAGGAAGAAAAACAGAATTGGTGTAATATATCAAGTGTTGTTAAATAGAACTCAAGATAATTTAGACACATATGCAGATAAATGGCAAAGAAGTCTCGGAGTTGAAAAGGTTGACATATTTAGATCTTTAGATGTGGGCTGTAAGGTTATTTTTAATGGATCACTTAAAAGTCAGCATTTTATGTCTATTTTTGATTTGTATTAAACACCGGCAAAATTAGCGAAATGGAAAGCCCAGAAGGGTACCAAATGTAGTCGCTGTGGCCATCTGGCCGCTGATTCCATTCATATGTTTCACAGCTGTTTGAAATTAACTCAATTTTTAACAAAAATACAAGGTTTTCTAAATAATATTTTGGAATCATCAGTTGTTCTATTACCGGAATTAATAATATTTGGACTTCAAACTGATCAAATTGGTAACAAGACGGTTGAAGAAGGTTTTCTATTTATAGCCATGTCTGTATATCGATATTGTGTAACTTCTCGGTGGCTAGATCCTGACCCTCCAGTATTTCATCATTGGCAATTTAAGTTGTTAAGTATCTATCAGTTGTAAAAATGTGGTGTATAAACTCAAGTGCTGGGGAAAAAGGGCTTTTGGTCGCAAATTATAGTCACCGATAACAAACTGGATATGATTTGGTTTTTTTATGTGTTAATAATTGCTCATTCTCTCTGATGAATTACTCTTTCTGTAATATATGTATTTTCTTCTATGTACTTTTTATTATGCAACTTTCCACTGCCACAAAATCAATAAAAACATTTTTTTTAAATCAAATATTCGAAAATGCTTTGGCCAGAGTCCCCTGCTTCCAGTAATGACTCAGTGGGGGCCCCTGGTTTCCAGTAATGATTAGGTAGAGGCCCTCTGTAATAAAAAGGTTAAAAACCATTGCCGTAGATAATTCAGTTTCATTTAATCAAAAGTGCCATTGTGAGAAAGTGCAATCCTTCTTGCATTGGTATGCCACCATTTTTTCTGAACTGCTGATGTGCTTTGACTGAGTGTGCCCTGGGCTCCTGCCAACCAGGTACCCAGGGCCTGTGTTCCTTCCCTAAAACTATGTTGAAACTAAAACCCAATTGGCATATCTGGCCACCTGTCAGCCCCTAGTAAATGGTACCCTAGGTACCCAGGGCATGGTGACCAGAGAAGACCCCTGAGGGCTGCAGCACTTATTGTGCCACCCTCAGGGCCCTGTACCCAGACACCCACACACTGCCTTTGCAGGCTGAGTGTCTAAGTGCAGAACTAAACAAATAGTCGACATGGCACACATCCCTGTGTGCCATACCCACAGAACCCACTTCCCTGGCATACTTCAGTCACCCCTCTAGCTGGGTGCCCTATGCCAGAGGTGTGGGCACAGGTACATGAACCCTGTTCCCCCTACAGTACCCAGGGCCATTCCAGGGCACTGTAAGTGCCATGATGCCATTAAGAGTATATGGGGCTGGGAGGTTGTCATTACGAACTCCATAGCACCATAATGGCTACACTGAAGACTGACAAGTTTGGTACCAAACTTCTCAGCACATTAAACCTGCACTGATGCCAGTGTGGGATTTAATGTAAAATGCGCCAGAGGGCATCTTAGAGATGCCCCCATAAAACCTAACCTACAATCCACGTCTGGGCTGAGTGGCTGCAGAGGTTGCCACACAGCAGACATGTTGCTGGACCCCTGGGTGGAGAGCCCCCAGCTCTCCTGGGCCTGCAACAATGCACATCCTGGTCGAGGTGCTAGGTCTCCTCTCCCAGGATGGGCAGGGGGAAGCTTCAAAGGCATGCCGCCCCTGTGAGCTTCTCCAGACCATTTGCTCTACTCCGCAACTGGCCACCACCAGTTCTAACCCCCACTCTGGCGGGAAGACTGGCGGGAAACCCTACATCAAGAAGGGGCGTGTGCCAACCTGTGCCAACCCCACCCCTCAGGTTGGCGAGGCGAGGTGAAGCTCGACCCCGGGCTCCGGCCATCTTGAAGATGGGGAGGCCTGCCCAATCACAGCTAGGCTCCTGCCACCCTCCCACAGGAGAGGAGCAGGCTAGGGGATGTACCTACCCCAAAACAGGGACCTATTGGTCCCTGGCCTTGCCCTACCTGTAACACCCCTAAATTTAGTATTTAGGGGCACCCTGAACCTTCCTTCCTCAGATCCCGTTACGAAAAGAAGAAAAAAGATCAAGAGGAGGAAGACACTCTGTGCAGCTGCTAACAACAGGACAACCATAACTGACTTGGCCCCAGCCCTACCGGCCTTTCGATCCTGGAACCTGCCCCGGCAAATCCAGCGGACAGCAACCTTGGGACACCCAGAGGACCTGCCTCACTTTTGACCCTCTTAAAGACTGGGACTCACATCACGAGACGCTCTGCTGCAGCAACACCCCTGGTGCCAGCCAGGAAGCTCCGGATCAGCCCACTCTGCACCCGCCAAGCCTTGCCCATGCCCAAGTGAACCCAGACCACGAGCACATTCCCCCGGCGACTGGGACCCGAAGTCCAGTGCCCAAAGGCCCTTGTTGACGAACCAGACGACGCCTTCAGACTCAGAACCAGGGGCCCCTCGAACCGCAACCAGCTGAGGGTAAGCTTTCTCGACCCCTAAAGACACTCCTGCACCCGCCGCCCTACAGCCCCCTGTGCCTTCCTTAGGGGTTCCTACTTGTGCACCAAGATCCCAACTTAACTCTCGACGTGGTGGTCTCCCCTGAAGAGTCTCCGTCCCCGAACCTGCCGCCTTTGTTCGTTTGTTACCTTTTCCATTGAATAACATTGATGCCCGAACCGGGTTTACCCGTAACCTGTATGTTCGAGGCATATGGGCTGCCGATGGTACATTATGAATAGATCGCCATCTGGTGTTGGGCTTGGATGATTGCACTTGTTTTTCTCTTGGAGAGTCTTTTGTAGACTGGTGACTCCTCCTTTGGTTGCTAGTGCGCATGGGCATCGGCTCCATCCTTAGATTGTTTTTTTCCGCCATCGGGTTCGGATGAGGATTGAGACGCTCCAGATAGACTTCGAGAAGAAGTGATATTTCGGCGCGTATTCCCTTTCCAATTCGACGGTATTGTTATTGAACGCGATTTCATTTCCATTTCAACGCGTTTCGATTCCAACATTAAACATTTCCTTCCACGTCGACGACCGAGAGGCCTTTCTCGACGTAGTCCAGCCCGGAGTCCATGGAAAGGACTCCATTTAAGAAATGTCCAACGTGTGGTGCTAAGTTCCCACACAAGGACCTACACGAGGTGTGCAATCTCTGCCTATCACCTGAACACGAATCCAGGGACTGCGAAGCCTGTGCAGCATTCTCCTCCAAGTCGACGATTAGAAACCGTCGAGCTCGGAGACACGAGGTTTCGAGAATGCAGTCGGAGGCAATCCCGGAGCTGTTCGAAGACCAACACCTCGAAGAGGAACATGAAGACGAGTCGGGGTCGGAAGGGGACGAGTCTGATGTCGAAGAAATCCACGTTCAACAAACCGTGAGTGACGACGTCCCCTTACCAAAAAAACGACCCCGTGTGGTACCGGCCCCGCCTTCGAGCCCGGTCAGACCACCGAAGAAAGTTTCCGACGCCCCGCCTTCGGGCCCGGCAACGAAACCGAAACTCTTGGCCTCCCACCATGTCGGATCCGAGAAACGGTCGACATAGACTTCGACACCGAAGCTTCATACAAAGGAAAGCTCGGCATCGAAACATTCCATGTCGAAACCGAAACATGCTTCGACGTCAAACTCACTCGACACCGAAAAAATCGGAATCGAGCAGATCCTCGGTGCCGAAAACACAAGACATTGACGGTCAGAAGCAAAGGCGCCTTTCGGAACCAAAGACTTCGGTACCGACACAGGAGCAGCAAACAGATCTAAAACAAAAGACTTTGTTTATAGATCCACAAACTGGCAAAGTTGTGACAAAATCACCGAAAAAGAGAAAGAATGAACAGCTAGACTACAAAGCTCTTCCTCCTAAAAAGAGAACAATGGGGACGAATACAACTCCTCCTCCTTCTCCTCGACCTAGAGTCACACCCTCTTCTCCTATCCCGCACACTATGCCAGCTATTCCTCCACCTTCCACACCAAGACCATCTACACCTCAGACAGATGTAGACAGTGATACAGGGGAGGGAGAACCTCCTGGGGATGATGACACTATCCCAGATGAGGAAGACCCATGGGAGAATTATGATGCAGGGTCAGATGATGACAACGACCCAGAGTTCTACCCATCAAAACCTTCACCACCTGATGATAACACAGGTTTTGTACAGCTGATTAATAGGGCAGCAAAATACCATAAGGTAGATATACATACAGAACCTCAAATAGAGGATTTCCTATTAGAAACACTACCGCCTGCACAAAGAACATCAGGCACTCTACCTATGCTAAAGGGTCTTCTCAGCCACACAACAGACATATTCAAAGACCCAGTGAGGGCTAGGGTGTTAAACCCAAGGATTGATAAGAAATATAAGGCAGCCCCAAAGGACCCAATATTTATCAAAGCACAGGTACCTCTGGACTCGCTTGTAGTTACAAACGCTCGTAAAAGAGCTAACTCATTATCTACAGGAGAAGCCCCTCCTCCTGATGAGTCAAAGTTGATAGATGCATCAGGCAAAAGAGTAGCATCCCAAACAGCAAACAGCTGGCGCATAGCGAATACACAAGCGCTACTTGCACGCTATGATAGGGCGCATTATGATGAGTTAGAAAAACTCATCACACATCTTCCTAAGGAACAACAAAGTAGGGCAGATCAGCTTATACAGGAAGGAAAGATAATAACCAACACTCAGGTACAGATGAGAATTTAGAAAAGATGAAAAAGGACACAGAGACGGCTAAGTCAATGGGAGCATTACAACAGCCAACTCAAAGGGGTTCCTTTCGTAGATCCACCTATAGAGGGGGCTCACAAAATACAGGCACAAGTCAGCAATCTACCTCTTTTACACCAACATCACCCAGAGGTAATTCAAGAGGCAGTTACAGAGGTAACAACAACAAGGGTAGAGGTCGCGGAAATAATAACCGCAACTCCCCAACCCCAAAACAGTGACTTAATACAACTCCCCCCAGACCACATAACACCGGTCAGGGGACGTCTATCACAGTTCCTACCTGTCTGGGAAAACATCACATCAGACAAGTGGGTGAGACAAATTATCCAACATGGTTATTGCCTAGAACTCACAGCTACCCCACCAAACATCCCCCCCAGACAGCGTCCAATGAGTTAAGAACATCTGACATTGTTAAAGCAAGAAGTACTATCACTGTCACAAAAGCATGCCATAGAGAAGGTTCCAAAACATCAACAAAGGACAGGAGTATACTCTCTATACTTCCTAATCCCCAAAAAGGACGGGTCTCTGTTGCCAATCTTAGACCTCAGACCTCTCAATGCATACATAAACTCGGAACATTTTCACATGGTAACGCTCCAACAAGTACTTCCTTTACTGAAGAAAGGGGACTTTCTTTCTACACTGGATCTAAAAGACGCTTACTTTCACATCCCAATTCACAAAGCCCACAGAAAATACCTCAGGTTTGTAGTAGAAGGACAACATTATCAGTTCAAAGTCCTTCCGTTTGGTGTCACAACGGCACCAAGGGTGTTCACAAAATGCCTAGCAGTAGTGGCAGCACACCTAAGAAGACAACAAATACATGTCTTCCCTTACTTGGACGATTGGCTAATAAAGGCCAAGTCTCAGGAAGAATGTCTTCACAACACGCAGAAGACCATTCAATTGCTGCACCAGCTAGGGTTTATGGTGAACTACAAAAAATCCCACCTACAACCAAACAAGATTCAACAATACCTAGGGGCTACTATAGACACAGAAAGAGCCAAAGCATACCCCAATCCAATCAGGATCCAAACAATGATCACACTGATTCAAAAATTTTAACCACAACACTCACTACCAGTTTGTGTTCATGCAGCTGTTAGGCATGATGTCCTCCTGCATACTGCTTATACCACATGCCAGACTACAAATGCGTCCACTGCAGGAGTGTCTAGCGACACAGTGGAATCAGGCTCAAGGTCAGATTACAGATCTGGTGTTGGTAGACGACCGCACACCTCGCTCTCTGAAGTGGTTGAACACAACAAACATTTCCAAGGGACGCTCGTTCCTAGAACCGATTCCACAAGTGATACTGACAGCGGACGCATCGCTCACCGGATGGGGAGCACATATGGACAAATACACAGTGCAGGGAAAATGGAGTTTAAAGCAAAAGAGGCTGCACATCAATTACCTGGAACTACTAGCAGTATTTCTAGCATTAAAAGCTTTCCAAATGCAAATACCCAACAAGGCAGTCCTGATCAGAACAGACAACATGACTGCAATGTATTACATCCAAAAACAGGGGGGGACACACTCTCTCCAACTATCCAGACTAGCACAGGACATTTGGAGATGGGCCATTCCTCAAAAGATATATCTGTTAGCCGAACACCTACCAGGAGTTCAAAATCAGATAGCAGACATCCTAAGCAGAGAGTCAGAACAAGTACACGAATGGGAACTGCACGACCAAATACTGCAGCCATTCTTCCAAAGATGGGGGCAACCAGAGATAGATCTATTTGCCACTCATCAGAACGCAAAATGCCAAAACTTCGCATCCAGGTACCCACACCACCAGTCCCAGGGCAATGCGCTGTGGATAAATTGGTCCAACAAATTTGCTTACGCTTTTCCCCCTCTCCCACTAATTCCATTAGTGGTTTGGAAACTGCAACAATACTCAATGACAATGATACTAGTAGCACCCACGTGGGCAAGAAGGCTGTGGTTCACCACGCTACTGCAACTCTCACAGGTGCCACATCAAAAGTTGAGATTACCCATGCACCTTACACAGAACAATGGAGAAATAATGCACCCAGATCCCAAACAATTGAACCTAGCGATCTGGCTCCTGAGGTCATAGAGTTTGGATACTTTGATTTACCTCCAGACTGTATGGAAATCATTAAACAAGCAAGACGTCCTACCACCAGAGCATGCTATGCAGCAAAATGGAAGAGGTTTGCTGTACACTGTAACAGTAATAACATCAACCCTCTGGACGCATCCACTAAACAGATTATTTGCTATTTACTACACTTGCAGCAATGTAACCTAGCATACACCTCTATTAGAGTTCATCTCGCAGCTATAGCGGCGTACCTACAAAACAGACATCTTTCACTGTTTAAAGTACCAGCAATAAAAGCTTTCATGGAAGGCCTCAAAAGAGTCATTCCACCAAGACTACCACCTTACCCAGTCTGGAATCTCAACATAGTACTTACCAGATTAATGGAACCACCCTTTGAACCTATGCATAAGTGTGAAATACAATTCCTCACATGGAAGGTGGCCTTTCTCATAGCTATCACTTCACTCAGAAGAGTAAGTGATACAAGAGCCATTTATGCAGTTACACCAAAATAAAGTGGTTCTTAGAACAAACCCAAAATTCTTGCCTAAAGTAATTTCGACATTCCACATCAATCAGTCAGTGGAACTACCGGTCTTCTTTCCAAAACCACAGACGGTAGCAGGAAGGGCCCTACATACATTAGATGTCAGAAGGGCAATATTGTACTACATAGAAAGAACACAAACTTTCAGAAAAACAAAACCGCTATTTGTAGCATTTTCTCCTACACATTTTTTTTTAAAACTCTTTATTCGTGACTGTTGCAGGATGTTATACATTTCTTTACCGTTTCTCATCATATCGCACATCAGTCTTTTCCATTTTCTTAACCATTAACTTTTGGGAGCATATCATTTCAATCATAAGTCGTTTGTCATATCAGTCCCCGGATGTTTCCCAGTTATGATCTGTAAACACCATAATCATGACTTACATAAGTGCTAAACCCCAACTGCCCCTCCCTCCCCGCCCGCCCACCCCCTGTCTCCTGGTCGTTCTCTCTTGTACACTCTACGTTCCGGGCCAAGGTGTCTCAGTCTATCTGGAAATTGTTAAAGGCTCTAGGCCCGGTCTAGCCCTTGTGAATGGCATTGGTGCCCATGAGCCTCGGCCGCCCCCTGCTATATGTGTGTGTTCACCCCACCGGGTCTCCCGAACTGTCCAGGTCTGCCTCTTCCAGTTCGATCATCATTAAGTCCCATTCCTGTGCTATAGGGTATTTGCGAAGGCCCTTGCCCTCCTCTTCCCGCAGCGCCGCGGATTCAGCTTTGCCCCATTTCAGCAAGTCGACTTGCCACATTTCTACCTGCGGGGCCCTGGGTGATTTCCACCTCATAGTGAGCACCCTGATCGCCAACACGACTGCCAGGTCCGTAAATTTCAATTGTGCTTTGCATGTTTTGGGTCGTTCCTGTTCCCTATTAGGCAGGGTAATGCCCCCTCAGGGATCCGGAGTGTTGTTATGGAGTGTAGCGTGTGTTTGATCGTCCCCCAGTAAGTATGTAACTTCGGGCATGTCCATAGCATGTGAAGAATATGTGCCTCATCTTGTTGACATCTCGGGCAGCAGCGTGCAGTGGCAGGGAACATCCTATGGAGTCTCTGGGGCGTAAGGTAAGCTCTATGGAGAATCATGGCCTGTATGAACTGAAACTTAACATTCCTAGATACCCTTCTATGATGGCCTAGAATAATTTTCCACTCCCCGTCCGTTATGTTTTCTCCTGAGTCTGCAGTCCAGGTCTCCCTAAGTGTGGTGATCGGCGACGTCACATGTTCTCTGATACCGACATACAGCCATTTCACCAGGTGTCCCCGTGCCCATATAATGTAAGAGGTGCACTAATTCATGTTGTTCTGGTTTCGTACGTTGTGGGGCCCAAGCTCGCCGTACGTAGTGCGTCACCGAGGCGTGTAATAGGTATAAGCGCGAAGGCGCTCCCGTGGCTTGCAATAACGAAGCGTGATCCAGCATGGTGTCGTCACCTAACAGGTCTCCCACTCTGTCCACCCCGGCCTCCGTCCAGGGACGTAGTCTGCGCTGTGTTAGGGTCCCCTGTGGTGTCGGGAGCCCCAGTAGGGGTATATTGTCTGCGTATGGAGAGGTCCCAGCCGTGTATGACAGTGCTTTCTTCCAACAGGTCAGAGCCACATGCAGGAGGGGGTGGCAGTCTCTGGGGATCCTAGCATTGGGCAAGAGGAGGGAGTGTAGTTCTCCACGTGCTAATTTGTCCGTCGTGTAAGCGATCTCATGTAAACCTCTTCCCGCCACCCATCGGGTCAACCATTGGAGCTGGCTGGCATAGTAGTAACTTCGTAGGTCCGGTACGCCCAGGCCTCCCCGTCTGGTGTTCAGTTGCAGTTTTTTAAGGCTGATTCGTCTTCTCCCCGAGCCCCATATAAGGTTGAGTATAAGACTGAGGTGCTGATTGTGGGAAAACCCCCCTCAGTCTGGACATCTGCCTGGTGGCCGCAGACCTTGGGGCCCCTCCCTACCCCCAGTGATCAGGTGAAAAATCTTGGAGTATGGGTGGACTCAAAGCTTGGCTACGACTACCACACCAGACGAGTAGCTGGTGCTTGCTTTTCGATTCTACGGAAACTCCGCAAAACCATCGACCTGCTCCCAGAATCCTCAAGGAAGACCCTGGTTCATGCTCTTGTCACGTCAAGATTGGACTACGGAAATGCCCTGTATCTAGGTGCCAACGTCTCTAGTCGGCGGCGACTGCAGACAATCCAGAATGCTGCAGCTCGCCTGGTACTCCGGCTGCCCAGAAGAGCCTCCTCTAAAAAATCCCTACAAACATTACACTGGCTCCCGATTAACGAAAGGATCGACTTTAAGGCCCTGTGTATTGGCCACAGGATCGTACATGGCAAGGGTCCGGCCTTCCTTCATAACCTGCTTTGCCCCTACACGCCCACCCGTCAACTCCGCTCATTAGGAGCAGGCCTTCTTGCTGTCCCCAGACACAAGAAAGCCAGAATGGGAGGCAGATCCTTTCGTACTCTGGTGGCACACAAATGGAACTCTCTCCCCCCGAGCTTAAGAGTGGAATCATCGGAGCTCATCTTTCGCAGGAAACTGAAAACATTCCTCTTTCCTAAAGATTAGCCCATCCTGTTTCTGACTGTCGGAGCAACTGACTCTTCTGACAGCGCGGGGACACACTGACAGTGTAACCAGGCGCTATACAAAATCAGAAATAAATAAATAAATAAAGTAACGTATTTAGTGTGGTGAAAATTTGTCGCGGGAGCAGGACCGGCAGGTTTATAAAATAATACAGTATGCGGGGGAGCAGGACCATCTTCGAGACCGCCACTCGTCCCATTACCGATAGGGGTAGGGACGTCCAGAAGCCTATGCTACCTCGTAGGCCAGTAATGGCCTTACGGATATTACCGTCAATTTGGGCCTCCGGGTCGGTGCCACTTGGATTTCATAGGCACCGAACTGTATGTGGGGGGCTGTTTTCCATCTCGGAAGAAGAAACCTAGGGACTTTCTCTGGTTTATAGCCAATCCAGATATGGTCTCAAAGCGTCTGAAGACAGTCGCCAGTGGTCCCCTCGCAGGTTCCGGAGAAACACCAAGATGTCGTCAGCATATATAGAGACCATGTGGTTGGTGCCTTCCACCGGTATGCCTTCCTCCTCAGCTCTATTGCGGAGCGCAATAGCCAGGGGTTCCAGCGTCAGTACAAACAGTAGTGGCGACAGTAGGCAGCCCTGCCGGGTGCCCCTATGGACTTCATAACTGTCAGATGTGTGTCTTCCCAGGCGCGCCCTAGCCGTCGGACCTGTGTACAGTAAGCGGATCCATTTTATAAGGGCCTCCGGGAAACCAAAGCGATGCAGGACTTCGAACATGAAGTTCCACGTCAGGGAATCAAACGCCTGGCGGAGATCCAGGGCTATACAGCCAGCGTGTGGTAAGTTATGAGGGGTAGTTGTCATAAGGGCGTGGAGTCGCCTCGAATTTTGGGAGGTGCTCCTCTCTGGGAGGAAGCCACATTGATCAGTATGGATCAGGCCAGGGAGGTGGTGTTGGATCCGCATGGCAATAGCCTTACTAAGGATCTTATACTCCGTGGAGAGCATGGAGAGGGGCCTGTAGTTACCTACATCTTGAGTGTCCCTACCGGGTTTCGGGATAGAAATCACCAAGGCCTGCATGGTGGTAGCCTGGAGATGGCCAACCTCGTAAGCGGTGTTGTATATTTTCTCCAGTACGGGGGCCAGCACATCAGCATATGTTTGATAATACTCCCCTGGCAGGCCATCCATGCCCGGGTTCTTGCCTCGGTTAAGTGTGTGGATTGCTATCTTTATTTTGTGCTGTGTTATAGGCCCAGCTAGGGCCGCCTGGATTCCTGGGGCCAACACTGGGAGCGTTAGCTCTCCCAGGAATTCCGCCATTTCGTCCCCGTCATCCACAGAGGGGGGAGCATAGAGGTTCTCCAGGTTAGTCTTAAATACAGTGTTAATTCCCAGTTGTGTGTGCACCTGCTCACCCGCTGCGTTCCGGATAGTCGTTATTGTAGGGCTCTCAGGGGCATCCCGAACCAGCCGGGCAAGCAGAGCACCGGATCTGTCCGCCTCCGCCTGTTGGCGTTTCAGATAGGCCCCATAGTCCATCACCCTCAGGGTTTCCAGCAATTCAGCATGCTCGATATTACACTGTTGTAGATCAGCTTTTCGGTCGGGATCCTGCCCTGCCGCATTTTCAAGATCACGCAAGCGCTTTTCCACTTTGCATAAATTACCATGGATTTCCTGTCTGGCTCCCACTAGTCGGCCTATAGCAGCCCCCCTTACTACAGCTTTCATTGCATCCCACACAATCAGATTCGAGGACGCAGAGTCCCAGTTTGTATCGAAGTAATCAGTCAAGGTGTCAGCTATATGTGACCGAAACGGGCCATCCTCGAGCAGCGTGGGGTTAAGTCTCCAGGTAGGGACTGGTGAGGGCACCTTACCCCAGTGTAGGTCAAGTGTTAGTGGCCGATGGTCTGAAAATGTTTTAGCAAGGTAATCCGATGTGACGCATCTAGCCGTGACAGAGTTGGAGCATACAAACCTATGTAACCTGGTATGTAGGTTGTGCACAGGGGAGTAGCATGAGTATTCTTTGTGTGTTGGGTGCAGTGCGCGCCAGATGTCAACCAACCGCCAACCCTGGAGCCATGTCCCAAATGATTCTGACAGTTTATGTATTCCCGCCGCCTGGAGGGGGGGTGTGATCTGTCGAGGGCCACATCTAAGATCATGTTCCAGTCACCTCCCAAGATCCAGGGGACGTCTACCCAGTCCGCCAACGCCCGGCCCACTGTAGCAAGGAATCTATCTTGGTGAAAATTCAGGGCATAGATGCTGCCCAAGACTACCACCTCCCCGCCCAGGGTGCCCCTCACCAATACATAGCGCCCTTGTTCGTCAGTTCGTCTCTCCAGTTCCACAAACGGAGTGCCGTGGCGTACCCATATCGTGGCTCCTCTGGAGAAGGCAGAGTATGTTGTAGAGAATATAGTACCCCTCCATTTCTTCCGTAGTAGGAGTGCCTCGGAGTGTGTCATATGTGACTCCTGTAGGAACACTATATGTGCCTTTTGTCTAAGCAAGAAAGCATGCACTCTGTGTCTCTTCTGCACCGCCCCCAGCCCTCTCACATTCCAGGTGACCAGCGTATACTTTCCTTTTACGTCAGCCATAACCCTTTGTAGGTGTCGCAAGGAGTGTTCCCATATGTCCTAGCAAGTGATTCTTCATTGTCAACCAGGAGACAGTACCCTCTCTATCCCAAACCCCAACTATGGAGGCGCAGCCTCTAAACCCTGCTGTGCCGAACCATAAACTTTGAAACGTAAGTAAACAGGTAACGGTGCATACGCTAGTGGGGGGTCGGCCAAGCACTTGCCGTGTCCATGGAGCCATACTCGGTCAAACCGCCGGCTCAACGGCGCCGCCGGGAGAGTTCTCTCGAAAATGTTTGGTATATGTAGCCACGTCTTATGGAGGGGGGGGGAAGCAGAGGAATAGGGGAGGGGAGGGGGGGAATAAGGGTGGTCACTTACTGATACAGTCAACAAGCTGCAGCCATGTGTCTTAGGGGCACAGGAGGTGTATGAACCTCATCCTACGAGCCACGCACTTAAGTCTCTATCCCCTCCCGAGTCTAAGCCACATAGTGTTCGCCAGCAAAATAAGGACCACATATATACTCCAAGCAAACATAGTTTCCCCCCTCCCTCACCCCCGCCGCCCCCCTAGTTCATACAGAAAAGGATATCATGTTGTACTCAAGCCTCAGGTCTGATCCATAGGAGGTATTACTCTTGGGCATTGTCTAGAAGTTTGTCCGCGGCTCTGGGTGTCACAGTCGGGAACAGGACCATACTGTTGTCCGAGCCCGAGTGTATAGTGCTAGCCTCAGTATCAGTGTTAATTGTCTCTCGGTCGTCTCTGAAGGAGCCCACCGCTGCCACTGCATCATCTTGTCCCTGCTTCTGTTGGTGGGCGGTCGGTTTGCGCTGCTTCGGGTGATTGCGTCGGGCGCCTTTCCTGTTCTCTCCCTGAGTCGAGCTTTCTTTGGACCCATTGTCTGTAGAGTCCTGCGTCGGGTCCAGATGTTCCTCAATCTCCATCACTTCCATCCATTCCTCCACGTCGGTGGGGCTTTCAAAGAAATGAGTTTTTTGGTCATGGATCACCTTCAGGCGCAGGGAACAATAAGGCGTAGCGCAGTTTTGCCTTTTGGAGTCTCTGTTTCACTTCATAGTAGGAGGACCGTTGTTTCTGCACTTGAGTGGTGTAGTCCGGATACAGTGATATTAGTTTGTTCTCCCACTGTATGACCGATTTTATTCTGGCCTGGCTTAGCAGCATGTCTCTGTCCCGGTAGTTTAGGATTTTGACAATAAGCGGCCGTGGTGATTGTCCTGGTTTTGGTTGGCCAGTTGGGATCCTATGAGCCCTCTCTACACAGAAGAACGGTGACAGACCCTCAGAGGCAACGTTATCTCGGAACCATTGTTCCATGAACTCTGTCGCACGGGACCCCTTGCTTCTTTCCGGCAGGCCAATAACGCGGATGTTATTGCATCGATAGCGCCTTTCTGCGTCCTCCATGCGTTCCATCAGGGTTTTTACTTGATGTTGGATCAATTAGATGGAGTCCGTGTGTGTCAAGTTCAGCTATCGACAGACCTTGATCTTTGACTTTATCCGCTAGTTTCTCATGATCTGCCTTAAGCAAGGAAAGGTTAGTGGTGAGGGTGCCCATCTGCGTCTCCATCACAGCCCTGGAGTCTCTGATGTCTTTAAGTATAAGATCCAGCTGTCGCCTTGCTGGCTCTCCGAGCTGGTGGAGGTCAGTGTCCGTGGCGCAGAGCCCCCGGGGTCCGCATCCAGAGTGGGTCCCGTGATCGTTCCCTCCTTGCCCTCCACATTCTTCACGCCTTTACGCACCATGGTAGACGTCGGATGTCCGGTTGGCGGCAGGGGTGCGCTCCGGGGGGGGGGGAGTTTCAGCCGCCCGATGTGTGCTTTATTCCCCGGTAGTCTCCCCGCTGGCCTCTCCTAGCACTCATACCCGGGGGTAGCTGCTGAAAGTTCTCAGTGATTCCGCGGGGGGGGGGCGCTTTCCACCTTGTCCAGATTATAGGGGCGTCGAAGTCTTCCACAGTGTCATCCACCCTTAGGCGATATGTCCTCCCTCTACCAATCTGAATCCGGCGGTCCAAGGTCGGCAGTAGGATCAATTGGGCGCCGCCACGTTTGGACTCCTAGTTATGAATAAGCGAAGGGCAGACATAAGAGGGCTGGCCGGTGGTGCATCATTAGTGGCGCTTCGGGGGTGTCACCCGTGTCACCTCAGGTTTCGCCGGCGCCCCAGGCTCCGGCCCACCGCGTGGAGGCAGGCCCTGCACCACCTCAGCTCTGCCGCTTCTCAGCGAGCATTCGGGGCTCCGCAGCAGGGTCCGGTCCCGAGCCCATGGGTCCCTGCCCGCCTAAGCCCGCCTTCTCCAATATTCAGGGCAGTAGCGGTACTAGAGGTCCCGGCTCTCTGCACAGCGCAAGGCCTCAGGGGTCCCCCCTCTCTCCCTCGGGCTCCTCACCTCCGGTCCCTGCGGGTGTTCAGCGGGCCAGGCGGGGGGAACCCCAGTAGGCAGTCACTGCCGGCGGTGGGAGTAGTCGGTCCTCAGCGCCTTTGCTCCGGAGCCCCAGCCCACAGCGCAGGACCGTCCACAGTCTCCGTCTCCCTTTCCGGCACCAGGGTTCTTAAGGCGCCGTCCGCACTCCTCGGCAGCCGCAGGGGTAGGGTCTCTGTCGCGGGGGTCCGCCTCCGGTCCCGGAGGCTCCGGCGTATCGCTGCCTCCTGTTCCCCGCTTTCCGGGCACTTCCTCCACTCGAGGCCCCGGCCTGCAGCGTGATGCCAGGCCCCAGAATCAAACACGGCGTAGCTCCGGAGCCCCTGCCGCCAGAACTCCAGGATTTTCAGCGGAGCAGGCGGGGGGTCTTAGCTTCCGGATACAGCCCTTTTTGGGTGAAAACGGCCCCTCGGCGTGGGCTGCAGGATATTTACTCCCCCGGCGGCATCCGGAGCGCAAGGCCTCAGGGGTCCCCCCTCTCTCCCTCGGGCTCCTCACCTCCGGTCCCTGCGGGTGTTCAGCGGGCCAGGCGGGGGGAACCCCAGTAGGCAGTCACTGCCGGCGGTGGGAGTAGTCGGTCCTCAGCGCCTTTGCTCCGGAGCCCCAGCCCACAGCGCAGGACCGTCCACAGTCTCCGTCTCCCTTTCCGGCACCAGGGTTCTTAAGGCGCCGTCCGCACTCCTCGGCAGCCGCAGGGGTAGGGTCTCTGTCGCGGGGGTCCGCCTCCGGTCCCGGAGGCTCCGGCGTATCGCTGCCTCCTGTTCCCCGCTTTCCGGGCACTTCCTCCACTCGAGGCCCCGGCCTGCAGCGTGATGCCAGGCCCCAGAATCAAACACGGCGTAGCTCCGGAGCCCCTGCCGCCAGAACTCCAGGATTTTCAGCGGAGCAGGCGGGGGGTCTTAGCTTCCGGATACAGCCCTTTTTGGGTGAAAACGGCCCCTCGGCGTGGGCTGCAGGATATTTACTCCCCCGGCGGCACCGGAGCGCTAGCAAACTCCGTCCGCCATGTTGGCCTGCTAGCCACGCCCCCGTTTTCTCCTACACATAAGGGCAATCCCATCTCTAAAGCTGGCATTGCCAGGTGGATTGTAAAATGTATACAAATATGCTACTTAAAAGCAAAGAGGACATTAACTGTTCCTCCTAGAGCTCACTACACGTAAACTAGGAGCATCTATGGCATTCTTAGGAAACATTCCACTAGATGACATATGCAAAGCAGCTACCTGGGTTACACCGCATACCTTCACAAAACACTGTTGTGTAGATGTGCACACAACACAGCAAGCTAGAGTGGGACAAGCTGTATTAAAGACTTTATTTCAAACTGTTGCAACAGACACTGGTAGCCACCGCTAGGGAGATAACTGCTGTATAGTCTATTCATAATGTACCATCTGCAGCCCATATGCATCGAACGGAATATGCTACTTACCAGTATGCATCTGTTCTTGGCATAGAGGGCTGCAGAGTGGTACATGCCCTCCCAGCCTCCCCGGAAACCTGTGTCTGTTCCAACACTATCTTATTTAGATACACTTACATGGGCATTTCTATCTGTATTCTATCATACTACTCCATCTAACCCTACTATGGCAAAACAATCTAAGGATGGAGCCGATGCCCATGCGCACTAGCAACCAAAGGAGGAGTCACCAGTCTATAAAAGACTCTCCAAGAGAAAAACAAGTGCAATCATCCAAGCCCAACACCAGATGGCGATCTATTCATAATGTACCACTCTGCAGCCCTCTATGCCAAGAACAGATGCATACTGGTAAGTAGCATATTCCTTTCTCCATAGGAATCCATTGTCTGCTTTTCTAGGAAATTTCTTTTAAGTGTCTACTTTTGAAAACTTGAAATCTTCTGTAAAAATCACACGAAATACTGAAACTTAATTACTTACCTGTTTTAAGTTGAGACCTCAGTGCTGGACCTAGGCGCCCAGTACTGGATTACAAACATAACAAGATCGTACTGTACCTGCTACCTGATTTTTCTCCCATTGGATAATATTGCCAGATTTCTGTTGAAAAGTGTGAACTTTTAAAATAGCTTTATATTCCTGAAAAATCACTGCAATAACTAAACCTTTTTACTAAATTGTTTTCAGCTTAGACCCCAGGACTCAATCTAGGATCCAGTCCTGGAACTACCAAAGTAATCTATAAAGTAATCAACTGTGTTTATATAGAAAAACCAGTTGAGCTCAATGCTAAATTGTGTGTAGAATTGTGTTGCCTCCTGCAACCCCTGTACCTATGGTGTTTACAAAGTTTATTGCCTTTCTGCAAAGTACTCATCGGAGACCGCTCATATTGAGAACAGTATATTTTGATACCTGTAGGTTCTAAAAATAAAACAACTATATCTTTGATATGAAAACAATTGGCCTGGAGTTCAGTCTTTGAGTGTGTGAAACCTTTTGCTGACTTAGTGTGTACAACAAATGCTTTACACTGTCCTCTGGTACTGCCTTACTGCTCGACCAAGCTACCACTTTAGAAAGTAAGGTCACACCTGGCTTTAACCTCTGTTATACCTCTGGGGTTTGTGGACTCTATACACTGTACCTTAATCTGGTCCAGTATATATAGAGCCACTTTATCAGAGCCATTCAATTGAAACTGTAATTAGGGATCCTTTTAACTATACTCCTCCCAAAAATCCAGAAACAGTCTAATCTCCATCCCATATGTAGTCATAATCTCCCCTGCTGGAGTTCGTTCTGCTGGATATGGCTGTACTTCATCTACATAATGTTTATTTTTACCACATTTATTACAACTACCCATTTTTCTCACTACTTCTAGAAGATAATTATTTTAGTACGGTAATGTTGAATCTTCTTTTCCACAATGCAAATGCTTTCTGTCACACTATCAGCCGCTAAAAATCAACATTTGGCATTTTCACATATTATTTTAGTGCAGTAATGGTGAATCTTTTTTGTCAAATGCTGCACACCACTGGCCACTGAAAATCAACATCATGTCGAACTTTCACATTCCCAATTACAACACACTATACTGTCCCTATGGCCATATTTATCATTGGACACCTCTCATATAATTTAAATATTCACATCCATGGTACTTCTTACCAGGTCTCGACAACTGTGTTACCTCTTGAGTTATTTTGGTCTAGCCAAGTTAACCTTGTGTCTCTGGGTACTGGTGATAGATACCCTCAGACTGTGACCGCAGGAAACTCCATCCCCTCTGTGAGTACCTACTCCAAAGACATTCGGTTCTCCAACAGACCACTTGTCAGCGGCTCCTTCTGGTATTTCTGGATTAACTTGGTGGATCTTCGACAAGCCCCCAGTCTGTGAATGCACAAATCAGGTAAACTTGTCTGTTAATAAGAGACAGCAATCAAACAGTTGTGGAGATATATTTATTTAAGCTTAAGCTTGAGAGGTACAAAGCAGTCGACATCCAAGTATGCTCTGCCAGACCTAGCTGACCCAATCTTTTTATACCAATTGAACTTCATTGACCTGAACTGAAATGGCTGTCAGATGTGTGCCAATAACAGATTTTGTAAGTTAAGCTTAAACCAAACACTAATGGGAATCTTATCAAAGCATGAATACATTCTCACAGTGCTAAGGACTGGTGCAATTTCGACATCTGCAGTTTATCGACCTTTCAGATCTATCTGATATTTCAGTTATTGAAAACAAAAGTGAAACTAAGCAGAATAAACGGTTCAGGACTTTTACACTCCTTGGCCTTAGTGCAAAAGCCATGGTTTGTACAGCTGCACGGCTCATGAAGACCGCGTGAAATCCTTGCATGATAGAACAGTTGCTCGATTTCACATTTCTGATCCTACAATAGTCTCTTTTAAATCATTGACTATGAAGATCAATGTTTAGCAGTGCATTTGATTTGATCTGAATTTGGAGAGTATGTTGACATCGATGTAGGATTTCAATTGATTTATATTGACATTGATGGGCTTGTGGGACAGTCATTGGTTTTGGTCTGTTGTGTACACCATTTACTCATTGTGTTTTAGCATTCGTAGTGTGTGCAGTTAAGTTGTTTTTTACAGTGTACACACCAGATTTGCTTAGTACCACCAGTATGAATTTGGAACATAATTGACCTCAGTGGTAAACTTTAAACAACATTCTCCTTACTGGAATTCAAGCCTAGAAACCTAGTCGTGTGCCCTGCTGTTGCGTTTTCCAATTGAGCTGCTTTGTTTGCTAGTATTCCAAATTTGTGTATTTTTGTTTTCCAGCGGTTTGCCACAGTGAAGTCTTCCACAGGGAAACATCATGGACGATGATGCCTCTCTCCATCGCCTTGAAGGCATTAATGCAGAGGAGCAGGTTGGAGGTCTGGTCATCAAAAAGAAATGTGCATCTGTTGAGCAGCATGTGTTTAAAACTCCTGCTCCTCGGACTTCCCTACTAGGGTTGGATATACTGGCCGCTCAGAAGAGAAAGGAGCGTGAGCAAAAGGAAGAGGAGACCCAGGAAGAGAAAAAGAAGTCAAAAGTGTCCTCTTTCAAGGACTGGGAGGAGGGCAAAGAGGATCAGGGGACAGAGGAAGACTCTATAGACAAGTCCAACAGAAGCAGCAAAAAGGATCGGTAAGGCAAGAGAGTCTCCATTTCCTGGTTTCCTTATTTTGAATCCTTTTCCGAAATGTGTTTTACTGTGGCTGTGTAGGAAGGAAGATAAATCAATAATTAAAAGTAGAACACGTGTAAAAGCTTTAAAGTATGGGTCTCCAACCTTTCTGTAATGAGCTACTTCTGATCAGTGAAAAATGTGAGCTTACTGAAGGCCAAGTAACTTGCGCATTCTTACCAGGCACCACTTCGCCAAGCTTCATTGACTTTAAACCTAATGTCCATGGAGCCCGCTACTACGGGTTGGACAAAATATTGTGACTAGTGGTACTGCGATAGGGATGCCATGTGCGTCCGTGAGTGCATGGTTCTTGGGGATACATGAACATGTGTGAATGAATTGGATATATGTGTATGGGTGACGGAGAGCCTGTGTTGTGTGTGCTTGTGGCACAGGACATAGCTTTCAGCAAATGTGCCACCATTACATTTACAATTTCAAGCGCGGAAAAATGTTCTGCGAAAATGTTCATAATAAAGAAAAATTTTCAGCACTTGATGAACCATTTTTCACCACTTTAAATTTCTCCCATTTAAAAAGAAAAATGGCAGTATTTTCTCAATTATATGAATGACTGCTTTTCTACCAGCCACTGGGAGCGAGATGCAGTGTGTATTGAAATGGGAGAAAATTCAACTAAATCATTAATTTTGTTTATGTGCATTACATAAAACTCATCATTTTAATTTTCTCCCATGTCCTTGTCTTTACAAACATCAGACATTTTACTCCCAGTGGCCTCTAAATATATAGCCATATTTCTTATAGGAAAATACAGTCATTTATATAAATGTGAAGAATTATATGTAAAGAACCCTGCTTCATAAAACATTAGTACTTAATTATCTTAATCAAATGAGAGACAAACATTAAGACAACAATAAGACAATGTTTTATAGAAACGTTTTTCTACACTTCAATTTTCTACCATTTAAAAAAAAAAATTGACTGTATTTTTCAGTTACAAATATGTCACTGTGTCTACCAGACACTGGGAGCAAGATGCCTGCTGTTTGTAAATGGGACACTTTGAAAAGGGAGAAAATTAAAATGAAGAGTTAACTTAATCCAAGAGCCAGACGTTTGGTAGGACAAAAGCAAGACTGAAGCAACCACAGTGGATTTACAAGAATTGTCTTGCCATCCTGTTATCTCCCCCATTTCAAGTGTGCCCCAAGGGTTCTATGTAGCTCCACTAGACCTGTCAAGTAGGATTTAACATTCAAGCAGGTTTTGACACTGTAGTGTCAAAAAGTACGCCCCAACCTCCACTACCTTATCTTGTGGGGGATACAGAAACGTCCTCGCTGACCATTCAGGTCAGCCTTTTGTTATAGGTTTTTTTTTTACACCAATTTGCTTCTGTTTAAGTCTAATTACTGACTGGGAGAAGCTAGAGGGTCTATGCAAATTGACCTCCAGGAACTTCAGGCGGGGAAAATGTAACTTTCTGAAAGTTGCTTTTCCTAAATATTTAATTTTTATTTTTGATTTTATTACATTTTCATTAAGAAGGCGCTACAGCAAAGTACATTGATAGCGTGCATATCCATTGGGACAGAGATTAGGGTATGTTTATCAGGCATATTCTCTAATAGAGTTTATTATGATATTGTTGAGGGTGCGATTCTCACATTAAAATGTCCCGATATCAATGTACCATGTTTCCACCCCGGTCGAACCACAGGGTGCCTAAAAACAGGGGAGGAGAAGGAAGAAGGCAGAGAAGGGGAGGGGTTTTCTCTCTGGCTATAAGGTAAGATATGTGCGAGCTGTACCAGCATGTCCAGCACCATCGCAGATGGGTTGGCAGTGCCCCCACATTCCCTACTCATCCGCAGTAGGTGCTATGGTTTGGTCTAGGGCGGGAGATCTAAGGTAACTCTGCAGCGCTTCCCATATATCCTGAGGGCGTGCCCATGCAGGCATTAGTTCCCAAGATTGCTATAGCCGATTGTGGGCGAATGCTGCATCCTTGAGCCAGTCATTCATAAGTGGGCTTCGCCTTCGGCCCTAGCACATTGCAACTTGTCGCTTCGCTAACAGTAAGGGCAAAGCCGCCAGTTTGCTAGTCTCCACAGGCACCTGCGCGCATATCAGAATAAAGCAGTCAAAGGGGAGCATTCAAACCTGCATTCTAGCACGGCCTCAAGCATATAAAAAATACACCCCCAGTATCTTGCGATGTCCGGGCAGGCCAAGTGCAGAAAGACGTCTCCAGTGCCCCGCACCCCACGCAGTGCGCATCCTCACTCAGGCCAGCACTATGCAACCACACAGGAGTCCTATACAGTCTATGAATGAACTTGAAATGAATTAGCCTTAGTCTGTAGTTAGATTACATCTCCCTTGTCTGCGCGCAGCAGTATGACCAGGCACCCTCCACAAAGGGGACTCCCAGTATCTCCTCCTACTCGCACTCTGGTGGGGGGACACTTACCAGTGACACATGCTGCATACCGGAGTAGAGCTGAGTGATGAGTTTACTTGGTGAGTGGTTCACCAGGAACTCTTCCAACACCTGGAACGTTGGTGGCGCTATTGGGAAGGAGTCCAAGAGTGTGTGCAGCGTTGCTCTAAGCTGGTAATATGTCATTCTGTCAAGCAGTCCTGAGCTCTCAAGTGTGCTGTCTGTGTAAAGGTACTGTCTCGAAACATCTGCCCCATCGCGTGGAGCCAAAGCTTCCATAATCTTTGGCATAACCCGGTCTCTGTAGTGAAGGGTAGTGCAGGGTGTCTTGGGAGTGATATCGAGGGGGCAAATAGTGTCTCTAGGCGCACCCTGCGTCTAAATTCCTGCCACACCCATACTGTGCAACCAACCGTATTCACCTCTGGGCACGGCCAAGTCTGCCTTTCCCAAATATATATTAATAACATCCATCTTCTCCATTGATTTGGATTCTTTATAATTATTATTATCGTTTTTAAAATTATTTTGTAGCTAGTCCCATTCCTCAGATACATTGTTAGCATTTTAATCTGTGCTATGGTTTTCTTCATGGGACAGCTAGGTCTTCCACAGTAAAAATAGATTTTGGTTGCTAGTTACTGTAAGTACATGTTAACATCAAATTTCCACATATCCTACTTGTAAAAGCCAAGCAACCTGCCTGGTGGGCTATAAGTCTTACATAGGGGTGAATCATTAATATTTAAAGCGAGGTTTTTACATGTCAGTTTATTTTGACGCATTGAACTGCAGGGTTTCCACTGCTACAGTCAGGGTACAATGGGTAGGCCTGAAGCCATGTTTACACTGTCACTGTAGTGGATGACACAATAGGTGATGCAGTCCACTAGTGGCATTTAACTTCTAGGCCCCTGGTGTATTTTGTACCATCTACTATGGACTATTTAAATATGCCAATTCAACCATGTAAAAAAGGGTAGCACAGGCAATTTACTACTGTATAGCGGGGTAAAATGCCCGGACTCCTAAAGCCAGCAAAAATATAGGGTCCAGCAAAAGGCTTAAAATCCGAGGTGACCTCACAGAAAAAATGATTTCTTAAACAAACCATCCATGTTTATTTATGTATCCTGAGAATTCTTTGTTGCTTGAAATTTCACATAAATAAAAAGATGCACTTTTGACTGCAAAGCTCATCTTTGTATTGGGCAGCAACAATGGTGTTGCACCTTGTGGCACAGCGCTGCTAATCATGATCTTATGTGTATATTACAAGAACATTTCAGGTTGAAGCTTAGATAGAGTTCTTTGAACATGCTTCTAAGACTCACCCCATCCCAGGCACTGGTTACTTCGTGTCATCCCCCTTTCCGCTATTAATTCTGGAAAGTGATATTCTAATTTTTGATTAGTCCATATTAATGTTTCCTCTTTATGGGCTCCATTGTTTCACTAGGTGTATTAATGCGCCCATGGATTGCTTCACACAGTTTGTGCTCCGCTCATTGCCTTCTCCCATGCACGATCTGGCGTGAGTTCTTCTCAGAAGAGGTTCTGCAGGCAATAGCACCAGGATCGCGTGATCTGCAGATGCGCTGCCCAGAGCTCCAGTGTCTCCCAGCTGGGTTTGCACAGACCCTGGCATGATCTAGTTTTGTTGGGTTGCTGTCTATGGGTCTCTACGTTGCAGGGCAAAGTTTCCCTGAGGGTGCCTTCCTCCGCATCCTAGTTCCATCTGCTTGCATTACCATGAGAAGTGTGGACAGAGTGAGAGGAGGCAAGTGGCCTGTGAAGCTTGTAGCATGTAGGTAATGAGTATCAAAAGTGCATCTCTTTCAACCAAACGTGATACATATGTGGTGTGCATCTTAGTGCAACCGTTCCCTTCGACCCAAACATTGAAGATCACAGATGGATACCTTTTGCAGTTGTACACTGTTGTCTTTGAGGGAGGGTGGGGGTTGGGGGGGGGGGGTTCATGTGTTGATGTCAAACGGAAATTCCAGCCTTCAGGTGCCTAGTTGTTTACCTGCTGCTGCTTGTGCCACTGTCTTTTCTTTATCGTATGGAAACAAACATTTTTGGCAAAATGGAAGTGAAAAGTTGTAAGAGAAAAACAGATAGCAACTAGATACATCCTTTCCTGCTGCTGGACTCTTTATACTCCACTAACCAAGATGGCTTACTGCCTGTTTCTCTTTTGTTTATTATTTTCTAAGTCTCTCCTTTGCTGTTTGTGTCATGCTCTTCCTTATTTTCTGTTGCTACACTGGGGTGTTCTCTCCTGACTCTCTTTTTTAGGTTTCACATGCGCTGGTGAAATCGTCTGTATTAAATATATCTTAAAAGGGTCTTACATCCTGCCCCCTCGCTTTTATTGCTTTTCATTTTTTCCTGTGCTTGTCACTTACTTTTCCTCCATTTCTATTGGCCGCATTACACTGTTTCCTCGTATTGTTCCTCTCCAGTGCTTCTCTTAAAAGAGTCCCTGTACCGAAGTACTGTTTCCATCTGTTTTTTGGTGCACTTTAAAAAATGTTTTCCCTTCACAGCACTTGCACTGTGCTTTTTCACCTAATCTCCCCTGCACAGTGCATTGACATAATCGTTTCCCCTTGGCTGCACACATTTGAAGTGTGCACGTTGGCTCAGCTTTTATTTTTGTTCATTTGTTATTTCACGAGGCTTGGAACGATTTGTGTTCCAAGTCTCGCTTTCAGCCCTGAGCGCCGCCCTCCGCAAATCCTCAAAAAGTTGATTTATTTAGATGGGCCTTGGTAAAGGTGACAGCCCCCTTGGTTAGCGGAGTGCTGCGGGTGACACGGGCACTGAAGGGGCCTGTTTATTGCTGTCGCCTGCTGAGTATCTCTGGTAAGAGGGTTGGGCTGCGTGGAGAATTTCTTTCCCTTTTTCTGTTCCTCTGTATGGCAACTAACTAATATAAGAGCTGCCACTCCCAGACAGCACATTTTGAGTAGTAGCTAGTCCCATTGCAACATACCCAATCCATCCGGTCAGAAAAGCATGCATAACCGAAGAGCAGCCCATCATAAAGATCCTCCCCACCCTCAAAATATGGTCTTTTTCCTCTAAGCAACACCAAAGAAAGCTGAGCAGCCTTAGACAGAACCTTAGTGGCATAGCGATTTAAAAAAAAGAAGAAAAAAAAAGTCTGCAAGCAATGCCACCCTCACGAGAGACTTCGGCAAAGAACACCTCTTAGGAGGCACCTCCCATACCAGAATATCTGTTGAAGAATACACTTCCTACCTGACAAGTTTTCATTTAGCTTACGTGTGACATTTCCATGTTTTAGGATGGCTGTGTGACACAGTGAATGACACACGGTCACTAATGCAGGACGTTTATCTCGCCGAAATTAGAACATTTAAAGGAATTACATTTTTCTGGAATAAAATTGTCCAAAACTGCTTTTATTCCCGTCCCCCTTTTTTGGAGCACAGTGTACTACAACTTTAGTCTAAGAACACTATAAAGAGTCCCAGGCTATTGCTAAATTCACACAAATGCAAACAAAGTACACATTAACACTGTAAACTAACACCGAGTATATGCACCTGCCCGTCTCGTACAAGTGTCGGCCCTTTTTAGCTTTCTCCTGTAGACTTGGGCTGTGCTTGTAAAATCTTTTGTATTAAATATGGAGTTTCTTTAACTTTTGTATTGCACAACTGCTCATCAACTTAGAACTTACAAAAAAAATAATTATTAATCACATAGGCGAAATCCAATGCATTTTCAATGCCTGTGAAATCTTGCTAGTTGTCAGCTTTTAGCTGTCAGTTGTCGAATGACCTCTTGTGGACCATACCAAAAACTAATGGGTTTGAAGCCAGTCCATGTTGTTTCCATTGAATGGCTTTTTTGTCCGTCTCATTTACTGACTTGCTGCTTCGATTGGCTTTCCTTCCTTTTCTTGTGTTTGGCCCTCCTCTGGAGCAAAGTATGTTTGCCATGCTTTTGAGTAGTTGCCTTCTATCCTTCCACTGCTTACATTCAGGGAAAAGCACGTCATGAGAGTGCATGTGTCTTATTTCTCTCTCCCTCATGCGCTGCTTCCTCCTTCCCACACCCCGAGTGCATCCACTGTTTATCCCTCCTTGGCTTCCCCTTACACCCATAACAGCTGCCATTTGCTTCTGGACCTCTCCTTTTTCAATAAAAGCACTTTAATGTAAGTAAAAATTAATTTTTTTTAATGTACTACTCCAAATTGCGCCTGTTATTTTGTATGCGCACACATGGTTGGTGACACATGCATGCACATAAGTACCCACGCATGGATGCATATATGTAATGGGGGGCGTGGCTAAGCACGCAATGGCGGAGGACGTGCTTGGGTAGAGCTCCGTGAAAAGCTCCCCTTCCCCGAGCCTATTCTCCGCCAAAGTACACTGAAACCGCCGGAAATTGCAGGCGGACACCCGCGGAGGTCATCTCGACAGCCTGGCTGACTTTTGACCCGAGGCTCCATCGGGCCAGACCCCGGCCTGTCCTACAACCCTCCTGCGGGCCTGGGGGCCTCCCGGCCGGCAGTGAAGCTACGAGAGACCGGGGCTTGGGCCCGGCGTGTAGGCCCCGGCCCCCACTCCCTGAGGGCCGCCGGCGGACTGACGCTGCACCGAGAGTGACCACCGGGGGTTCGGCGGAGGCCAGCCTCGCCACTACCGATGCGACCAGCGGACCACGACGGCCTGGCATTCGCGCCGCAGCCCCTGTGAGACAGCCTGGGAGCGCGACCTGACCCGGTGAGGAGGGGGAAGAGTCGGGCGGCCCCTGGGGCGCTGCGCAACATCAGGCGCTGCCCGGGGAGCCGCGGGCACACAGGCAGGCACGGAGTGACCGGGACGGAGAGGCCGCCCACAACCCGCCACCGCGCCCGACCCGCACTCCCCGAGGGCCGCCGCTCAGAAAGCGACCGCCAAGGACCCGGCGGAGGCGCAGCCTGCAGCTACTGCCCTGACAAGAGGACGACGAGGGCACAACACCCACGCCGCAAACCCAGCGAGACGGCCGCCGGCGCGCCTGAGGCGACCGAGGAGCGAGAACCGACCTGGTGAGGAGGGGGAGAGTCGGGCGACCCCTGGGACGCCACACAACACCTGGCGCCACCCGGGGGGTCACGGACACAAGAGCGGAGTCGGAGGGACCGGGGCGGAGGGGCCAACTACTACTCGCCAGCACGGGCCGGTGCCCCCGGCCAGGCCTGCAATCATCGGCTGGTGACACAGCGACCGTCCCCCCCCTCCCCCCCCCACCCGCAGTGAGGGCGCCTGAAGAGACAATTGCGGACTACCCCCCCCCCCCCTCCGCACGGACACACGCGCAGGGGGATAACGGGCCAGGGAGGAGAGACCCGCCACACGCGAGATACCCGGACCCCTGGGACGCCCACTACACTGGGGGCTGCGTGGCGGAGCGGGGCCACAGAGGAGGGAACCACCGGACCCCCCTCCCCCCCCCCCTGCGGAGACACCGGCCACGACCGGGGGGGAACCCCGGACCCACGGACCTCCAACCCAGGCGGGAGGTGATCCCAGAGGTGCTAAACAGAGGTGCTAACAGAGTGGCGGAGACAATAACTTTGCTAGAAGAGCGCCCTCACACATGTCAGGAGGGGCGCGGACCCGCACCAGGACTGGTGGGGCCCCGTAGAAAGGAAAAGCGAACAAGCAGCTCGACAAAATGGCTGCCGACCAATTGGCCACGAGACTGGACAGCGTGCTGGCGGCCGTCGAGCGAATGGAACAATCGCTACAACAGACCAGGACCTCCCTGGAGTCCAAGATAGACGGCGTGGCTGTGGACCTGACCCTCCTGCGAGACGACCACAGGAAGTTGTCCGACCGAACCAAGGTCCTGGAAGGCGCAGTGAAGGAGATCGAGCCCAAAGTCACCCAAACGGACAGGCACGTGCAGGACCTCCTGAACAGAGTAGAATTCCTGGAAGATAGGGCCGAAGATGCGGAAGGGAGGGCGAGACGCAACAACGTCAGGCTCGTAGGGGTCCCGGAAAAATGGGAAGGGGACCACCCAGCCCAACATGTGGAAGACTGGCTACGGACACTGTTGCCTGAAGGCACGCTGTCGCCCCACTTTGTCGTGGAACGCGCGCACCGAGTGCCGACCAGGCCCTACGCGACCGGCGCCAACCCGAGGCCGCTACTCTTCAGGATACTAAACTACAGGGACCGTGACACTGTGCTGCGGGAAACGAGGAAGATGGGTGAAATCCGCATAGACAATGCGGCGATCATGTTTTTCCCCGACTACACCATCCAGGTGCAACGCCAGAGACACGACTTCCTGGAAGTAAAGAGGAGGCTACGCACTGCAGGCCTCAAATACTCCCTGCTTTTCCCCGCAAAGCTGAGAGTGGTGGCGGGGGACAACACGTACTTCTTCGGGACCCCCGGGGAGGTCAGCGAGTGGCTGGACGGAGGCACGGACGCAGCACCCAAGCACCATCGTGGGGGCGAGGCAAGGCCCAGGCGGCGCGGCCCACGACACCGCCGGAGACACGGAACTCAACAGTCCCAACGGGCAGAAGAAGGGTCGCGACACTCTCCCCCGTTGGATCAGATGCTCCAGGAACAACGAGATGCGCTGCGGAAAGTTTCTCAGCTCAGCAACCCACCCTCCCAGGAATCACACCATGAGGACGGGCAGCAGCCAGCGCCCAGCGATGACGACTAAGCCATCTACGGGATCCCAAACTCACAGATCTCTATGGAATTGCCAGTGGTCACGCCGCAAACCTCAGACCTGATCCACTAACCCCATAGGGGAGGCCAGGAAAATGACCGTACGGGAGGGGGGGAAGCAACAGTGGCCGGCGGGACGCTGAGGCGCAGCCAGCGCCGGGTGCAACTGGGGGTGCGCTCCTCTCCCCCCCCTGACAACGGAATGGACAACGGACCGCAGAAACAGTGAGTACAGCCTAATTAGCGTTGGTGGTTGACGGGGTTGGCGATGGTGGGGTCACCCCTTGACCCGTGCTCATCCTTGGCCGTCTGCTGATGCGGCCTGGAAGAGGAGGGGTGCCCTCCATGACTGAGGCCGAGGGCTCGCACAGAACCGCGACCCTTCCCCCCCCAATGGCCGGGGTCCATGCAGGCGGGGCCCCATGGGACCAGAGCGATGCCGTGCGCCAGTACACAACCGGTGGCCAGCGAACGGCCTGCAAACTGAGGCTCGGGGATGGAACTGGAATCCCTTTAACAGACTTAACTTCCTCTTAGCCTTAATCGTGCTTATGCACACTGCCCCTTAGACTGGAAATGTTGTCCCTCTCAATTGAGATTATGGACGGTGGCCCGTTTCGCCACTGCCCCTTTGGTATTACAGTGGGTCTTGCCCACAGTTGGTTAATGTTGTTTATTGTTTTTCCCCTACCTAATGTCTACCTGAACAATACTGAGTGTACTACGGGGGGTGGGGTTGGGCATGCTGAGGATAGCGATGGGAGAGCCCCTGGTGGAACTGCTGCTGGCACGGGGGACGGGGTGGAGCACACACCGCTAATATGACTTCGATTAAGATATGCACTTGGAATATTAGGGGAATGCACACACCCGCGCGCAGATACCAGATATATTCCTACCTGAAAAGGCAGCAAGTACAGATCGCACTCCTGCAGGAAACACACCTATGCGGGGCGGAAGTGGCTGCACTACGGCGCAGGTGGAGGGGTCAATTGTACGCCACAGAATACTCCTCGTTTGCCCGTGGGACACTACTGTGGGTTAGGCCGGGCACCCCTTTCACGATGTCGGAAGTGCTCACGGACCAGGGGGGGAGATATGTGCTTGTGAGGGGTAGGATGGACGGGCAACCAGTAGTCCTGGCGTCCGTTTACTCTCCGAACACGGACCAGGGAAGCTTCCTGACACACCTATCGGAAAAGTTGGCGCCCTGGCGCGGGGTCCCCTGGGTACTGGGAGGTGACTACAACACAGTGCTAGATCCTGTACTGGACCGCTCGACCCCACCCAGGCCAGATGCTACATCTTTAGGGGCTGCAAAGGCGTTCACGAGATGGGCGACACAGTGGGACCTCAAGGATGCATGGCGCGCGCACAACCCAGACACTAGGGTATACTCATATTACTCGGGGGCACACGCGCTACATGTCCGCCTAGATAGATTCATGGTGACAACGGAAATGCTGCCGCAAATCACTGAGTCACACTATCTCGGTCGTACACATTCAGACCACAACCCACACACGCTGGCAATAGCATGGGAGCGCCCACACCCACCCATCCCCACGTGGCGGCTACAACCCGCCCTCCTACTCGACACCCCCTTCAGAGACGCCCTACAGGCCCGAGTAGCGCAGTACTTCACCGACAACTCGGGCACGGCGTCCTCCCCGAGTGTGGAATGGGACGCCTTCAAAGTGGTGATACGGGGTCACTGCTTGAGCACACAAGGGAGCATACAGAGGAAGCTGGAAGCAGACCTATGCAGGGTGGAGGCGGACCTGCTCCATTGGGAGCGGGAGGCGGTGTCCGGCGCGGGTGACCACCTACGGGAGGCTCGCGAGGAACATGCGGCACTACTAGAAAGACTGAGGCACGTCAACTTCGCGGCCCACTCTGCGCGGGTGCACCAACACGGCGACAAGCCGGGAAGATTACTGGCTTGGCTGGTCAAGCAGGAGTCCCGCACGGAACCGGTTTCCGCTATTCGGACAGCTGAAGGGGAGATCGCGTACACACAAAGTAGGATACACCGGGCATTTGTGGGGCACCACCAAGCCCTATACAAGTCACAGCTGAGGGTCTCTGCGGCTACCATCGCGGATTTCCTTGCTGATATCCAGCTGCCTTCCCTGACGGACGCGCAGCAGGGAGACTTAGGGGGCCCATTTGCCCAGGAGGAAATGCGAGAGGCCATCTTCGCGTTGTCCAACGGCAAGTCTCCCGGCCCCGATGGCCTGCCTGCCGAGTTCTTCAAGGCCTGCTCGGACGTACTGGTCCCAGAGATGCTCAAACTATGTACACATGCGATTGAGGACTCAGCGCTCCCGACCTCGCTTAATGAGGCGAACCTGGTTTCGCTGTTGAAGCCAGGCAGGGATGGCACGTGTATGGGGTCCTACAGGCCTTTAGCCATGTTGAACACGGACTACAAGGTATTCACCTCCCTGCTGGCCCGCCGCCTGACCCTGGAGGTCCCGGCGCTGGTACATGCCGACCAAAACGGGTTCATGCCGGCGAGGAGCACTTCCCGCAACCTGCGACGCCTCTTCCGAGTCCAGGAAGCGGCCACCACACACTGGCCGAGGTCGGGTGGCCTCGTCTTAGACCTAGAGAAGGCCTTCGACTCGGTGGAGTGGCCGTACTTGGGTGCGGTGCTGGACAAACTTGGCGTGGGGGAAGCCTTCATGGACATGGTCGGGCTGCTATACCAGAGACCTAACGTCCGCGTGCGGACGGGCAAGCTACTGTCGGAGACGGTGCGGGTACGCAGGGGCACCAGACAAGGCTGCCCCCTGTCGCCCCTTCTCTTCTCCCTGGCCATAGAACCCCTGGCAGCTCTACTGCGGGACAAGGGAGTGGAATGGGGGATCCCGCTGGCTGACGGGGTGCACACGGTCTCGCTATACGCGGACGACCTATTACTCTATGTGCGAGATCTCACTGCGGTGCCTGCAGCGCTGTCGGACATATTCCGGACCTTTGAAGAGGTGTCGGGCCTCAGGGTCAACTGGACCAAGTCCGGTGTATACGCCTTCAGCCCGGACCTGGAGGAATGCGAGGTACACCTTGGTGGCGCCCGGCTTACCTGGTACCTGACTACGTTCAAGTACCTCGGGCTACAAATCTACAGAGACCCGCAGAATATACTGGAGGGCAACCTGGTGCGCGCCGTGTCCTCGCTGAGGGCCCAGATGAACTTCTGGAAGACCCTGCCATTGAACGTGCCTAGCCGGATTGCCCTGTCTAAAATGATTGCGCTACCGAGACTACTCTATCACTTTGCAAATGTCCCACTGTATGTCCCCACAAGGATCTTCCGCGAACTGGAGTCGATGCTCCGTGGCTTAATCTGGAACACGGGGCGCCCGCGAGTAGCCTTGGCGAAGTTGTACTCCCCGACGGCGGAGGGAGGGCTGGCGGTCCCCAATATGGAATTGTACTACCTGGCAGCCCAGCTGCAGTGGGTTACATACTGGCTCAGCGACACGCACCTGGATGACACCGCCAACGCGGACTACCAATGGACACACCCGCAGGTGTGTGCCCTGTTTCACCCGCTGACCAAAGGTCCTCGCCCTCTGCCCCTTCACATGGCCGTAGCCCGCAAATGCTTCCTTCGCTGCTTGAAGCTGACACAGAACGTCAGGCCATACGGCCCCGCCCTTCCCCTACTGGGTACCCCCCGGAGGAACGGGATGGTGTCACCACGCAACATGGAGCCCTGGGTTGCAGCCGGAGTGGAGACAATGGGAGACCTCTACACGGACGGGGGCCTGCTTCCTTTCGCGGAACTATCAGCGAGTACAGGCCTGCCGGCGGGGCAATTCTTGCTCCATGCGTCAGTGATGAGGACGTACACGGAGTCCTGGGGGGATATCCAGGAGGAGCCACCGCTCCATCACTTGATCCAATACCTACATGTTATGGGCAGAGGCTCACACATTACACACTGGCTGGCACAGGCGCTCCTCATACACACCCAGAGGACCACACAACCGATTAGGGACAAATGGGCGGCCCACCGAGGGAGGGAATGGACAGACAAAGAATGGAAACTGGTCCTAGCCAGCCCTGTGAACGTCCCGCGTAACTCCCGCTTCCGCACTATTCAGCTGTACATACTGCATCAGGCATATCTGTCACCTGACAGAATAAATAAATACTTCGCGACGGATACCGCAGCCTGTCCCAGGTGCGACCTGCGGGACGCCGACATCCTGCACATGCTTTGGAGCTGCCCGACCCTGTCCGCATACTGGGGGGAGGTGACATCGCTCCTGACACACAGCACAGGCCCGGGGCTACCTACCACGTGGGAGGCATGCGTTCTTGGGCTATACAAGAGGACTAAACAAAATAAAACACAAGCCCGGTTCTGGGACCTAGGCCTTATTACGGCCAAACGCCTGCTCACCAGACACTGGAAAAGAAGGGAACCGCCAACCCCCGCACACTGGTACACATCCTTCATTAACTGGGCCAGAGCAGAGGGCACGGCGCTGCGTGGAGAGGAGATAGCAGGTTTGAGACAGTTCCCGGTCGCACACGTCTGGGATGACATCCTAGGATCCCTGCGGGGGGAGGGCGAGGCCAGGGGGCTTACGCAGAGACAACTGAGAGGGGTAGGCGCCCCGCGAGCGGCGACGCCATAGACAGGACTGCGCGCGGCGCCCCCCCCCCCCCCCCAGGTGAGCAACACCGACCCCCGGAACACAGGCCGCGACCACAATTGGACACACACACACACACTGGGGCTCTCCACCACACAATGGCCCGGCCACTGCACTTAGCACTGTAGCCTAGACACAACCCCCACGAGTACACCCCCGACGCCCCCTACACACCCCCACGTTAAACGTTTCGCACTCCTATTCTTACTAGCTGCGTGTATACCCACCATCACACAGCGGCGGACAGGTGCCGCTACTTGAACCCTCGGCAGGGAACGCGGGAGCAGGTGACACCCAAAGTCAGTGCAAATGGGGAGACACATATGTCTAGCCACACACGCCGTACACTGAACCAGCAGTTGGGATGACATTACCGCTCACCGGGCCCGTACCCCACCAGCTTTACAGCTACTCATGCAAGCGAGCCATAGATCCCACATTCCACTGACGCGCCACCAGCGCATACCTCACAAGTTGATGGGACAATGGTGCCGTGCGCGCCGTTGGTACGGGATGCAGCACTGGCACCACAGACACACTGGGACACACCGTAGTGAACAGCCCTGTTTTTATGCTGAGGAGTTAATGGTTGAGTTATAGAAAAATATAAAATGAGACGTCAATTACAGGAATGGTCGTGCAAAAAATGTGAGGAATATGTACAAACTATCGGTGACAAAGCACGCCAGACAACGAACGAGACACTGCATAATGCCTTCCCCTGTACCCTATGCCCCAACAATGCACGGACTACTTGCAGCCGGCCCGCAGGGTTGTAGGCTTTGCTATATGTATTGCATTTTTTCTCACAATAATAAACGTCTTCAAAAAAAAAAAAAAAAAAATGGATGCATATATGTAATGACACTGACTTTTCTGTTTTTCCATACGAAGATGGCCTAACCCCACAAAGGCCACATTGTTTAACAGACAAAAGCAGACATCTTATAAGACTTGAGCCATCTTGGTGTCAGACCATCATATTTTTCATGTCTCTGCCCATATCTGGCTTAATCCTGACACCTTGACCCTCCTTTTGTTGCTCTGTCCTATACTAAAGATGCATTGTTTAGAACACTACACCATTTACAGGGCTTGGGGCTGATATCTATGTTGATGATGGTCATTGTACAACAATAAAATATGACTGGAAAGTATTCTACATTGGAGCATATATTATTCCAAGAAATCGGATGGAGTGACTAGTGTACATTCGTGGTCACTGCTTTGTATCCATCTTGTGTATAAGCTAGCTTTCACATCTTCATTCAGTCTGAGTTTATTTTATTCACTGTGTGAAACTGCCCACCGCACCCAGTTTGCTTGAATCAGCGTATGTTGTTTTCAGTTCGGTGGGAACAAGAGTCTCGGGGTCAAAGGTCCCCAGTTTCCTTTTGGTGTATACTCAATTTTTATATTGATTCTGGGTGAATGAACAAATATATGTCCAGTACACACGGATTATGTACCAAGGACCTCAGCACAAGTACATTTGAAAAGGCAAAACTTGTACCTTTCGCTTCATGTTATTTTCTGCAGAGTATAACCTTTTGTAGTTCAGGCCTCTCCCTGAGTAGTATGGGACATGCCGATCGAAAACTTATTATTATAGAACAGGGGGTGACCCAATTTAGTCAAAGGACCTGGGTATCAAGTATTATAATGAACAAATGGTCCTTGACGAAAATTCACCATGTAACACAATTACAACATTAGTTCAGTAATTTTTAGTCCGCTCTAGATTGAATCTGTATAGTTGGTTAAATAGATACATTAGCCCAAATTGTCAAGTTCATACATACAAGGCACCAAACCATTTGAGAATTCAATTGAATCCAGCCGGATTCTCTGATTTAATATATAATTTGAAAAAATTTTTGCAAATCAAATACAAATATTTACATTTATAATAAACAGAAACTTTTCTAGTATAAAAGAGATGAACGTGCACAGAGAAAGGTAAAAGTTTGTGCTCAAGTGATTGATCAAAGAGATCAGAGAAACAAAGTGCAGAATTGTTTATATACAAGAATGAGCCTGCCCTAACCAACGCTTGTAAAAAAATTGTTCTTTTTTACTAGCTTATAGTTTTTAAACACAGCCTCCGTTATCCTTGATTTGCACTGTTGGCAAGGGGATTGGGAGGGGGGGAGGGGCGAAAACAAATAGATGCAGGCTCCAAAAGGAAAGTGTCGACGTTTCGACCCACACGTAAACCGGGTGGTTTAATTCCTCAGATCAGGGTCTTCATCAGGACGGGATGAGGGAGGGACAAGGAGTATTTCAATGTGCAACAGCTTCTTGGGTAGGAACACTAATCCAATTGACCTGACTCTTAATGACAAAATTAATAAACTAGAAAGATTGGAAAATAAATTAATTCGGACTAGACTACATGGTCATACATTGACACAATACCTGCAGGCCAATGTAATTCCTATCGGACTACAGGTACGAAACGAACCAGCCATCTTCATTGACAACCCGAAATTTAAAGGAAATTTTAGTTTCATCAGTAACAACTGTTCCAGGCACTGGATGGTGCTTGGGGTGGAGACAGCTCTGGAAGAGGTGGAACGCCTTATGAAAGAGATATCAGATCTCAGAAAAGAAATAGTAGATGACAAAGCACTGAGTAATGCCAAGGAAGCATTGGAACGTTTAGAAAAAACATTGAAAGAATTTGATGTATTTACACAATCTACTAAATTGGACAAACTTGCCAAAGATTTGAAGTTTTATGACAAAAAATCAGTGTATCCATATCTAGCTGAAGGCTACTATAAGCAGGACAACCAGGGTAGGTTCTTCACCAGAGGTCGTGGTGGCTTCAGGAAGTACAATACTTTCTCCGACTCCTCCGCCACTAGTAATTCAGATAACGAACAGGAGAGACCCAGCACTAGCCACCCATACCCTGAACACCAAAATACTTTTTTAGAAGAGGATCAATGGGCAGGCTATCAGAACAGGGGCCGCCCCTGGGGGAGACCCAGGGGACGGGGTCAATCCAACTGGAACTCAGGCAGGGGAGCAGCAGCGAAGAAACAAGTTTGGTTCAATCAGGAAGCGCATGGAGAAATTCGGACCAGACGACAGCACTACCAGTGGTGAATATTGAACCATTGGTTGAGCGGGAAAGCCCGATAATAAATTTGTCATCATATACTCTAAAACCAGCAGAGTTGAATGTGCTTGAGAAAGGCCTTGAAACAATATTTTAATAAGATTCCCTTCAAACCAACTTTTACGAGTACCGGCCTACGACCTCCTTCAACTTTCACCCCACCAGCTCAGATGATGTTGCATAAAATCTTAGCTTTTGAACAGGTGGTCATGAGGGACGTAAATCAGATACTGTCCAAGAAGAGTTATACCAAGTATAATATCAGCAAACAGGAACGCCAAGCCCTTGAATCCTTGAAACAGAATACAGATATAGTCATAAAACCGGCGGACAAGGGCGGACCAATCGTGGTTCAAAGTAGGGAGGATTACAAATCAGAAATTCTCTCGCAGCTAGGAGTAGCTGGCAACTATAAAAAACTAAAATCTGATCCCACAAAAGAAATAGCATTGGACATTAGGTCGATTACAGACAAAGCATTAGATGAAGGGTATCTATCTAAACAAGAATATGCTTTCCTAAATAATAACCACCCTAGGCTTCCAACAATCTACACGCTGCCGAAGGTGCATAAGAGGTTAAACAATCCCCCCGGCAGACCCATCGTATCCGTGTGTGGGTCCATTTTAGAACCCCTATGCAAATGTATTGATATTTTCTTTAAAACCAGCGGCGGAGGGGACGATGTCCTATGTGAGGGATACTATGCAAGCGATCCAACTGGTGGATGGATATATGTTTGACCATAATAAGAACTTGTTGGTCACGATGGATGTGTCATCGCTTTATACAAATATCCCTCAATCAGCTGCAATCGAAGTGATTAGAGGGGTTTTGGAAGAGCGTCCAAAACCATGTCAGGTGCCCACATCATTCATACTAGATCTATTGGAGATTGCCATGCGAAAAAACTTTTTCTATTTCGAGGGAGCTTACTGTGTGCAGACACGGGGAGTGGCCATGGGGGCAAGTTTTGCGCCGGATCTGGCCATACTTTTCATGGATGCATATGAACAAGAATTTATATACAATGAGACAAATCCATATCATGCAAACATCAGGACATGGCATCGATATATCGATGATGTCCTGATCGTTTGGGAAGGTAATGAACAAAACTTAACAGAATTCCATGAGTGGTTGAACCAACGATCTAATGATATACAGTTTACTTTAGAATACAGTAGCAAGAAAAATAAATTTTCTTTATTAGTATAGTTGAGGAAGCTGGGCTGTTACACACCACCCTGTATAGAAAATCCAGTGAGAGGAATACCTTGCTTCGGTACACAAGTCATCATCCACGCAACCTCAGGGACAACCTACCCTATGGTCAGTTCCTGAGGTTGCGTCGTAATTGTACACGGAAGGAGGATTTCTTTGATGAATCAATGCTACTCATGGATCGTCTAATTGAAAAGGGATATCCAAGACGACTCCTCAAGAAGGCAAGGAAAAAGGCTTGGTTCTGCCACAGGGAATTTTTATTGGAACCAACCATCAAGAATAAGGGTCCAGAAGAGAGGATGACATGTGTGCGACATTTAATACTAGAAGCAGTGATATTAAGAAAGTCATAAACTCACATTGGCATCTAGTGGCCGATGAAATAGGGATGCTAACTCCACCAATGTTTGCATTTAAGAGGGGAAGAAGTGTCAGGGACTATGTAGTCCAATCACTGTTACCAAGTAAAACCAGGGACGTACAATCCACGCAATGGAATACACCCCCTATATTGGACCACCACAAATGTGGTACATGCAAAGCGTGTCCACTAACAGAGGAACTGAAACTGTACATACAATAACTACACGCACACCATGAGACAACATACCAACTGTAATACTACCGGAGTCATATATGTAATTGTCTGCCCATGCGACTTCTGGTACATTGGACAAACAGTGCAAAAAGTTAAAACCAGAATCCTACAGCATTGCAGCAGGATTCGCTGCAGAGCACAAGGAGCCCCATTGGTGGAAAACTTTGTAAAATTTGGCCACCCACCAGAAAGTTTGAGATGGTGGGTACTGGAGAAGGTCACAGTCAATGTGAGGGGAGGAAACTTTGCTAATTGTTTGAATGTACGTGAATGCAAATGGATGCATACTTTTGACACTGAACAAGGGGTTAAATGAATACGAAGAGATAACAAGACAAATGGCAACATTGTACAATGGTTGAAATTTTTTCTAATATTCATTTATGCAAATACCTTGTTATGCATTGATCGCACACTGTGACGTCATTATTCATGTATTACCCCCTTCTTTGAGTTACATAACATGTAATTATCCTTGCGTAATCACAAAGTAATTGTAAATGTACATATGGGATATGCAATCATAAGCAGGAGCTTTGGCAGTATGATAATGCTCGTGGATTTAACATAATTTTTCCATGTCACAATTCCTTGTGTTTCCTTCTTTATAACCAACACACACTGTGAACAACATAACCTTTTCATACAAATGTAGCGTTAGGATATGTGAATAATGCCACAAATTCACATTTAAACGTAGCGATATATTATGTGAAAAGGCTAATTAACAAGGTCAATCTTTCTGTGCTATGGAAGGTCTATTGAATTGTTTAATTTAGCATGCGGTAGGCAATCGTTTTTTTTAAATAAACTTGCCGAACACTTTAGTGTAATTCATCACGCCACTACGCATACGTAATGGTATGCGGATTGGGAGACGCCTTGTGTCTCCGAGCAACCAGTCCTACGCAACGCGAGACCGTCATCATTGTGACGTATTCACGCTGGTTACTTAGCAACCGTGGAGCTGCGGCGGGTACGCTTGTTTCCGCATTCCGCAAATGCGAAGACGAAGCAGCGAGTCTGGCAGCGCTCGGTGAGAAGTTCCACTCCTCCGCGCCATTTTCAATCGACTCTAGGTATGTTCATGTTAAATGTCTGGGCATGATACATGCAAATCATGGACCCATGTTGTAGCCAACCCACTGCGGTTCTAATAGAGACGCTCCTTTGCTCTCTTTTCTAGTGACCACTTTGATAATTGTTTGGAGAACGTTTCCCGAAATAATTGGTGGGTGAGTACGACCAGAGTCTTATCTTTATTGGGGTAGCCTGACATGTTATGGCTCACTCCATTAGGTTTGATTGATACACAGACGATTGTTAACCGAGGTGGATTTTACACGCCTCTTGCACATGATTATTGAATGTGTGAGGGGATGTTTGCAGAAACTGTCCCAGCTAATTAATGACTCACTTACGGGAGAAATATCTCCATATGTATAATTCAACCACATTGGGAAAGTATGAGTAGCACTAATTCAAGTAGCAAGTATGAGTAGCAAGAATTCAACTAGCTAACCTCATGTAGTTTTACACATTCACCTTCCCATAAGCAGAATCCTATAAGGCTTTGCAAGTTCAGGCAATCTAATTAAGTCCTGATGATGATCCTTCATTGTACATAGGATCGAAACGCCGTCGACTGTCTATGTAGTGACGCATAAATTGTTATTTAAATGTGTACAACTACATGAAGTTAGCTAGTTGAATTCTTGATTATTTACTAACGTCTCCTTCTTCTTGAATTGCCTGCAAACCCCATTTCCCTTGTGTTGTCATTTATGGTCTATATACTGGATACAGGACTGTATCCCACTTTGTATTTGTTCACTTTATATTTTTTTAAACTTTGAACATTGATTAAATTAGTGTCCGGCTGGACACATGATTACTTATAGTACAGATTGGTGTCTATAATTGTAATTTTTACTCTTAACTGTTTATATTAAGGACCACTGTTGCTTGCTATATACTGCTAGTCGTTTAAGCAGGATTTATTGGAGAGAGAAACCTGGCATCCAAGACCCTCGACGATCTAGCAGAACTGCCGAAGGTCGAGTCTTGTCAGCCAACATTCTAAAGAACATAACGTAGTGAAGATTCTACAATGAGGTAGGTAAGATTAGATAGCACGAGAAGCACACGGTAAGTACAGTGCAATACAACATTACTTCATAACACATCCTCTCTCCTAATTACTTCATAACACATCCTCTCTCCTAATAAAGAAAAAGGAATAACAAACTAACACAAAGCAACTTTACGAAGTAACATAATCTTGCAAGTAAGAAGGTGGTCTACGAATCCTCCCACCAACATCTCCAAGACCAGAACTTTCCTTGGACTCAGCCCCAACCTTGGACCCAGCTGTATCTCCAAGACAAAACCACCATTGGAGACATCAGGTAGACATGAATTAGAATCACCACCCATCCTCCCCCCCTTTCAACATCAATACATTTGTCAGGAATAAACATAGCACCTGAACATTCCTCCATAGAAACATCCTCATTGACCACATTACCCTTTCTTTGATACAAAGCAATTCTACGCAAATTCCATTTGTGACCACCCTCAACAACCACATAATGTTTGGCCACTTTGATAATGCGACATGGAGCTGAAAATTTACTTAAACCAGCTTTGACCCTACCTGACCCTATTTTGATCCAATCACCAATTCTGAACTTGGAAACAAAAAAATCATCAGGAGAATTCCCATCAGAGGACACCCAATCATGTAACCAAGATGGGACTAATCTAGATCCTGGCACACGTCCCCTCATGCTAAAGAACGGTGAAACATGAGTTACACTATGTTCAGTAGAACGATAAGTCCACAACATCTCATCCATCAAACGAATAGGAGACTGTTTATTGGCCTCACCGAACTGTAAAGTACCCCTGACCAATCTGTTGGCCCTTTCAACTATGCCATTACCCATAGGGTTGTATAAAGAGCTGCACAAATGTTTAACCCCCCACCGTTCCAGAAAACATCGCATTTCTCCAGACGTCCATAAGGAATGAGGAACACCCTCCTCCATGAACAACTTTTCAAGGACCTCAATAGTGGAACGAGTGGTAATTTTCTTCACAAATTTATCAACCAACCAGCGAGAATGTACATCCACAATGACCACAGTAAAACGGAAAGCTAAGGTAAGTTCAGACATAGGCCCAATAAAGTCCAAACATTTAGTATGCCAGGGTTTACCAGGGTCAGAAATGTGACCCATGCCTTTTGAGTTCCAACTCTGAGTCTTTCTCACTCTCTTTGCATAACATACAATCTTCAACCCATCTACGAATTTGGTCATCCATTCCTGGCCACCAAAACTCTTGCTTAATTCTTTTTATAGTTATGCTCTGTCCAAAATGTCCCTCATGAGCAATCTTGAAAAAAAAATCATCAGGAGAATTCCCATCAGAGGACACCCAACCCTGTAACCAAGAAGGGACTAATCTAGATCCTGGCACACGTCCCCTCATGCTAAAGAACGGTGAAACATGAGTTACACTATGTTCAGTAGAACGATAAGTCCACAAAACGTGCTGCACCAGAAACAGAGCGTAAATAAATATGAAACTGCATCAAACAGCAAAGCGTCAATATCTTACAGACAGGTGAAAATAAACGTTTATATTTCCATGACTAAATTGCCTTCGAGCGCCAGAGTAAACTCTGAACTCACGGTCAGTCAGCGCCAAGGAAGAGAGGAAATCTCCGAAGGACGAAACCGGAGCACAAGAGAATCCAAAATGGCTGCACGTGGCGTATGATGATGCACGCAGAGCTACGTATCACAATGCACGCATACAATGCGTTGTGCGTTCCATCATAGGTCACCAAAGCGTTCCAGCAAAGAAGTGACGTAGGCAAGTAACAGTTTGTGTGCGCTCGAGCGCGTAGCTCACAGGACCCCTCGGCGAATTCCCAACAAATTGAAAATAAGGAAAACAGTACCTTCAGGGATGAGCGAAAACGTGTTTCTCTCACGCCGAGCACTACAACTGAAACTAAACAGCAGAGATGTTCCACATAACACGTCAAATTCCAAGGCACAACGCCAGGACCACCAGGCTCTCTCAGAAGAAGGTCGAGGAAGACCAATCGTCGCCAAAAATGTTATGATGGAAACATGGACACTGCTAGTCGATTAAGCAGGATTTATTGAAGAGAGAGAAACCTGGCATCCAAGACCCTCGATGATCTAGCAGGAACTGCCAAAGGTCCAGTCTTGTCAGCCTAACATTCTAAAGAACATAACATAGTGAAGATTCTACAGTGAGGTAAGATTAGAGAGCACAAGAAACACACATGGTAAGTACAGTGCAATAGAACATTACTTCATAACATACCCCATGAGTCAATATTACAGTTATTAAATAGTGTGATTCAACCTATGTGACAAAGTAAAAATGTTGCGAGTAGCAGTTTTGTTGTGTGTACTTTGATGTTCAACAGTACTTAATGACTAATGTTAAGAACTCTGATTAGTAGTTACTAAAATTAATTGTTTGGATATTATTCAGAATGTGAGTATTGTTATTGATTACTTATGCGAGTACTGTTAAATGTTTGTGATGAGTATTGTGGCATAGTTCATCAATTCTGTGCATAGCTATGATTGAGCACTGGAGCGGTCTGTACTCATTCCATGATGTGGTAACCTTTTGTCACTGAACAGTTGTGGGGAGCATTTCTGTTCTGTTTCTGCTATGAATAATGTGGCCTTTATGTATAATATTGTCATTAACTATGTATTATCCCATGTTTCTCTCTATTCCTGTGTGCTGTGGGTCCTTGTACATGGTGTTTGTGATGTCACTGTATGGAATGTTCCTTTTTCCTGGTGTCTCCGGTTTGCTCTGGCAGTTAAAACCTGGAGGCTGAACGAGATGCAAACAGTCTCCTATCTGTAACTATGATCTGAAGTAGAGGTAGTGCTCAAACCTGGCATCTACTTGCTGTTTCTGCACATATTGGTAACCCACATAATAGTGCTAAAATTGCTTTACAAGGTATGCCTTTTAGTACTAAGAAACATGTTATTATTGAGTACTGATGCGTTGTGTATTCTGTCTATTAGTAGTGTGAGCTAAGTTTACTGGGTACTGCTCTGGGCGTGTGCCATTATTGGGAGATGTGGCTAAGTTGTTGTCTGTGAACAGGGAGAGCTCTTATTTTTGACCAACAACTGTGTGGTTCTTCTCAAATCATTTTGCCTTTCATTCCCTTAAATTGTGAATACATGCACCCTTAATGGACTGTCATTGTATTGTCCTATTTAATACCAAACACCATGTCACTCACCTCTTTGGGCAATCGTTCTGCTGACAGTGATGTGGTGCAGCATTTCTTAAAGAGGTTTATTTCATATATATAAACACATTTTTTGTAATGCAGTTGATCTGACAGAGTATTGGTTGAGTGATTAACAGTAGGGTTGAATCATTCTTGAGTTTATTAACTAACCCATACAATCAACCAAACATGCAAACAATCAGTGAAGCATAACTTTCCGTTCTAACCCAACATATTCGCTTTGCCAGAGCTGCTTGTATTGAGCTAAGCTATCCAACCAGCCCATCTTGCCACTATTTTTTAGTTTGTTCCTTCCTGTCGTGCTCCTTGAAAGTGGTGGTATGCCAATAGTTTTGTAGTACGCAAGGTTTATAACAGAGTATGGTTGGTAACGGTTTAAAGATCTCTCTCCTGCCGAGATAGGTTTCACCTATACATTTACTTGTTTAGGTCTTGCATTTGAGACAGCTAGCAGTCTCGCTAGGCGGTAGTTTTTCGCCCACAAAATCATACGTAATATGCATGCACAGGGGATTTGGGTCAGCTTGTTTCATCCACTGCCTGTTCACTTGGAAGTCACATTTTGTTTGTCCTTCACAGCGTGCAGCATTGGGCAGTGTGTCATCCCACCTTATAAATTGGCTTCTAGTGTCACATTGAGCCACTGCACAGAGCCTAATAACAGTTCATGTCTCTTCAGTTGCAAAGGTGGTTCAAAGTGTTTTCTTTCTTTCTTTCTTTCTTTCTTTCTTTCTTTCTTTCTTTCTTTCTTTCTTTCTTTCTTTCTTTCTATACCACTTACTTATTTTGTCTGCATTCCTTTATGAGGTGACTGTAGGAAGGTACCTCCTGACTATGGTTGCCCCCAACTTTTTGCCCTGTGTTTTAGCTGGTTTTGGACATAGTCGACCTGGGGCCCTGCCAATCAGGACCCCAGGCCTACTGCTCTCTCTGTAAAATGGATTCCATGTACCCTAGGTGCATCTCCAATTGGTACTGGGCCACCCTATCAGACCCTGTAACTCAGGGCATGGGTGTACCCAGGGCTGCCAGGGGCTGAAGCATGTATTATGCCACCCCTGGCTGGCCTCCTAAATTTGACACAACTGGCTGCATGACAGCTGGGGCAAAGTCGTGTAATCACCCTTTGCTGTAGGTGTAGTATACCTATACCTAACCCTAAAATGGACACACAGATTCCTATCAGTCACTCCTATGGCAGGCCTTGACAATCCTGAAGGCAGAGTGCTTGGAATCGTGTGAGATGGTGCTCTGGCATGAGCTGAGCCTGTCTGCAGCTTGCGGAACCAAGTCCTAATAGCTGTTCCATGATATCGCATACCATATACTCTTAAGTGCATTATAATCCTCGCGGTTAAATGCTAACTTTGGTATTGCTTTATCAAAACATGTCGAGTAAGGTGTCATACGAATTGGAATACTAACCCCTCGCCAATTCTGGCGACGGGGTTAGCATTCCACCCTTCTAGAGGGACACGACATGTATGTAACTGTGAACCCCGGTTAAAGTTAACTGAAGCCTCAGCTCCACAAAATGGATGCTGCCACCACAGACACGAGTCTGACCCCCTGCAGCTGGGAGTCCTTCCAGCGAGGGGAGCCTGGACAAAGGGTTTCCTGTCAGGGCGGTGCTAGCACCGTCCCAGACATGGTTTTGTGTATCCTGGGTAGGCAGGGCTTTTCAGGAAGGTGACTGCTGAGTGGCACCCCGGTGCTCACTACGCATAGGCCGGTCTGAACCAGTTCCAGGGGCACACCAGCCCCTGGCCTGGGGAAGTCCGGCATGGCAGAGGGGTGTAACCACCCCCCTCCTAGTCCCACCCATAGGCAGGACCTAGTCACCGGGTCAGCCCCCTTTTTTAGTATAAAGATGGGAGCGGGCCCCCTGTTCAAATTAGATCATCTTTGGAATCAAGACACGACTTTCTTCGAAAGGACTTCAAGATTTCTTCCTCAAGATTCTCCCTTGTGGCTAAGGAGTAGTCACCCTGCATCAAGCGGGCACCATCCTAAGAACACTGCGGTCTGCTGCAAGTCCTTCTTCACGAATCCGACGACCCAGCTCGACGAGACCCGGCTTCCCTGGTACCTCTGACCTCTACTCACCTCTACAGCAAAGCTGAGAACCGTGAGTGCGACGAGACCTCGAGGGACCGACGATCGCCAAGACTGCACGACATCTTTACTGCAAGCCCACCGTGTCCTCCACGGGTGAGTGCTTTGGGGTCTGAGAAGCCCCGACCCTGCGCAGCTCCAGCACCCAAGATCAGCCTCCCTGCATCTCCACGATCGGCGTGGGGCCCTTCTGCTGTTTGCTGTGCACCGCGTTGTTTGGCTACTAGCCGGCTGGCTTGTGGCCTTCTGAACGACGCCCGACGACATCACTGCTGCTGGTCTGGTTGCTCCAGGCTGGCCCTTGCTTCCTTCTTGAAGAGAGGCACCCGGGACCCTCCTGGTCCACTCCAGACGCCATTTTAGGTCCACCGCGTGGGCTTGAATTTGCCAAGGCTTTGTTGCCCAATCCTGGGTCCAGCGACGCCGACAGCTTCTATCTTCGTGGGACAGCTCGATCCTCCTTCCTGGTCGCCGACAACGCCTCCTGGTCCGTGAGATCTTCGAGCCCAGCGTCACCCACTCGCCTTGTCGAGGTGGCTACCATCCGGTGCCCTCCTGGTGCCCACTGACTACTGGCTAGTAGTCTCGAACTTGGTCCCCTCTGCTTTCAGGTGTCATCTTCCATCGATCCAGGCTTGGATCCACCGAACTTTCTTCACTGGTCGCCTGCCAGCAACTTCTTTCTTCCAGGCTCCTGGTCCGTCAACGAGGATTCCCGACGTCTTTTGAGTCCTATGCAGCTGCAGCCCCTGGGCTAGGTAACTTCGGCATTTCGGTGCCCCAGCATAGCCTCACTATCCAAGGGTCAGAATCTACTGTCGTTTTCTCCCTACCAGGTCGGGTTCGCCCGAGAACACTAACTTTGCAATTTCTAGCTACCATAGACTTTGTCCCGCATCTCGCGTGAGAGTGCACACACTGCACCCGAGTCCCCTGGGTCTCCTAGAAGTAATCTAACGATTCTATAGTCAAGTCCTAGCGATTCCAAAGCCTATTAGTACTGTACTTACCTGCTAGTAATTTCGCATTCCACTTTTCAAGTATATGGTTTTCCGTGCCCCTCGGGCATTTGTATATACTGTGCTAACTTAAGTATTTTTGTAAGAGTTTTGGTTTGTGCTTAGTACCCTGTCCTCATAAAGAGTACAGGGCTGTTGTGATCTTTAATAAATAACTGTTTATTTTCATAACACTTGTGTGGTGTCCTTTCACTTGGTGTTCAAGGGGTATATGTGGGATAACAGCTGGCTTAACACGCCCTCTCGAGTCTTTAGCCTTAGACTGCTCGTATCCACGCTACTAGGATAGCTGGTCTATAAGGTTGACTTACAACCAATCATCAATAAGGGTTGCTGGACTGATACATAGTGTTCACTAGAATAGTGACCACTGCATATCAGGCCACCTTCTCACAGTGACATTTTCAGATTATACCTGCCTGTGATTTGGGGGGTTGATTTAGTTGTTGTGTTCTTGTCTCATTTATAAAAAGTATGGTGCAACTGAAAGGCGTGTTATTTATAAAAAAAAAACAATCACTAGTAATACAGCTGCATCCATAGTTTTATTTTTACTTTATTTTTCAATGCACGCATATGGTGCTCCCATTTATGTGAGAGTATATTTTAATTTTTCCATTGTATTTTTGAGATATGCTTGCATATAAATATGTTTTGGAACCTCCACCATTGCTCCACCTGGTGAAGGACAGACCTGCTGGATTTACCAATGCTTTTTTTTCTTGACACAGTCCTTCAAAACTTGAGCTGCCCCAAGACACGTTTTACAGGACTTCTATTTTATCATTGTGCTGAGGACTGTGTGTGACTAACTTAAGGGCTATAGATTGTATAAGTATTAAGAGTAGTCCAAGCACGGATTGTTGGTTTAAACTCTTTATTGGCATCCCCCAAAAGTAACACAACCGCCTTTTGCCTCTGCCACAATCCAGCTGTCCAGTGGTTGCCCAGGACACCCACAGTGTTCTGTATGAGGCCCTAGAACTCCACAGGTTACAATAGAGTTAAAGGGCAAGTTACGACAGATTGGTTTTAGGATAGCTATCAGTCAGAAAATAGTGAGAATTCCTTAAAAACTCATGCAATCTAATTATCTTTAAATCAAGTCTGGGAAGGAGGAAAAGAGCAAGATTCTGTGCTCTGGCCTCAAATTACGAATTCCTGCTTTGCCTAGTGGAGATTATTACAGTAGAGATATCCTTCCATCCTGCCAGAAAATCTGCCCTAATGACTTTCTTAAAGAGTGTGCAAGACCATCATCTGCATACACCTCCAGGAATATTGGAATCTTTGGTCTCCTTTGGGAATCGCATCCCTCTCGTTAGCCTGCCCCTAAAACACCAATGCTGGATGATACTTGAACGAGGAAAGCCTTTTGTCAGACAGGGAGGGACCCGGTTGGCTGCAGAAATACTAGGAAGACCATTGGACCTGTGAAGTATCTTATGTGGAAGGCCCTTGTAGCTGTCTGAAGATGGACCAGGATATATATATCCCAGTAGAAGAGCTGCATGCAAGGCTTCAACCTCCATCACGTCACCCAGCCTAGCATAAAAAAAGTGAACATCTCAAGTGGCCAACACAACACACGTAGCCCTAATATCATCAGACTCAAACTAAGATGGCCAAGAAGGTAACGACCAGAAAGCAAGCCTTATGATCAGAAACGTATGTCCAGAGAACTGACTGACTCTTTTGTTTCCGAATAGAGCTGAAAATATATATGGTCAGTGGAATACCTTATTCAGTGTCTGTCGACTTTCCTGGGCCCCATCCTTGGACAACACATTACGTTCTATTTCCCCTCTTTCCTGTTGTCACCTTTCTATTTTGTGTTTATTTAAAATGTACTGCTCTCCTTTGTCCCCCATCTAGATTCAGACTCTGTAGGCAAATATAAATAAATACATTTGTTCTTATGACCAACATCCTCCCAATATTATCGTCCTCGTCCGATGCCTTTTGATTGACATCCTGTAGCGAACATTATTTTTGTGCTGCTTCCCGCTGAAGGTCACCTTTTGTAAGGCTCTTTTTAATTTTTCTTTCAGGCATTCGATATTTACATGTCTATCAAAGACTGTTTTTTGCCTTTTCATTTTACCTATCCTCTTCTTTCTTTATTTTGCTTATTAAAATGTTTTCTTTTTAATTATTGGGTTTTCTTTTGCTGTGATCTTGTTTTGCTGCATCACACACCCATGCATACGCTGCTCTTATTGTTTGCCTTGGTACCTGAGTCAAGTTGACAAAGATGACAATTTTCAAAGTAGGTCCTCTAAGGCCGAATCCAAAACAGGTTTTCAGGCGATCTATAGAGGATGTCCTTCCCATTCCCTTCTGACCTCTCCCACACAGCCATTTTGACCTATGGTGTCGTCCAGCCACCCACTACTCCTGGTGCCACTGCTGACTGAGACTGCCTTTTCCATCTTGTGTCAAAATGACTGCTACACACTGGTGAGAGGGGAGAGCTGGTGGTGGAAAAAGTAAAGGGAGCTCTGTGAAATAATTCTTCGCTGTGTTGTTTGGTTTTAGGCTAAACTCTTAGGGCAGGTGTCAGTCCCCTGCCTGGAGCATTTCATCATAGGTTCAAGGTTGCCAGCACCACTTTTGGAGGAAGGGTGTTATTGGGAGCTCACCTTCTGCATTCAAGCTTCAGCCAAACCAATCCATTTATTGATGCTTATGTTGTATGCACATTTTCAAAAGTTTTAATAGACCAAATAAACACTTTACCTTGTTGTGGGCAATGCTTATATTATTTTGCTTATTTGGTGCTATGTTTTGCATCACTTGTGATTCTTTGCTGGTGAAAGGCCAATATTCCCCAACACCTGAAAGGCTTACGCTATATCAGTAAGAAAACCTGAACATTTTCCTTTCTTTCTTGGAAATTATGTTGTGGTAATCCATATGTGCAGGGTTGGTTGATTTTGACAGGTTTGTCTAGAATGGTGGAAAAATGTATCACAACAAATGTAATCGTTCTAGCATTCCTGGCTGACAAAAAACATGCATCGACCGATCTAAATGCCCTTATTTGCTGATGGACAAAATGGGATAAAAATCCTGCTGTGTAGAAAATGTGTATATTTACTTTAAGGGTGATTGGTTGAAGAGAAATGGAGCTCTGAAGATGTCCACACGATATTTGTCATCCAATGCTATAGATGCGGAGCTAATAAGGTAGGGAGGTACACCCTACTCCCCAACATGTGACCAAAAATCACCAATATAGAATAATCGTAGCCTCTAGCACATGCTAAAATCAAATGCATATAGTACATATATATCTGGTTGAGATTTCACAGTTTTCCTTTTAGTCTTTTAATCTGTTGTTCAGTTGTTTAGTCTGTTGTGTAGAAAATGCGATGTGTGGATTCTAGAGCAGGGAAAATACAAATTTCTGTTTTTGCCTCTCGAGTAGATGATATGGACTAATGGCATTTTGACCAGAAATTAAGTGACCAATTGCCAATAGAATTTACCTGTTGCCAACACCTTTTGTTTTTTCTCCATATAGTCTCAGGTAATAATTGGCTGGCATCCACAAGAAAATTGATAGCAAATTGTGTTTCAGCCTCAGACTGTTCGCACAGCTGGGATGTATCTGATATTAGAGCTACAGAAACTATAGTTATCATAATTACCAACATTGGATGGATGGATGTACTCGCCCCTTATGTGGGAGTCCTAAGATCACAACTAGCTCCCGGTTTTACGGATTTTTACATATAAATACAGACGGAAAACCAGTTTTCCTTTATCTGTATTTATATATAAAAACGGGAAAATACTACTACTTTGACGGGAAAATACTACTACTTTGCGGGAAAATACTACATTTTGCTGTGTCTCCCACTCCTTAGAGGGTTGAGAGGTGACAGCTTCCCAGACACCCAGCTGCCAGCCGCACCTGAGTGCTTCACACGTCTTTGAAATACCATTTACTTGTTAATGCGGCTTAAGTACACACCTCTGACCACGTACCTCTTAGGGACACTGGCCACCTTTTTTCATGGGCACAAAAATTAGAAATGAGTCTTAAGAACGGCATTTGTATCCACTTTTGGCATGTTTCATCTGTATATTCCCTAACTGAGCTCGCTGTTACCTCCAGCTGGGGGAAAGTGCAATTCAAGCAATTCTTTAAACTGGTATTGATGCCAACAAAATCAAAATATTCTTATACTCTCATTTTAGTAACACCAACAGGGCCTAAACACGGTAACCTAGAAGTGGCTTAATTGCACAATCTACGCATGATCCTGCAGACTCTGTATGTCCATAAAGGTTCATAGTTTTAATGTGAAAAATTACATTGGATAATTGAACTGTAGTCAATTGCTGCCTTCTTGGCTCACTTGTTTGTGTGGTTGCAAAGACTATTGCAATGCACTATTATATATTTGCACCCACTAGATAATATTCATTATAGTAGAGCATTACAAATTATATTAATATATGTTGCCATTTAGTTTGTTCCCTCGGCTCTTGTGTCCGTGTTTTTGGGGCCGGAAATAAATGTGGAAAAATACTAGCTGTAACTTCATCTTTTGCTTGTGGCAAAAATAAATGCGGATAAAAACAGAAAAAATGCCCAAAAAATAAATATGGATAAATACAGACGGCAATGGCAAAAAAATAAATACCATAAAACCGGGAGCCCTAATCATAACTAGTTACAGCCCTGTGGAAGCCATTAGGCAATACGCTGTGTTGCAACTTAACATATGAGGATCCAATTAAAATTAAATCTCTAGAAGACCTAGATGGTGTGGGATACCCCCGAAGCCACCACCCTGTATTAGTGAGGTCATTTTGATTGGATCTGTTCTTGCGCTGACCTCCACCTGCTTGCTGGTCAGTGTTGTTGCATGGTGGGATGCTTTTCTGCCTAGCGTCATGAGTGCATTTGAATTTTTAATGCAAAACTTTAACTTCTAAACACAAAGTCTTGCTGTCTTGCTCGCCCCTCCCCCTCCACAGTGCGCGTCTCGCGGCCCTTGTTGTCACCTCAGATTGCACTCGCACCCCCTTTCTCCCCTTGTGGCCGCTTTCGGCCGCTTTGATGTTCTGGGCACGCCAAAGGAACTGGCTCATTAACTACCAAAGAAGTGTCCGTGGCGCTGGGAGGTCAGTCTGGCAGCTCGAAGGTACAGTACAGTGCTTTTCCCTTTGTAAAGCTTGGTTGGCTATTTGTCCACTCCCTTACATTACAAATTCAGAGGTTCCTGAATATAAAGTGTCATTTTAAAGGTTTGACTGGTTCGTTTTTAATTAAAAACAAATGAAAAGAAAACTGTACCTCTAGATAGGCACGTGTTAAACTTTCTCTCTTGGGAAATGTACTATTATCTCATGCACTTGCAAAGCTATCAAGTGTCCAGAAAGCACCCACCATTATGTTCATGTGTGTGAAGCTCATATTTAACTACGTAAATTGTTATTTACCTTATAACCTTGGTAACTGTTTGCATAGAAACTGCTTGCATGCAGTAGTAACTGTTCCTGTGTAAAGCGCTCAGAAACCGTTTTGGATCTTGTATGCGCTATATAAAATTGGAAATAAAAAAAATATTTAACGGTGCTGGAAACTCAGCTGTTTGAATTACGCTGCACTGGAGCTGCACGCAGTGTTACAAAATGAGTAGATTGCGCTATAAAAAGGACCCCCCACACACACACAACCCCACACACACACAACCCCAAACCCACACAACCCCACACACACACAACCCCAAACACACACAACCCCCCCACACACACACAACCCCCACACACACACAAACCCACATACACCCACACGTCTCTCTATCGATCTATCTATCTATCTATCTATCTATCTATCTATCTATCTATCTATCTATCTATCTATCTATCTATCTATCTATCTATCTATCTATCTATCTATCTATCTATCTATCTATCTATCTCCCTCACTCTATCTCCCTCACTCTATCTCCCTCACTCTATCGCCCTCACTCTATCGCCCTCACTCTATCGCCCTCACTCTATCTATCGCCCTCACTCTATCTATCGCCCTCACTCTATCTATCGCCCTCACTCTATCTGTCTATCTATCCCACTCACTATCGATTGCTATCTATCTATCTATCTATCTATCTATCTATCTATCTATCTATCTATCTATCTATCTATCTAGCGCCTATATACACTGAACATAATCTTCACAAAAGTTATTTACAAAAGTTTAAGCTATTGCCATTATAAATTACAATAACTTTTATTTATGTATGCAAATGCTTGTTATGTCTGGGGAGCTCATGTCAACTCTGTCCTTGTGCTACCAGCTTTCATGTTATCTGTCTTTGGGATTTCTAAAACAACTGTCTAATAACACTGAAATAGACATTGAAAATACTGTGACAATCGGGCTTACTATTTTGAGGCTTCTTGTAATATCACATTTTTTTTGTATTGATTGTGTCCTATGTTGTTGGGCAGCTTTGTTGTGAGCGGTATTGGGCTTATTTGGCATTATTCTTACTGTTTAAAAAGGAAATAAATGATTTTACATCTGGTTGTTTGAAGAACTAGTATTTCGACCCGTTCTAATATTAGCACACACTGTTTGAACTATACTTTATCTATTGTTTTGCATCCAGTATGGCGTGTGATTTCTTCTTTTCAACTAAGGCTCCCAAGATTTGTGACTCAATAATGGTGTTGTCAGGGACCCGACATCTAGCAAATTGCAACACCTTAAAAACCTTAACTCATTTGGAAGTCCCTGCACTGAGCCTTCTGAAGAAACGAAGAGTCTCTCTACTAGGTGCTTCACAGATGTCATTGGAGGCATCCTTCAATCCCTCACTACCTGACTATGCCAAAAGAGGTCTCCTACTTCTCCATATGTTACCGTAATCAGCCATTGAACTTTTTGCCAACAACTATAAGAAATTTATGAACCATACCCTCAACCATATTCCTTTCCCTGAGAACTGGCTGAATATGATGGCGCTCACACTCTGACATTCTCCCAGCTAGATGCAACATTCTTTCCAGTAATCAGAACATAGCCCATTGAGGTGTGATTGTTTTCCAGTCTGACACCTGCAAAGCACAGAAGAATCCTCCAAACGAGTCTTTTGACGACTTGTTAATAAAATATGCTTCAGATCTTGCCGTCTCATGTAGCATTCAATTATCTCCGGTGTAAATAGCTGTCAGGATATATCCGAATGCTCAGTCTTGGTTTAATAATTGTGTAAATTATAAAAAGTAATTCAAGCACTCACTGTGTTGTAAATGATATAAAATGCATTTTTAGAATATTTAATTTATTCTGTAAACAAGAATAGATGTTATGATGTATTCAGTCATTGCGGAGTAATTTCTCCCCATCACGGAGTCCTGTCCCGGTTGCATCAAGCCATTTCATCATGATTAAGTCTACCTGAAGGCTGCCTCAGTGACACATAATACAACTGTATCTTGTGCATGAAATCCCAGGAGCATCTAAAATCCCTCCCTCCTCCATGCCTTTCCATATACTTTCCTAGCATGGTATCAGCAAGCATTTTAGCACATTTCAAACAATCTATGGGCGCCATTGGAAGGCCTGGTAGCTGCCCTCCCTCACAAAAGGGAAAGCCAAAATGTATATTTTACAAAGCAGTAAATGGTTCTCCAGCAGTCTTCCATCAGGAAAACAATGGGTTGGGCCTGAATGGCATTGGGGAAATAAAGGTGCGCTTCCAATCAGAACAAGTAGTATGAATCTTACAAAATAGGTGGCACAAAATGGCCCTCCACATAGAAAAAAACTACTGCCAGTCACCTATATCTTATAACCGGATAATTGACTGAAGGAATGCCCACAAGTTTATCAGGAGCCCACACCACTAGCACCAGACTCTGTTAACCTACCTTTGTCTGAAAAACTATGACACACTTGCAACTTACTACTGGAGCAGGATGAACGTTTTTGAATGACCATTCTATCCTGTCAGTGTCCAAGCATCCATTCATCAGAACTGTGGAACACTACCTTAGTGCAAGTTTTCCCCAAAGGAATCTGCCCTGTACTGTGACAGGGTTAGAGAATGATTTTTTTTTTATTCATTCAGTACCAATTTCGGTGCTAAACCTGGCTTCTTCAAATTTTATAAGAAAAGTACAAAGTAGAAGAAGCCTAAATGGGCAAAGAATATAAAGCACATTAGTGACCTGACGTTGTTTCCCAGTTTTCAGTGCCTCTCTCATTGGAGTCTAAAAATATCTCTGATGCGAACATTGCAGGAGAGGAGGTTAGGACAACCTAACTATTATTTATCTTCTGATAAATTGAATGCATCAGCCAAGTTTGAAAAATGTCCTAGATGTTTCAGAACGTGCCTAACCCTTTTCCTCCAAACTTGGGGCATGGTACTTGAATTCTGGGTTACGGTGTCTAAGCCTAGTGGTATTTCATATTTTTTTATAGTTGCCGCCTAAATAGCTGCAGTCTTTGGCTCCCGTTGTAAAGGGAACTTTGCACTTCTCTAATGTACTTAACAGGAAAATATGGTGAGTCACGTGTTCTTTCAAGTGAAGAGTTGGAATAAATATATGACTTAAGCTATGCTGGTTTTCCAGAAATTTCTGGAACATCTGTCACTGGTCATTCCTTCAATATACTTGTGACTGTCCCATTTCAGCAGAGTGTGTTCCTAGAACAGAACCAATTGCCCATATCAGCTAGAAAGAATCCTCTCCTCTAGTACCTGCAACGGTAGACACTTATATGTATTTGACAGATTCAGTCAGTGAAGAATGAAGGTGAAACCTTAAATGCAATATTTTATTTGGTGTTCAACAAGATTTTGAAGGTTTTGCAACTTCTGCCTTCTTATATGCCTGTCCCCAAGTTTTAACCCGTTCTCTCCATTAAAATCCGTGTTAATCATGGAGTTGTCCATAATTGCACAATCCCTAATTACATGCATAGTTCTTACTCATGAGTCTCTGGATACAAAACCTCAGATGACAAGTGTAAAATGCTCAATTGTGAACCCAGAACTAGTTACGAAGGAGAGAGAGAACACAGTGACCAAGTAGGGAAAATTACCTTCATGGGTTTTTGTTGTTCCTCCTGCGACAGCAAATATATATATATTTTTTTTGGGGGGGGGGGGGTCTACCTGAGGTGCAGACAATTTCCGAATGCTTGTTAGCGGGCAGAAAAGGGACTTAAATTAACGGAATCACTATTTAAAACATCACTGCACTGCTGTAATTCTTGCAGTGGCTTTTTCCAGGGTTAACTATTGTGGTGGAGCTTACAGGCTCCTCCCTGTTGAAATAAATGAGAATGAGCCAAGGACACAAAACTGCTCCTCAGCTTGATGCTCAACAGATGTGTTGTAAACAAAAGATTGATTCATCAGACGTCTTGAAGTTGCTTTGTAGAGATTTATTGCAGTACGGAATAAAACGTGCACCTCTTCATCTGGCCAAGCTCCAACTGACACATCTGGAATGCCAGTCAAACCAGAATGCACAAAGAACACACAGTATATTCTAAATGTGACATAATAAAATAAAGGTAAAAGGTGGACTAAAGCATGCAACAAGATGAAATGATATTTACAACAAGATGGAAGGCTGGCTCTGATGTATATGGTTCAAAATAGCACATCCCACAAAAGGCTTTGTATGACCACTTCCCCGAATCTGCTGCTTCCATACCATCCAACCAAATGCCTAAAGTTTGCATTCCAAAAGCATATCTTAACCATCAGTGTAAATTCAAATCATTTGTGTCTGATCCTACAATTCCACAGATCTCCTATTGAGGCAAGTATGAGAATATTTCAAAAATGCACCAAGACTCTCCTTTTGCGTCCAGTGCAGAGCATAGCACAGAAGGAGTGGTCTTACTCTGGTTCACATTTCTTCTACAAAACCTACCTCAACAAATAAAAATAAACAACCTGACCTCTGACACAATAGCAACTACCCGGGGCGTCCCCCAAGGCTGGGTCCTTTCACCCACACTGTTCATTTTCTACGTGGAACCCCTCATAGTCTTTCTCAGCCAAGCAAACGCCTCCTTCCATCTATACACAGATGTCACCTTTCTCTACACGGAAATCTCCTCACTTGACATCTACACCATCAAATAAGTCCAAAACTGGCTAGCTCACAACCACCTAATACTCAACCAAGATGAGATTGAAATTCTTCTCATATTAAAGACTGAACCGTCCCCACGGATGCAAGATGGCTAAAATCCATTGCTGCTCTTAACTGCACTCTATCCCCAGCACACTCAGCCAAACCTCTAGGAATCACACTGAACCCTAAACTGACTATAGAAGATCATATAAGGAGTAGTGCGACTAGTGCATTTTACAACTTGAAACTTCTGAACCAAAGCAAACCCTACCTACCACTGAATGATCTCGAATGTGCTATGTAAGCGCTGGTGTTGTGTAGATTAGACTACGGAAATGCCAGCCTCACAGGAACTGCAAAATCTCACCTCCACCCCCTTTGAACCACCCTTAATGCAGCAGCCAGAATGGTCACAGGAATCAAACAATACGAACACATCTTCCACGCCCTGAAAGAACTGAACTGGTTCCCAATTGAAGCTCGCTGCCGTTTTAGAATGGCCTGCCTAATTCACAAAGCCCTTCACACAGGAAAACTAGCTTACCTCCCCTTTAAACTCAAAAAGGCAGGTCAAATAAGAAAACTGAAGAGCTCTGACACCCTTCTCATTCCACCGAAAACTTGCAAACAAAAAATCCAGGCATGCTCTTTCAAGAGCAGTGGCCCCAAAATCTGGAACTTCATCCCAACATATTGCAGGACTAACCCCTCATTCTTGACCTTGAAAGGAGAGCTAAATGATCTCCTTCTAAACCAACATCTCAACAGGCAGAACATCAATTACCCACAAAGACCTAATTTTTCTCCATCATCCTCAACCCTTGCCTTTTCCTGATTTGATTCAACTGTTCGGTCTTTTTTTTCCCTAAATTTTTATTGAGAATCCATGAGGCATAATGGGAAAACAATATACATGATTCAAATGAAAGAGACAAGATATAATATAAACAATCCGCCTAAATTAACAATACAGAGGTAATACACAGATCGATTATCGGATTACATATCTTAGTGTCTAATTGAATTGATTCTTTTAAATAATCAAATAGTTAATGTTATTAATATGAGTATTATAAATATTAAGCTGGCTGCCACAAACATAAACAAGCATTGGAAATGCAATAGGTCTCGCAGCATTAGAGTTAGTGCTTTTAGAATTGTTTATGGGTTTTTTTTGTAAATCTTTAGCATTTTTGTTTCCTGTAGCCAATGCTGAAGAATTACAAATAAAAAAGCCATAAACAAATCTAAAAGCTCTAACTCAAATGCTCCGAGACCTATTGCACTGTGTGAGGTTGAGGGTGAGTGAGGGTGAGGGTGAGTGAGAGTGAGGGTGAGTGAGGGTGAAGGTGGGTGAGGGTGAGTGAGGGTGAGTGAGTGAGGGTGAGTGAGGGGTTGAGGGAGAGTGAGGGTGAGTGAGGGTGAGTGAGAGTGAGGGTGAGTGAGAGTGAGGGTGAGTGAGGGTGAGTGAGGGTGAGGGTGAGTGAGGGTGAGTGTGAGTTAGGGTGAGGGGTTGAGGGTGAGGGGTTGAGGGTGAGAGAGTGAGGGTGAGTGAGGGTGGGTGAGGGTGAGTGAGGGTGAGTGAGGGTGAGGGGTTGAGGGTGAGCGAGGGTGAGGGCGAGTGAGGTGTTGAGGGTGAGTGAGGGTGAGGGTGAGGGGTTGAGGGTGAGGGTAGGTGAGGGGTTGAGGGTGAGTGAGGGTGAGTGAGGGTGATGCTGAGGGGTTGAGGGTGAGTGAGGGTGAGTGAGGGTGAGGGATTGAGGATGAGTGAGGGTGAGGGGTTGAGGGTGAGTGAGGGTGAGGGGTTGAGGGTGAGTGAGGGTGAGGGTGAGGGGTTGAGGGTGAGGGTAGGTGAGGGGTTGAGGGTGAGTGAGGGTGAGTGAGGGTGATGATGAGGGGTTGAGGGTGAGTGAGGGGTTGAGGGTGAGTGAGGGTGAGGGATTGAGGGTGAGTGAGGGTGAGGGGTTGAGGGTGAGTGAGGGTGAGGGATTGAGGATGAGTGAGGGTGAGGGGTTGAGGGTGAGTGAGGGTGAGGGGTTGAGGGTGAGTGAGGGTGAGGGGTTGAGGGTGAGTGAGTGAGTGAGGGTGAGTGAGGGTGAGTGAGGGTGAGGGGTTGAGGGTGAGTGAGGGTGAGTGAGGGTGAGGGGTTGAGGGTGAGTGAGGGTGAGTGAGGGTGAGGGGTTGAGGGTGAGTGAGGGTGAGTGAGGGTGAGGGGTTGAGGGTGAGAGGGTGAGGGGTTGAGGGTGAGTGAGGGTGAGGATGAGTGAGGGTGAGTGATGGTGAGGGTGAGTGAGGGTGAGTGAGGGTGAGGGTGAGGGGTTGAGGGTGAGGGTGAGTGAGGGTGAGTGAGGGTGAGGGTGAGTGAGGGTGCAAGGCGTTTTGGAGACAAATACGGGGTGGGTTGATCTCATTTAACAGGGAAATGGGGGTGGGGGCTACGGTTTACGAGTTTAAAAACAAAGCGCATGTTCACAAGTTTTTTTCTGAGACTGTAACTGCTAACACCGCAATCCTCATGGCAACGGCAGACGCTCCCTTCAGCCCGCCAACCCAACTGCAAAGAAGTCTAGCACAACGATCCTCCCCTTCAGCGGTCTCCAATCGCAGGCGGCAGGTGAAGCGTCAATCATAAAACCTCTGGATGCTCATTGCACAAATACATTGTGCGTGTCACGTGGTTATACCCACCTCATAAACAAACCATTGGAATACCGAGAGAAGCCGTTTCCGTGACAACCTGTTTTATCAACCAAGCTTTACAAAAAAACTGTTCCAAACCGGCATGTCCTATTACATCTCTGATTGGTTAAAATCTGGTTCGGCAGAGGTCGTAGTGCGAACTCGGCGTTTTGTTGGTTGCATAGACTGTCGTTCGCCTCATGCAACATTAACAGTAGGTTTGGGTGCGCGAATTGCGTGTACATCAACAGATTCGAATCGTGGCGGAAAGAGCGGCGGGGAAAGAAGATACAGGGAGCCATGGACGGACGCAGAGCTGGGGGAATGTCAGGTATAGATCGGTGGGAACGCCTGGGTGTGCTGACCAGCATTGGTAAATGGTTCATGAGATGTTATACATGTAGCTATTGAAAATCAAAGTATGGGGTTCTCTGCAGAGTCCTATGTGTGGTACATCTGGGACTGTTAGTGCAAAAGGTGTCCATCTAATTGATGTATAGTGTAGCGGGAATGAAAGAGGCTTTGGGGACGTAAAATAATGAGTTGGCGGCATTAGTGCGAGGAATGATATGGTGTAGTCAGAAGAAAGGAAGTTAGTAAGTAACGTTGTGGAATGGTGACTGAGTGAGACAAGACAGATAGTGGTTTAGCAACAGTGTTGTGGGCCATTATGCAACGAAGGAAAGTGGACCCTCTACGCCGATGATGACTTTGAAAACTTGTCATAATCGGGAAAACGAGATACATTTTTTCTAGAAGCAATCCTCTGCCAGTAACTCACATGATTTGTTTATCCAAAATATGAGGTAAAAAAAGTCGCTACTCGGAGGTGAGACAAGACAGATAGCGGTTTAGCAACAGTGTTGTGGGCCATTATGCAACGAAGGAAAGTGGACCCTCTACGCCGATGATGACTTTGAAAACTTGTCATAATCGGGAAAACGAGATACATTTTTTCTAGAAGCAATCCTCTGCCAGTAACTCACATGATTTGTTTATCCAAAATATGAGGTAAAAAAAGTCGCTACTCGGAGGTTAAGAAAAAAGAAGCCGGAGGGAAGAGAGGGGAGGGGGGAGGAGAAATGCGACACGGCGGGAAGGGGAGGGGGCGGAGCGGGTCAAATAAACCAAAAACAAGCTGGAGGGAAGAGAGGGGAGGGGGGAGGAGAAATGCGACACGGCGGGAAGGGGAGGGGGCGGAGCGGGTAAACAAAGACAGACGTGCACGCGCTTTTAAGGTCAATGCGCATGCGCATAAGCTCAATGCGCATGCGCATTGACCTTAAAAGTCACGGGCACTGCAAGGAATCGCCACGATTCCTTGCAGTGTGGATAAAGAGTGGATAAGTCGCAATACTCTCGCCTTGCTCGATGCGCATGCGCATCGACAGGCGAGACCTAAGGAGATGAAAAAAAGAGTATGACAGTTAAGAACATTACCATAGCCATAGTCCTGAGGACCCAATGAGCTTACTACAATCTGCTAGCCCGCCAGGCAGCCACTGGTGCCCAGATCTTCATCCCCACTTCTCTTAATTTTTTACCCTTGAGTTCATACAGAGCCGCCTCCACCTTATGTATTCCTAATAGTCTGGACATCCACATTTGGAAGGTTGGGGCCTCAGTGAAATTTCCAGGCTGCTGAAATTAATATTCTAAGTACAGCTGTAGAGATAAAGACTAAAGCTTCAGTCTCGATATTTAATTTCAATTTGCTTTCGCATCCTATGATCATGAGTGTTGGAGACAGTTATCTTAGCATCCAGCAACCCCGCCTAGAATGCTTCAATCTCTGTTTTAATTGATCCAAGTTTCTTGCACTGATAAAACATATGCATAATATCAGCCGGACCTTTACAGCATCTGGGACAGTTGCTGTTCTCCCTCCTACCCCAATCATAAAGCTTGGAGGGGGTATAATATAAGTTAAATAATGTTTTGAAGTGCTGAGCTCTTAAATTGGAGGAGCGTAGGAATCTTCCATCCATTATAAGGGCTCTGTCCAAGTCAATGTCCGGATCCTCCAATTTTGAATCCCAGGCTGCCTCAGTTTTACCCATATCGTCCTGAGATTCCTCCACAAACAGCCTGTACACACCGTTGATTCTAGGTTCACCCCCCTTCAGATAATCCAGTATGTTACACCTCTTCCTTAAGATGATACAAGGCCTTGTTGATCTGATTGTACTGACCACCTGAGCATATTTGTATCTTGGCTACCCTGGAGGGAGTGCCTTTGTCTCAGGTTTTCCAGAGTTCTACACTCATCCCTGACCATAACTTGCCCCAGTGTCAGGATACCCTGTCGCTCCCAGTGTCTCCAAGACCCATCATTACTTAGGTTAGGAAAGAGGCCAGAGTTCCAAAGTGGGGCGTGGTGATTATATTTAGAGATTGCCAGTGCTTTCTGAGCTGCTACCCAGACCCCCCATATCCCTTCAAGTGTCTTGTATCTCGATTTATTTGTACTATCTTCTTTCTGTTCTCCTTAATAATACCCCGGTAGCCTCACTGCCAAGCAGCAATTCAAAAATAGATGGGATGACATCTTGTCTGCTCGGGGAGTTTACGCTATTTCCCACGGGATCGAATAATATAGCCATCTGCGTAAGAAGACCAGACCAGTGATAGTATCTGAGGTTTGGCAGTCCCAAGCCCCCCCCTTTCCTGAGGCAAAGACATATATTTCATGGATCTTCTAACTTTTCCATATTGCCACAAGAAATTCATAAAGATGGATTCTATTTCTTTAATAATTTTCCCCTCTATTTTAAAGGGGATCGAACAGAATTTATATAATACCCTGGGGAACATAGTCATTTTGATGACATTGGCACAACCTATTATTGAAAGTTGTAATGTATCCATTCTTTTCAGATTCTCCCTCATAGATTTCGTAAGAGGGATGAAATTATCTCTGATTATCGACTCCGGCTGTGCGTTGATCGTTATCCCCAGATAAACCACGGAATCAACTAATCTGGAGTCTGATTTAATTATATTCTTGGAGCAGAGCACCTGCGTCTTACCCACATTTAAGCGATACCCTGATTGTCCACCAAATTTGCTCGTAGTGCCCACCACTTCACGCATAGCCACGCCGGGAACGATGGTGATGACAGCCAAATCATCGGCATATGCCAAGATTTTTGTTTGAAATCCCTTCGTAACTACCGGTTTGATTACTGTGTTAATAATTATTTGGCGTTTTAGAGGATCAATATAAAGTGCGAATAAAATGGGTGAGCACGGGCATCCCTGCCTTGTCCCCCTCGTAATAAAGATCTTATCCGAGCTCTCGCCCATCATTTGAATTTTCGCAACTGGGGTGATACACATTGCCTGAATAGCCTTCCGAAACCTTAGTCCAGACCCCCTTTCAGCGAGCACCCTCCACAGAAAATCCCATCTGACGCGATCAAAAGCTTTCTCCGCGTCTAGGAGGATCATTGCGACCCCCCCTCCCCGGCAGCATGGATATCAAACAACGTGATAGCTCGTCTGATATGATCAGTGGTTCCCCTACCGGGAATAAAACCATGCTGCCAGGGAGAGACCAGGGTCCCAATGATCCGTCCCAAGCAGGTTGCCAAGATCTTAGCGTATAATTTATTGTCCGCGTTTATTAGGGAAATGGGTCTATATGAACCCGGATTTTCCGTGGGCTTGCCCTTTTTATGAAACACCACTATATTGGTGCTCATCCATGACTCAGGAATTAAGCCTGTATTTATAATCCCGTTGAAAAGGTCTAACAGAAGTGTAGATGTTTCTTCAAATAAGCATTTATAGAGTTCAATTGGTAGACCATCGGGGCCCGCAGCCTTCCCTGCTGCTAGATCTTGTAGGGCCTCCGAGAGTTCATCCGTGGTGATGGATTGTTCTAAAATTTCTCTATCACCCTGAGCCACTTTGGTTCCCAATCCTGTCCACTTGATCATTGGTTCCTCAGTAACCGGATCTTCCTGATACAGTGTTTGATAGTATCTTTTGAAGACGTTTATGATTTCCTTTGGCTCCTCGTAGCTCCTACCCTGCTCTTCTATATGTGTAATAATATTTTTCGAAGCAGCTTGTCTAATACGTAGTGCCAATGCTTTCCCGGCTTGTTCCCCCGTCTCATACATATTCCTTCTTTGTGCTTGATATTCAGCGGCTGCTTTTTTAGCTAGTTGCTTTTGTATCTCGGCTTTAATAGATTCAACTGTTCGGTCTACACACATTATTTGTTGGACATATACTGTTGTAAAGCTCTCTGATACCCTTGGGTCTTGCGACTGCTTTATAAAACTCTTAAATAAATAAAAAAAATGTAAAAAGCATCTAAGGTCCCAGTTAATTTACATTGTACATTTCACCTCCTACTGTCCTTGAAAAGCACTATGAAGAAACTGGAAGACCATGCCAGTGCTTCACAAGAAGTGCTTATGGAAATCCAGAACACTTGGATGAGTAGTGTTTGTGTTTCTGTGTGTACTTGGGATTTAAAGATCCCTCTTCTTTTTGCTTGAATGTCACCCATCTACCTTTGCTGGCCTCTTCGTGTGCAATGAGCCTTCCTTGAGAGGGACCAATTTCGGCTGATGTGATTGAGGTCTGTGCAGCTGAGGTTGACCTACTTTGTGGTGAAATGTAGCAGTCAATCACAAGGCAGAATGTGTGCTGCCAGTCTCTTGGTGGTAGAGGTACTGGCTTTGCCCAGTGTTGCAAGGCTGTCTTCCTTGCAATAGTTGAATGTATTTGTGTCTTTTCTCGTAGGGGTGAAACTGAGCCGGGCAGCTGCACTCCTGTATTGTTATTGATGGAAGTTGCTCCACCAACTGCCATTTGGGAATACTGTTGACTTCAGATGACACTGGGAAATTTTTGGGAGACAGTGGAACATTTATTAGATGTGCCATTGGCAAGCAATAGTAAAAGGTGCATTTTTGGAATGGCATTATTAGAATAGATTTCATCCTTCATCAAGGATTTATCAACTGTGTCTTTCGTTGGTGGTGTGATAAAGTGCCCAGTTCATCTGTTGAATGGGTGAGGCTTTGGCACGTCATGTGTTCCCTTCAGGGCACATTGTAGTTTTCCCTATGTTAGCCTAACAATGCACAACATAGTCCTCATTAGCTTTGCACTTTATATTTTTACACAGAACCTGCAGTTGTTTTCTTGTTCTGTTCTTTCCTGGGATTTAGTCTGAACAGCAGACAAAGTCAAACAGTGCCCGTTATTATGTTCTAGACAGGCCTTCCCACCTATACACAACACAGAAATGCAGCTGGTGTTTATGACCATGTGAACCTTGCCATATAGGTATGCACATTACCGTAAAACACAGATACATTTTTCCTGAAAGAAGATCACAGCTGTATCTGAGATGTAATACATTCATCTGTGTATGCTAAGGTACGAGATCCGCTACTAAACCTAGGCAGCTTTGCTGTATAATGTGTTTTGCTTCTGTAGGGGGCGGGGTTAGGCTTTAATGTCTTATAAGATGACAGGGCTTTTCATAATATACGGTTTACTGAGAGTGGTGATGGTATTTTTGCTAGGCAGTTTTCTAATTGTGGCACATATACTGCATTTTAGAGCGTGATAGTTTAAATAAACATTTCAAACTTCCTGCATGTCTCCTTCATATCTTATTGTGGACAGGTACGAGTGTGTGATCGAAAGAGAGTGTCCTGTCAGCACGCTTCCTGATAGTGCCGGGAGTGTTGTTCTTTTTGGGTGTCAATTCACTTGTTCCTCTGGTTATGAGTAGGAGGGCAAGTGAGAAACTATAGCTAGTCTGTCTCTGGCTCATGGTACTGAGGTGGTATGGTAACTCAGTCCCCAGCTACTGACATTCTGCTGTCCCAAGCTTAGTCCTGTTCCTGAGCAGAATCCCTGCAACAAGTACACACAATAGTTGTGTTGTCCAAAAGAAGGAAGGCTACTGCTGTTTTACTGGCAAGCTTACAGTGATGGTGAAGGATTAGAAGCAGAGACTGTGTTTTGAGGCCATGAGGATGTATGTCTTATGATATTGACAGTCCCATCAGTAGGAGAGAATAATGCATTTCTTTGTATGTAGATTTTAGGCTACAGCTCTAATGGTAATGGAGGAGACCTGGCTGAGATGCTGATCCTACTAGATAGCTGATGATTGGGTGCACACTATAGTTCCCAAGAAGCCCCAAGGGGGTGATCCTAAGAAACAGGGAAGCACCAAGGACAACAAGCATTTGCAATGCAATAGGTCTCGCATTAGGAAAGTTTGAGCTATTGGTCTTGTAAAGGACAATATTTTTATTTATGTGTTGGTTTTGAAAATAGCTAAATTAATAGTTTTGTCATTTACAATGCCAATAGTTATAACTTTAGCAAATATGACACCTATAGCTTTTGTAATGCAACATGTTTTGTATTTATGTGACTTAGCTGTATTGATATTACAAATAACAATGGCTTTTAATTTTTTTAAATAATTAATACATGAATAAAAGTGATTGTAATTTATAATGGCAATAGCTTAAACTTTTGTAAATAACTTTCGTGAAGATTATGTTTAGTGTATTTTATTGTGACGAAAACCGAAAAACAGAAGTGAAATATTAACATCTTTTTGTGACATTTGTAATAAAGATTGAAACATTGAGAGAACATATTTGACCCAGTTGTTGTTGAATTGTTGCACAGATTGATTCTGTGATGGCGCGGAGTGATGTAGTGGCGACGAGTGATGCTGTGGCGTTCAGTGATGCTGTGTTAACGCATAGTGATGTTGTGGTGCCCCTGGGTGATGCTGTGGTGGCCCTGAGTGATGCTGTGGTGGCCCTGAGTGATGCTGTGGTGACCCTGAGTGATGCTGTGGTGGCCCTGAGTGATGCTGTGGTGGCCCTGAGTGATGCTGTGGTGGCCCTGAGTGATGCTGTGGAGGCCCTGAGTGATGCTGTGGAGGCCCTGAGTGATGCTGTGGAGGCCCTGAGTGATGCTGTGGAGGCCCTGAGTGATGCTGATGTGGTGGTGCTGAGTGGTTCTGGGGTGGATCTGTGGTGGTGCTGAGTGATGCTGTGGTGGTGCTGTGGTGGTGCGGAGTGGTGCTGTAGTGGTGCTGTGGTGGTGCTGAGTAGTGCTGTGGGGGTACTGAGTGGTGCTGTGGTGGTGCTGAGTGGTGCTGTGGTGGTGCTGAGTGGTGCTGTGGTGGCGCTGAGTGATGCTGGGGTGGCGCTGAGTGATGCTGGGGTGGCGCTGAGTGATGCTGGGGTGGCGCTGAGTGATGCTGGGGTGGCGCTGAGTGATGCTGGGGTGGTGCTGAGTGATGCTGTGGTGCTGCTGAGTGATGCTATAGCACTACTGAGTGAATGTGCTTCCCTGCCCTCTGTGAGATCTGAGCCCTATTGCCTTTGCCTGTCTCTAAATTGCTGCAATATATCATCAACTTCAAAAGCTTGTATGTTGACTTTTATTGCAGAGCTGCATGCACTGAGCCGCAGCAGACTCTATTGAATAGGGAAGTAAAACTCACGTAGACCAGCAACAGCCTGGCCTGGGTAAATTGGCACGAGGGTAAATTGTTGTTATTTTATTTTTACAAAGACATGCCTAAAAAAACAAGCAATATGAACACCAGATTACATCACATAGTGGGTACGAAGAGGCCACTACAAGGTTTTACTCGTGTACTGTCACGCAGTACCCTACAGTCCTTTACGTATTAAAAGGCACTAGTGCATTTGCGAATGTCTTCGATGTGCTCACTCGCCGCGTGTTGTGGGACCACAGAGACCAATAATTTATAAGTAAAAATGTCACAGAGGCTCGGAGTTCACAACCAATCACTCACAATCGATTGAAAGAATGCTCCGGACACCATTGGCATGCGAGGATAAAAAAAATATATAATTTAAAAAATAAGTTTGTACACCCACCACGGGACCGTATTATATAATGTTTTGACAACTTTCATCTGCTCATCACAGTAGTTAGCATAATTCACCATAAGAAAGGAGCCGCTTCCTGATAGCCGGTAAAGTTTAATATTACAAACTCGACATTTAAAACCGCGGGGAAAAAGTGCAAGGGTACAGAAAATACCCTTCTGTTCACGGCTGCCTTTCACAACGAATTTTACGCGCTTAGTGTAAACAATAAGCCGATAACACTTCAGGCCCTGGGTCCTTTAACATCACCAGCTAAACGTAAACACGAGAGCCACTCTATGCACTGCTAGTGGAATCAGAGGGTGACGACGTTAGAGGTCACTGCTACATGCAGCGCTTGGTTGGTTGGCATGTTGATGCAAAAGGCTCGCATTATGGCAGAACAGAGCTATTATGTAACAGAGCTAGCCATTACAGCGCCATTCTCTGCGGACACAACCGATACAAAGACAGCCCTGTAAACAATGGTGACTTGTTGCACTGTAATATTAACAAAAATAATAACTTGTGTTGTGTATATAATGCGGTCTACCTCACTTATGCCATTTGTTAGCATTGTACATAAAATTGGGTCCAACTTAATTGACTAACCTCGGAAGGATTGAAGGCTGAGTCTACATTGCAGGATTCACACTTGTAACCTATAGATTTGTTGTGAAAAAACACGCAGAGAAGCAACCAAGAAACAGTAATGAGGAAGGTGGTGGGCGGGGGCTGTCGACTGTAACACACAGGCTGTGTGAGGCGGAGCGAATTAAGTAACAAAAGAGCAGTGAGGGGTATACTGGCGCAAGAAGAAACAGTACGTTTTGTAAATACAGCGACTTAAAAACGCACATACTTGCACAATACCAATGTTGTCATAGGCACAATGCTATGTTTATGTTTGCACAAAGCATGGGAGATCAGTATATCTAATACAATAAAGAAAGAAACATTGTCAAAGAAGCTGTGGTAGGGAATGAGAAAGAGAATGGAGAAGGGCAAGTGGTGGAAAACAACTTGTAGGAGACAAAGGAGCGAAAGCTAGCACTTATTTTGTAAAAGGCAGAAAAAGCGCTTTGCCACACCAGGTCACAAAAACGTAAAAACATTGTAATCCCGCTGATGCTTATAAGGATAATCAGAGAGTGTTTAGGTGTAAATAAAAGCACCATAAAATGACATATGGTACCTTAACCGAAAGGTAGGAAGCCATTAAGAATTAGGTGGACGACGGAAGCGAGAGTAACACAACTAGGGGGAGTGAGAGCAGGAGGGGGCAACAGACATGGGTGTAGGAGTAGCGGGTGGGGAGGAAGGGAAAATAAGGACACGTTGGAGGAAGCAACGTGGAGCTCAAGGGAAGACGCACACGAAAAAGAATGGAGAGGGTGAGTGGTGGAAAACAACTTGTAGGAGACAAAGGGGCAAACGCTAGCGCTTATTTTGTAAAGGGCAGAAAAATCGCTTTGCCACACCAGCTTATGCACTATTTACACAAAAACGTAAACTCATTGTAATCCTGTAGATGCTTATAAGGAGAATCGGAGTGTGTTTAGGTGTAAATAAAAGCACCATAAAATGACATATGGTACTATTATGCTAGAAAGCCATCAAGAATTAGGTGGACGACGGAAGCTAGAGTAACACAGCTGGGGGAGTGGGAGAGGGAGGGGGCAACAGACATGGGTGTGGGAGTAGCTGGTGGGGAAGAAGGGAAAATAAGGACACGCTGGAGGAAGCAGGAGGCGCTTGAGGGAAGACGCACTCGAAAAACAAGTTGGATGGGGTGGGGGCCGTCCGTGGGCAGCAACAGCAGGGGTGAATAATTAGGGGGGGGGAGGAGAAATGCCGGAGGCCGAGCGCACGCTGGGGGAAAGCTTCAGATGCCTGTGGGAGGGAGGCTGATGGCTTTGATGTGGACGCGCGTTCTGCCCCAGTGCACCACACGAACTGTTGGAAATCAGCGATGGTTTCAGACCTTGTTTTTGGCCTCTATACTCTAGTCCTATTATCCCTTGCGGGATTAATAGGACGAGACCTAAAAAGGAGTTCCCCAAAGGGCCCCAAAAGACTGCAAAAGAGAAGTAGTCCCATGACCCATCCAAGTCCAATGGGAGAGGGTACTTGGGGAAAAATTTTTGACCCTTCAAAAGCTGTGGTGGCTATGGCTGTTAGCAGTCTGGGCACAAGAGGGGAGATACTATTTGTCCTAAGAAGCTGCCCACTGGTTGGTAATCCTCTGGGATTGCTACTGTAGAATCTGGGATGGATATTTGCCCAGATTAAACCCAAGGGTACACTGAGGTTACCTTGGTATCTGTGGGAGGGGTGGGAGTTGAGATCCAAGCTGCCTTACCTCCAGGTTTGGTGAAGACTAGGCAATAGACCAGCATCAACAGCACCGGAATGAACCAGAAGCCAGCTTGAACCGGTGGAGGACAAGTTGGCTTCTCCAGAGCAGATCATCACAGATCTCTTACACAAGGTTGTCCGTGCTGACATAAAGGTAAAGTGTCACCCCATGGCTGTGGTGAACTTTGTGTGGAGAGGTTTGGCCTAAAGAAGATCTGTGTCCCTTACCCACCCAATGGACTGTCTGCTGGGAAATGATTTTGGAACTTCTTGGTCAGATGTGGAAAAGCAGACTCATGCAGGGATGTTGTGTCTCCCTGCATCTGGGTGTGTGGCCACCAGGGCCCAAACTGCACATCGAGTGAGTCAAAGGAGCCTGCAATACGTTCCCAGGCACCTACAAACAAGAGGGAGGGCAGTACACCTGGGAGGTCGGCTTCAGGGAATGCAAGAGCCCAGAAGGAGTCTGACCCCTAGGTGAACAAATTGGAATCTGTTGGGGAAACTCAACCCCCATAGAGATCTGGCAGAGCTTGGAAAGCTGCAAGTGGCTGGAGGACCCTTCAGGAAAAACTTCTGCCAAGTACAAAGGACCTGTCCTGCTCTTGGAGATATTCGGCAGCAGGCTGAGTACCAAGAACAAGGTGATGCCAGTTGACCCCACAGAGTCTGTTGGGAAGCTGGTATCCTTTATAATAAGGCAAGTGACCCATAAACCTGGAGCAGCTAGGAGATTGGTGGTTCTCTTACAAAACAAAGCATTCCTCCTTAATTTGGTCTGACATTCATTGGCTGGGTATATTGGACAGACCGAGACTTGGGATAGGCTGGTCAGCAGTTTTTACAGGTCCTAAATAGAAAATAAATAAATGAATAAGCAAAGGTGTTTTGTTGATCTTGTTCCACCTGTTGAGCCAGTGGCAAGACGATGAAAGCCAAAGACTTTCTTAATTTGACTACCTCTGAGTTTTTATTGTAGCTTAATTATTTACTATTTTGGTACTGATAAATGGTTTACACTTATTTCCCTTTATGTTAAGCTTGTCTGCTCTGTGCACAACTACCCAGGACTGGACTAATGTTTAATTTTGAGTAAACCTGACTTCATCCTATGCGGATTAGTGACATAATTACTTCAACCACCCCCACTAATAATCCACTTTTCTCACACGTTGACTCAAATATACAGACTGCCAAATACTGTCCTTACATAAACTCTCTTATCTGATAGAGACTTCTAGCTGCAGATTCTTACTGCGTGAGCAGTACCCCTGTGCGCCGTCAGGTGGCTCTGTTCTACTTCGCAGGACTTCATCTCCATCGTTGGCTGTGATGTCGCGGTCACCTATATAGATTCCTCCCAGGTGCGTGTACGTCCGTTCCTTTCTTTCTGTGCCAGTTAAGTGCAGATTGGGAGAAGAGCTACCTCTGTCTCTTTTTGACAGACTTTATTTTCGACATTTTGTCTATCCATTTTTTCTTTTTTTTTTTTCTTGTTTCGAGGGATGACCTCTAGGCATACAGGGTTTAACTTGTGTGGCACCTGCCATCGTGCCATGTCGGTAACTGACCTCCAACTTGTCTGCTTGTGAGGTCTCGAGCGCGACCACCACTCAATCGTGCTCAGATTACCGGGCCACGGCACTGAAGACCTTAGCAGGAGTAATCTTTGAAGCTCCTTGTGGCCCAGCAGTCGACATCGTTGAGAGTGATTGTAGGAAAGTTCCCCTTCTTGCATGGTTACCCCCCCTCTTTTTGCCTGACACTTGATGCACTTTGACTTGATGTGCCTTGGATCCCTGCCATTCTAGTTCTCAGGGCCTGTGTTCCTTCCCCAAACTATGCCTTTGTACCCGCAATTGGCACATTCCTGGCCGCAGGTAAGCCCCTATTAAATGGTACCTTGGCTACCAAGGGCACTGTGACCGGGGAAGGCCTCTATATGCGGCGGCACCTGTTGTACCACCCTCCGAGACCCTGCACCTTAACACCTACACACTGCCATTGTTGGCAGCGTGTTTTGGTGCAGAGAAAAGTGAAGAGTCGAGACGGCACACATCCCTGTGTGCCATGCCTGTGACCCACTGCCTGTAGCCTAGATAAGTCACCCCCTCTAGCAGGGTGCACTAGGTCACAGGTGAGGGTACAGTTGCATGAGCACTGTACCCATAAAGTGTCTAAGTCTATTCCTAGACATTGTAAGTGCAGTAAAGCCATAAAGAGTATTGGAGATGGTCACTATGGACTCTACAGCTCCATAATGGCTTTACTAAAACCTGGGAAGTTTGGTAGTAGATGTATCAGCACATTAAACCCACACTGATGCCAGTGTGGGATTTAATGTAAAATACATTCAGAGGGCACCTTAGAGATGCCCCTTGAAAAACGACCAGCCCTGGTGTGGTTCCTGAATGGCTGCCTTCCATTTGCCACCACCAGACAGATTTCTGGACCCCTGGGTAGAGGGCCTCCACTCTCTTGGTCCAGAAACAAAGCTCATCCTGGGTTGAAGTGTTCCTCCTCCTCCAGGATTGGCTGGGTCCACAAAGAGAAAGCTTCAAAGGCCTGCCGCCTTTGTGAGCTGACCTGCCTTTTGCTGCCCCCAGTAACTGGCTCCCACCGATTCTGACCCCCACTTTGGGCAGGAGAACCGTCAGGAAAACCAAGTGAGGGAGGGGTATTCCCACCTTTGCCAACCCCACCCCTCAGTTGGTGGAGGCAAGGTTAAGCACACATCTCAGGCCCCTCCATTTTGAAAATAAGAGAACGCAGCCAATTAAAGAGAGGTTCATGCCCACCTCCCACTGGAGGGTGGCATAATAGAGGTGTACTACCACAAAGAAGGGACCTATTGGTCCCGACCTGCACACCCCTTTAACATCCCTAAATTTAGTATTTAGGGGTGACCCTGAACCTTGCCTCCCCAGATTTGAGGAAGAAAGAAGAGGAACCGAAGAGCCATGCTGACCTAGGAATAAGGGGACACCAACTGCTTTGGATCCAGCCCTATCGGCCTGTCCCGACTCCGACCGGGTCACAGCGAAACCCAAGCTTGTTCTGCAGCCATCCATAACCTGGAGGACCTGCCCTGGTTTCATTTAAAGACTGTCTCCCATGAGCACCGGTCTTGCTCAACTAAAAAACTCCATCACAACCCGGATCCAGGTGGCTCTGCAGTTCTGCACCCGATGCCGACGGCCCGAGCTTGAGTGGCCCAACACCACGAGGAGGTGCCACCAGCGAGCCTGACCTCTTCTTAGCACTCTGCATCCGCCTGCCTCTGTCCTGCTGGTGGTGTAGCTCCTGTGCTGATTGTTAGCCCCTGCAGTGCTGATCCTACCCCCAGGAGCCCTGCTACCACAACTGAGTGGTGTGCCAAAAAGCAGGTCCCTTTAGCCCCATTGACTAATGTTGGGCCCCTGCACTCTGCACCCGGTCGCCCTAGTGCTGCTGGTGGGTTAATTTGAGTGCCTATCTGAACCATGGGGAACCTCAGTTATAACCCCAAAAAGCTATTACAGCAGGTCGACCATCAGTAGGCTCTACCGTGCCTCCTGGTCACTCCTGAGTAGCGTAGACTCTGTCCCCTCTGCTTGCAGCTTCTTCACATCTTGAATACCCCCTTGCTTTCCATCGGACTTCACCCTCTTCTCCAGAGGCAATTTCTTCCAAGTCTTCCATTGTTGTCTATGGAGGTTTCCGACGTCTCTTCACTCATATGCACCTGGCTTCCTTGGTGTAGGTAACCTGGTTTCACTTGTGGAGTGGCTCTCCAACCTTCTGTCCTCCAAGGGAATTCTTTGGGGTCCTCTGGGAAGGGTCCTTCTGCAGTTCTGCAACCGCTACTTCCCCCCCCATTGACTTCTATTGGTCACGCGGCTGTGTTTCCACTCTGCACACAGCCTCTGTGGGGTCCCTGGGTACTTAGCGTGGGTGGTTCCTTGTGTCCCTGGCTCCGCTGGGTTTTCTGGTCCAAGTCCCGTCCTCCTTTGCAGTTTGCATTCCACCTTCTTAGTGTATGGTTTGGTCTCCCCCTAGAGACCACTGTATCTTGTGCTACTTACCTTATTACATTTGAAGTATTGTTGTGTATTGTGTTGGTAGGTAGGAGATATACCAATGTGTTAGTGAGTGTTGTGTAATAAATAGAAAAAGTATTTTTTTATAAACACTGTTATTTTTTTCCATTTAACCTACACTATGAGATTAAACTGGTAAAACAAGCTGGTTAACACTCCTTCAAGATAAACCTGAAGGCTGCTTTCCACAGCTACCATTTTGAGAGCTTTCTATGGTTATCAAAGACCACTACTAAAATCACCATAAGGGTTGCCAGGATGAAAGCAAGGTACATCACTTAAAGAAGTGTGTACTATGTACTCAGCCTGCCTCCTACATCCATAGGCGTTACCTGCTGTTCAAGGTAAGCCACAAGCACTTTTAATTCACTGTGCTACCATTTAGCCATGCCTCTAGTCTTCACCAAGATGATGGTGGTGGTTGCAGCTCATCTGAGCAGATCAGGGGTGCCAGTTTTCCCCTATCTCGACGATTGGCTGTTGAAGGCCTCTTCTCCTGAGGCTGTCGTCTCCCACCTCCAGACTACGGCGGACCTCCTGCATTGGCTGGGGTTCTCTATATATGTGCCAAAGTCACACTGGAGTACTTCTAAGACGCTCCATTTCATCGGAGCTGTTCTGGACACAGTGCATTTTCGGGCTTATCGCCTGAGCAGCAATTATAGAACATTTAGGTTATGATACTAATGTTTCAGCTTCTATCCTGGACTCCATATGGTGTATGTGGGCTCTGCAGTGGGACCTGAAGTTCCAGTGGGCGTAGCACCAGGGGAATCTCTCAAATATGGTCCAGATCTCGGAGGTAACTGCAAAAGACCTGCAGTGATGGTTGATGAACTTCGATTGAGTCAGCGGCAGACCCCTCTCCCTTCCCCAAACAGATCTTACATTAGTGACCGATTGTAGGAAAGTGCCCCTTTTTGCATGGTTACCCCCACCCCATTTTGCCTGACATCTGATGAAATCTGGGTCCCGGCCTATCCGGCTTCCAGGGCCTGTGTTCTTTCCCAAAACTGTACCTTTGTACCCACAATTGGCACAGCTCTGTCCACATGTAAGCTCTTTCTAAAAGGTACCATTGGTACTAAGGGCACTGTGACCAGGAAGACCTCTAAGGGCTGCAGCATTTATTGTGCCACCCTTAGAGGCCCTGTACCATAGGACCCACACACTGCCATTGCAGGCTGTGTGTTTTGGTGCTGAGAAAAGAGTCAACATGGCACACATCCCTGTGTGCCATGCCTACACCCCACTACCTGAGCCTAGGTAAGCCATTCATCTAGCAGGGTGCACTAACACTCAGGTGAGGGTACAGTGGCATGAGCCCTGTACCCCTACAGTGTCTAAGTCCATTCTTAGGCATAATAAGTGTAGTGAAACCATAAAGAGTATATGCTCTGGGAGTTGGTCATTATGAACTCCATAGCTCCGTAATAGCTTTACTAAAACCTGGGAAGTTTGGTAGCAAACCTCTCAGCACATTAAACCCACACTGATGCCATTGTGGGATTTAATGTAAAATGCACCAGCCCTGGTGTGGTTCCTGATTGGTTGCCCGCCATTTGCCACCACCAGACAGGTTTCTGGAACCTTGGGTAGATCGCCTCTGCTCTCTGTGTCCAGAATCAAAGCCCATCCTGGGCAGAGGTGTCATGCCTCCTCCCCCAGGATGGGCTGAACTCACTAAGGGGGAAGCTTCAAAAGGCTTCCACCTTTGTGAGCGCTGTCTGCCTTTTGCTGCCCCCAGCAATTGGCTCCCACAAATTCTGACCCCCTCTGTGGGCGGGAGAATCGGCGGGAAAACCACGCTAGGAGAGGAGTGCCGACCTTTGCCAAACCTACCCCTCAGGTGGGGGAGGCGAGATGAAGCGCACATCTCAGTCCCCTCCATTTTGAAGATGAGGCAATCCACCCCATCAGGAAGAGGCTCATGCCCCCCACCGTCTGGAGGGTGGCATAATAGGGGGAATACCCACTCCAAGGAAGGGGTCCCTTGGTCCTGACCTGCAGACCCCTTTTAATGGCCCTAAATCTAGTATTTAGGGGCCACCCTAAACCTCGCCGCCTCAGATTCGAGGAAGAAAGAAGGACGAAGAACCGTGCTGACCCAGGAAGAAGAGGACACCTACTGCTTTGGCCCCAGCCTGTCCCGACTACAACCTGCCTACAACGAAGAAACCAGTATAATTGAAGACACCCATAAAATCAAAAAAAATATATGAAATAAGTTCAGGAGCATTGTTGGAATAATAAGGGCATGCGTTTATAGCCTTAAATGCTCTATTGATAGGGTGATCTTTTGTACAAGGAATGCTCGGTAGGGAACTTGTTTTAAGAGCATCCTGATTAAACAGTAGGGCTATGAGAAACATTAAGTGAATTATATACTTTTTGTTCATGTTTAAACATCTTGTGTATATATATATATATATGTCTGTGTTGTAAATGTTTGCACATATATATGTAAGTAAGAGTATAAATCTTTTGTGAGTCTTTACTAAATCTTAAAGAAAGAAAAGTGATAATAAATAAGTACTTTGCTATCAAAAGCATTTGAAATCTGTTTTGAGATATCCTTTGGCTATTGATTACTTTCAAATAGTCACATTTGGTCTAAAGATTAGTATTGTGAGGGAGAGTTAATTGAAGTATCTCTTCAACCTACTTAGGTTTGGTTATTTATCCCAAAGCATTAGCGTTTGTGTATATTTACAACAAAGAAACCGGCGTGCCCAGCAGCCAGCAACCCACCAGAGCCCGGAGGACCCGTCCTGCACTCGCCTTACAGACCCTGTCTCTTGTGAGCACCGGATTGGCTCAAAAAAGACACCAAGACTAGAATCTGGATTCATCCGACTCTGCAATTCTGCACCAGTCTTTATCTGATGCCCATGGCCCGAATTAGAGTGGCCCAACACCACGAGGAGGTCTCCCCTGTGATCCTAACCTGGGGTCTGGTGATCCCCGACCTGACGTCGTCTGCAGCCTCAACCTGAAGAGTCCCACCGGCTACGACCGGAGCTGGTAAGAAAACTCTACGCCAGCAGACACTCCTGCACCTGACAACCCACGGCCTTGGGTGCTCCAACCGACGGAGTCCAGGCATCCCTCGAGATCCCAACTTACCTCTCCAGCTGGTGGTCGCTTTCAGGCAGCCTCCCTGCCCAAGCATGCAGCCACTTCACCGAACTGAAGATCTCCATTGAAAAGCGCAGGGTTCCCAATGTCTTTTTTGGCGCCCTGCTGCCCCAGTGCCGCTGGTGGTGCAGATCCTGTGCTAGTCATTGGCCCCTGCAGTGCTGGCCGTAACCGAAGGAGCTTTCCTCCCACACCCGAGTGGCCTGCTCGTCGGCAGACCTTAACCGAAGGCCCCCCTTAGCCACTTTAGCTTACATTAGCCCCTGAACCCGGTCGCCCCAGTGTGCTGGTGTTTTAACTCGAGTGCCCATCTAGACCTTGGCTAACCTTGGTCCTAACCCCGAAAACTCTTACTCGTAAGTTGTGCACTTACCTGAGAAACCGCGAACACTTTTTCTCCCATAGGAACCCATGCTATGTAAATTTGGGCCTAAAATGCTTTAAGTGTTGGACTAATGTTTGCATGGAGAAAATATAACTAAAACGGACAGGTATAAAAAGTTATACTTACCTTGTATTATCAGATCCTTAGGTGTGGTATCTAGGCATACCACCCTCAGTAATCAAAGTAATCTTAAAGTAACTTAAAAAAGTAATTTAAAGTAATTATTGCATAATGCTAACTGCTTTCTGAATCAATACCAAACCGTTACTATTGCAAAATTCAATCCTAACTGCATTTCATTATGAAATCCTGCAATCCATGTTTATTTTTACCTACCTGTACCAAATCCTGCTTGGTACTAGAAATAAAATTAAAGTATACCTTTTTTAGGACTCGGCTAGCGTAGGCTGCGCACATGTGCAGTCTCGCTGGTGAGATTTAATGACTGAGTAACGAGGTTAAGCCCCGCCCCTCTTCTGCATTGGCTGGCTCCCTAAACGGGGGCCAGCCATTGGAGAAGAGGTCCCAGTGACTACATTCTTTCAATCTAAGCCCCGTCCTTTTCAGATTGGGAGGCGTGTTTTTGATTTTCTTTCTCCCCTCTTCTCCATTGGCTGAGCAGCCAAAAACACGCCTCCCAGTCTGAAAAGGACGGGGCTTGCAGACAATGGCGAAACGAAAATCGATGAAGTTGTGTATTTTTCCCTTTGAAACAACCACTTGGAACAGTGTGTCAGAAATGTTCTCGCCACCTGTCCCCATTTGCGCGTTTTGTTCTATTTCAGGCAAGTACCTCCGGCAGAAACGGATCGACTTCCAGCTGCCTTACGACATCCTCTGGCAATGCAAACACAACCTGAGAGTTGCCGTTGTGCCAACAGTCACCATACAACAGCGGAATCACAGAGTACTTAAACGCTGCAAAGCCTGTCAGCGTTCCCCCCCGTCCCCTCTCCGGTGCTGAGCTGTGCGGCTTAACTGTGGGAGGCTGGCTGCGGAGACGGGTCCGGATGCAGCGTCGGAAGGCGGCCCTTTCAACTCGAGCCTGCGGCGGCTGGCGTCGTGCAGGCCTCAGCCGTGGAGAAACGAATGCGATCCCTTAGCTCCAGCGGATCCCTCGACTGAGGAGCCGACTCCGACCGAGGTTTTGGGAGGCCTGCTGTTTACATCGCCGCGCATGCCCTGTTTTCCAAGGTGAGGCACGGGGTGGTAATGGGAAAGGAGCGCTCCGTAAATTGAAGACGCCATTTTACAGCCGCGCCACGTCTGTGCTGGGCTTGGCTGCCTCTAAGGGTGCACGCTAGCCTTGTGGCCGATTCCCCATGCTGTTAAACAGTTCATCAACTTTAGCCATCTAAAGACACTGCCTGCATGGTATCCTACTCCCTAATGTGAAGTGCGAGCCCCATTGGCTCTACATTCCTGATCCCCGCGAGGCGGCCATTTTGCGCTAGGGACATTGGTGGCCGTGTACTGAGGGGTAGCACCAAGAACACGCAGACTGCAACAGGAGGCTGATTGGGGCATGCATGGTTGATGCCAGTGTGAGCTACCAGATTGAACTGCTGCCCCTCTTCTCCATTGGCTGGCCTAAATGGCGAGTGCTTGTTTTCCACAGGGGTCATCACGTGCGTTTCCTTTCTGCTGTTACTCGCGCTACACTTTTTTTCCTGCAGGGAAACTTTTTGTTCTCAAGTCTCTCCCAAGAAGAAAACAGAACACATTTTACTTTTAAACCCGTTCTAATCCATGCAACTGCTATTGTTATACTTTTACAGAAACCGGACGGTTGGTGCGTCATTTTGTTTTTAAGCAATTTTGCTTTTATCACTCAATATGTCCATCCTGACAATAACTGAAACGCTACAACAATATTTCAAAAGCGGCCATTTCTCTTAGGTGTGTGAAAAGGCACAAACATCGGGCATGGAAGTGCATTGTTCTTGCAAACCCATGTACAACACTGGAGATAGGGTCCAGGAGCCTTGGAGAGCACGCTGTGAGGCACATATGTTGCGCAGAATGCGTAGCCAGGCTTGAGTGGCTGCGGTGACACTGCGCACACGCGCAGTCCGAGGCGGGAGTGCTGCGTCCGGTGGGCGGCGCTGCCGCAGAGGGACACAATTAGTGATGGTAATATAGCGGATGTGCCTCCTCCCCAGGGCCTCCTCTGGTTGGTGATGGGAGGGCGCCGCCCTTGGGTCGGGTCACATGATATTGTCTTCGCGCCACTTGTTAAAGCTCCTCTGCAGCAGGTTGTGCGGAGGCTCTTGTAAGTGTAGCGTGTATGTGAGTGAGGTTGGGGGGTAGGACCCGGCAAGGGGGGGCGGGTGTCTTCTCCTGTAGAGTTGGTGTTACTGGCGCAGCTTGTGCAGGCCCTGGTGTTGTGGGAGTGTATCTCAGAAAGCGGCACAAGGCATCGCCCTCTCCGGGGGCGCGTGGAGGGCTCGCGCGCGCCTCTGTCCAGAGCAGCCGTTTGCGCTCCCCGCCCCCCCCACCCTTGGTGCGTAGTGGGCGGGCGGTGCGGGGTCAGCAGCAGAGTCCCGAGTCGGGTGTTTTGAAAGATGCAAAGAGCATATGGCGGCCGCCTTTGGAGGCCTTTCAATGTGCGCAGGTTCCAGCGCGCCTGCGCTCTCAAGGCCCGCAGCGGCAAGGCTGGGGAGTTCAGAGGGAGGAAGGGCCAAAGTTTCGGGGACGACTAGCGAGGCTACACGGGGCGTTATGGAGGTTCCGGGTTTTGTGTGCAGCCGCCCATTGTCAGTTGGGGGTTGTGCGCGCTGTAAAGGAAAAGCGCTAGGTTTCTCGGCGTGAGTAGCGGAGTACGTTATGGAAGTAGTGAAAGCATGTAGTTCTCGCTGGTTCGCATCGTACACGCTCCCCAAAAAGCCCAATTAACTACGCCCGTCTTCCTCCTTCGAAGCAGCTAACCCTCCCCTATGGGCGGGCCCGAGAGCTGTAATCTACCACTGGCTCCAGTAGGTGGAGGGAGATGTGGTTTGGCGCTTTTTTGGGAATTTGAATGGGTGGACTTCTTTTCCCATAATGCCATGTGCTCTTTCTCTTTAATCGCAGGAGCAGCACAAGGGTAATGGACGCCTGGTCCCCGGAGAACGGAGGGGAAGTCCCCGTAGAGAAGAACGGAGTTCCACAGAAAGCACTGTACGATTTCACAATGTAGTGGTGTGGAGTCCCGGGCTACAGTTGCGACCAGTTCTGGGGCGGGTAAAAGCGCAATGTGCCCGCAGGTCTGCCTCCTTGGCCTTCAGTAGCTTCAGGTCTCTCGCCCGCGAATACTGCAGCTTCTACCCAAGCTTTGAAAGCTGCACTTTTTATTATAGCTCCCTTTTTTAGGTGCTTTCTGAAGCTAAGATTTTCATCTTGCAGTTACCTCGTAGCGCTATTTTTGTGTAATACAAGTGCGTGTGATAAAAGTAGCACCTCTGAAAGATCATGTTTATGTTTTTTGTACAAAACAAACTATTGTGGCCTCTGGCGGCCTCGTGACGTAGGGTGTTTACCTCAGCACCCAGTGATGGACCCCCGGGCGCACAGTAGCAATAAGCTGTCAGCGCCTTGACGGTGCCCGGGATGCTTCTTCACAAGTAATTTTTAAACTACATTGGCTCTTGGAATTATGCTCTGGGGCTCTGTGTATGTGGCTCTGTGTATGTGGCTCTGTGTATGTGGCTCTGTGTATGTGGCTCTGTGTATGTGGCTCTGTGTATGTGGCTCTGTGTATGTGGCTCTGTGTATGTGGCTCTGTGTGTGGCTCTGTGTGTGGCTATGTCTGTGTGTGTGGCTATGTGTCTGTGTGTGTGGCTGTGTGTGTGGCTCAGTGTGTGTGGCTCAGTGTGTGTGGCTCAGTGTGTGTGGCTGTGTGTGTGGCTGTGTGTGTGGCTGTGTGTGTGGCTGTGTGTGTGGCTCAGTGTGTGTGGCTCAGTGTGTGTGGCTCAGTGTGTGCGGCTCAGTGTGTGCGGCTCAGTGTGTGCGGCTCAGTGTGTGTGTGGCTGTGTGTGTGTGGCTCTGTCTGTGTGTGTGTGTGGCTGTGTGTGTGTGGCTCTCTGTGTGTGTGGCTGTGTGTGTGTCTGTGTGGCTCTGTCTGTGTGTGTCTGTGTGGCTCTGTGTCTGTGTGGCTCTGTGTGTGTGTCTGTGTGGCTCTGTGTGTGTGTGTGTCTGTGTGTGTGTGTCTGTGTGTGTGTGTGTGTGTGTGTGTGTGTGCGTGGCTCTGCGTGTGTGTGTGTGGGTGCAAATGCAATAGGTCTCGCATTTGCAAGAGATTATAAATGACAATGCCATTTATTTATCTGTTTTCAAAACCAACACACAAATAAAAATGTTGTCATTTACAATGCCAATAGCTCTAACTTTTGCAACGGCGAGACCGTTGCATTGTAAATGCGTGTTATACTTACCCTATTGGTCTGGATTCAGTCTCTGAGTGTGTGCATCAATCTTGATTGAATGAACACAATAAATGCCTAACACACCCTCTGGATAAGCCTAACTATTCTCCCGCACTACCACAAAGAGAGCTTTTGGTACTTACCTAATTTAGCCTCTTACCTCTTGAGAATCCCTGGACTCTGTGTACACTATACCGTATTTTAGTAAAGTATATATACAGAGCGAGCCAACTTCCCACACAGATGTGTCACTCCTGGTATGGGGCGGCCATCTGGGAGAGGTGGAGCTCAGGAAACCCTGGGCTCCGATGGAGTCAGGCTCCACATCAATTTTTGGAGCGTCAAGTGATCAGGCTAGCATTGAGAGCATTTCTTCACTTTGTCATGGGAAAGTTAGTGCAGGTGTTCGCGGACAACAACACTGCCATGTGGTACTGCAACAAGCAGGGTGGAGTGAGGTCTCATACCCTTTATCAAGAGCCCCGGAGACTCTGGACATGACTGAAACTGTAGGGCAGAACCCTGGTGGTTCAGCACCTCGCAGGTTCTCTGAACTCCAGGGCAGACAAATTCAGCTGTCGATGCCTCGCAGATCATGAATGGCGTCTCCAGTCAGAGGTGGTGCAAGGTCTCGTTCAGCAGTTGTGAGAGCCTTGGTTAGATCTGTTCGCCTCTGAAGAGAATGTGCAATGTCAGCAGTTTTGTTCCCTGGAATTTCCAATATGGCTATTGCTCTGCAGTGCTTTACGTCTCGAGTGGAGCTCAGGCCTCCAGTATGCCTTTCCACCCATACCAGTTCTGCCCAGAGTTCTCAAGAAGATTAAGAGCGACCGGGCCCAAGTCATTCTAGTGGCTCTGGACTGGCCATGGAGAATCTGGTATATAGAGCTTCTTCGAATGAGCATCAATCCTCCGATCAGGCACCCCCTTCGGGAGCTTCTTCTGTCCCAGAAGCAGGAGAGGGTCCTCCATCTGAACCCTTCCACTCTTTGCCTTCTTGCGTGGAGATTGATTGTGGACAGTTTATAGCTTTACCCTCTTCCTGAATAATCTAATGTTATTTTGGTAGCCAAGTGGCCTTCCAATAAGACGGTATATGTCTGCTGTTGGCAAAAACTTGTCAAATATTTACAGAAAGGTCAATTGACCCTCTTTCTGCTTCTCTATCTAATAATTTTCTAATTATTCTAACCCTTTCCCAGCACGGCTCTGCTTTGGGTATTCTCAAGAGTTCTATTTCTGTTCTGTCTGCTTTCTTGCAGCTGCCGAACCAACCCTCCTTGATCAAATCTCCTACTGCAAATAGGTTTCTAAAAGGTTTGTACATATTTTTCCACCAACGCCCTTTATCATGCCACAGTGAGATGTCAACTTGGTTCTCACCTATCTCGTGTGTGCCCTTTGAGCCGTTGCACAGTTGTCCCCTCCTGTTGCTTACAATCAAGACATCTTTTTTAGTGGTAATAACATCTGCCCAGTGGGTGAATGAATTGCAGGCTTTGTCATCCAAGCGTCCCTAGCTGATGACATTTTTGGATAAGGTGGTGCCTCCCCTCCATGCCTCATTCCTTCCAAAGGTGGTGACCCCATTGCATCTGGGTCATCCGACTTTTGTTGCTCCCCGTATCCCTTTTTAGGAAGAGGAGCGACTCCACTGCCTGGACCCAAAAAGAGTGTTGTTCTATCTTGACTGCACAGAAAAGTTCCAGGTGGACTACCAACTCTTTGTGGGTTACGTTGAAGCTAAAAAAGTTCGGGCAGTGCAGAAACCAGCCAATTTGCTTTGGGTCGTTATCTGCATTATAAACTGATATGCCCGTAAGCAGCTCCCTTAGGGCTTACGAGCTCATTCCACCAGGGGGAAGGCAGCAACCATGGCTTTGGCTCATGGTGTTCCATTTCTAAATATCTGCCAGGCAGCAATGTGGGCTTTTCTGCACAAGTTTGCCAAGCACTACTGCTTGGACAGTCAGTTCTGTAGGGGTTGGCATTTCGCCTGTTGGGTCCAGCAGGACTTTTTATTCTAGCAAATCTGTCCACCACCAGGATGATATGACTTGGGTATCTATTCAAAGGTAGGGTATCTGCAGCTAGACGTCTCTATCAGATTAACAAGTTACTTGCCTTTGGTAAAGCAGTATTTGGTAGAGACAAATATCGGGCTGCAGATTCCTTACAGACTCACCCATGACGACCTGCTCTGCGGACTCTTTTTATTGGGCTAGCTTATGGCAGCAAAAAAGTGAAAAGGAACTGACGTCCGTGCGCCTGGGCGGCGCCTGTATATGTGACTGCGACATCACAACCGACGCTGGCAACCTCACGTGGACCCACCCTTAGGCACAGAGGGGTACTGCTCATGCAGAACTTTGCAGATCCGGTCTGTTACTGGAGTGGAATGGAGGGAGTCTCTTGTGCTATGAATCAGAGTGAGGTACTGACAGCTAAATAAGAAACAAGCATTTTTACCAAGTTGCTTACTGCCTGAATGAAACATAAATGTGGACAACTGGTTAATATATAAAAATAAAAGGCTGATTTGTAGCCAATATTGGCTTTAATTGATTGAGCCAATTGAAACCTCATGATGACAAAGATTTTTTCTTTTTAGGGATATTGTAAGGGTGTTATTAGCTGAGCAGCGGAGTGCCTGCTTTTGTTAGACAAATATAAAAAGAAATTGTACTAAGTATAGTATGTGTTACTAAAATCTATATTTTGGAAGAATTTTTATCTTCAACTTAAATCTTATTGCGCATTTTGTGTCAGCTTATTCTATACTGTGTGTCATGGACGTTTAAAATAAAGACATAGCTATTCACTGTGTTTTATGTCACAGTCTGGAACCTAGTAGCACTAAAAATATACACATCTCTATTCCCGACTGCACCAGCCAGGATTCATTTCTGTGGCCATCTGGTTAACATGCTTACATCTGCATGTTTACGTTAAGCAGTAGAAGTTTAATGTCAAGGAAAGACCTGGCTTGGCCGCTCGGGCTGGGCTTTTCCCATAAAGCTTGGAAAACAAAGAAGAGAGTAAGGAGTTGCGTCTGTAGTCGTCGGACGGGGAATACTCCTGATTCCCTGGTCAAGGTTCAGAAGAACAAAATGGAGGAGTACTACCCGATGGGGGTAACTGAAGGCTTTTGTCTAAACTCAGGAAACATTGTTCCTTTGTTAGGAAACCCCTCACTCACCACCTAGTGGTGACTTGCTTCATCATCGGGGCCCACCCAAGTGGCCTAGCGTCACTTGGGTGTGCTTCAACACCTGCGATTGCAGTGGAGCTGGTAGTGAAGTGTGGGGTGCAAACAAAAAAGAGTGTAAGTGTTAAAATTGTCCTGGTTAATGCTTTTGTATAATGTTTAATAAAAAAGTAACTGGACAAAATTAAAAATATAGTTGAGATAGTAGTAGGGAAGTTACGACCTACTTATCTCTGTTTTATGTGTTGGTCGACATGTTTCTACCATAAGGGGAAAATCCCCGGTATTCCTCAGGACCAAAACAAGGAAGTGGGTGGTATGTGTCCCCTAAAAGACACACCCAGCCCTAATTCCTTGGTCATCCAGAAGAAAAATATACTTCTGGGTAAGCACGCCTATGATTAAGGGTGCTAAAAACAACGCTGGGGCTCTAGTCGAGCTGCATCAAGCAGGAGTAGGGCGCTAAACCGGTAACAACATATTAGTTGTGTTTGGCGAAATCAGGCGGATCACCTACTTCTCCGTGCTACCAAGCAGCGAGCACGGAGAAGTAGGTGATCCGCCTGATTTCTCCAAACACAACTAATATGTTGTTACCGGTTTAGCGCCCTACTCCTGCTTGATGCAGCTCGACTAGAGCCCCAGCGTTGTTTTTAGCACCCTTAATCATAGGCGTGCTTACCCAGAAGTATATTTTTCTTCTGGATGACCAAGGAATTAGGGCTGGGTGTGTCTTTTAGGGGACACATACCACCCACTTCCTTGTTTTGGTCCTGAGGAATACCGGGGATTTTCCCCTTATGGTAGAAACATGTCGACCAACACATAAAACAGAGATAAGTAGGTCGTAACTTCCCTACTACTATCTCAACTATATTTTTAATTTTGTCCAGTTACTTTTTTATTAAACATTATACAAAAGCATTAACCAGGACAATTTTAACACTTACACTCTTTTTTGTTTGCACCCCACACTTCACTACCAGCTCCACTGCAATCGCAGGTGTTGAAGCACACCCAAGTGACGCTAGGCCACTTGGGTGGGCCCCGATGATGAAGCAAGTCACCACTAGGTGGTGAGTGAGGGGTTTCCTAACAAAGGAACAATGTTTCCTGAGTTTAGACAAAAGCCTTCAGTTACCCCCATCGGGTAGTACTCCTCCATTTTGTTCTTCTTTTCCCATAAAGAACAGGGTCAAGACTGATTTGCATATAGCTGGGTCTGAACAGCGGTAGCGAAGTGAGCTAAAGAACGATGATGGATTCAACCTCGATCTGTGACTGGGGTTGTGTGTCTGAAAAGTTTCAGCCCTCCGCCCATCATCTAATTGTGTTTGCTTAGATATCTTCTTGCTCAATGTTTTTGTATTCTGTTTTCAAATTCTGTAGGAGACCCCACCTGTATTCAGCTGAGTCTCTTTGTGGTGGTGCTGTTGGTGAAAGCATGTATGTGATTTATGGTGCTAGCTTTGCTGGTGGTGTTCTATTGATGTACAAGTTGATAGCTTTCACCCCCTGATGTGGTCCGAGGTCCGAGTACCCCTCTTTGTTGCAGACCCTGGAATTGTATTTAATTTTAAAAAGCAATTGGAAACTGGAGTAGCATGCCGTGAATGTGGTATAATAAGGGAAGTGATGAGATTGCAACCCTTATAAATGTGTATGCTTTTTCTTCCGTTAGACATTATCGCTCAGTTAGAGTGGAGACCCCAACCTATACCGGCGGGGTTAATGAAGAGTTCTTAGAACGGAGTCGACAGCGGGAGCGGGAGCGGCGTGAGCATGGAGTATACGCTTCCTCTAAAGAAGAAAAGGAACGGAAAAAAGATCGGAATCGGGACCGAGACTCTGACCGGAGAAGAGACCGAGGTAAATCGCCCGTAGGAACAAAATTGATTTTTTTTAGTTAGTGACTCATTCCCAGTTTTGTACCAGTAGCCTCAAGTCGGTCTTTAAAAATGTTGGACAACCACAATATTGTGGTCCTATTTTTGGAAGCAGGACTATTAAATAAATATAATCGTTCAGATGAGTCTTTACACGTTCAAAATCACTGTTGCTAAATCTCTTTGTTAGATGCAGGTGACTCTGCATTACTATTACGCATTTGTTATTTACATGGTGCTGAACATAATGTTACATGGCACGCCCTTCTTATATCAATACTGTTACGGCAATACCGTCCTGCACAAGCCAGTTAACTTGTCCGTATCCCATTTAGTTCTTCCATAATCACATGGTCAGCACGTGTCAACATATTTCTGAATATGCCAAAGGCGGAGGGGGCTTGGTTCCTGTTCATTAACACAGGATGACCGTAAGAAAGCAGAGCTTATGCCCCTTCCATCTTTATCCACCTCTCGTTCTCCTCCCTTAATCACTCTTCCTCATTTTATTTTATTACCTTCGTATATGTTTTTAACAAATTAGCAGCAGGTATATATTTTCAGGTGACATACACAAGTGGACGTTTACAGCAGAGTACACGTATATGAGCAAGATCAGTTAATGGCAGATCAGTTCACTGTGGAGATAAATGCACATCTCTTATCCTTTGCATCTCACTCCTCTTCCCCCCCAGTCATACCTCACTGGTGTCTGAATCATGCAGGTCACTCGCATCCTGTTCAGGGTTTAAAAATACATCACACAGCTCCCTCCTTTTTCTAATGTCCTCATCCAGTTTATCACCTCTATTACCTAATTTCATATGGGCTTCTTCCACCAGCGTCCATTCACGCACTTCCCTGTACCACACGTCCACATCTGGGGTACACTGCCCCATCCATGTATGGCGACCCTGCGCTTCGCCAACACTAAAGGTAACTGCGACAGCTTGTATGCTATCTTGTGTCTCTTAGGTTTCCTGACATGTCCCAATAAACAGTGCAGTGGCGACCCCTCAACCCAAATGCCCGTGCCCCTCTGCATAATCCCCACCACCTGGGTCTGGAACTGGTTCACCCCGGGACAACCACATGCTAAATGTAGGAAATCTGCCCCAGTCTCACCACACTGTGGACAAACATCTGAATGGTCAGGGGCAATAAGGTGTAGCTTCACTGGTGTCATGTAGGTACGATGTAGAAAATTGTAATGTATCAGATTAAAACGTGCATTACAGGATACTGTGTGGGGAAGTGCACTTATGGCTGACCACATCTTGTCTCCCAGGGCCTCAGCCATGTCCGCGTCCCATGCCACCGTTGCCCCAGGAGTGGGGCCTATTGAGTCTGACCTCATTGCATTATTTAGGAGAGCGATCAGTCTGGATAGCGGGATATGTTGGCCAGGTCACTTTAACTATTTCAGTCCGTCCAGTGTAGTGTATATAGTGGCCCTGACCCAAGTCAAAGTCCCCACATGCCTGCTCGTATGCGATGAATGTTTCACCCGGGAAGGTAAGACTTCCCGTTCAAATTCCTCCCTGTATACCTATAGCAGGGTCTGTGCTACTGTGGCGAGTAGGCTTGAGGATTTGGATAGGAAACCATCATCCCCCCACTCCTGATGCAATTGCTGATGGACCCACTTCAGTCCCATACAGGCACCCTGCAGTACTGCCTTCTCTTCCCATTCCGTGGCTGTACATGACCTCCTCTCCCAATTAAATGTCATATAATCAGTCCGTGCCTGGGACAAGGTCGCTTTCCCTACTGGGTTCTCTAGAATGTTCGCAGATATTCTGCACGTTCTAGACCCCTGCACAGGGGCATTCCAGTTCGCCACACAGCTGACCGGCGCGTGGTCGGACAAGAATTGGGCCAAATACATACTTCAACCTCTGGGAAGATGGACATCCCTGCCACTAATATCCTATCCAGTCAGCTATGAGTGTTGTGTGTAGGCGAGCAGCATTTGATTTGCTTTTGGGTCGGGTGCCACTCACACCATGTGTCCCATATGCCCATGTCCTGCAGCACCTCCGGGATTTATTTTGTCATCTGTGGGTCAGTTCCCTGTCTGAGAGGGTGTCTGTCCAGGCCAGTGTCCAAGACGCAGTTAAAGTTCCCCATCCACAGGAGAGGCACGTCAAGTTCTTGGGCTGCCTGGTCTTGTATGGACTTGTAAAACGCAGAATCATATGCATTGGGGGCGTACGTGTTTAGTATGGTGACGTCGCAACAGTATAGGGCTCCTCTAGGCAGCATATAGCGGCCTTTCACATTCTCCTCCATATATGTCCGGGTGAACGGCATCCTGGGAGTTATCCATATCAACAAGCTCCTGCCGTATGTTGAATAGGAGTGGTGGAATATCTGACCCCCCTCGCCCCCCGCCCCCCTCCCCAATTTTTTTTCCAATCTAGCGGCACCTGTGTCATCTTGGTGTGTTTCCTGTAGGCAGGCTACAGATGCATGATGCAGTTTAAGGAATGAGAGCACTCTGTAGTGTTTCGTGCATGTGCCTAAGCCTCAAACACTCCAGCTTAGAAACCTAACCTCCATCGCCATGCCAATGTGTTATGTAGTTCAAATTTCGCTCCTACGTCTGCTCACCATCTACCGTCGACAAATGCTGCATGCCTTCATAAGTAACAAACAAATAATTCTGTAACAAAATCCCCCCTCCCATAAACAAATAACGTGCAACTGTGCAATTGTCAGTCTTCTAGGACCTCTGACAACACATCATTCAACTGTCAATACAAAAATTGTTGTGGTATTCTTTTGTCATAGAAGTAAATCATTTCTGAAATTCAGTATTCATTCTTGTAGCCAATACTTGTTTCGTCAATGATACATGTACTAATTTGACTTCATCAGGGCTACGAAAGAATAGATCATGCGTTGGAGTTACATATAGTACAACTAAATAGAAGTGTTCAGACACTTTTATACATGAAAAGCCAATTCGTGCAAGCTCTACATTGCTTTAACCAAGAGCCAGACCTATGTGGGTTAGAAGTTCAAACCTTGATCCCTAACTTAAGTTACCACGAATGTGCTTAGATATCTTCATATTCATCAAAGATTCTTAGAAAACAAAGCATAATACCTTCATGCATTAGTATTTGTTATTTAGTAGTTAGTGCCATGTCCTCTTATAGTTTGATTTAATCCCAAATTCAAAACTCATCTATCCCGGTAATCGACATGCTATGGGGCGCGGCCACCCCAGGTGCCACCTTATCGTCGTAATAACTATCGGTGTGCCTAGATGTTTGCATACCAGCTCACCTATTCACATAATCTCGCACAGTAATTGTGATGATGTTATCATTTTTATCCAGTAACCTAGGTTGTGACACAACCGCCATGTTTGGTATTCGGACGAAAACATGCAGATTGAGGACCACGTTCACAATTGATATGACCTGTGAGCTACCCAATGAGGAGGATTATTTTGCTTACATAATATCCATCAGTCATGACTGACTACAGTTTTTGTGCTTACTAACAGATAATTGAGGACTCTGTTACTGAATAAGAATGATAATGCTCAGTGTCCACACCCATACGCCACAGGATGCCAAACAGAGGAGCTGCTGCCTCCCACATGCCATGTCGACAAGCACAGGCTCTGACAGAGAGCTTGACGGACAAGGTCCCCCACAACTACAGGCAACGCCAAGCTTTATCTCTGCCAGATACCTGGCATCCTTCTACAGCCATCGCTCCACCTCCGGCCCGGTCCGTCGACTCCAGATGCCCCGGGCTGCTGCCCCGTCCCCAGCACACCTCCTTGGCGTCTTCGGCGTGGACTCCAGCCAGGCCTCAACTGCTCCGCCTGGGGCAGCAGGAACACTGCCCTCGGACCCCAGCCAACCTCAGCCGCCCAGGGGAGAGAGAGAAAAAGTACTGCAGACAGGGGCATCAGCCAGCCCCCCACCACCAACATGGCCAGGGCTCCTCTCCTCAAGAGCTATACCTGCGGCCCAGCTCGTGCCCTGGGGGCGCCCTCAGTGAATTCCGCAGACACAGCCGTCTCGTCTTCGTCCTACCGGGGGCCACAGTTGCCTTCTTGCTGGAGCGGGAACCAGACCCCGCTAAGCACTCCCTCAGTGCAAGCAGCAGGGATGCTGACCACAACTAGCCTTGGCCTCTGTTCCCGCAGTATTGTAGGGAGCATTTAAATTGGTAGATTCATGTGGGCTTCCTTTTGCACCCTACACACTTCCACCTTAAATTATCCCTTCTATCACTCTTTCACTCATTCTTCATAATATAAGGAGTGGCGTAGGGTTAGATAATGTACAATGTGTGCAGCACCGCAGTGTAGCCATCCTTTGACAGCCTTCCATCAGAGCTCGCCTTTGCCCTCAGTCCCCTTCACTTTACCCTTCATCCTCCCTCTCAGACCCTTGTCTTTTCAATTAAGAATGTAATGCAGTCGACATGAGCTGTGCCTGTTGTCCTGAGTGATCTGGTAAGATGGCAGATGCAATAGACCTGGTGGGTTAGTGTCTGTGTAGTTAAGAAATGCTAACTCTTTAGAGGCAAACTGGAAAGCACAAGTTAAAAAAAAAAAAGACATTTGGTAATATGTTTTTGTTGTTCCTTCTCATTTGTGAAATCATGGCTATCCAGAAGAGCGAGACAGGAGTAGGCATAGTGGAAGCAGTAGATACGACCGAGATGGCAATTCCGAGAGGAGCAGTGAACGGAGTAGCGAGAGGAGCAGCGAGCGAAGTAGTGAGCGAAGTAGCGAACGAGCCAGCGAGCGGAGCAGCCGAAGGAGTGAGCCAGAAAGCCCTCGGCACAGACCCAAAGGTGAGTCTAATCTCTTCTTGCGTATTCCTGATGTATGACATATTAAAAAAAGGAGGCCACCACCTTTTCAGGACGCAGACAGTAAAAGTGGTCCAAAATACTGCACAGAGTGATAGTGAGCCACAGCCAGAAGCAGCTGCCTCAAACTAGTGTCCGACGGAGGGCCACCTTGGAGATGAATGGTAAAATTACTCCAGATACTTGACTATCTTTCCCATAAGGGCAATGTTGGATGTAGGTTGCTTAGATATGGCACGCTAAGAGTTGACAGTTAAGATACGGAGTACAATTCCAAAGAATGTGCTGCATGCCAAGTCCTGTTTATTTGTTTCTCTTTTTTAAAACAAAGTACAGTGTATTTTAAACTTTGTGTGGCAGATTTTGCCTATGTACCAACTCTGACATTTATGGCAGTACACTGCTCTCGTGTGTGCACTTTTGCCCAGCCATTGCTAATCACTATACATTTTTTTATTAATAAATACTTTTGTGAACGAGGATTATTTCGCATGTGTCTGTATTCTGTCAAATTGCCTTGAAAAGAAAAACATTTTGGACACCTTTTTATTCTGCACACTTTAAGTATTTAAACAATTGTACCAGCGTCTTACGGAGGTCCACTTAATAAAGAGATTTTGATGCAATAAAACATTGTTTTTCTTGAAAATTCCCTGTGCATGGAAATTCCAGTGGAATTATTTGGCATTTTGCAAAGATTTCCATTGAGGAAAAAAACGTATTTTCCTATAAAAATATCCAGAAGCACCTTCTCTAGATTGTTACTTTATCGGCATATTCCATAGGTGGCATGCCTGTAAGTATACTTCTTGTGACTGGGAAGCCTACTTTACAACTGTATCCAACAACATACATGCATTTGATACTATCCAATATTGGGGTAGCTTTCATAGATTCACATGCCTGAATCTTTCCCCATCGTTGAGATGGAGTACCACAGTAAAATATTCAAGCAGTGCCTTAAATACTTCATAGACTATAATGGCCCAAGGCGTTCTAAACATTAGCCTATCTATGTCTTTTTTTTTTTTAATAGGACCAAATATTGTCATCCAGCCAATCACAGTGGCGGATGGTGACATTTAAAAGTGGTAGGGCGTAAACAACAATTGTCGTACTGCACTGCGGAAAGTGAGCGTAGTCAGCAGTGCACACACATCTCTACAGTGAGTTGAAAGACTACATACACAGCACAGAGGCAGCCAGCCAAGCACTGACCGAATGAACAAAGTCAGCTAAACGGAAACACAACTATTGCATCAAAGTGAAGAGAAAACTCTAAAAGATGTACTAAATAGTGAAGAAATTATGTTAAACAAGCACTGGCATTGCCAATAGGTCTCTCAGTAGGAAAGTTGGAGCTATTGGTTTTGTAAATGACATTTTATATTTATGTTTTGTGATTTACAATGCCAATACTTTTAACTTTAGCAAATGTGACACTTTTAGCATTTGTAATGCCACATGTTTTGTATTGACGTGACTTAGATGTATTGATATTACAAATAACAATGGCTTTTAATTTTTTTAAATAATTAATACTTAAATAAAAGTGATTGTAATTTATAATGGCAATGGTCCGAAGTAGATAAAATAGTGGCAAAATAGAACAAGTAATGTTACAAAAGGTGAAAAACAAAGGAAGCCTTTTTAACATATAAATTTTGTTTTAAAGAGCAGCGAATTGGTAGGATGATGTTGTTTGTGTGGCTTACATCTGTTTAGGCTTATGCTGGGACACACAAGTTTGCAATGCTGCTAGTGTTTTAAAGCATTGTAAAATACTCCGGTGAGGAAAGCCTTTGGGTGTGGCTGTGTATGTGATAGAAGCTGTGTAAGCGTAGTGTGCGACATACAAGGGGGAGTGAGCCTGTAGCAATTTGGTTATTAGCACAGAAAAAGCATTGTGAAAAAGTGTAATCTATTCTGCAAAGCTTGTTTGTAGTATAACCGAAAAGCACTTGCTGGCGCCAGTGAGAATTGGCTTGGTAGTTTGGTCTGCCCTGTTCCCACGATGCACTGGGCCAGGGACAGACTCATTTGCATGTAGCCAGGTTCTGAGCTGGGATGGTGCAGTGAGCTAAAAAACGGTGATGGATCAAGCCCTGATCTTTTGACTGGGTACGAGTGTTCTGTTTAATTCAGATACTCTGTCCATCACCACCCCCTTTTCTGAATCGTTTTGTCCACCATGAGCGTGGAAGGGTATACTCAGATGTGAGTCCCTTGCTCACTGCACCATCAGGATTCAAGCAAGCCGGGCCGAAGACGGCTGTAATGCCAGAAACCGGTCCCCGGAAGATTGTTTCCTTTCCAGTAAAAGAATTGGCTTGGTAGTTTGGTCTGCCCTGTTCCCATGATGCACTGGGCCAGGTACAGACTAATTTGCATGTAGCCAGGTTCTGAGCTGGGATGGTGCAGTGAGCTAAAAAACGGTGATGGATCAAGCCCTGATCTTTTGACTGGGTACGAGTGTTCTGTTTAATTCAGATACTCTGTCCATCACCACCCCCATTTCTGAAGCACCAGTGAGGCGGCATTTCATTGTACTTAGCAACAAAGCCTCTTTAAGATGCACATCATCTTTTAAACACCCAAGAAGAAAAGCACTTGCTGGCGCCAGCGAGGCGCCACTTCATTGTACCTACCAACAAAGCCTGTTTAACATGCACAGCGGTTTTTAACACCTATGAAGTTATTGAAGTTAGCGAGTAAGTATATGTGTATGCCCTGAAGCTTTTTTAGCGTGAGCTGCCACACACGACACGGGGACATAAAGCTCTCATCGCAATAGACGTTGCGCGCGTGTCCCTGATACTTTGCAATACAGCTAGCTTCCTACTTTTTTAAGCACCCATCGACTTGATAAATAACTTTATTTGCAAGGCTTGTTTTCGATATAAGTGAAAGGCAATTGCTGACGCTGTATGCGCTGTATAAAAGGAGGCAAATTACCAAACATTGTTTGCAAGGCTTGTTTTTATATAACTGAAAAGCAGTTGCTTTCACAGTTTAACCTGTAGGCTTTGTTTCAAAGGAGGCAAAGTTACTACGTTTGTTCAAAAGGCTTTTTAGGTTTCGCCTATTATCATTCGCTTGCGAATGTAATTTGCAATGCAATAGGTCTCGCATTTGCAAGAGTTTGAGCTATTGGCATTGTAAATGACAATGCCTTTTATTTATCGGTTTTGATAATTAACACATAAATAAAAGGCATTGTCACTTACTATGCCAATAGCTCAAACTCTTGCAAATGCGTTACTGCAAATCCTCACAAAACAAGTGTTGCTGTACTTTAACCCGTTAAGCGCGCCGAAAATTCCGCCCCAGTGCGGACGTTCGATTGCGCTAACGGGAATGGAACGTTCAGCGGACGTGCGCACCACTAGCGAGGTAGTGCACGCGACGACCGCTGAACGTTCCCCGCACTTAAGGGGTTAAATAAATGTATTTGTTTTTATTGTTTTGTAATTCAATAGTGAAGCACTTGTTAGCTTTGTTCATGTTGAACTCTCTCTTAAAGCCACTGATTCTCGTAAGTACAGACCTTGAATTCTGTAAGTTGGTCTCATATAAACTTGCAGGAGCGCAGTTTGTCGTGGTTCTTATTATGCTGCACGTTGGTCTGCACTAGAGCTTGCAAACCTTGCACTGGGTATTCTAGGCGTGTGATTGCAAACTGAGCAAGATTTACAACACACAAACAAATATGATGTCATCCACACCTACATTACTGATGCAACTACTGTGCAAACAAACACAATGAAGGCTGCGGTCTGTGATGGGATCTTCGAGACAGGGTGTGATGGTACCCAACCCACACAGCCTGCGAGGCCACATTTAGCGCTATACAAATCTGTTACCATAGGCTGTAATTTTAGCAGGAGTTACTACATGCCGCCTGTGTGAGTTTGTCATCCCCATTATAGGAATAAATAACAGGAAAAATAAGCCGCTCAGTTATGATGTCTAGTAAATTTAGCTTTAAATGAAGTCCTGTACATAATATATATAATATTCTCAATAATATCATTTACATCATACACTGCGCAGGTGCTCGAATAATATTGATTATCAAACTCAACTATATGCATTTTATCAACCTCAGAGGGATGAAAGCTTAAGCCAGCTCTGCAGTGGTCCAACGGTTTCATGCGGATATTTAGAGCACGAATTGCAGCCCACGGAACCATCGACTTTCGGGTGATATCAATGGTAGGGTGCAATACAGTATGTAAATGAGCATTGGCAAAGCCAATATATTGCGCTCTATTTTTCGATTAGATGTGTCAATCAATGTGTTTGCCGATGCTCTGCAGCATCGGTAAAAAGCAAAACGCTTGCTGATGTTGTATAGCAAGGAGAAAAGTGAAATAGAATATACGCAGCTCTCGTTATTATTCACAGCTGTGCCATTCCCTGTGAGGATGGTCCTAGAAAGTCCTTTCTGTACAAGACCTAATAAAAGCAGGGAGGGCTGGGGCAAGCACTGGACTAGCTTGGAACAGGGACGAGAAGCAGGGTGAAGGGAAGCACGGTGTTTAGGGAGGGAAGCAGCGTGAATCACCAGGGTGAAGAGAAGCATGATGTTTAGAGAGGTGAAGCAGCAGCCTTCCCTCCACCCGCCCCTCCTCCCCATGTACTCCTGATGGTCGGCGCTGAATCCACACTTTCCGTCGGACCTGCCCATTTTAGCCCGCTAAGGGGGGAGGGATCAGTTTGTTTTCCCAAGCCTCCCGCGCTTTCAGGAAACCGAAGGTGCGGCTGAAACAGGGCTGCACGAGTGGGCCTCCGATAACAAATGTAAACGTCGTTGCCTAATCGGTTAGCACTGTAGCCCCCTTAAATCCACTTCAAGGGGAGTAGGCGGCAGAAAAAAATGTTAATGACCCTTAACTTTGACGTGGGTATGGGGGCACAGAAGCCAAACGAGGTGACTGAGATTAAAGCGACAATGCAAAATGTTTTTTGACAAATTGAGAGAGGGTGCAAAGAAGGGAAAAGCGTGCAAAGGGAAGGCATACGTGAAATACAGGGAAAAAATGATGTCTAAGGAAAGAGGACCTAATAAGAGGGACCATTTAAGGTACAGTGAAAAGAACAGGAAAAATAACGAAAGAAGGGAAAGAGAAGGAAATGTTCATATATCAGTGCGGCTCCGTAGAAAGTCAGCATAGCTCACTCGCGTAGTTTAAAGTTCAAACTGAGGGGTGGAGTCGCTCTTGCGGGGCACTTAAACGGGGCGCAATGAAGTAAAGATTGCATATATCACTTTCTCTTTCTAGATCCCTTCTAGTTGATGAAACTCTGGTTTGGGGGAGGGGGTGGATGCGTGGCAAGAGCTACTGAAAGGTTGAAAGCGCTTTGTCTCTTCCAAGCGCTATGAAGAATCCTAGAACACGAATATTTGAGGTTTAGTTTTGGGTCCGATTCCCATCACTGCCAGGGCAATGTGTGTTTTCTGTACATATTGCTCGCTACCTACCTCGTTCACATTCGCCTAAAGCGAATACTAAACCCATCTGCCGGATAAGTGTTGAAGTGCACGAAAACCATTACAAAGAGTCCATCTCCAACAAAATGCATTAAAGGGGTACGCTCCCCCCCCTCGTTTGTTTTCAGTGGTTTGGGTCTGAAAAACGAGTTTACAAATTATAGCGTGCACCAAAAGCAATACATAGCTCTTAAAGGACCTGTGTTTATTTTCTTGAGGAGCTGCAATGTTTCCACGAACAAGCTTCATCAAAACAAGTCTGAACAGACCTTGACGGCAGCACTTTGGGAGAGGCCTGTCTGGCTCGGCTAATCAGTGCTCCCAGTAAGAAGGGGGGGCGAGCGCACAGAATAGAGTGTGAATGTAATGGGGGAGGCTGGAGAGTCTAAGGAATCACTGAGGGATAGTGACAGTGGAGAGAGAAGAGGGACACTGTGAGAGCAGCGGAGAGAGAAAGGGACAACAAAATTTGTGAGAGGAGAAGGGAAAGGAAAAAGAGAGGAGAGAGAAAACAGGCAAAGGTAGCAAGAAATGGAGCAAAGAGGTAAAATGCTAGTGGAGAACATCACGAAAAAAGAAGGGACAGAGAGGAGGAAAGGTGGGAGGGAACACGGCCTGGGGGAAGCTGGCTGGGGAGGGGGAGGAGAAATCCAATTAAGGCTGTGTGCGGGGAGAGAGAGAGGGGAGGTGCTGGAGCTGGAGGAACAGATGGCCATGAAAGTTTATGGCCCAAAAGCGCGTGCCTGTGGCCACGTGAACTCGAAGAAAACCGCACGAAAAAACCTGTGGTTTCACGAGTATTTTGAGCACTTGAATTCTCGCTCCGCTCAATGCGCATGCGCATTGATAGGTCGCGAGACCTAAAAACAACCCCCTTGTTGTTGTTAATTGTGGATATTGCGCCAAAACACTGCAGTGGCACGTGAAAATGCAGGCTGTGATGGATACATTTCCAATAAAAGGAGTGAAAAACAACAGCCTTTTAGAATATTCCTTTATTTAATGAGGTGCGCTCGTTGTCACCTCATTCCGCAAAGGGACCCTTAAGCGTTGTGGCCCTTTCACTAATCCTCTCACAGTTGCTCTCACTAACAGTCCTGACTCCTTAGTATGCTGCACATAATGGCAACTCCACTGCAAAGTCTTTCCTCATTATAATTGTTTATAACTGTGAAAGTCTTTTTTTTTTCATTAGGATGTGGACGTCATGCAGAGGGTACAAAAAACGCTATTATGGCTCCTAACTAGCATCCCTGGCAGCGTGCCTTTAGTAAAAGTGGGTGGCGAACTGCGAGCACCTTGCTCTGGAACAGGTGGCGCACTATTTACACAGACATGTCTTTTTAAGAAACTGAAGAGTTTTTTTTCCTGCTTTTCCGAGGTTGGGTCCAAAGACTGCCTGAAACTGACGTCTGGATGACGTAGGAATCAGGCGGCAGGGCTCCCGATCTTCCATGCGGCCACTTTTGCTTTAATAAGCGTCTCCCTATCTCTCTGACCATCTTAATTCAATAAAAACGCGGGTGATTGACGCGCTAAAATGTTTAGTTTAGTGCGTGCTGATATAAACCAATTTCTGGTGTGAGGAGCGCGGTGAAAGGCAAACAAACCATATTTTCTCGACCCAAGACATGCGCTAATAAAACAGTGCCCTAATTTCCCTCCTTCTATTTGTTGACGTTCCAATAATGCGAGATGGGCAGTGGAAATTGCACCGTTTGCGGCACCTTCTGGAAAATAAAGTTCTGATTTGAACCCGATCGACTCTCTATTTCCCTACAGATTGCAAGATCTGTGGGGCCTATTGCGTGGTCCCCACCTCTACACTGAAACTGTTTTTCTTCAATGGAGGTAGGGCATGGCTTAAACCTAATGCTTCTGTTCTGTCTGCGAGAATAAAGGCACACACAAACTGACCAGTTCTTCAGACACCCTGTTCATAAAGGTATCCGATTTATAAATTGAGGCCTACTAGTAGTGGCTTGCCGCTTACGCTGGCAATCGCTGTGCTGCCAGTTCAGAGTTCACACAGTGCGCGACGCGCGTAAAATAATTTAAAACGTTTTTGAATTGAAAGTCATTTAGTCGATAACTTTGGCTTTGCGCTTCTTTGCAAATTGCACTGCAGTTACAGTTTTAGTCAACTTTATTCTCCCCCAGACCTCCTGATATGACATGCGGCACGCTGGCACCCCAGTAAGTTTGATGCATTGCCACCCACCACCACACACGCACACCGGTCCGTCCGCTCACACGCATTCTAACTGTAATGACTGTCTGACACTGCCTCCAGACCATCAGTCATCATGATCTCTCACACACACACACTCACTCACTGACTTACGTGGTTTTCTGACAGACTCTCTCACACTGTTCGTCAACAGTCGACAGAAGAAGACTATGAGCATGACGAGTCACGAGGTCTGTGCGCTCACTCTCCTCGTGACTCTGGTGTTGATGCACAGCCACCCACCCACGCGCAGCGGCACCTCTATCCTCGTGCGCGCGACTTGCCAATCCTGGTGCAGCATTAACATCGTCACTGCACGAGGATTGGCTAAAGAGCAGGGCTAATACTGCCCATAATGAGACCCGGCTACCCCGGGTCTCTGCCTGTGTGAGTGCCAAGGGAGGAGTAGGAGGGAAGGGGCTATTGCGTGTGTGCGCATGCGTGGGCAAGTCATAAAAATGACTTGTCCTAAATGCGCACACACTGCTGCTGCCCTCCCTGCCATGCTGCTATCTGCCAGCCTGCCACTCACTGCCGCAGGCCCGCCCCCCACCGCCTTCCTTCCGCGATCGTGATGACGTCACTATAGTTAGTGACTCCAGACTCCGATCGACCTCAAATCATTTGACTGTCGGCAGTGTCGGTAATTTCACTTTCGTATGCGCAGTGTGTCAGTGTCAGTGACAGTGACGGTCGTCCATGGCTAGTGGGGCGAAGCCCCAAAACCCCCAATGGACGAACCGCCACTGGCCAATCAGCTGTTAGCACCCTCTAGAACACTCCCAGCAGAGGCAAGTTCTCCTTAGATTTTCACCGCACTTCGTGTGGAAGGGAGTCTCCCTGAGTGCTACTCAGTTTCTTCTCTTCAGCAAATCTGGACATCATGTCAGGAAAAAAAAGGCCTTTTCCGCCCTTGTAAAACCTGTGGGAAGAAAAGGGTCCATGTGAATGATCTGCACAAGGAATGTATTTATTGCCTATATCCTAAGCATGAGGTGAGAGATTGTAAAATCTGTTGCACTTTCTCAAAGAAGACCCTCAAGGACAGAGAGGGAAGATTGTTATTGTGGCTCCAAACCACAAAACAACAATCTCACATTTTTGATGAAGATGAGGGCAGAGCTTCAACATCCCACAAGAGGGCTAGATCCAAAGACAGTTCCTCAGGTGAGGGAAGAAAACATTTTAAGCCTTCTAGAGAAGGCAGAGACCTCATCGACGGATACACCATCGATGACGACACTGTTGATGAAGTTATCGTTGATGACAATGCTGTCGACGGCTGCACCGTCGATGAAGGAAGTGCCCTTTCCCTTAATTTCTGCACCATCAATGCCTCAGTCGACAAAGATTACTCCAGTCAGTAGTGACAAAAGTTTCTTGCACCCATCTATGCAGGACTATAGCAAGGTATCGCCTTTGTTTCCATCACATCTATTGGAAGGGTATGTAGAGGAAGAGGATGATGATGATGATGATGATGATGGCCTCTGTGGGGTAGCTCACAGCCCATCTGAGCTTCATGCGAAGTGCCAGGAGGATGAAGGCTACCAGGAAGAGACGTAGTATTATCAGCAAGGGTATACGACTCCACGTCATAGTTCTAAATTTAACTTCCGACCGGAACCATGCCCCAGGGACATGGCCCACTTACAGCCATTGTTAATCGAGGATCTTCGAGCCATGTTGGTGGATTAAAGACCAAGATTCCCTCCTCTGCAACATCAATCAGAGAATCATTTTATTTATTAATTTATTGTTGAGTTTTATATAGCGCTAGCTGGACCCAAAGTTTTCAGAGCGCTTTACAGGTATAGAAGAAAACCGATTCATGAGGGTTAAAGAATCAAAACAAGAATGGAACATACAGCATTGAGGTTGTGGCATTAGCGACAGCCCAAAGATTAGAAGGATCCTGTCAAAAGGGGTTGGATCTTTGGGAGGCGTAGATCATCTTGTGAGCGTATTGAACAGTAACAGTTAAGCAGTAGAAATTTGAAATCCCGTTTGAAGCATTAAAATGAGGGTTTGCAGCGGAGAACCATAGGGAGTTAATGCCAAATGCTAGGACCATTTCCTGAGAAAGAGCGTGCCGGGGGTTATTTAATCTTCATCTTTGGTGGTATGAGAAGGAGTGTCAAAGTCAAAAAGTACTTTATTCGGCTAAAAAGGTATAACCATAAAAGCTGAAGGTGTAGGGTAGAGCACAGCTTTTTCGACTGAAAGGTAAAGGTAGTTTTCGTGCCACCGGAGTTCCCTCCCCGTCTGGAGAGATATTGAATACGACCTTTAGTAGCAACTGCACCTGACTCGGTATAGTTGTCCCTCCGGGCACCGAATTGTGCTGATTCAGCTCTGAATTTTCTGTTATTCAAATAATTGGGTTCATTTGAGGTCAAAATAAAGATAGTTATTCCATTTTTCTTGTGTGTTTCATTTATTTATCATGAAATTATTTTACGCAAAAAACGTTTTCCATATATTTCACATGAATTCCAATGCATTTCGGCAGTATCGTTCTGCCTTCATCAGGGAAATAGTAAATCTACAAATCAAAATGAAAAAACGCAGTTTTAATCTAATATTCTGTTTGTTTAAACTAAACATTTCTAATTAACTGACAATGTGTTATCCACTGAATGTTCAGGCCAGGAGCGTAATACCGGAAGCAACTTTAAGCAGTCCGTAGAGGAATGGCGCGAGCAACTGAAACGCCGTGAAAGTGAGTAAACTAAGATCCCAGGCGACTAAGCGCGTAAAACTTTCAGCATTCGAGGTTTTCTTATGCTGTTTAGCAGTGGGTTATTGACGGAGTAGACATCTCTGAAAGGGGTGATAAGACACCGCCAGCGCGTAATGCGAGGCATTCGTCAATACATTGTAACCAAGCGCCGCACAGACGGCAAAACGTAACAGCCGGTTAAACTAGTTACTTTATAACAAAGAGCTAGCAATACCCGCCATCAATGCGCTAAACACCGCTTTGTACAGAATGTATTATACTAGAATGATCCCTATAACGTTAAGACGAACCCATACAAATTCATAAAAGTAGCCTGAACATTCAGTGGATAACACATTGTCAGTTAATTAGAAATGTTTAGTTTAAACAAACAGAATATTAGATTAAAACTGCGTTTTTTCATTTTGATTTGTAGATTTACTATTTCCCTGATGAAGGCAGAACGATACTGCCGAAATGCATTGGAATTCATGTGAAATATATGGAAAACGTTTTTTGCGTAAAATAATTTCATGATAAATAAATGAAACACACAAGAAAAATGGAATAACTATCTTTATTTTGACCTCAAATGAACCCAATTATTTGAATAACAGAAAATTCAGAGCTGAATCAGCACAATTCGGTGCCCGGAGGGACAACTATACCGAGTCAGGTGCAGTTGCTACTAAAGGTCATAACCATAAAAGCAACAACAATCATATTTCATTTACATTGCACAATATTACATCAGTGTAGGAGGTTATAAAAAAACAGTACATAGTGTTTACACTATTACAGTTCATTCAAGCAAAGCGACTTCCTAAATTTAAAAACCAGTTTAAAATACTCAATTAATGAAGCCACAGTAAAAACATTGTCCATTTTTTGCAGTACTAAATATGCTAGGCGACATCTGTTCACATTCATTTCCTTTAAAATGGGGACAATCAGTTTTCTACGGGGCAGCGTATAGAATTTACAAAAAAATAGAACATGTATATTCGATTGTATAGATATTTCATCACAGGGACATAGAGGGAGTTCTTTGGACCATGAATTTGTTACAGGGAAAGTAAATAATCTAAAAACAATGTTAGCTCTAAAACGTGTTAAAAGTAGTCTATCAAAATTACACATATATAAACTTAAGTATGGCTGTAATTTGTCACTTATTAAAATTAATTGATGAGAAGTGACAGTATTTTTATTCGATTCATCAAGCTGTCTTTTATTTCTGAGGAATTCCATACATAGTGTCTTCAGGTCTTTTCTAGGAATATTTGCCATGGAAGGCGGATCATTGTAATAGAGTGAACGGTCTATTTCATTAAGGAACGTTTTAATGTAATTTAGCCATTCAACAACATTTGCTCTCCCCATTTTTAAGACATCCTGTATTATGGCTCGATTTAATACACATTCGTTCACTGTCCATACTCTGTGCCATAGTAAGATGGGTTGTACTCTGATTGTGTCCGTTATATAGGGAATCCCCAACTCATCATGGCATATAGAGTTCGCTGTACTCTCTGGAAGTGATAGGATGTTCTTTAAAAATTTATTTTCGACTATCTGAAGTGACTTTGTATTGGTATAACCCCAGAGGCCAGCTCCATACAGTGCCACAGATACACACGTTGCATTGTACACAGTTAAAATTTCCCTGATTGGTTTCATTCCCAATTTACGTGTAAAACTTTTTAGTGCCATAATTGTCTTAGAGAACAAGAGCGTTCGTACCTTCACCGCACTTGACCAAGTACCAGTTTCGTGAAACAAAATGCCAAGATATGGGAAGGTAGATGTTCTTTCTAAGGGGGCATTATTTATGTACATTGTTTTCATTTGTTTTTTGGTGCGCGTGCCACAATTCATTGAAAAAGTCTTACTACAGTTTATTTTTAAATTAAGATCGAGCATAAACTGGTTAAAAGATGTTAACATTTTTTGTAAGGCAATGGGGGTGCGCGCCATCAGAACGGCATCATCTGCTTACAGGAGTGTGGGAATAAATCTCTTTCCGATCTTAGGCATATCCACACACTCTTGCAGCAGGCACTTTTCCAGACCATTTATATAAATAAGAAATAGGAAGGGCGCCAGTACGCACCCCTGGCGCACTCCTCGGCCTATTCCGAAAGATCTGGTACATTCCCCCTTCTTGCCAAAACGTACAACAGCTGATGCTCCTGCATATAGGTCCCTTAAGAATTGGATTATCGGCTTTTCCACGCCCAATTGTGACATCACGTCCCATAATTTACTATGGGACACACAATCGAAAACTGATGTAAGATCAACAAATGCACAATATAGGCGCTCCCTTTTTATCACAGTATGTTTCTGCTGAATCAGGAACAAATTTAATCCCTGCTCTATTGTTCCTATGCCTTTTTGGAATCCAAATTGTAAATCACTGATTACCCCCGCCTCCTCCGCCCAGTTTTGCAGTTTAACTAAAATCACTCTACCAAGGATCTTTATTGACGAATCCAGAAGGGAAATTGGCCTATAGCAGGCACAATCTTGTCTGTTTCCCTTCTTGTAAATGGGTACAATAATTGATGTGAACCAGGAGGGGTTCAATCCCCTTACAAGAGCTGCATTAAAGAGTTGTACAAGTATCGGGCCCCATAGTTCGATATTTGACTTGTACAAATCCGCTGGGATTCCATCTGGGCCCGCCGCTTTTCCGCCCTTGGTAGCTCCCAGGCTTTCAACAATCTCTGGTAGTGTTACTTTAAGTTCACTTTCCTCCTCAAATGATTCGCCTTCTGTGTTTACCCCAGTATTTCTTAACTCATCTACTGACGTATACAAGGTGGAAAAATGCGTGACCCAACTATCCTCATTAATCGCAATTTCCAACCGTGCTTTGGTGTTTTCGTATGGTAGGGGGGCGTTTTTCAGGGCCTGGTCTCTTACTGCTCTAGATAATTTGGTTTCAAGGTATTTTTTTTTTGTTTGAAGGTCTTTGTAGGTGATACAAGCGGTCTTGAAGATGCATCTTAATACAATGGGAAGCCAATTGAAAATCCAGTACCTCAAGTGGAATAACCTGCAGGAACACTAGGTCCTCAACTGCCTAGCACACCGGTGAATTTGCTGGGCTCGTGGGCAGTCGACCGGGGAGCACAGAACACTTCCTCGAAAGAAGATGTAGAGGAAGGTGAACTGCCAGATCCAATATCTGGTCCTGACCCTTGCGATGACTACTTGATTCCAACACCATCCCCTCCTCCGCACCTTCTGTCAGACTCTCAGAGGATATTGGGTGGTTTCACAACTTAATGCAGAGGACAGCCAGCAGGTTTCATTTGCCTATTGCATTGAAGCAAACCAAATGTTTCCTACATGACTTAAAGGATGACACAAGGAAAGTGGTATGCTCCATACCTATCATTGACCATATATGGCAGGAGGGCATTAGGATTATGAAAACACCTGCGTACATTCCACCAGTACTGCCTCGTCTGGAGAAGAAGTATAGTGCTCCGGATGACTCTCCATCTTGCCTTATTGGACAGCTTAAGGCAGATTCGGTCATCTCCCTGGCTCCACAAAGGTGATCTAAGAACCCAGCTACCCCGATTACTACCCCCCCGGATAAGTAAGGGTGTAGAATGGACATTCTTGGAGAAAGATGTTCCTCAATAGCAGCTGTGACAATCAGAGCAGTGAATGCTCTAGCCATTATCGGCTGCTATGACCGCCAAATGTGGCCCACATGGCAGGGCTAATAGACCTCATCCCAGAGAAAACACAGACCGGTTGCATGAAGATACTGCTGGATGGGGAGCTTGCTACTTCAGAGACAATTGACTGTGCCCTTGATGTGCCAAATACTGGTTTTAGACAGTTAGCTGGAGCGGCTGTACTTCAACATCAGGGATGGCTAAGAGCAACCACCTTTAGGCCTGAAGTACAAGCAAAGGTTGTAGATAAGGCTTTTGGCGGTGAGTCACTCTTTGGAAAACACATTGATGACGCTTTAATGGCAATCAAAAATGATACGGATACCGCAAAGTCATTGGGCGCTCTGCAGTACAGAAGGGTGTCATTCAGAGGTGCTAAAGGACGAGGATTCGGCAATTACAAAGGAGGGTACCATGGGGCTCAACAATATCAGCCATATCAAAATCCATATTGGCAATCTTATAACCCCTCATCTTATCGTCATCCATCTACAGCTGGTTTTCCCTTGCCAGGGAGGCCGCAAGCGAGCACCCCAACATGGCTGCGACTTGGGCAGAAAGCAGTGAGCACGTCAGGGGGGTGGGGTGCCCTTCTTCTCTTTTTGAAACTCGGGAGTAGCAACATTGTCGTGGTGTCACCAGTGCTTTAAGTGAAAGCTTTTTCAATAATTATACAAGCCATAGTTGCTGCTTGTTTATCTTATGCAACTAACAACCATTGACAAAGCCTATAGTCCTGACTTCTAGTAGGTATGATGTTACTTGTTGTATCATATATCTTTTGAAGTATCAGTATTGAAGGTTAATGATTTCAAAGTCCTCCTGGTCTCTTTATCTTTGTAGATGTGCCAAATTTTTGTAAAATAAAAGATCCGGGGATATTTGCTGATGAGGCATTATTGTACATATCTTGCACGGGTGAGGTCCACACCCCAATTATCGAGACGCCAAAGCGAGGACGTGTACTCCTTCAATCTGCAGTGAATTCAGTCTCCTTGTCGGTCTTCAGCAGAACGGACCAGAAAGACACTATTTGAGACCAAGCATGGAAAGGGTGGAGCTACGGAAGGAAGCCCTCTGATTGGGTTTCAGAATTCTGATGGTGCTGCTCGCTAGGCACTCAAAGCGAACACATAAGGATAAGAAGGCATAGAGAGGCAATTTCACCTCAATAAAGCTGTGATCCCAGGTGAGAAGTTCACATTATGGGGCACGGGAGCACATGTACCAACCATCCACAGAATATTCTTGCTTTGAAGTTTTAAAAAATTGAAGAAAATGCTTGCCTTTGCTTTTGCAAACATAATTTATTTGTTGTGTGGGGATAAAAGTTTGATGAATGTTTTTCCTGACAAGCACAGACAGGTAACTTGTTTCTTGCCTTAGCTGGAAAAAATGTCTCCTTTTTAGGTAAAGGGTGCAGTCTTAGCTGGACTGCGGGAACCTTGAAATGCATTTTACCGATTGCATGACACAGAGGTATTGTCTCGCTGGTCACGTGACCTCTAGCTAGGCGGATATCTCGCCACCCAGTGAAAAAACGTCAGTGTGGGTAGGTGAAAGAACATTACACGTAACACATAAACTGTGTAATGACATATTCTTAATAGAAGTGTGAAGCATTGTCCTGCTCCACACCCAACAGAGGCTACTTTACGTAATCTTGCGGAGTTGCGGTACACTTTTCTGTGAGATATACATAGAAGTGCTACAATTAAATATACAAGTTTTGCACAATTCGTTGGATTTCATACTGAGGACTGCTATTATTTAAAAATTCGAAATAGCAATTATGCGGTCATTCTGTTTTTGCCAGTGTGTTTCGTAATATTCAAAATCGCTTCCTCAGGGCACAAAAACGCGTTCAATTAGTCTGTAAAATCGAGTCATGTCGCATACTTCAACCAGGTCTTAATTTAGTGCGGGAAATCTACGAGACTCCGAATCTAGCAGGTCACTTGGCAGTGCGCATAGACTTCCTGTTCACTCAATGTCGTTCAAGAATTCAACTTGGAATGCCAGAAACAGAGTGGGATCACGTACAAACTAATGACTGGGTTTTGTTTTTCAGCGTCAGGGGGGCGCATCCTTCTCTATGTAGGCAACTCGTGAGCGCGCACCCATGCCTGCACGTCTGCTTAGATTTCTTGACTTCCTGCTTGGTTAGAGCCACAAGGCAGTTTACACAATCACTAGTTGTTGTATACTGTAAAGCCGTCGGAATGCACTGCTCGTTACTAACACATCCAGTGGCAAGCGCCCAGTAACGTGGCCGGACAGGAAAAGTACACCAGCCCGCGTAAAACCAGCGTGCCCTGCGGCTTCAAAAGTTAAAGCAGCGCGCAGCATTTACCTTGCGGAAGCGAGCAGCGCCGGGCCCGATAATTACAGATAACAGATGGCGCCGCTGCTTGCTCCCGCAAGGTAAACACCACACATGCGCGAGGGCTCATTGGGAACAGTGCAGTACATGCACGAGTTTCCCAAAAAGTCCTGTGCGATTCCAAGAGGTCCCCCTCCTAAGCAGCGCTTACGCGCTGCGTAGGCAGTACCTAAAAAAGGGTCAGTTTCTGTACAGATGTACAAATCGCTCCTGGGAATGTACTCTTTAGTGATAAATCTGTACCTCTAGCTAGACGGAAGATGCAGCCTCCTCAAGAGGAACTGCAGAAACAGTGGCAGCAAGCTGTGGGATCCTTCGAAGAGGTAATTCAAATCACGGCACGGATGGTGAAAGCACTACAGTAGTAGTTTAAGGCAACTAATCTCGTTCAGGGTTTAACAACGGACGGCTCCATGGAGGGCTGGGGAGGTCATCTACAGGCCTTGCAAATTCAGGGCAAATGGCCTTCGGCGCAGAGGAAGCAGCACATCAACAGCTTGGAGCTATAAGCCATATTCCTATCTCTTCAAGCTTTCCTGCCAATGATAGCAGGCTCCTCCGTGTTGGTTCGTATGGACAATACAACCAGCGTGTACTATGTCAACAAGGAAGGAGGTAAAGAACTTAACAAGTCCCAGTATTCAGCTTTTGAAAGGACCTCTTGTATATCCCCCTCATAACTCAAGAAACCAACCACATAGAAAGATATACAATTTTAAACATACAATAAAAACCATGAATTTAAAAAAACAGTGTTTCTTTTAAAAAGTTTGAACAATTACAAATAATTAGAATAAATGTTTGATAACAGCAGTGCAGTGCCATACATTAAAAATATAAAAATGTGCCAATACACATAGAGAACATTTAAAATTACAAAGCTCAAAGTTGTCGATGCAGCGTTTCGGTTTATTACGATAACACCTTCATCAGGACAAGATTCTATTTAAAGAAAACATACAATTAGACACAAGCATTAATCTTTGGAAACACTTCCTTTTTCATATTCTAAGGCACAAGTCTATACAATCATATTTTTATGTTTTATCACACTGTATTTTCTACATATATATACAATCCTGTTATCTGTAGTTATGGTGGTTGAGTTACGTGGGGTTATACATTTGGGCTCGAAACAGAGTGACTTGAGTCACTCTAAGGTAGCATATACAGATAAACCATTGTGCATACCTACGATAGTTTGTTCTGCCTCATTTGAATTGGAGGTTATTTGTTCGTGATGCCTCATAGGATAAGGGCTCTGTTCTGACAATTATGCCCCCGTTTCCTTGCTGAAGGGGAAATACAGTAACGAAAGCAACTATTAATTAGGTGGCCGTTTTTTTTCAATTTCAGCTTTTTACTTTACTACGGGGGGCCTAGGTTTTTAGCTTGCATTTTATGCAGGATAATTATTGGAAATGTTACTGGTATATGTCTTTAGCATTGGGAGTTTAAAGTTGCATGTCTCCCACCTTTTGCTAATGACTACAGTTTTATGATACTGCTTGCTATTCTGATTCAGGCATGTGAATCTGTGAAAGATACCCCAATACTGGATAAGAAAATAAGTTGCTTACCCGTAACTACGGTTATCCAGTATTGGTATCTTTCATAGATTCACCTGCAACTCACCCTCCTCCCAGTGGAATCAGTTCTCAATAGTTTTGAAATCCTTACTTCCCACTTGTGCTTAGAAAATCTGAGGAGAACTTGCCTGTGCGGGTAGTTTTCTGGGGGGTGCTAACAGCTGACAGGTAAGTAACCATTACTTAACGCCGACATGTTTCTCTGCCGTAATATTTTGGCAGATTCTTCAGGGCCGCACAATTTGCTGCCACACCACTACTGGACACTTGCTCAATGTAATGTAATGACATGCATTTTTACTAAAGGTGGCTTTGGGTTTTTAATCCTCCTAATGTGCCTCCTTTTCCTTTGACAGTTTACATTGAGCAAGTGTCCAGTAGTGGTGTTGCAGCAAATTGTGCGGCCCTGAAGAATCTGCCAAAATATTACGGCAGAGAAACAGGTCGGCGTTAAGTAATGGTTTGCTAGAATAGCTACCAGCCTTTTTAATTCAACAGAGCACACCCATTTTTCAATAAATTTGCGGAGAGGTGTACCTGCTGATTTTCACAAGCAGAGTTTCTCTGCTACCACGTTTTCTTGCACTTCTTTGTTTGTTGTTTTGGACACATTTTCTTTTGAACCGAATGATGACCAATGATGAGAAAGGGGCCCATTTGGAGTTTACATACCAGTTGCCCCGTGATGGTGTTCCCGTGAGGTGTCATTCGGCTCATCACACATTTTTTGATTCCTATGTGGTGCACGCTTGGCATTGATTTAGGTTCCAGACAGATGTCTGGGTTTGTTCTATGTGACTGTCAAAGAACTGTTGGCCAATAGGGGTTTCTTTTTACTATCCAAAAATTTGGACGCAGTGCAGTATAATATACCCGAACAAAACAAGATATAGAGGATCATAACGGCGATCAGGACTTTTTGACTGATCCGCTATATAAAAATTGCTGACATAACTCATGTTCGTAAGGCAGGGTTTCTGTTGACGAGTACATTATAGAGCCTGCTTGCATCTGTAGTAACATCTGCCACGCCTGTGAAGTAGTAGATATCTGGTCAAATATTTGCTGTTGTCTGGATGTTGGGTGAAAAAGCGCCTGGGGTAATGTGAAAGGTTCCGCCGCATATCTTTTTAAGTATAAGCGAGGAGTATCTTGCGGGCCATGCACCTAATTGTGTGCGAAGGTACTGTGGGCTGCTCTATAGTACTTCTCTAAGTCGGGGCACCCAACCCTCCTAACTCGTATGGTAGCGTAAGCGAGTCCCATCGTAAACAAGGCTGTTTTCCTGCCCATGCCAATAATAATAATACGGCGTTTTATAGAGCGCGATTAGCTACCTCAGCGAGGAGGTGTCCCAGCGCTAAAAAGGAACAAAGTTGTGACCCTTGGGGGAGAGCTAGAGAGGGTGTTGTCTAGCGTGGTTGTGAAAACAGCCAGACGACACCTAATGAGTTGTGTATGCAGTTGTTTAAAAAGGATATGTGGCAATGGGATTGGTATGTTTTGAAACCGGATTAGAAACCTGGGCAGTTCCACCATTTTCATTAAAGCTACCTTTCCCATTAATGATAGCGGAAGTCTAATCCACCGATCCACGTCATCCGTTAATTTTTATGCCTCACCCCATAATTGTCTTGTAGTACTATCATAGAGTCAGTATGGATCATAATACTCAAATATCTTACTGTGTCAGTGGTCCATCGTAATGGAAACTCCAGAGCTGACGCTCTAGTAACGGATGTAAGCGGAAATATATTTGATTTATCTCAATTGATTCGTAATCCCGAATGCCCACCAAATTGAACCACCTCACGCAAAATACGGGAGAGATGTTCGTCCGGATTGCTAATATACAGTAAGGTGTCGTCTGTGTAGGTGGAGATATTCAGGGAGTACCCTGGGAATCCCAAGTCCCCTATAAAAATGATATTCGCGGATAGCACACTCAAGCGGTTCCGCCACAATCTCATATAACAGGGGAGACAATGAGCACCTTTGCCTAGTGCCACGTGCGATTTTAAAAGTTTTAGAAACAGCATCCCCAATTCTGACCGTGGGCAATGTGTATAGAATGGATACCAAACGCAAAAAAAGTCCCCAACCCCCAATTTTACGCAGGACAACAACTCTAAACTCCCCCATTCCACGGAATCGAAGGCCTTTTTGGCGTCTAGGAACACTGCAGTGACCTTAAACTCTAGATTCAATCTTTGTGCAACCCCGAATACTGTTCTCAAATTTTGTGTGAGATTCCACCCAGGAACAAAGCCCACTTGCTTAGGGCGAATAATCCGTGGCAATGTAGGCGCCAACCTGTTTGCTAATATTTTGGCGTATATCTTAGTATCTATGTTCAGAAGGGATAATGGTCTGAACGAGGAACAATGAGTTGGTTGTTTACCTGCCTTCAATAATGTCACTATCATTGCCTCTCGCATGGTAGGGAGCATCACTCCTGTCTCTGCCATTTCCTCATATAAAGCTTTGAGATGGGGAATCAACAAATCCTGAAACTCTTTATAAAATGCTACTGTCAGACCATCTTCTCCTGGGGCTTTACCTGCTGCCATGCTACGGAACGCTTACCTTATTTTGTCTATTTCTAATGGGGCCATCAAGTGCTCCCTATGTTCCTTTACTAGCCACGTCATTTTAATATACGTTAAGTAATCATTCAGCACATTTTTGTCCGTGGGTATTTGTGTTGTATGTAACGCCTGCTAATAAGTGTGGAAATGATCGGCAATTGCCTCCGGAATGTGGAACGTGAGCCCCTTGTCATTTTTCAGATCCGTCAGTGTGTCTAAGTCTCCCGTAGGGCGTAGGATCTTTGCTAATGTAGCACCTGGTCTGCTCTGCTCACCATAGCGGCGAGCAGTGGCATACTTGCCCATGTGCTTAATTTCATCATTTGCTGTGTCCTGGAATTCTACTAGTTTCTCAGAGTTCTGCTTCTGTGTGGGTCCCCTCATCTGTCCGGAGAGCCCTTTCTATATTCCCAAGTTCTTTTTCTAAAGTCTCTAACCTGCCACGTATAGATCGGAGTACTCCTGCATGTGAAAATATCACCACCTCCCTGATGTATACTTCCCATACCATGGTAAATGCAGGGAGGGAGCCTGTATTATTCGTGAAACTCGTTGATTGCCTTCGCTAGCTCTGCTCTAAAAACCGTATCCAGCAGGGAGTATGGAGGGAATCGCCAAATGATTGCAGGGACCTTTGAAGAGCTATATTCTAGTGATAATAGAACTTGGGGAGTGATCAGAATATGTTCTAGGGAGGTGTGTGCAAACTCCCACCCTTACGCTCCAACTGCCAGACAATAGCCAGTAATCAGTGCGCGTGTCCTGGAGGAGTAATGCGTACAGCCTCTGACTAATGGTCAATGATACCTCCAGATGTCTAATAGGCTCCCTCTGCTCATAATGTCCACAATGGCTGGGCGCCTGGGCTAACCCCTAGATCTATCCATGTGCAGGTCAAGTATGCAATTAAAATCTCCTCCCCACAACTGTGGGATTCCAGTCCACTGCGATAGTGTCGCCTCTAGTGTAGTGTAAAAGTGGGGATCATCATAATTCTGGCCGTATATTCCCACCAACACAAATTTAAGGTCTCCCTTGCTACAAAGGGCAACTGCAAATCGACCATTTAGATCTCTGTTCAGTCCCGTCATATCGACCCCCAATCGTTTATCTGCCCATAACAGTACCCCTCAAGCATGAGAGGTATAGTCGGCTGCGTAACAGACGCCCTGCATTTTGCAGTATGTTGCTCCACTACGCTTTGTTCAGGTGTGTTTCCTGCTAAATCGCAACGTCAATAGTGTCTCTTAACTGCACTACTACTTTCTCAACTTTTCTACTGTCATTCAATCCCCTGATATTCCAGGTCATAAGCCGCACAAATCACGGTGCACTGCCTTCAGTCGTCATTTGTTGTGCATATCAAAATTCAAACTCGAATCATTGTACATGTCACTAACCTAGTACAGAGATGCTGTATTAAAATTTGACATTTTAACCAAATGAGGCATTCTATAGAACAGCACCCACCCACACCATGGTATTTATTAACTTACATAGCTACTGAAAGCCTCCCCCCCCCCCCTTTATTCCCCGATTTACTAAACCACCCCAAACAAGATATACATAACTGTGATACACTTGGGGGCAGTTGTTGCCATCTCTCTGAAATGTTTTTTTTATAAATCTTTTTATTGTTTAAAGCAAAAATCAATAGACATATCTGGTGCCATACATACATGCAATAATGACAGGGTGAGTTGGTACAAAAAAACAGGATATTCGTGGAACAGCAAAGCTATTCGAGAGGCTCGCACGATTAAGCACAATATAAAATTGCATCAGTATAACCGGTTAACAGTTCAGTTGCGAATCCTCAAAACCTTCCCACCCATAAATTCAAAACAGCAGGAGAATCATGGCAACCAGGTACTAGAAGTTAAGGATCAACGTCAGGATATTTCGACAATATTACGAGTAAATGAAAGACTGAGAAAAAATTGAAAAAAAGGAGAAAACCATATGGGCGATAACAGAAAGAAAACAATAAACCCATCCCCCCACCCTGCACCCCTGCAAACGGCTATTGCCTAACCCCCAGTAGCAGTGTGCCTGTCGCCCCAACTAACTAGGTACTAAAGGAAGAAATCTACCGAAGTAGAGAAGAGAAGTGGAGGAGGGCAAAGTCGTACGGGCTCCCGGTCGTGCCCCCCCCCCCCCCCCCCCCGGCCAGAATCAAGGACCCCCAAGTTGAGGTCGAGAAATCAATCGGACAACAAATATGTGTCTTAACAAGGGAGTCTTCAAACACCGCCCAGCCTTACTATCGCATTAGTTTAGCAAATCCCGTGCCCATCGATACTTGAGTCAAGCCCAGTCTTTCGATCTCATCCTTGCCCCTTCCGACCAGACACATGAGTCCCCACCTGATAAACCACCTCTTCCACAAGACAGTCCGAGTGCGAAGAAACTATCATAGAACTCAATGCAAAACAAGGTGGTAGAACGAAAGTGCCGTGAACATCGTCAGGTCCAGAGACTCCATTCCCCGTTATGAACTCCCAGCGTTCATTCGTCCGCCATCTTAGCGGCTCCGATACATAGGGAAGTGACGCAGTGTCTTTCTGATAACAGTTCTCATCAAAAGTTTCTGGAGTGGGAACATCAATTAGTCCTCCCATGGTCGGCAACGATCGTAGGTTTAACAATCCATTGGTGGCATTGAACTTGTGTTCGTCTTCCAAAACAGTGGTCAAAGGCTCCGATACCTCACACAATGGGGGGTCTACTTCCTTCATTAGAGTGGCCATATTGGGTGTCTCGGTTGTCGCTGTTTCTTGTAGTGGAGTAGGGTCCAGTCCAATTCGTAGCATCTCAACCAAGCGCTCCATCGTTGCCTGAATACGGTCTTCAACGTACACCTGAAGTGACTCAATGGCCGCCAAAACCATTCGCAGCGACGGGCCACTCGTGGTCTGTTCAGCCACTCTTCGATCGGTGTTGATCATGATCGCTTCCCCCCGCGGCTCGGTCTATCAGAAGGGAACGGGCGAATAGGAAACGGTCGACTGCAGAGGGAGACTTATGTATTGTTTCAATGGTATCCTGGGGCTGCAACCGTAGGCAGAGAACCAAACCCAGCGAACACCAGCGGGTGGGTACCGGGTCACCGGGCAGGGCCCCCGTCCACAACCGCTAGCGTTAGGCTGTCACCCCTCCTCCGACTTTCACCAAGGCAGCCCGCCGTCGTCCACATCAATTCGAAGAAACGAAAGACAAATTTTCTTCGTCCACACCGGTAGACCGGACCCAATCACACCACCACAGCCGATGTTGTTGAACATAAACCCGGATGGGCCAGTACTCGAGACCCCGGCTTCCGGGCAGATCTAGGCCGCAAACTTCCACTCGACATATCTTCGTCAGCCTAGCAAGTAGAGATCTCGAGATAGCACCATTAATCTTACGGCAGGTTCATACACATTGTGGCGGGGCGCAAAGACAGGATAATTGACAGGATAATCCGGCGGGAGGCCGAGGTCGGCGGAGCCGGGAGCTTACGCGGCCATCTTGGTTGCTAGCGTGGCTCCTCCCCCTCTCTGAAATTTTGATGCCACTCTCTCAACCCATAATATATGGTATGATGCACCGATGTCCCTTCATAGATGTTTGATCGATTACATCTCCCTCCCCCTCTTTTTACTAGAAACCCCCACAACAAACAGGTTAATGGCCTTATGAGGTAAGCCAGCGGATATTGTTCTTTATCCCCCTGCGGCAGCCCTCCAGCAACCCCCGCTATGACATTCATGCTGCTAGTATAAAGGGTGATTACTACTTATCCGTATTGCAACATTGTTCAACAGTCCCAATGGTGTTGCGAAGACGCCTTCTGCGTAGCTCCCCCCGTCTTGATAGCGCTTATTATATCCTCAGCTGGGCTCTCTTTACTGTGTATCTCCACCCCCTCGTCACTCCTCAGAGTCTGGGACAACATCAGTGTTCAGGGAGGAACCCCCAGGGGACCCCGCCTCCTTGTAGTTTGCACCTTATCCTTCAGGAAACTTAGAACTGCCTTTGGGTCCGTGAAGGAATGCACCTTTCTGTCGGCTGTAACTCTCAGCTGGGCTGGGTATTGAATACTATGTTTTAAGTTCAATTCTCGGAGTTGCTTTTTTGAGGGGTAAACGGACGTCTCGCCTCTTGGACTTGCAGTGTGAAGTCTGGGAATAGGGATATATCTGAACCTTCATGTCGTAGTGTACCCAACTCACTTGCTCTCCGAAGGGCAGCATCACGATCTCTATATTTAGCACTCTTGCTATTATGTGCTGCGGTGGAGCACCTGGAACCGGCCTAGGCACCAGTGAATGATGTTCGCGTTCCACCACAAATATCTCTGAGAAAGTTTCCCTGCACAGTAGAGTAGCGTCTCCACATGTTGCTTCATATTCCCTATGTTTGAAGACTCTGCAACCCCTAAAATGCGGCTGCAATTCCGCCTTTGATTGGAGCGCCTTCAAGATTTTGTCCCTGGATTTGTCTGCCTCAGAGTACCCCTTCACAATATCTTCTATGTCCGATATCCTCTGTTCCGCTGCATTAAGGCGATCTCCATGCTTGTCTAGGCGCTCGGACATTTTGTCCATACGAAACGACAACAATCTATTTTGCTGTCTATTTTGGACAGGCTCTGCTGCATTGTGTGTAGTATCTGCTTCAGGTCCGTGTCCGCTGGCGCCTCTTGATCATCTGACGTGACTTCGGGGTCGGTAGGGGTGTGCTACCGTGATCCGGGAGTTTTACAAAAATTGATTTGCAGCTTAGACTGAACTTTCTCTGTTTTGCCCAACATGTAGCCTTGCACTAACTGTTCCACTAAATCTTTTATGTAAAAGTAGCAGTTGGGGTAGGAACACAGTGCCCCGGGTCTACAGGGGTTCAATGCGCCTCAAGACCTGCTCAACAGCGTGTGTCCCATCTCCAGAATCACTACAATCGGCAGAGCCACACCACTCCGCCTGCTTGTGCCCCAATATACAATAAGGGAATGTATCACTTGGCACTGTGTTGTCTCAGGACCCCAGAGTCACCAGAATGCCTGTCCAGCGCGCAGCAGCCACTATACTGTTCTCGAGTAGCGGTGGTCTCCAAAGCGCTACTGAAAGGACGCCAACATTGTATCCCTCCGGCGGGAGCACTGGCCTGTACAAACCTCTCTGCAAGCTCCCCTCGAATTTTATTCCCAGCAGGCTTCGCGGATTACTAAACGTTTCACAAGTCCATGACCGTTCCAGTCACAATCGGAGCACGCTACAGTGGGTATCCCCTAGCCGTTTATTTCCCTCTTTCCCAGTCGCAGTAGGGCCTCAATCCACCCTCGTGCGATCCTGGTTCCTGGCGCTCAGTACCGGCTATTTCTCCCCGTTTGCGTGGGTCCGGTGCACATCACCTCTGCATGCAGTCTTAAAGGTGGACACATCACATTCTGTCACAGCGGGATCTGACTCACCTGAGTGTAGGCCACACTCCTTGTCGCCGTATTCCAGGCCTTCCGGCCGCAGTGGTAGGCTCAGCAGCTAGTGCTGTCGCTTGGCCCTCCTAACAGCGGAACTGAAGACACTTCCTTCGGGCTTCCGATCGCTCCTCTCTTGTTCGACATGCACCCAGGCTACCTCCTCGCGCGGAGCACACTTTACCACAGCGGCCACGAGCAATCGGTGTATTCACAAACGCCAGTCCACCAAAACGCCTCAAACATCTAATACTTTGGGTTCCTGAGGCTTTAAAACCGCGGTGCCTACTCCGGGGGAGAAGATGATATGCAGGGCATCAGAATAATGACAGATTTATTGTGGCGAACGGTGGAGCTCCTTTAGCTCGCAGCCATTTTGGAACCAGGCAAGCTCCGCCACCCTCCCAATGGGTACTTCAGTGGAGATGCCGCTGGCGAAGAAGGTAAAAGAGTCCGGTGGAATCAAAGGGTAGATTCTTGAAGAGGAGTGCCTGCAAGCAGAGGGGACAGAGTCTTTTCACTTGGGAGTGATCAGGAGACACGGAAGGCCAATGACCACCGATGAACGAATATGCAGGAGAGTTGATGGTGCCCTTGTTGCTGCAGCTGTGAGGGCCAGGCGACGCTGTGGAAGACCAGGAGCCATTCACTAGCTGTCGGACGTTAGAAGTCGAGAGCCAGGGGGTCGGTGTCTGCCGGGAGCACCAACAAGCCTTAGCAACAGATGAAGAAAGTGAAGAAGGTGCAGTGTCGGGACGAGCAAGGTCCAAGGGACTCACCAAGTGCAGGAGAGCCAGAGCAGGCTCTGAAAAAGCAGTGGAGCCCATTGGAGCCAAAGGCCCTCAAGAGGACCCATAGGCTGAAGGCACAGCGATTTTGCAGAGGACCTCGAGGAGCTCACCAAGAATGCAGGCCCACAGTGCAGAGGATGCGGTGAGGACGAAAACCTTGGTATCAGATGACGGTAGAGACTGGCGCTTCCTGGAGCCCGGAGATCTGTGGAGAAGAGTCAACATGCCTTGGCAACAGCAAGTCGATGCGGTGCACAGGGGTACTATTACAGCGGTTCCGACGAGGGATACTAACTTCCAACTTGCTGAGAAAATAGTGTGGGACTCGAGGAAGTTGCAGATTCTCTTCCTGTGGTGCTGAGACTTTCAGAGTCCTTAGAATGTCGGGAACAGTAGACCGGTCACCTTAGTTGCGGTGCCTGCAGAATCACGGGAGTGACTCCTTCACTCCAAGAGAGATTCCTTCAGGTGTCTTAGATGCCCACAGGCCTGGAGAAGAACCTGTATGGAGCCCAGGCACAGACGACACAGAAGATTGGCAGGGCGACAAGACCAGGAGCAGCAGGAGTTTTCCAGATGCAGTCTCGGTTACCAAAGCGAAGTCCAACAAACTCCATCGTGCCGAGACTGTTGAAGATTAAGTGGTTTCGGATCTGAATATTGTCCCATGACGAATCTGAAGAGCCACTCATAGAGAAGCCCTTAAGTACCCTAGGGAAATGTTTGGGACTATTCAGGGGTCCCTCCCAGCAGAGGAGGTGGACAAAGGGGAGAATACTCCCCTATCCTTTGTCCAGTTTCGCACCAGAGCGGAAGCAAATGGCTTCCTGAACTGGTTCTAACTGAAGTATGCAAAGAGGGCACCAAATGTGCCCATCAAAGCAGTCTGGTGGCGCTGGCACGCATCTCCACCTAAGTTCCCTCTAATGTTTTCCTTCTGTGTGCACAAATGTAAGGTCTCTGTGCGCTGCAGCCAAGGCTGTGTGCGCCAAGAACCTGACTGTGGGTGTGGGTGCACAAACAGGGGTTCTTAAACTGGGGTTTCTGCTTGATTGTGCGAATAACTGGCCTAGGTACTGGAATGCAGGAGGCCTGCTTGATGGGGCAGGCAGGGCCAGACTAGGAACCTGGCAGTTTTGTCAGACCGGATGGGGGGCAGGGGGTGGGCTTGTGTCAAGCACTCCTGCTTAACAAAACCAGTCTCCAGCCCTGCTGCTTTTGTTACTGGGGGCTGATATTGCCGCTGCAAAACCGGCCCCACTGCTGTAAAACCAGTCCCCACCCTTCCAGCCACCCAGGCAAATGCACGTTGCCCGCTATGACCAGGCCGGCCGTGGGAGCAGACCTTCTTGTTTGTGACTGGCGTACACTGGTTGTGTCATGTTGTCAATTACACGTCAAAGCAATTCTGTACCAGTATCAAGCAAAATGTGTTTTGTTTAAATTGGAACTCTAATTTGGCTCATTTTTTAAATATTAAGCGAGGCAAAAAGACATTCTGCCTGTCCCTAGATACATTCTAATGGAAAGCTGAACACAGACTATAAATCTGACAGATACAGAAAAAAAAGAAAGACATATGAATACCCTTTTTTGAATCTTGAAAAAATAGCTATGTAAACAGATCTGTCAAGAAGTAAAATGATAATGTAAACAGGGATTAAAGTAGAAAATGCAGCTTTGCTCACAAAGCCTTAAAAAAGTGTGTGATCCAATTTTTGCTTTTACTGCAGGCTTTGCTTGAAATCAACCCTGTAGTAGTGTTAGATTTACTGGGTCTTTGCAGCACAACTTGAAGAACAACCTTCTGTGGCAATATATTCAAGTTACCTGTTTATGCAGAGGGTGTGGGACTCGCCCCAGAAAGAACAGGTCACACAACACTCCATCATGCAAGCCAGAATAAAAGTGGGGTAAAATTTGTCTCTGTGCACTTCACAACATGTCTCTTTTTCTGGGGATTTGATTTCAAGGGCTATTTAGTCCAAAGCTAACAAGAACAGTCAGGAAGTGGTAATCCATTACCGGAACCAAATTCACCCCTCCTGTCCTTGTAACCACTATGCCCAACATACAGTACCATGGAAGTAGCTTGTACGTATGGTGCATGAATAATGTACGGACACGGAGCAGCATGTCAGAGGTGCTTTCTTTCTTTTGCAATGTAGTGCACAGGGCTTGTGCTTTCAGAATCACTAATATATATTAGTGATTCTTAAAGCAGAGGTTGTCCTTCTTGACTTGCTGCATGCCTTTTATAAATAGAGCGCTGTTGAAGGTAGATTGTGTGCATTTTTGGGGGGGGGATATTTTTATTTCCATTTCAAAATAATACATCAGAACTTTCATTAAGTATACATAATACATTTTGCACAGTATCCTTCCCTCAGAAACAGTTGCAAGTATTTTACAGTCACAATTATATCTTATTCCAACAGTTTAGGTCAGATTTCGCACATCATGTATTGTTCCCAAGGGCCTAATCTGAATCTGAACTAGTATCGTCATTATCCGAAGGAGGTTCGCAGATGTTTCCTCTATATGCATTCCATGCCCCCAAATTCTGTTCCATTTTTTTGGGACAGCCCCTATTGCGAAACACGGCCCGTTCTGAAATCATAGCTGCATCCAAATCATTCTTCCAAGCCGCCAATGTAGGCCTCTCCGCTCCACCCCATCTCTGCGCTATGTTTCTCTTAGCCATCATCATACCCAGTGTCATCCAACCTTGTCCCGAACGTGTAAGATCATTGGGTTCCCATATATTTAAAAGGCAACGCCTGGGTTCCGGCAGTAGGGAAACTCCCTCTGACTGAGACATAGTTCTCATTACCTGTGTCCAGTAGTCAGCTATTCTGTGGCAGTTCCATATGGTGTGATAAAAGGTCCCTTCCTCACCACAACCCCTCAAGCAGTATGGATGAGCTATCCGTCCTATCCTATGTAAAGTGCTTCTAGTGTAGTAGGAACGATGTAATATTCACAATTGCACTAAACTGAGACGTGAGGGGATGCCTACTTCCTTTGGGGACGCCAGCACCTCTTGCCACTCGGAGTCATCAATTTCCCCACAGTCATGAGACCACTTCTCCCGTAAGGGTCCTGTTGGGTCGGGTAAATTATTCACAAGCTTACGGTAAATTAGGGAAGTCGCTTTCGATGGCTTGTAGTCTGTCAATATTCTGTCCTCTAGAGTTGACGCCTCTGGGACTTCCGAGTCAGGCGTCAGTGCTGTCATTAATGCGTTGCGTATCTGTATATATCTAAACTGTTCCGACTGGGCTAAATCATATTGCTGTCTTAGGGTCTCAAAGGGGAGTACTTGCCCTCTCTGCCATATTTCCTCAATCGTTGAGATGCCTATAGCATCCCAACGGTCTAAGCCCTTGGTGTGCCTGTCTCCCCAACCTCTTTGTGTCCCACAATGGAGTAAGCTGTGTTAGTACCCCCTGCCACCCCAACCTTTCCTGCTCTGTATGCTATATTGTGTGTGTGTGTGTTGCAATGGCCCAAACTTTGTGAGATAGTTTTTTTTATCCTAAAGGGGAGCCAACATACCAGACAGTCCCAACTGTTCTCTGTCTGCCTTTAAAGCCGGTTCAGATTGCGGTAGATGTAACCATTGATTAATGACTTCCAATTGTGCTGCCCAATAATAAAGACATATGTCCGGGAGCGCTATACCACCATCATACCAGCCTTTTACCAACTTGGCCTGTGCTATACGTGCAGGCTTATGACCCCATAACAGAGCAGATACCTGCGCTGCAATCGTTTTAAAGTAGGTGGTATGCACGGGGTACGGCGTGTTTTCCAAAATATATAGGAAGCGGGGCAGAGCCATCATTTTAAAAAGCGCTGCCTTGCCCAGCAGAGTTAGCGGCAGTGATTCCCAGGGCCGTATGTCTCGTTTGAGACGTTCGAGTGGGGGTTGCCAACTGTGTTAGTAGAAGTCTGCAGAGTTAGCTGTGATGTAAACCCCGAAGTATTTAAACGTGCTGTTTGCAGTCTGCCACGGGCAGCCGTCCGGTAGGCGCGGCGGTGGGCCATGAATTATGTACATGGTGGATTTAGACCAATTAATAGAATAACCGGATGCCCGCCCATAGGCTGTGCAGACATCCAAAAGGGTGATTATAGAACACCTAGGGGAGGTGAAATGTAGCAGGATATCGTCTGCATACAGGGAGATCCTATCCTCCCAATCATTAGTCCACTTAAGGCCCTGAATCGTAGGTTCCCATCTTATCCACTTCACCAGAGGCTCCAAAACTAAGGCAAATAATAGTGGCGACAACTGGCAGCCTTGACGTGTGCCCCTGGCTAAGGGGAAATCTGTCGACATATGGCCATTAGCTGTGACATGTGCCATGGGCTTCGTATACAGTAGGCGGATCCAGGCACAAAACCGCAAACCAAACCCCAAATGGTGTAGCCCTGCAAATAGGAATGGCCAATGGACCATGTTGAACGCCATATGTGCGCCAGCAAGAGTATTACTGCCGGTTCTTGGAGGTATTCCGCAGATTGTGTGCATTTTTGAAGCTGCGCTCTTTCAATAAAATGCATGCAGCAAGTTCCGAAGCATGACCTCTGCTTTTCAGAATCACTGATTTATATTAGTGATTCTGAAAGCACACGCCCTGCTTCTGGCCTTTTTTTAATAGAGCGGGGCTGAGGGCAGATTGTGTGCATTTTTTTAAAGTATTCATGTTAATTGCTGCGCTCACATGGCGCAGCAATTAACATGAATACCTTCAAACATGTACACAATCTCCCCCCAAGTGTGCTCTTTTACCAAAGGCATGCAGCAAGCTCCGAAGCCAATTGCTGCTAAGCTTGGGCTGTGACCTATGACCCCCACGGGCTGCTGTGTAAGAGGGAACTTCCGTTCTCCTCTTCAAGGCAGTCTTTTGCTCAGCCTCCCTCAACAGGCAAATGACCATTTTTCGAGCCGCTCTCTTTTTAAAAGCGGTGGCGCGATTGGTCTCTCTGTGTGCGCGGCTCAAAATAGACACTGCACGCTCGGAGAAGCATTTGTGCGTGCACCCTACTGGGAACAGTGGTCCCCTCCCCAGCCCAATACACTTAGTCCTGACTGGGAGGTGGTTACACCTCCCTGTGACAGGAAACCTAATGTCCTACCTTTTCCTGCTCAAGCCTGGCTCAGCAACAGGAGGGAAGAATCATGTCTGTGGTCGGCAGCACCACTAGCTTGCTGTAAGACCCTTGAAGGCTGGTACCGGGAATACAGGGTGGCTCCCTAGGGAAGTCCCCCAGGATCCAACAGTAGAATCTGTGTTGGGGCAAGATTCCAACATGTTTGATACCAAACATAACCGGTTTCGGTGCAGCAATATATAGTTAGACATCTAGTAATTGACTTGATGTCTGCTATGTATCTAAAATGGCTGACTGCACTCAAAAAGCTGGGATTATCGACTCCTATGTTTGTAGGGGGTGTCCTGCTCATGCAGGGTACCCTCAAACTTATAACCAAGCACCCTGTCTTCAGGATTAAAAGGCCTACCTTAGGGGTGACTTATAGGTTTGAAGTGCAGATACCTCAGATATAAGGAAACGTATATCTGTTGTGAGTGATGCTAGCACCAGCTCACACAGACTGCAATGGCAGGCCTCTAGTCACAGTTTGAATGGACTCTCATGGGTGGCATAATACATGCTGCAGCCCATGGGAGACCTCTGGTGTACCTAAGCCCTGGGTACCTCCGTACCATATACTAGGAACTTAGAATGGTCCTGATTAGCAGGATCCCAGTAAGACTTGTCCGAAAAACAGAATGACACCAGCAAAAAGCGGGGGTAACCATGAAAGCAGATCCTACTTTCCTACAACCTGTCCTTAGGATTTCACTCACATCATATAAGGTACTTAAAAATAGGAACACATTATGAGTTAGTTGATATGGTCAGATGGGGTTTTCTCTTTGGGAATGCTAATGATACAATCCGAGGATATCCTATTGTCTATCCAAAGAGAGTACCTGCCATGTGGATCTCTTTTAAATCATACAAGGTGCTTTAAATTGTGACCGTAGTGGGAGTCACTTTATACGGTTATATGTGGACGACTTTTGGGGATATTAAGGATGCAGTTAGAAGATCTGTTCTTTTTTAGCAAGGGAGAGCTAGGAAAGTGTGATTAAAATGCATCTTCCCTTTAATATCATTCCATTTGGCAATAAATTGTAATTTTTGCTATTTCCTGTCGCTTGTTACTTAGAAGTCTGAAAAGAATTGTTATGAATGGCGGGATGTGGTTATTAGTTGTGGGGTCAGTTAAGAGTTGATTGCAATAAATGACTCTTAGTGATCTGAATGAATTAGATATGTTGTGTATTGTCTAGGTTCTGTAAGGTCTGTCTTCCCATTTTTATGTAGGTATGATAAATGTGTTTTTCACAGTAGGTTGTTACCTATTTTAAACACATTTTGTATAATGGCTATAATTTTTTTATTGTACATCTTTTTTGAAAATGACAGCCCTTTGAAACTTGTGATTTATGAGTGAAACACATGTTAATGTTGCTTGTAAAGCTCAAACAATCATCCTGAGTAGGATGTCATGGCGCTATAATGTCTGTGGTGGGCGGTAGGCTAATACAGAATGGTTTGGCTTAATCTGGTTTGGGGAAGAGAAAGGTTTTCAGTTGCTTCTAAAAGATGGGTGACAATCCGTCAGCCTGAGGTTCATGGGCAGCTCGTTCCATTTGGTTGCGGCTAGGTGGGAGAAGGCCCGTCCACCCATCCTAGCTCTCTTTACTCGGGTAGTTCTTGCTCTCGCTGTTGTCTGAGACCGAAGGTTCCTAGATGGTACATAAAATTTGATTTGTTTTTTTAGAATATGTGGGCCCGTGTTATACAGTGCTCTATGCGTTATGCATAGCATTTTAAAAGTGGCTCTTTGTCTCATTGGCAGCCAATGGAGCTCTCTCATGCAGCTCTTGGCTGGGTCGTATTTCCTTTTATTGCAGATTGCTTTTGCCGCAGAATTCTGTACGACCTGTAGTTTGGCAAAAAGATAGTCTGCCATACCTATAAATAGGGAATTTCCATAGTCCAGCCTGCTCGTTAGTAATGACTGGACCAGGATCTTCCTGCACTCGGTAGGAATCCAAGGGAAGACTCTTCTGAGCATTTTCAATAATGCAAAGCCTTTGCCGCAGCTTGTTGATACATTTATGCTGTTCATCAGAAGAAAATAAAGGACACATTGTAAAAAGAATGCTAGACTCCCTTCGTTTTGGACTCAAAGAAACTATACTTTTGTTCTTTTTACCTCTCCACTTTGCATGAAAAGAAATCTACAAAATTGAGATAGGCAGGTTGTGAACTAAAGGGGCATATGGTGGAATCAACATTATACAACCTTGGTATTCGGCACCCCTACCTTTTGGTTGCGCCCGTCGTGGGCCTCCGAACAAAACTTTAAGTACCAGCACTTATTATTTTACAAATTACTATCTGACACTACCTTTGATCTAAAGCAAACACAAAGGTGCACATGACTTTTAAAAAAATGGAAACATTCATTGGAAATGTATTCTGTTTGACCTCAGGGGTAAAATATTAGAACTCAAGGGCAAAAAGGAAGCAATGCAAATCCAATTAAAAAGAAAAAATAACAATATAGCACATTTCGAAAAACTGATCCGAAATTATTGGTTATTTTGTTTATCGTAATATATGAATATTCTAATCCATCATTACTTTTTCCAAAAAGTAAAGTATTTGGATTGCTCACAGAAGCGCCACTGTGTCAAAAGCCCCAGGAAAAGGGACTCTCTGCAAGATGTGCAGCTCCTGTGTATTTCAGGAAGGCATAACCTGACCCAATATGCACTTGATATGTTGAGATCCCAAGACTATTCCTGGACTTCATTTCTCAGGACGTTTGTTTCTTCTGTTAAGGTATTACACTGGTGACATGACGCTGGGCCTGCAGTTTATGAACTGGCTCTCTATGTGTATGATCCTGAGGCTCCTTAGATCTGTTCACCCGTCTATGGTTCTGGGAGTGTCATCGGTAGGAGGCAGAGTGGTCTGTTGACATTGTATTTGGTTATCTTGAGGATTATTGGGAGGTGAGTTTCATTAGATTTATGTAGAACAGTGTGAAAAACCTCAAGTTTAACATATGGACGCTTTTCCGAGATTAGATATTTAGAAGAGTGGCTGACTGGCCAAGTAAAAACTAGTGTGCCCCTTCCCCCACGAGGAAAGCGAGGACCCCAGGGCTTTGCATTGTTTGGGATGGATGAGAATAAAAGGGAAATCTAGCTTCATTTGATGTGGGGGTTTGTGGCTCACCTGCCTTTATTTTTGGGCAAGGGCACTTATGTTCCTTCATTAAATTCCGACCCAGAGCAAGAGAGAGTAAAACACACAAAAGGAGGTAAGGAGGAATAGCGAGACTGAAAAACAGAGACTACAAAAAAAAGCTGGGTGAACAAGAACCTGAAAGAGTGAAATAAAGAGGTGGGGAGTGTCTGGTGGTGGGTTACCGAGTCATGAAGTGGAAACAGAACTGGGCAGCCTTGGTATTCGGCACCCTGACCTTCGATAGCACCTGCTGCGAGCTTCTGAGGAAATCTTTGGGCCCCCATCACTTATTATTTTATGAATTAAGCTGTAAGCTTTTCAGTGCTTGCGGGGTTAACAGTGAAGGGCAATAGGCGAGTTTTAGTGATAACGGGTTTTAATGAACTTAAAAGATGGTCCGAACAAGTCTTTCTTAAGACGGGGGTTCTCCTGGGGGATCTGCTTCTCGACCTTCGCCTTCGGCGGTTCTCGTGAAGGGACGTCCTCCGATAGCCGGTCAGGCTCCGTCGGGCAGGGGTTTCTTCGGGGTCCGTCTTGGCCTCGTCTCCTCCCAGGTATCGGAAAGAAAACAAACAAAAGGGCACTCGTGAGAGCGTTGTCCGGCTAGCAGCCGTATCAGGGAAAAGGGGGTGAGGATTCCAAACCACGCGTGCTCCCGCTCGTCGTTACCAGTGAAGGGGCGTGATGGGATAGGATAGGTGCTCGGGAAGGGGGAAACCGGGACCCAGGGAAGTCTCAAGTAACCGTAGGACCTCCCTTACGTCCCACCCAGCCCCTGAGACGATTACGCACCTGCACGAGCCACGCACCTCCCCCGGGTGAGTGGCTGGGCGACACGTGGGGTCGTTGGCCTCCTGGCGTCTCCAGGTCCGTCAAGGCTACTCGTCCTCTTCCTGGCGCGTCTTCCGTCTCCTTCGCTTCTCTCTCTCGTCCTCTTTCCTCTTCCTCACTTCAGGTGTACAAACACACCTCGTTGTTCCTGACATCTTCCTTTGACGGCTTACGGTCACTCCGTGACTCCTCCCACTCAGCAGCTCTCGGACAGTTAAAGGGCCAGTCACTCTCTTCCTCCTGTATCACCGCAAAGTCTTCCCCTGACCCTCGATAGTCTGTCAGCTGAGGGATAGAAGAGGGGTTAATGCAAGCACTTTTCCGAGACTCTCGCAGTTGCTTAGATCCCGAACTCTGAACGGGGAGCCATGCCCCGGGCGCCCCGTTACATTCCTCCCCCCTAGGACGCTCATGTTCGGGGAGCGGATGTCTGGACAGGAAATCAGCACCCACGTTATCGGTCCCCTTCTTGTGCCGTACAGTGAAGGAAAACGGTTGGAGGGACAGAAACCAGCGCATCACCCGCGCATTATTGGATTTTTTTCTGGCCATCCAAAGGAGGGGGGCATGATCAGTGAACAGGGTAAACGGATGCCCCTCCAGATAGTATGAGAGTTTTTCCACCGCCCACTTAACTGCCAGACACTCCTTTTCTATCGTGGCATAGCGCAACTCGCGCGGGAACAACTTACGGCTAACGTACAGAATGGGGTGATCCCTGCCATCCTGTCCCATCTGAGAGAGCACCGCCCCAATGCCATATTCCGAAGCGTCAGAATGCAGGGTGAAAGGCTTCGAGAAATCAGGGGAGGTCAGCACCGGGGTGGAGGTGATGACATGCTTGAGGTGGGTGAAGGCAGCTAACATAGCCTCAGTGGGTTGGATGGACGTGGAGGACTTACCGGGGTGTCGTAAGGCATCTGAAAGGGGCGCAGCCACATGCGAGAACTGGGGAATAAAGCGACGATAATACCCCACCAGTTCCAGGAATGCCCTCAGTTGTTTTCGGTTGGCGGGGAAGGGGGTGTCTGCAATCGCTCTGATCTTCTCAATCTGGGGCTCAATGAGCCCGTGTCCCAATACATAGCCCAGGTATTTCACTTTTTGGTAGGCGACTTTGGATTTTTTTGCGTTTATCTTTAGACCTGCCCTCTCCAGGGCCAAAAACACCTCATGTACGTGGCGTAGATGTTCCGACCAGGACGGGCTATGAATGACGATGTCGTCAAGGTAAGCTGAGGCAAACTGGGAAACGTCTTTCAGCACGGTGTTCATGAGTCGCTGGAAGGTGGCAGGGGCTCCATGCAGTCCAAAGGGTAGGACAGTGAATTCATAATGGCCATCGTGTGTACTGAAGGCCGTTTTTCGTCGGTCTTCTTCCCTTAAGGATACTTGCCAATATCCCTTAGTGAGATCGAGCGTTGTTATATATTGGGCATCCCCTAGACGCTCGATTAATTCGTCGACTCTCTGGAGTGGGTAGGCGTCAAAACAGGATATCTCATTCAGTGCTCTGAAGTCCATACAGAACCTGCGTGATCCATCAGGTTTGGGGATCATTACTATTGGGCTAGACCAATTGCTCTTAGACGGTCGTATTACACCCAGTTCTAGCATGTCCTCCATTTCTTTCTGTATCGCTCTTCTCCGAGATTCGGGAACACGGTAGGGTCTTATTTTTACCGTTTTCCCGGGTGCCGTTTCGATACTGTGTTCTGCTAGGGTGGTTCTACCGGGTATACTGGAGAAGAGTGTCATGGTTTAATAACACGGTGTTTAGTTCTTCCTTCTGCCTATCCGTCAGTTCTTCGTTGATCTGCAGTTCCTCTCGGGTAGAGTGCCCAGTTCCTGGGGCAACCACATGGACCTCGGATGGAGCCGGTCCCAACCATTTCTTTAGAATATTGATGTGGTAGACCTGAGTTTAGTGGGGCCCCATCTGTAGGCGATAACTGGTGTTCCCTATAGTGCCGACTATTTTGTGGGGGCCTACCCACTCTGCTCGGAATTTCTGGGTAGATGACGGAAGGAGAATCAGGGCCCAGTCATTGATTCTTAGCCGTCTCCATTTCTTCCCTTTGTCATAATAAGTTTTTTGGCGCTTTTGTTGCGTTTCCAGGTGGGTATAAGCCAGGTCTCGCAGTTTCCCCAATCTGGACTTCAGACTTTGAGCGTACTCTAGTGTGGTAGCCGTTTCTTCAGGCAGTTCGTTCTCCCAGGCGTCCTTCGTCATCTCCATCAATGATCGAGGTTGTCTCCCATATAACAGTTCAAAGGAAGACACTCCTAGGCTACTCTGTCGTTGGCCTCGGATGACGTACAGAGCCAGGGGCAAGAGGTGGTCCCATTCCGCACCGCTAACCTCCAGCATTTTCCGCAACGTTGTTTTGAGGGTACGGTTATACCTTTCCACAAGGCCGTCCGTTTGCGGATGATATGCCGAGGTGCGGATCTGGTTTATATCGAGGTTTTTGCATACTTCACGCATAAGCTTGGAGACGAACGGGGTGACTTGGTCCGTAAGGATTTCTTTCGGGAATCCGACTCGGCTGAACACCTCGATCATCTTCTCGGCCACTTGTTTGGTGGTCGTGGCGGTTAGGGGGAAGGCCTCAGGAAACCTAGTCGCATAGTCGACCATTACCAACACATGCTGGTACCCCTTTCTAGTCTTCGGGAGGGGGCCTATGATGTCCATGCCTACCCTTTCGAAAGGTTTCCCTATGATGGGAAGGGGTTGTAAGGGTACCTGCGGGGGCTTGGTCATATTTTTCCTCTGACAAATACTGCATTCCTGACAGTACACGGCCGTGTCTTTATATATGCCTGGCCAGTAGAAGTGTCTTAAGATGTTTTGAGTGGTTTTTCCCCCCCCTGTGTGTCCCGCTAACAAGTGGCTATGGGCAAAGAAGAGCACTTGACTACGGAAAGGCACGGGTACCAGCAGCTGGGCCTCCTCATTGGGGTTTCCCTCCCGGTATAACAGGTCATGTTTGATGGCAAAACGTGGAAACCTGTCTGGGTCATGCCCCTGTCCTTGATGGGCCTGTTCCCATGCATTAAAAAGAGTGGAGTCGTTTGTCTGCGCATATCTGAAGCTCCTGTCTAATAACCAGGGTTCCGGTGTGAGCATGGCAGGACAGGGGTTACTGGGACCGTTCTCTATGGAGCGGGCTCTAGGAAGACGATCTGTGCTGTTCTTAAACAGTGACAAAAACCGAGGGTTGTCTGTGCCTATGATGAGGTCCTCGGGTAAAGAAGCTAGCACTCCCACCCTCACCGTCTGAGTGTCTCCTTTACTTATCTGTATGGGAATGTTGGCCACGGGGTAGGGTCGTACATCCCCATGGACACACCTAATGCTCACCATTTGTCTGGGGATATACTGGGACAGAGTGAAATGCTGAGTCTGAATCACTGACTGTCTACACCCCGAGTCAAGCAAGGCAGAAATGGAGGTCCCGTTTACCCTGACACTTACTCTGTACGTGCCTCCCATCTCGGCGGAGAAAAGAACAGGTTTTGGAAGATATCCAACTTCCATGGGTTTGTCCGGGGGTCTTCTCTTGGGGCAGTGTCTTGCGATGTGCCCGCATTCTCCACCACTGTAAGCTTTTTGGTGCTTGCGGGGTTAACAGTGAAGGGCAATAGGCGAGTTTTAGTGATAACGGGTTTTAATGAACTTAAAAGATGGTCCGAACAAGTCTTTCTTAAGACGGGGGTTCTCCTGGGGGATCTGCTTCTCGACCTTCGCCTTCGGTGGTTCTCGTGAAGGGACGCCCTCCGATAGCCGGTCAGGCTCCGTCGGGCAGGGGTTTCTTCGGGGTCCGTCTTGGCCTCGCCTCCTCCCAGGTATCGGAAAGAAAACAAACAAAAGGGCACTCGTGAGAGCGTTGTCTGGCTAGCAGCCGTATCAGGGAAAAGGGGGTGAGGATTCCAAACCACGCGTGCTCCCGCTCGTCGTTACCAGTGAAGGGGCGTGATGGGATAGGATAGGTGCTCGGGAAGGGGGAAACCGAGACCCAGGGAAGTCTCAAGTAACCGTAGGACCTCCCTTACGTCCCACCCAGCCCCTGAGACGATTACGCACCTGCACGAGCCACGCACCTCCCCCGGGTGAGTGGCTGGGCGACACGTGGGGTCTTTGGCCTCCTGGCGTCTCCAGGTCCGTCAAGGCTACTCGTCCTCTTCCTGGCGCGTCTTCCGTCTCCTTCGCTTCTCTCTCGTCCTCTTTCCTCTTCCTCTTCCTCACTCCAGGTGTACAAACACACCTCGTTGTTCCTGACGTCTTCTTTTGACGGCTTACGGTCACTCCGTGACTCCTCCCACTCAGCAGCTCCCGGACAGTTAAAGGGCCAGTCACTCTCTTCCTCCTGTATCACCGCAAAGTCTTCCCCTGACCCTCGATAGTCTGTCAGCTGAGGGATAGAAGAGGGGTTAATGCAAGCACTTTTCCGAGACTCTCGCAGTTGCTTAGATCCCGAACTCTGAACGGGGAGCCATGCCCCGGGCGCCCCGTTACATAAGCTCTCTGGAGGAACTTGAGAGCCCTTCCGATTGCCTTTAAAGAAATTGAAGTGGGTTTGTGCTGTGTTTTTGCTCATAGGGCATTGACCCTTGCAGAGATCAGCACCAGACTAAAATCATTACCTTATGGATCTGTTTCTAACTCACTACCCCTAACTGGGATCATGAACACTGATCATGAGGCGAGACAGAGGAAAGGAGACACCAGCAGTTAATATCATGGTTCAAAATGGCGACTAAACATAAAATGGTGCCGCGAATGGTAACTTCTCCAGTATTAGGGGTGTCTTTCATAGATTCACATGCTTGAATATTCCCCGTCGTCGATGTGGGAGTCCCACAGTAAATAAAATAGCAATAATGCTAAATATATATATATATATATATATATATATATATATAACATAATACATGATAAAGAAGAGGAAAAACAACTGAAATCCTCTGAAAACTATTCCTACGTAGGAATGCATGATAAAGAGAAAAACTACTTTGGCTGTAATTTGGACTAACATAATGACACTAATCAGGCGCCAGCACCCTCTAGAACCTTCTCCTCAGAAGCTCAAGCCCTCAGATTTTCTACCGCACGTCGTGTGAAGGGAGTCTCCCTGAGCTCTGCTCAGTTTTCACCTCTACTCTTCTAGTTCCAGTGTTTATCTCAACATGTCAAGTAAGAAGTCTTTATTCAGACCTTGCTCTTCTTGTGGAAAGCTGTGCCTTTTTGAAAAGGACCCCCACCAGAAGTGTATCTACTGTTTATACCCTGATCATGAGGCTGGCAGCTGTAAGTTCTGTAGAACTTTTTCTACTAAGACTCTTAAGGACAGAGAAGGCCGTCTTCTCCTTTGGCTTCAACGTCTAAAGGACATGGATTCAGTCCTGTCAGACGCAGAAAGTTTTCATTCTGGACTTTCTTAAGCAGCATCCAAGCGTGGTAGTTTACAGGATGTTCCATCTCCTTTCCTCAAAAAGATTAAATTGGCCATGCCTCTGGCTCCTGTGGCGTCTTCAGCCACCCCTACCACTTTTACGGCCACGAGACCTGGCTCTCAGGCGTCTTCTGCTGCCTCTCGAGGTGTTTCCACGACTCTTAAAGTTTCGCCGTCGACGGGAGCGCCTACGAGCGTTCCGTCGACGAGAACGGCAATTTCTGCATCTTCGACGACGACGCTGACCACAACATCAGCTTTTTCTTCGTCGACGACGGTCTCGTCGACAGCATCCACGTAGACAAGGGTTTCATTGCCTTCTAAGCCGGTTCCGTCGACGATTCCCATCTCCTCGTCAACGAAGAAGAAAGAATCCTCGTCTGCGAAAATCTCGAAGAAACCGTCGTCGTCTACGATGACTCCGTCGACCAAGATCTCGTCGACGAAGACACCGTCGACCAAAGCCTCGTCGACGAAGACTCCGTCTACGGAGGTTCTACCCGTGTCGATGACCGTTCCGTCGGCGACTGCTTCGTCGAGGACTTCGTCTACAGCTGATCGCCCGTCAACAGTGACCCTGACGACGACTCCGTCGACGGCCGTACCGTCGACGATGACTTCTCCAAAATTATCTTCGTCGACGACCAAGTCAGTATCGTCGACATTAACGACGATGGCACCATCGACGGTGGCACCACTTTCCTTTGCCTCGTTACCGCCTTTAAAGACTTCAGAATCTTCTCATCGTCGCAACAAGGCTCTGTGCCTGCAGATCTCTGATCCAGAGCCGCAACCACCTTCTCCAATGTTTGCCACTACCTCTGAGCATGATACTGACTCAGAACAAGAAGGGGATACGTTTGGAGCGGCGCATAGTCCCTCTAATTTAATAATTAAATGTCAGGACTCGGACTCTGACGAAGGTGACTGAGATCAACAGTCTCAACCTGAGGAACAGCTCTTCCAAGTCCCTATGGCTACCATTCCTTTAACTCTAATCTCAAATCTCCAACATATGCTGGATGATTACAACCGCCGTTTCCCAGCAACGCCACAGAGAACACTGGCAACATCTCCGGCTCCCGTAGCACTGCCTCCACCTTCTCTGCTGCCTATGTTACCACCTACAACTTCGTCTCAGGTTCAGACGTCTATTAGAATCCATACAACGGTTTATCCGCAGGATGCGGATGATGAGGCGGTCCCAGAGCGTGAGGACGGAGAGGTCCCAGACAATTCAGATAATGACGCAGGCGACCAGGATGTGGTGGAATGGGACGATTATCGGGCACAGATGCCCTCGCCTCAGCCAGGGAACTCTGGTGAATCACCTCCTGTAGATATCGCCAGTTTCCATCTTTTAATGGATTAAGCGGCTCTGCGTTTCAAATTACCAAGATCACAACATGAGGAGGACTGTTTCCTTTATGATTTTAAAGATATACCTTCTAAGCAGATCCACACAATTCCTATAATCGATTTTGTTTGGAAGGAAGGAATTAAACTCATGAATGCTCCAAACTCCTTACCTGCTCAGATACCGCGCCTTGAGAAAAAATACAAGGCCCCAACTGGCTCTCCGGCTTGCCTGATTTCTCACCCCAAGCCAGACTATGTAGTGACTTAGGCCGCACAGCGTCGAGCCCGGAACCCAGTAGCTCCAATCACAGCCCCTCCAGATAGAGAGGGTCGACGCCTAGATGCTATTTGCCTCAAGTTTTCAACGATGGCTTCCACATCTGTCCGGGCAGCCAATGCCTTCGCCATCTAGGGACTTTATGACCGACAGATGTGGTCAGACATTTCAGATTTGATGGAACTCATACCTGATGCTTCCAAGGCTGACGCTCAGCAGATTCTTCGAGATGGTCAGAGAACGTCAGAAGAAATGATCGACTGTGCAGTCGATATTGCTAACCGGTTTCCGGCTACTTGCAAGTGCGGCTTTACTCCGACGACCGGGTTGGTTAAAATCCACATCCTTCCGGCAGGAAGTCCAATCCAAAATACTGGATATGCCATATGATGGGGAATCGCTATTCGGATCCCATATCGATAACGCCCTGGAGTCCATTAAAAAAGACACCGATACGGCAAAGTCTTTGGGCACGTTGCAATTTCGGAAACAGTCCTTTTGGGGTGCGCGCGGACGCGGCACTTCTTCCAACGTTCGAGGTGGGCAACAATACCGCTCCTACAATCAGAGCGGCCAACGTTACACGCCCAATCAGCAATCTCGTCAGCAGCCCTCCAGACCCTACAGAGGAAAGTCCTCTTATCGTGGATCCAACTCTAAGCGCCAATGACTTTTGTCACCCTCAAAGTGTTGGAGGTTGAATCTCTGTTTTATTGTCAGTGGTCCTCGATCACCTCGGACCGCTGGGGTCATGCCCTAGAGTTTGTGAGGATTCCTCCTTGTACTCCACCTCGTGGCCCGCCTCCTCCACATCTCGAGGAGCTTTACCATCAGGTCCGTCTTCTTGTTTTAAAAGGTGCAGTCGAAGTGGTCCCGAAACATCAAAGAGGAGAGGGGTTTTACTCTCGATTCTTCCTCATACTCAAGAAGACCAGAGATGGCGACCCATTCTGGATTTGAGGGCCCTCAACCAGTTCCTAAAGTCCCAATCGTTCCGCATGCTGACGTTACTGGAAATCCTGCGTCTTCTATCCAGCGAGGATTTCATGACCACCATGGACCTTCAAGACGCATACTTTCATGTCCCAATTATTCTACAACATCGCCAGTACCTGCGTTTCAAGGTGGTTCCAATGCATTTTCAGTTGAAAGTTCTGCCCTTCAGGCTGCGATCAGCTCCTCGTGTGTTCATGAAGGTACTGGCCCCTGTGGTGGCTCACCTGCGTCTACAAGGCGTTCAAATCTTTCCATATTTGGACGATTGCCTTCTCAAGTCTCAATCACACCATCAGCTGTGTCAGGACACTCGCCTTTGCCAGCAGGTGTTTCAGTCCCTGGGGTTGACCATCAACGTCGAAAAGTCACAGTTTGCGCCTCTGCAAACCAGAACCTTCTTGGGAGCGATCCTAGACACAAAGCTCTCAAAAGCGTTCGTCTCGAACGAGCTACGTCAGAAGATCCTTCGTCTGGTCTCCCTCATTCGAAGAAAACAGTCCGTTTCTGTTCGAACGTTAAAGTCATTCTTGGGAGTGGCTTCATCTTGTATCGCACTGATCCCAAATTGCAGGTTGCGCACCCGTCCCATTCAGGAAGAACTGGACTTACAGTGGCGTCAGGTCTCCGAGTCCTTCAACGACCTTGTTGCAGTCACAGCCCGCATGAGAAAGAGCTTGCTTTGGTGGGCACAGCCAACAAACCTGGAAATGGGAACGTCATTCCTCGTTCATGCACCAGATCTTACGTTGACGACGGACGCCTCCCTGGAGGGGTGGGGCGCTCATCTCAGGGCCTATTCATCAAGGGCAAGTGGACTTCGCCCCAACGCAAGTGGCATATCAACAGGCTAAAGTTGATGGCGATCTTCCTAGCGCTCAAGTCATTCCTCCCTGTAGTTCACGGGGAGTCAGTGCTTATCCAAACGGACAATACTACCAGTATGCACTACGTGAACAAACCGGGAGGAACCAAGTCTCCTCATCTGTCTCACTTGGCAGTCGATCTGGGATTGTGCTCTCCGCCATCAAATCACCTTGACAGCTGTCCACCTTCCGGGCGTGTCCAACCTCCTGGCGGACTCTCTGAGCAGGTCCACTTCATCAACACACGAATGGGAACTGCACCAGCCGACTCTAGATCTTGTGTTTTTTCGCCAGTGGGGTCACTCCGATCTAGACCTCTTTGCAACACCAGAGAATCGGAAATGCCCGTCTTATGCAAGTTGGCATCCCCACCCCGGGTCGTGCGGGAATGCCCTTTTGATCGACTGGTGCGATCTATTCGCTTACGCTTTTCCGCCGATTCCATTAGTACCGCGGGTGCTGTGGAAGATGTGGAGACAGCCCTGCCACATCCTGTTGATCGCACCTCGTTGGCCCAGACAGGCATGGTTTTCAGAACTGCTTCTGCTGTCCCAGTGCGAGCCCATTCCTCTACGTCCTCGTCCAGAACTTCTTTCAATGGACAGGGGCCTAGTGTGCCATCCGGACCCCTCCACGCTGCAATTGTAGGCATGGAACCTGAGCACCTTGAATTCGCAGATCTGAACTTATCACAGGAATGCAAAGACATCTTGGCTCAGGCTAGCGCTCAGTCTACCATCAAAACTTACAAACTCAAGTGGAAGAGATTCTGTCATTGATGCTTTGCAGCCAATGTCCATCCCATCCATTCCACTCCAGAGCAGCTTCTTCCATTCTTCTTAAGCCTCGCTCAGTCAGGACTCTCTCATTCTACCCTGAGAGTTTTCTTAGCTGCAATATCTTGTTTCCGACACAATGGCTCTTCCCTCTGTTCGTCCAGAATCATACGTCAATTCTTCAAAGGGCTTTTCCGCAAGTTCCCACCTGTTCGGCGCCCTCCTCCATCTTGGCACCTTAATGTTGTACTATCTCAACTTATGAAATCACCATTTGAACCTATCCATAAAGCGGATATCAAATTCCTCACCTGGAAGGTTGCGCTACTTTTGGCTTTGACCTCATCTCGTCGCGTGAGCGACCTTCACGCTTTCACTATCAAGCCGCCTTATCTTCAGTTCAGGCCTAACGGAGTGGAGCTCCGCACCAACCCCTCTTTCCTACCTAAAGTACCTACTGATTTTCATTTGAATGAGCCTGTGTTCCTGAGAACTTTCTTTCCGGACCCAAAGTCTCCAGCGGAGCAGCGCTTGCATTCTTTGGACATCAAACGATGCCTTAAATTTTATATCACCAGAACCTCCTTCCGCAAGTCCGACCAACTGTTCATTGCCTACGGACGACTGCGTAAGGGACATCCAGTTTCCAAGCCAACAATTGCCCAGTGGCTTTCTTCAGCCATTGCCTTCTGCCACCAACAAGCTGGTAAACCATTGCAGTCGTCAGTGAGGGCTCATTCTACGAGGGCGATGTCTTCATCCACCGCCTTGTTTGCTGGTGTGCCTCTTCATCAGATTTGCTGTGCAGCGACATGTTCCAGCAGGCACACTTTCACCAAGCATTACTGTTTGGATGCCATCAATGAAGCGGATACCGCAGTGGGACAGGCAGTGCTTCGCCATCTTTTTCAATAAGGTGAGCCTCTGTTCCCCCCTCCTTGGTGTTTTTGCTGTGATTGCTAGGATGTGTTACATGACTGTATTATTATTATTACTGTCTTGGTTTTTCCATATATGTGCCTGGCAATCTCAGTTCTCGGAGGTTACTGCTTTCTATTCTATTCAAGCATGTGAATCTATGAAAGACACCCCTAATACTGGAGAAGAACAATTGTTACTTACCTGTAAACAGGTGGTTCTCCAGTATTGGTGTCTTTCATAGATTCACATGCGACCCACCCTCCTCCCCTCAGAGGCTCTCTTCTCCTCATACACTCTTGGTTACTTGTGCTACGAAAATCTGAGAGCTTGAGCTTCTGAGGAGAAGGTTCTAGAGGGTGCTGGCGCCTGATTGGCTGTAATTTGGACTAACATAATGACACGAATGTGTTACAAGTAGTTTTTCTCTTTATCATGCATTCCTATGTAGGAATCTTTTTTAGAGGATTTCAGTTGATTTTCCTCTTCTTTATCATGTATTATGTTTTTAATTATTGCTATTTTATTTACCGTGGGACTCCCTCTTCGACGACGGGGAATATTCAAGCATGTGAATCTATGAAAGACACCAATACTGGAGAACCACCTGTTTACAGGTAAGTAACAATTGTTCTTACATGGAACAATGCACTGACTAAATAGCAAACATTTTGAATTCAACAGACCCTCCTTTTAGCATACGCTAACCACTTTATGTGGTGGGTCATAATCGCAGCAGTCTTATTTATAACCTCCTCCACAACTCTTGTTAGCTGACAAAGTTGAAGGCTATTAGACATGGGACCCTAAAAAGGTTGTAGACCCTTTATAGTGTCCCCGAAGTGCTGTGCATGGTGTCTGTCCGATCAGTATCCTTTGTGTCAACAACCCTTTTGACTCGGGACAGGTAGGTGCTCCTACGTTACAGCTGATGATTTTGATCACAATTGGATGGGGCAACATATACAGGGGGGGGGGAGGAAAGAAAGATAACATGTGCCTGACCATCCCCGCGGGAGCCAGATATGCGCTTGGGACCCACAGACAAAATGGACATTATGGGCAGGATCAAAGGCGAACGGTTAGTCGTATTCAGCTTGTAGGTGAAATTACATGTACTCTTCCCCCACCTTCCTCTCCCCCAGTCCCCTGGACACAAAAACTAGCTGTCGTATTGACCACTGACACCAGTACCGGTTTGTCTTCGGTAATATTGCGAACTTGGAAAGATTGAAATTACTCAGAGGTGTTAAACCTTTGGAAATCAGCCATTTCCATTCTAAACCAGGCATTGCTCTTCACTTTACAGTACCTGTTCACACAGGACTTTGAGGACAATGGACCTAGTGTCCCTTGTCCTGCCTGTCCTATGGGGGTAAACCCTTGGTAAAAGCGTAAATACTCAACCGCAGTGTGAGAATCAAAGGGTGTCATACCCAAAGTGGAAAATAGAAAATGGAAGTACACCAGTCGAAACAATTCGTATCAAACCTCGCAGCTGCCAATATATGCCTGTGGCATTGACCACAAATTGTCGCTCTTATGAGTGACCGAAGGAAGTAACCCACAAACTCAAGAATTAGTTGTATTAGACACATTATGAGCCTGATGCAAAATGTTTATAAATACATTGTCTGTATAGGACTTTTTATGCGCTTCTTTGTGAACGAGTAACAACACTTTTACATTCTCGTACGCTGTGCTGAGGTGAGCGCTCACCCATTTCGACAGGTCTTACACAGATATTGCAAACCTAACAGGCAACAAAGCAGACACCTTCAAATTTTCCGCAGAAGACACTAACAGAATATACTCGCTTGTCCAAGAGCCAGAATGCATCTCATCAAGCACCGGATCTGTACTATCCAAAATCCGTCAGCTACCCTTTACAGCCAAGAGAGAAATCAAGCAGCGGATACACGCTACTGCACTGATTAGATATCATAAAGTTCAGAGGATACCTAGGGGACTGCGGATTCCCCTCAAATCAACTTTATGCAAAAATAACGTTCGTTTCACCGACAAATGGTATGGGATACTTAATAAATGTTCTCTTGACTTGATCCTCTTAATCGTCGAGGAACTTTCCAAATTACTTGAGGAGCTTGAAAGTGCAGCAAATTAACATCTGATGAATAGAATAAGACCATAGAAGACATCAACGCTCAACTTGACAGCTATACTAAAGAAATCAATGAAAGAAAACTGAGAAAGTTTAAAAGAGATACTGTGGACTATAAACTAGGCAAGGTTTATAATTGGGCAGAAATATATGTCGCTAGAAGATCACAACGACCGTCTCCCAACAGATCCACAGAAGGTGAATCTTATTCATCTGATGATTCGTCCCGACAAAACTCTCACCGTGGGGCTGCTCGACAAACCACTCAACAAAAGGATGACCAATCCATCCCTTCCAATACAGCACAAACATCACAGGTTTCTTTTTTAGGACAAGGCACAGACCAAATCGTCGATCCAGGAGGACCCAGTACAAAAAACACTCAATTACCTGTGGCGAAGTCAACAAGGAGTCACAAAACTTGGGAATTAATATTTCCAACACTGACCTCAGTGCCATTCAAACTCAGGTGCTACAGAAGGGGATATCGTTTGTTCCGACGTATCAATCTAATGAACTAGACACCCAGGTTTGCCTATACAAATTTATGAGATCACGGAGACTTAGACATTTTTTCAAAAACATATGTGACCCTCAACCTTGTGAAGTCTGGCACCCTTTTAGACCTTCGAACCAAAAGTACTTTTGTACAACCTGTAAGCCATAAGATTCTAGACACTTTTGAGTTATTGGTTCAAAAAGATGTGCACATCATTTTCCAAACGACAAATCATCACAGATCTAACATGTCTACAAAAGAACGCCAGGCCATCGCCCAACTGACAGCTAATGAAAACATTACGATTTGTAAAGCTGACAAGGGTGGCGCGCTAGCCGTCCTTGACACCTCTTTTTAAAATGACAACATCTCTTTACATCTCAGCAACAAGTCATTATACATGGAAGTCAACTCAGATCCCACAGTGGAATTTAAAGACACTCTATTGACGCTAATTGACTAGGCCGTGAATCAGGGAACCATCAATGAACGAGACAAAAAATGTCTACTCAAAGACCATCCTCAAGTTCCATACCTATATTTGGTGCCGAAAATTCACAAACATACTACCAGACCGCCATTCCAACCAATCGTAAGCACTCGCAATTCGATCCACGAACCCATTGGGATTTATATAGATAAATATCTACAACCTCGTGTTAGAAGCATGCCAAGCTACATTCAGGACACTACAGATTTTCTGACTAAAATTAACAACATTGTGATTGAAGCAAACCATCCCATTTACCTCTGTACCATTGACGTTAATTCGTTATACACCTCCATTCCCATAATATGGGATTAGAAGCTATGGAATCATTTCTGTTGAAAAGTGACAAAGCACTTGATTTACAAGTATTCCTTATGGAATTGATGCAATTCACCCTCCATCATAGCTACTTTAGATGCTCAGACAAATTCTTCATTCAACTCTCTGGAGTGGCCATGGGAAATTTGCGCCGCTCCGGCGTATGCAAACCTTTTTATGCATCATTATGAACTGGACCACATTCTTTCAAAACCTGAATGGCAAGAACATCTCAGTACTTATCATTGATACATAGATGATATCTTTTTAATGTGGAAAGGCTCAGAAACTCAACTCGTGACAGCCATAAACAACCTCAAGTGAATGAACGCATCCAATTCACGTACACCATAAGTCAGTCCGAGATTGCTTTCTTGGATGTTAACATTAAGATTACAGAGAATACACTGGAGACTTCAATCTACACTAAGCCCACCGACCGCAATAACTTACACTTTCGTAGTTTTCACCCGATGAGCCTGAAAAAACACTTGCCGTATTCTCAACTACTAAGAGCCAAAAGAATAGCATCTACAGAAAAATCGTTTCAAGAAAACAGCTCAACTATCGTGGAACAATTTCATCAGAGGGGTTACCCCGATAGCATGTATGTATGTATGTATGTATGTATGTATAGGCATTTATATAGCGCACTACTTACCCGGAGGGTCCCAAGGCGCTTCGACCGCTGCGAAACCCTTCCTGGCTTCCCTGAGAGATGGTCCCTTAATGGGTATCTCCAGGGTGAGACCAGGCATCCCCGGCGGTCTGGTGGGGCCGTTAGTGAAGATGAGGCAAGCTAATGCCCAGAGTTGCCGAGTGTGATCACTGATCAGAGTGGGCACCGAGGCGAGAGAATTATCGAGTCCGCTGACCCTGGTCCAGAAACCTGCCGCGCCGGGAATCGAACCCTGGTCCCGGGTCGTCCTCTGCTCTCGGGTCTGCCGCCTCTAACCAGTGAGCCACACTACTTCACTATCACTCACATGGCGATGAACAGAGTGAAAACCAAAGAATATTCTGAATTGTTGGTAGCCAAAACAAGGCCCAAAGATGAATGTACTGTATTCACATCAAAATATTCCATACACAGTACCAAAATCAAACCATCCATTTGCAAACATTGGCAACTGCTTCAACTTGAACAGGATTTCAATAACATTTTCCACAATTACCCCATATTTGCTTATCAACGTTCCAGGAACATTCAACAACTTTTAAAATCCTGAAAAAGTACAACCGAAACGACATACACCACCACCATACCACGCTCCTCTCAGGGGCCCCCCGTCAAATTGAGAGTTAATGCTTCATGTGACTCAACTAACTTGGTGTATTTGCTTAAATGCCTGTGTGGTTTACCATACGGGGGCAAAAAAGAACGAAAAATTAAAGTTAGACTCCAAGAGCATCGGAGTAATATCCGCAACAAAAATCTTAAATCCTGTGTGGCAGCGCTCTTTGTTAATCAATCCCATAACCCCAGCCAAATTTGGTTCCTGGTTTTGGAGGTTGTGAATAGGACTGAAGATCGAGATAACAAAGTTCCTATTACAACGTGAACTCTATTGGATACATAAATTGAACGCCCTGTATCCGAATTTCCCGGGAGGTTGGAACAGGGAGGCCGCATTATTATTTCCAGGAGACGCAATCAGTCTTGGCACCTTTTCCTACAGTTGAACTATTCGCAACTGAAAAAAACGGAAATACCTTTGGATACAAGAATACCCCATATCGCCATAAAATCGCATTGCAAAAAAAGACGGTGGTTCCAACGTGCGGGCCTCAAAGCGCAAATCATATTTAAAGACCTAACATATATAGGGTCACAGAAATAGAAATCAAACGGTGGAATATTGTAATTGAAGAAGCAAATTCCCACAAGATTCATATAAGATCTTATATACACACTTGTCCTGATGAAGGTGAAAAACTGACAAACACCGAAACGCCGTGTCGACTGTTTTACTTACATTTTAGTGTACCTTATGTCATTGGTCAACTGATAAAATGACGTATTTTTAATTATGATGGGTATTAGATTGTAACCCGACGGGAGGAACTGAATAAAATTACTCCTTTTTTTAATGAAATTAGATTTTCTAGTATTAGTAATTTGTGACACTAGTAATGGTTGTGATATCCCATATTTTGTGAAACACTGAATGATATTTAAACAATACCGTTAGCTCTCTCCACTAATATTATTAGTTCTTGTTAATATAGCAGGTAACAACACAATAGGGTCTGACTTTCTGTCGTTAAACAAAGAAGTACAGAAGGATAGGTTTCGATTCTGAGGCCGGGCACACACTATCTTTAACCCAAGGTCACTCTGCCCGTGCCGGCCACTAGACTGGTGGGAGGAGGCCTCTATCTAGAGAAAAAGTTAGCACTAATAAGAACAGTTTATTCATTAGCAAAGCAAGCCCCAATCTTGGAGAAATGAAACTTTCCTTAACCCGTTTTCTCGAGGAGGCAAGAAGCAGTTGATTTCATGGTTCAAAATGGCGGCTAAACATAAAATGGTGCCGCGAATGCTAACTTACATGGAACAATGCAGGGACAAAATACAGAGAACATTTTTATTCCAGCACGTATTGCTTGACTGAACAGTGAGTCCTGCACTAATTGCTTTGAGCTGGAGTGCAGTACAGGTGAACAAAACCGACCGTTGTAATCAGAGCCAGCCTTTGCTCAGATAGCACCCTGGGCAGTAACGCAGTTGGCACCCAGGCTGCTGCTAATCTTGAAAGCAAGAAGCAACAGGCGGTCCCGTTTCTGTTCACAGGTCAGTTGCTACCTCATGCAGTGATCGCCTCTGAACAGAAACATTTCTGTGCCTCCCCCACCCACCTTAATTCTTTACATCTTCCCTCCTTGACACTGATGAGAAGGTGGAGGGATAATGGGGTGTGAACATGCGAGATGGCAAGGTGAAAAAGAGATGGGAGGGGAAATGTCGATGCCGGACATGCGTAGCATGCAACTCATGAGCCCAAAGGTCAACTTTGGGTAAAATGGCAGAAACTACCTGAAGCTGAAAGAAGGGCAGCTAGCGCTCACTACACCTCCTTCCCCCCCTTCCACAAACAAAGGTCTGGGCCGCAGCTTAACACAGGGGACCCCATGGGGCAGAGGAGCACGAAGAATGAGCAAATCTAGTTGGGCAAGGATCTGACTATCTTCAAACGAGGCAATAGGGCAGCAGCAAGGAGTGAATAAAAGGGGAAGGTTAATGGCTAGCAGGTCAATACGGGACCTTCAAGGGCAATGTAAGGTGAGTGAATTACCCATGCTAAAAAAGACTGGGAACTGTCACAGTATCGGCAAAGGCATTCAATTTAAAGGAACCCCCAGCCCGCGAGTGGCATGAGCAGTCGGGAACAGATTTGCTAAGTTTCAGGATTTCAAACTCCGGGCCCAACAGGAAACTGATGGGTTTGCGGGTTGAAGAGCAGAGGGGTAGACTCTGCACTTGCAGCCCAAATGCCAACAGTAGGGGACAAGCAGTTGGTAGTTACTTGAAGCTAGGATTCTGCTATGGGGCATCACCACCCCCTTCGTGGACGTAAAAGATAGAACGATGATTGCCGAATGTAAATAATGATCCGCTTTACAACTGAAAGTACATTTGGTTCATGAAATTTGTAAGGCGCTAACTCTCTATATACTATGCCAAAGTAAGGTATAGTGTGCAGAGTCCAGTGGATCCCCAGAAGTTTTACAGAGGCTTAAGTAGATAATTTGAATGATCTCTTTTGTGGTAGTTTCGGCGAGCAGTTAGGCTTATCAGGGGGCAGTGCTAAGCTTTTGTTGAACACCCACAGGCAAGAAATCATTACACACACTCGATGACTAAATCCGAGACCAATGGCTTGTAAAAATATTACAATAAATAAAGAATTTCTTGACTTGAGAAAAAAAAAAAAAATATATATATATATTACTTTTAGCATATTTTTTTATAGAACCAAAGAAACTGTGTTGCAGTCAAATACGTTCTGCAAAATCACTGTTTTTCAATGTAAAAAGTGGACTTTGCATTTTTCAATCGATGCAATGTTATCTTATGGGCAGGAACACAATTGCAATATGCAGGTAAGTCAACAATTTACAATATTGAGTTTCTGGATAAAGGATCAGTTCTAGGTAAGTTTCAGGTTCGTGACTAGACTATACCACCTGTGTTACATATATAGGGGTCCCAACTGGGACCCCTATATATGTAACACTAAATTACCCAGGTCCCAGTGCCGTTGGGTCAACCCTTTAAATATAACGTAAACTACACCACCAGCAACAATGGGGCGGCCGGGTGTAGGTCAAACTCTGGACCTGGTGCCAATGTTATTCAATAGAGAAAGGGGTCAATCAAAATGGTACTACTTGCAGTTCAGTAGCACGGTTTTGGAACCCAGTCTCCGGGTGTTAAGGTAAGCACGGGGGACGGCACAAGGCAGCACCATACTTACACCTCCAGCGGCACAGGGGTGGCTGGGTGCAGAGTGCCAAAGTCATCAGGCGTACAATGCAAACCAATGGGGAATCTTGAACTTGGAAAAAGGCTGCAGACTCAAGCCAGGAGGCTGAACGAAGGAAATCTACAGCTGCACAGGTAAGTCGGTGTGTGCTGGAGCATCGGTACACCATCAGTAGATCTCCCCAAGGCCCAGGGGCTCTGGGTGCAAGGGTGTCTTCTGGCGTCGGAAGTCAGCTTACCAGTGCGGTCGCAGTTTTGGGGGGCTCGTCATGCAGAGGTTGCAGGCATCAACGTGAAGTCCATCAGGGGTCAACCCACGAGGGACTCTTGCTCAGGATCGCTGGAGAACCTTTTCTGGACTTGTGGGCCTCTTGAACTCGATCCGTGGGTGTCTTGTGCAGAGGTGGTCAACTTTAAGGTTCCACAGGCAGCATTTTGATTATTAAAACAGTTTTTCTTCTGGGCAGGTGCACTGTCCATGGGAGATCAGGAGTCTTTTTAGAAAACAGGCGGTCCTCTCAGGATTCTGGAGGTCGCTGGGCTGCTGCCTGAGTCGCTTTTCTGTACATGGTCTTTGAGGGCTGTGACCAAGTCAGTTGGTTTCTTCAGTCTTCACTGCTGCACGGCTCTTCTTTGTACGTCATTGGTAATCTGAGGATTAAGGTTTCGGGGTGCTTAGAAGTTAGTAGGCAATGGGCTACTTACCTTTTAAAGTGACTAAACCCTGTATAAGTCCTCTCCCTCTGGGGAGGGGGCATATCCCTAACCCAATTGGCTAGAATCCTCCAAAACCATATGGAGGATTTTCAAAGAAGGGGGTCACTTCAGCTGAGGGCTACTAAGAGTGGTCCTGGCTGAGCGGGGACACACCTCTCTTATTTACTAATTTTCCCACCGATCTGGACACCAAAAGTGGGGCTTGGTCAGTGGGGTAGGCAACTCCGCTAGCTGGAGAATCCCTGGTCAGCATAACAAAGGGCAGGAAGCCTTTGAGGCTCACCGCTGTTCTATGCTTTATCAGGGGGTCAGAAACATGTCTAGAGCTTTTAGGCTGGTGCAGACGAGTCAGGCCCACAATGGTGGTTTGATAGGTTTGCAGGTGGCACCTTTGAGGTTCCCTCTGAGTACATTTGTTAATGAATTTATTTATTTATTTATTATTTATTTTGGCGATTTTTAGAGCGCGCAAATACCCTAGGGTGTCTCGGCGCTGTAGTTGCAGATCACTCCAGAGGAGGGGTGGATTAAGCAGGGAACAACCATGTCTTTAGTTGTTTTCTAAATTTAAGAAGGGTCGGTGCACACTTGATGTGTAGAGGAAGTGCATTCCACAGTATAGCTGTGGCCACGGAGAAGCGTTTGTCGCCCCAGTTGGCCCTTCTTGTACGGGGGACCATGAGTAGGTGCGCTGAGGATGACCGCAGGGTTCTTGAATGTTCAAGCGGTCGGAAGGCTCTTCTTAAGAATAGAGGTCCTTGGTCGTGAATAGCCTTATATGCAATGCATAAAGATTTAAACTTAATGCGGCTCCTCACAGGTAGCCAATGTAATTGTCGGATGTAGGGGGAAACCGATGCAAATCTAGGGATAGATAGCAGTGTTCTGGCTGCTGCATTCTGGACAGTTTGCAGTTTATTAAGAACCTTTTGTTGTGTGTTGAGTAACAATGCATTGCAGTAATCTGTTTTGGAGAATATTAGTGCACTGACCAAGGTTTTGCCTGCATGTGGCGGTAGGTATGGGATTAGTTTTTTTATCCTTTTTAGTACGTGGAAGGAAGAGGAAACCACAGCGTTGACATGTTGCTGGAATGTCAGCTTATTATCGAAGATAACGCCCAAGTTGCGTACCTTCGTCACCGGTTCTGGAGGTTGTCCCATCTGGTGAGGCCACCATTGAGGGGACCAGGTTGGTTGAAGCCTCCCGAATGTCATCACTTCTGTCTTATCAGAATTGAGTTTAAGACAGTTGGATGACATCCAGGAGCTTATTGCCTTCATTCCCATTTGGAAATTGGCTGCTACCGAGATTCCGTCATTGTATATTGACAACACCAGTTGGGTGTCGTCAGCGTAGGTAGTGAGGGAGATTCCACAGAATCCAACACTGGCATCCGAGTGGGCTCATTAATCTGAGATATTTGCTACCAATTATCTTGGAATTCGGTGAAACCATCATGGAGCTGTGTAACTCGTAGTGACAAGCTCCCAGCCTATGTACTCAGTATGGCTTCGCTGTGAACTTGCAATGCCTAAGAATGGCACTATACCACATGTGAGGGCATAACTGCATTAGCAGATATGTCATTGTGCTGGTCAGTTCCATTACTGACAGTACAAGGGATCAGGGAAGCCATTTTAAAAGCATGTGCTGGACACTGGTGAAAGAATACCCTAGCTACATAATGGCTTCACTGAAAACAGAGATGTTTGGTATCAAACAACTTGTATTAATAAATCCCCACTGATTCCAGTGATGGATTTATTAATTCATGTACCCAGAGAGCACCTTAAAGGTGCCCCCTGAAAACTTACCCGCTACTGGTGTGCTTACTGACTGGTTTTTGCCAGCCTGCCACCAGAGACAGGTTTCTGACCCCCAAGGGTGGGGGCCTTGGCTCTCAGGAGCTGCGAAATAAAGCCAGCTTGGACAGAGGGTTTTTACACCATCAGGGTGACCTGCTGATTAGCATTCCAATGGAGGGGAGCTTCAAAAAAACACTGCCTTTGGTATGAGAATCTGGCTTCCTTCCAGGTGAGAATTCCCGCCCCCCCCCCCCCCCCCCCCCCCCCCCTGTTCAGATCCCTTTGGCAACTGGCCAGGCAGGACAATTAGCTATTCAGATAGGCATGTCCTCCTTAGGCTACTACCCACCCCTAAGGTGGGCTACCGGAAGTGGATGAGACTTTTCAGAGTTGGCCATCTTGGTAATGTCAAACTTAGAGGTCTGGCACAGGGCTATGCCCACTTCCCACAGGTAGTGATCATATATGGGGAGTAGTGACCCCAAGGGTCCATAGCCCATTGGCTAATACCCTACACTCCCCTAACACCCTTAAACCCAGTATTTAGGGGAGCCCCTGGCACCAGAAAAGTAGGTCCCTGCTGACCTATGAAGAAAAAGGACACTGAAGAGTCATGAAAGCAAAGACTGAGGAAGAGCAACTGACTTGCCGGTCTGCTGTTCCCCATCGAGTTGTGCCAAAGTTGGCTCCTCCTGCAAGCTGTCGTGCCTCCAAAGCCTGGAAGGACTGCTTGCCTTCAATAAAGATTCAAAAACTCCTGTGGAGTAGCGGAGCTGCTCTTCTGCAGGCACCCCAAGAACAAACTAAAGTACTCCGAAGCTACCAAAACAAAACGCTGCCAGGCACCACTGCACCCGAGCCACCCAGTCTGAAACAAAGTGGGCCACCTGTGTGAGCATGGTCCCCAAGCACGCAAGAGACAGCCCACTGTGGTTTCACCCCTCGTGAACTCTGACGTCGCTTGCAGCCTCTGTATGCAGACCCCTTCAACTACAAGTGTTCCCGGACAAAAAAAATTGACACCTCAAAGGCCCTCTGCATTCGGCCACCCCTGCCCAAAAAGAAGAGGACCATCCCCTAACATTTCAAGACTAGAACCGATTGGCTGGTTGAGTCAGACTGACCCCTCATTCCCCCCCTGCAGCCACTTTGTGATCTTACAGATCCCCATTGGATAACATTGGGCACCTGACGCTGCATTGCATCTCTGCACCCGGCTGTCCCAGTACCGCCCGGTGTAAATTTTTGATGCTGCCTTAGACCTTGCCCCATGCTCACCTTAAGTCCAGGAGAGAGGTCTCGCAAGTCACTGTACTCTACCTTTATTCTGTATGTGTTTTTTCTCCCATAGGATAAAATCGCAGGCTCTAAAAGATGCACTGACAACTTTTTTTTTCATGTTTTTATTAGTTAGAAATAAAAAAGAGGCATACATTGAGAAATACATGCAAAACAGAAAAAATCCATGCAATACAAGATGCATCTGAGAATACGCTTGATTACACAGAGCAAATTGGTACGGCAGAGTCAGAGAAGTTAACAGATGAGTAAGGACACAACAGAGGGATGCGTCCACAATATAACTAATCAGAACAAATGTGATTAGGAGCACGAAAATAGCACTGTCAACTGTTTAAACGTAAAAGTACTTCTCTTGCAAATTGTACTTACGTGATCATATTGAGGTATGATTCCATGCATTGTAAAGCTCCTGCGGGAGGCCCTCAGAGCTCCTGGTACCAGTCTTCCAGAACCGGACAGCAAGCTAGGGCTGCAGCCGGCATGAACCATGTTTCTGCACTCCTGCTGCTGAGCCAAGCTCAAGCAGGGGAAGGCGGAACAATAGTCACAGGGATGTGTGACCACCACCCAGACAGGGTTTAATGTACTGTGGCAGGATGGGGTGCTTGCAAGTGCCACTGAGACTGCTTGAAGGGCACATTTGGTGCCCTCCTTGCATACTCCAGTTCAAACCAGTTCAGGGAGCCGTTGGCTCCTGCTCTGGTGCGAAACTGGACAAAGGACATGAGAGTATCCTCTCTCCTGTCCAGACCCTCCTCTGGGAGGGAACCTGAATCGTCCCAACCCTTTCCTTAGGCTACTTAAGGACTTACCTGTGGGTGGGTCCCTAGATTTGTCGTAGAACAAGATTCAGATCAAGACACCACTTCATCTTCAACCGTCTGGGCACTCTGGAATTCGCTGGACTTTGCTCTGGACACCGAGACTGCAACTGGGAAGATTCCTGCTGCTCCTGGTCTCATTGTTTTGCAAGTCTGCTGCAACGTCCGTGCCTGTATTGCATACAGAAACCTTCCAAGGTCTGTGGACATCCAAGACACCTTAAGGAATCTCCCTTGTAGTGAAGGAGTCGCTTCCCTGCATCTCCAGGCACCACAACCAAGCTGACTGGTCTGCTACTCCTGGGCTCCCACGGATTCCGAAGCTCAGCAACACAGGTTTTGGTTCTAAAACTCCCTTGAGGCCTGCACTGTCTTCTCACTGAGTTTGAGGCCAGTATGCCTCGTCAGAGCCAAACCCTGTGCACTGCTTTGACTTGTAGTTGCCGAGTCTTGTTGGCTCTCTTCACCAGAGATCTTCGGGCTCCAAGAAGCTCCATCCTAAACATCTGCTACAACCAAGATGTTTGTACTCACTGCATCTCTTGCACCGTGGGCCTGCACCCTTGGTGAGCTGCTTGAGGTCCTCTTGTGACCCTGTGCTTCTGACCTGTGGCTCCTTTCGAAGGTCTTCTTTGACTCCAGTTGGCTCCCCTGACTGCTCGGGGTCTACTCCGACTCCCCTGCTTGTGATTAGTCACTTGGCCCTTGCTGGTCCTAACTCTGCACCTTTTTCGCTTGCCATGTTTGCAGTGCCAAGGTTTGTCGGTGTTCCCGATGGACACCGACCCTTCAGTTCTCGTCATCTGGCATGGGACAACTTGTGAACGGCTCCTGGTCTTCCACAACGTCGTCTGGTCCAAACAGCTGCAGCTCCAAGATTGCCGACAACTCTCCTGCATCAACCAAAATCGTGGGCATTCTTCACCCGGTCACTCCTGAGTGGCATAGACTCTGTCTCCTCTGCTTGCAGGTACTTCTCAACTTGAATCCACCTTTGGGTTCCACCAGACTCTTTCCCCTTCTTCAACAGTGGCACCTTCCTGAAGTCCTTCATTGAGTTCGACTTCATTTTCCGACGCCACTTCACACCTATGCACCCTGCTTCCCTGGTGTAAGGTAATATTTTATTTGTATATGATTAATTAAAATCTTTACAAAAATATAAAACGCCATCTGACAGTACAAATGATTTAAAATACAGCAATTACTATTGTCAATTCAAGGTTGTTACTAAGTCCCGATGAGTCTTTCAAGTGTGCTTGAGTCTTTCCTTCATTAAATCAAAGAACTTCACAACCTGGCAATTCAGTTTAATGTTGCTGGGGGAAAAACACAGTTTAACTGCCTGCCTACAGGTCCGAACGGCCTGTGATCTAAAAAAAGGTAGCAACAGCTTATGCCTCAGGTCCATTAATCTCGGGCAAATGCATGTCACGTGGATAATGTCCTCCTTGCCAGATTTACACAGGCGACATAAGGCCGAGGCGTGAGTTCTCTCCCATGGTGGCAGGTGCGGTAATAATTCCCTGGTGTAGGTATCCTGGTTGCTAGGGTATCCACAGGTGGCGGGGCTCGTCAACTTTTTGTCTTTCATAGGGTTCTTCAGGGTCAACTGGGAAGGGTCCTTCTTCTTTAAAATTGTAAATGCGACTTACCCATTGACTTGAATTGAGTATGCAGTCATGTTCCCGCACTGCACACGGCCTTTGTGGGGATGCTCGATGGGCCATTGGGTCCCCAACACTTCTACGTCTTATGGGTGCAGTCTTGACTCGAGTCGCAATTTGCATCCATCTGTTTTAGTATATGGTTTGGTCTCGCCCCGGGCGACCACTGTATATTCGTGCTACCTGTTTTTATTGCAAAGGATTACGTGCATTGTGTTATATCTCTGGGTAGGAGATATCATTGTGTGTCCTATAATAAATTCCCATTTTTATAAATACAAATGTGGGGTTCTTTTTCCCTTAACATATACCAATAAGATTAAGATATGTTAAAACAAGCTGCTTTGCACTTCTGGACTAAGCCTGAAGGCTACTCTTCACCGCTACCACTTGGAGAGCTTTCTAAGATTGTCTAAGACTACTAAAATCACCGTAAGGGCTGTCTGGACTGGTGCAGGGTGCTACACTTACATAAGTGAGCACCATATACTAAGCCGGCCTCCTACATCTGCTATCTGTCTTCCTCCACAGGCAGGCCCGCTGTGTTCCTGGGCACGTTTCAGCTGTAGTGGGCTGGGCAGTCCGTTCGCCAGACCGAGAAAGAGCGTTTCGAACGGGGCGCGACTGGTGTGCAGCAATATGCGGCTGCTCCGCTTTCATGAATACTGTAGCAGACACCAGTACCCTCTGAACGAGTATAAAACCTGTGGTTTTTTAGCCCGTGTTTGGAAAGTGAGTTTTAATGCACCGCTTGGCAATGCTTTCTCCAACAAGTTCTGGGCGGGAGTATCTTGCAGGAAAAACGTTTCTTCGGGTTCGATTACGGTTCCTCCTTCGGCTTCTGCAGCAGCATGTTCTAAATTCAGTGGGGTTCGGACGCCCCGCGAGTCCTGCGTGTTTAGCAGGTAGCGTAGGAAGAAAAAAAGGTTCTTGTCCTAAGTTAGCTGTGGTGGTGATTTGTGCAATAATGTTAATTCCTGGACAATTTTATACACATGATTCATTACCTGAAGTTAGGACTACTTTATTTTTGCCAAAAATATTGATCGTTCTAAAGTCGTTTTGATTTGAACTTTCCACCTTTGAGAATGGCCCGGCTCCATTGACACATTCGTCGCCCTCGGTCTTTGCACATTGGCCCGCTCTGGTGATGCCAGGGCTCGTTGGCCTGTTTGCCACGTGAAAGGGCACACTCGCAGGTTCCTGATTTGCATGAGCCATTGGCCCCGAAGCACTCTATTATTTCAGAAGTGTTGGCGCGTCCGGGGCGGCGGCGTCTAGTCGGGCCCTCCCCTTACAGACAATGGTGAACTGTTCGATGCAGACGAGGGAGGTCGGTGGGCCACTTTGCAGGTCGTTTCAAGCTGAAGGCGGGAGCGCGACCCCCTCCTCTAGTATTTGCATGTGAAGGAGCGGCCTAATCAGAGTGCGCACAGATAGTTGTGGGGGAGAAGGGGGGGGGGGGTGGTGGTGTATGCTGTGATGCCCGGGCGTCCCCCCAAAGTCCCCAGCTTACAACTCTTGAAGGGAAGATTGTTTGGTCTGGTTTGTGACAAAAGTCCTGGGGCCGACGCCTGAAGACACTGGGCGGGGGGGCCATCTGCATATTCCACACTTCACTTCAATTAACGCTCCCCGGGATATCCAGGCGCACTCACTCCCATTGCTGCTCTGACCACAGCGCACAAGTTAACTGTTGAAGTGCCAGTGCGCCACTGGTCGGCCAATCATTCGGACATACGGTGCCCATGTCCTCTGAACTTCAAAGAGATCTGGATCACAATATCAGTCAAGTCATGACTCCGTGACCTGCCTAATACAGGTAACAGCCTTCGTGCAATTCCCACACTCCCAACACCTCCACAAATGGGACAGACCAAGTATCAGGGGATACACTTTCTGCACTTGTGGAAGAAATGGGCCGCATATTTGTGCTGCACATTTACTTAAAATACTGTTGTCTTTTTGAATAAAAATAACTCAATGTATACCAAGCCAGCGATCCGTGGGCTGTTACCATTCCCTAACAATCCTAAACCTGGTAAGCCAAACCCCCCTACCCGAACTACTCAGCTGTAACTTATTTACCCTTCAGCTACTCTTCGCTCCCCACCCACACCCTTCCATCTGAACATTTGGCACCTGTTAAGGCGTGGCGTTGCCGCGGATTCTGGGACATTATGCTTCTCTTCTCTGTACTATCTCTCGTCCCTATCGTTTGACATCCCAAGGACCCAGGGGCGCTGGTTTTCTTGGCAAAAATGTTAAATGTTCCAATTTTGACCTGTGTCGCATACTGATCTGTTTTATGTGGGGATAGTCGCCACAGATTGGTGGCATGACACTGCCTACTTTTAAACTGGCCAATCTATGGGTGCTCCTTTTGGGGGCTCACCTTGACCTGCCCGCCTGCTGGGCCTTTCTAGTCCCTTTAGCTGGATCGTGGGCCCTCAGCAGAGTTACACACAATCACCCATCCACCTCCCCGTTCTGTGGAGTGACCTCCTGGGGCTTAAAAAGGTCCCAAGGTAGGTGCTGCACACTGTTTACTTCCTCAGTTATCAGTCAGCAAGCGTTTAATGGTGAAAACTGTGTGAAAGAGAAAACTGCCATCAACACGCAGTGGTGGTACCTCTGTCATCACATTCCCTGTCGTCCCATCCCCTGTCATCACATCCGGTGGCGAGTCAACGAGGAGGCAGACAATGCCGCCTGTAGGCATTCTATTCAGGAACAATTGCAAAAGCCCAGTCTGGTGCCTGGGGGGATTCAAGAGGTGATGAATCTGCGGTTATATAGAGCATCCACCAGAAGGAACATTACTCAATGTAACTAACTCATTTGTCAATTTTCCAAAACATGTAGCCCATGCTTGTCCGTGTCCTTTCCCACCATAAACTCACTTCACACCACTCAGACTTACTCACTGTCATTCAAGCATGTGTGGACAAAGGAGGCCAGTGGTCTAAAGTGATGGAGCACAATGTGCTGTGCTATATAATTTACTTGAAAAGTCCATCCTGTGAGCTGAAGTGTGTCATCCTACGGAAGGTTAGCACTCCGCATTGGGGAGAACCTTGTTTCAAGAACTCCCAACTTTGCAGATGAGAGCTGAGTAGTATGGGTACACGTAGACCGAACAGTGATCACCCACCTAAATTCAGAATATGAACCGGAGGGTGGAGTCATGAGAAGATCCTCACTAAAGTGCATCTCCTCCTGTTAGGTCATGTACCTCACCCATCGGACCACATGGTCACTCTGCTGGCACAACAATCGTATACTCTGTGCCTCTTAGATGTGTAAAAGGATGGAGGTGGCACCTGTCATCCCCTTGTCATCTTTGCCCTAAAAGTCTGTCTGTGTTGTACAGGTGGAGGAACTCCAAGTACTTCTCGGGGGTCCCCTGGGTTCTTATCAAGCACCTGCTGCACCACAGGTTAAGGGCCTGAATTGGGGGCCATGTGCCAGATTCAGACCCAAAGACACTTACCCCAGTGCTACCATTCCTCAACCAAATTGCAAGAATCAGGGTAAAAGGCTCCATCTTCTTGTCCCTCACGGAGTACTTTACAGCAGACCATATACTAATAATGAGTGATGTGTTACAAAATTAAACTATACCACTATGTTTGACCTAGCAGTGCTTAGAGTCAATTTGGTTTGTTGACTTTACCCATGCAAGTTTTGTAACCCTTTTGCTTAGCTAATCAGTAGTTCACATTTGCTATAGGTATCATGAGAGTGGCTCTTCAGGAAGAATTTTAATTTTATTCGGTATGCAATGATCAGGTAGGTCAATTGCTAATAAAAAACGAGCAATGCTTTCATTTTGTAGATGCCCCTTGCCTTTGGATGCTCTGCAAGAGCCACAGTAAAGAGGACTAACGTTTCTGCTAGAAGTTTTCTCGTTCCTGATTAATAATAGGCACAGTTCACCATAGCTTTTAATGACCAATTTGGAACCTAGATTACCTCCAGTAACATGCCTGCACGATGAGTAAATTTAACACGGCCCTGTGCAAAACCCTTTATTTTGCTGCTCCGATGGCTATTAAACTCATGAAACCTAAACCCACAGCCTACCAAAAAGCTAGAACATTCCTCAAGGAAAAACTACAACCCACGAGATAAAGACCCTTACTTGAACCATACGCACTACTAAAATAGTCTGGTTCGTAAATCAAAAAGAAGCTTTTATTTTCAAAACATTATGAACTATAAATCAGCTAACTAACCCAGCGATTATTCAAGGAGACCCTAATACCTCACAAAAGTTATCAAATTCCTTTGCTACTCTTTTTTGGGTAAAATAAAAATAGAGCAGGACTCAAACACACCAGCACAGATGAGACCCCTGAGTTGAGAATTGAATCCACTGTGCTCTCTAACTCACTTGTCACTGCTCTCTTAATAGACAGGTGTCTTAATAATAAGCACCATTAAACCTTTGGGGGCCCTCAATGACACTTGTCCAGCTTCTTTTCTAAAAAGGTTTAAAACCACTCTTGCCCTTCCATCTCAACAATCAACAACTCCTCTTTCAAAGAGCGTCATGTCCCTGTCCTTAAGGTGGCCACTCTCCGTCACCTGCTAAAGTAAGCCAACCCTGGCCCACAAAGACCTGGCAAATTACAGGTCGATTTTCTCTCTTACCTTTCAAAACGAATGGAAAAAGCAGTTACTTTCATCCAGGATAACACTGAAATTAGCCTCAACCCGAGCTTGTTTTAGGCCAGGTTTCTCTACAGTGCTGGTCATCACCTCAGCCATGGATGACCTCATAGCGTATGTTGATGGGTCAAAAGTAGTTATACTCCTAGATCCATCAGTGACATTTAGTACCATAGATCATCCCATCCAAACCACCAGACTAAAGTCAATGGGAATCCATGACAATCAACAGAATTTGATTGCCTCTTATCTCACAGAGAGATCTTGGTGATGATATCCAGCTGATGCTGATGATACACAGCTGATTTGTAACCTACATGATAAGGCAGGTCCATGAATGTGAAATTTTATCAAATCTACCTGTCCACGGGTTGGAATGTTTTGTAAATATACTTGTCTTGTAAAAAAAACCACCCAAAAAAACTTGTCCTTTTGGTGCCATGCAGTGAGGTGACACATTATGACAGCATACTCATTGTATCAGAGCTCTCATAAAAGCGTCTCAGATTATACCAAGATTCATATCATGCTCTTGATTTTTATTAGAACATTGGAATGTTGGGAACTCCATTGAAGACAATGGAGTGCTCCAGGCTTTTAATGGCTGGTAAAAGCCCGGAGCTCCAACATTCCAATGTTTGTCATTCACAGGTGTTGCTGTGAACAAAGCTCTTATGGAGGCCGAGGGATTTAAATCCCCTCAGGCTCACTTAAGCCTTTGTTTAATTTGTTAGAACATTCTGCTCTCTGGTGGTGGAATGTTCTAATAGCCTTCTAGCCCACCATAGCTGGGCGATACCCGCCATGAATGTCCCACTCCCTTGTTAAAGGCCATCACCTTCCATTCAGGCCTTTCATACTGGAGTGGGCCTTTAATGGCGGGTATAGCCCACTACGGCAGGCTGCAAGACTATAGTAATGCCCTGATTTTATGGAAAGTGCACTTCCGAATTCTCTGAAGAATGTTTCATTAGCTAATGTAAGGTTGCATATTAAATCATGTGAAAATGCAATTCACACTTTTTTTCCCTACGGTATCGGGCCGGATTCTGTAAATTCTTATATCTATTATGGGCTTTCAGCCAGCCCCCTCCATCTAGGGCGGTGGCTCCCAAAGTGTGCGCCGCGGCGCCCCGGTGCGCCGTGATAAGAAGCCTGGGGCGCCGCGCCGCCACCAAGGATGTGATTCATTGAAATTGCAGCCGCAAGTCCTCCCCCTCCTTTGTGCTGAGCGTGACCCCTGCCCTCGCCCTCTGCATTTAAATGGCTCAATTAAGAGCTCAGTGAGGTTTCTGACAAAAGTAATGGGTACTCGTGAGGAATACAAAAGTGCTAACCAAGCTACAAGACTGCTTCATTTTGCACTACTAAAAAAAGTGAAACAAATAATCCATCACTGCATTTCGACAACATTAAGTTTCCTCTCGCATCCGACTTTGGTGGAAGCACAGAGCTGCCTTCAAGAATGAGCGCGCGGGGCAAGAAACTCCAGGCACGAGACTCGAGACTCCAGCCAGGCACGAGGCGACAGCTGAACACAGAGACTACGTACAACGTCGACGAGGGCCGCACCGAGGACGTAAAAGGGCATACACTGAAAGTGGGCATCCGAGAGAATGTCGGCTATGAGTGTCAGTGCTATTTGCCTTCCTAGTACCTGCGCATGGCTCGAAGGACATATACATTAAGGTACGCTCTACTGACACTCAACTTCAGCGGTGGTAGGAGTGCGGCTGGTACTCTCTTCAGAAAGCCCAGTTTGCAGTGCTTAAAAATATGCGGTCAGTCATGACTGATCATGAATCTTAATTCATAACCTCATCATTTATGTTTGATTATTCCGTTGACTTATCGTTGTTATGTAACTGCATTCAATCTTCTGATCCATGTTATATTGTTGTATTTGTATAGTGCCCAGGCTGAGTTAGTATGACCTCCTAGCACTCATGGCTGTCATGACGTGTCTCATCTCAGGAGGCCGAGGGCTCCCATCAGTGGCATAATTCAAATTGATGCCCCCACTGTAGAAGAGACCCTGACATTCTACTGGCTTACTCATGTTTATAGGCCTTGGCCTGAATGGAAGCACCCAGAAAAGTGATGGTGTGTGGGTGGGAGCGGGGCTTGCAACACAGGGGCTTCAGGAGCCTGCACCCTGCCTCTAGTTCCCATTACAGCTCAGAATCTGAGCCATCCTTTGATGATATATTCTTGTTATTGTATGGTGGAGAGTCTCTCGTTGGTTGGCGTTTTCATGTTTAATGAAGTGACAGTTTGTGATTTTTGTGCCACATAGTTTTGCTTACGAGCTTTCTTCCACATTCTGAAACACCTTTTTTTTTTTTTTTTTGTGTAAGACGTTTATTGCACATTGTCATAGAAAAAAGTACAAACAGATCGCCTACAACCTTTTAAGGCCGGCTGTCCATGCTGCCAGGTTACATAATCAGAGGTTCGTTCATACACAGCCCTTCAGCCGGCAACCGTGGGTCCGGCGGCGAGTTTCCTGTGGGAGGGTAGGCTTGTTATTTGACAATGCAACAGTATGGTATATATGTTCTCTCAGTCTTACGTTTTCATGTTTTACAGTAGGAACCCCTGGAACCTAGGAACGTTATAACATCAAAAACAAAACCCCCCTTTAAAACTTAAAGCACTGTGTCACAACATTCTCCCCCCCTCATTGCTCTGTAATGTACCACGCAGAGTTGCAGAAGACCTGTAATAGGTGTGCGCTCAGCCCGCATCATCATCAGAAGCCACTGACAACAGATATTGTCTGAAAGGTTCCCAATAGTCTCTGGGACGGGACCCCGCAGGCAGTTCCTCCTCGTACGTGACTAAAGTATCTCTGCAATAAGTCAAGTCCTCTAGCCAGTTTTTCACCTTTGGCTTCAGTTTACTATTCCAATGCAAAGATACTCTCCTCTTCGCCATCAGTAATGCAATCACACACAGTTTGCGCGCCGCGCTCTCAATTGTGGCACCAACCCCAGTAGGCAGAGTTTTGCTGTACATTGTAATGTGGCCCCCAAGATAGTGTTGATGGTCTGTACCACCTGATCCCAGTATTGTGCTACCGCATCACAATGCCATGCCAAATGTATGAAATCTGCGTGTTCCTGCCCGCACCTAGTACAGTTGGAGTTATCTCTCAGGCCATATCTATGTAGTCTTTCAGGCGTATGATACATGTGATGCAAATATTTATAATGGATGAGCCTAAGATTTCCGTTCGGTGTCAGCATCCCCGTTAGCATGCAGGAAGTCTCCCATTCTTCTTCCGTGAGGGTATCCGCCAGTGCTGCGCTCCATTTCTCCCTAGCTCTTGTAGTGTTACCCCCCATGGTGGTTTGCGCGCTGCAGTACAATCTAGACACCAAGTGAGATGCTGAGGGGGTGGTGAGCACGAGTTGCAATGGTGCGAGTGTCTGCGGTTCTGCTGGGAATGACTGATAGTGCTCTTTCACCGCCCTCTGCAATCTGTAATAGTTGAAACTGAACAACAGGGTTGGATTTTGAATATATGTCAGTTTGTCTAGTGTTATAAATTGCCCGTCCCTATACAAATCGCCTAGAGTATCTATGCCAGCGCACTTAAGAAGTTCCATCCCTACCTGTTCTTGTGTTACAGATATCGCCGGATGGTGGGCTAATGGGAGTGTTGGGGCGTAGAGTGGTGTGCATTGCGCCATCCGACTCAGTGTTCTCCATGCCTCGACCGTGGTGTTCACTGGGTTAATGTCATGGTCATGCAACCTGGGCCGTTTATGCGTTAGAATACTCGTCAGTGGGATGGGATCAGCATCTCCTTTTTCTACCGCAACGTGCGTCAGAAAGGGTATTTCGTGGAACCAATAATGCGCAAATTGCGCCTGCGCACATAGGTAGTACAGGTAAATGTCTGGCACCTTGAAACCCCCTTTAGCGTACGGCAGTGTCAGAGTCTGTAGTTCTAACCTAGCTTGTTTCCCCGCCCAGATCAAGGATAGCATGAGAGATTTTATATTACGGAACACCTCCGCTGGGGGCTTGATAGGTATGTTATTGAATAAATATAAAAATGTAGGCAGGAGTACCATTTTTACTATGGCGAGTCTATCTGCTAGTGATAGCGGTAGCCCAATCCATCTCTTGACCTTATCCTCTAGTGTTGATATGGTTCGCCCGTAATTGGTGCGTATGACCAGTTCCGGGTCTCTGTGGAACCAAATACCCAAGTAATTCTGAAACACCTTAGGATCAATTGTAGTTTTGTAGGTTTACCCGAAGGTGTCAGAGCGCTTTCTTTTACATAAGAACCAGTTGCGATACTTATTACATGCGTTACATAAAAGATACAAGCAGAAAATATTTGCAAATGTACAAGTTATAAAGTCACATAGGGAAGAGATATAAACAGAAATAAATTGCAAATGTACAAGTAGTAAAGTCACACAGGGAAGAGACAAATAGAAATATTTGCAAATGTACAGGTTGTAAAGTCACTCAAGGAAGAGATACAAATGGATAAACTCTAAGAGTCACATAGGAATGGTAGAGATTACAAAGGTCTACTGCGGTGGTTCCCAAAGTGTGCGCCACGGCACCCTGGTGCACCGGTAAAAAAATGGTGGGGAGCCGCGGCCAACTGCCAATTATGTCAAGGGAGCCACGGGTCAAAAAAGTTTGGGAACCACTGATCTAGGGGTTTGTTGGATCATTCACATTTTGCCTCCGCCTACTACAACTTGGGGCAATGCGTCTGCCTGATTCAGCAATTGGCTGTCCTCACTGTGAGTGATGGCATTCTGCTCTTTTGCAAGGTGCACATCTTTAACATAAATAAGTTCTCTTCAGTGCCGTGGCAATGTGTGCAAGTAAAGATCAAAAAATGTGTTTGCTTTTAGCATTTTTTCTTAGAAATATTGGTGAGGGCGGGGAACCCCTAACAAAGTTTTACAAAAACCTTGTCAAAATGAAATACACTTTGATAAAATGAAAAAGCTGGCAATCTATGCCAAACCTATTGGCTTTGCCAATGCTTCTTTATTTGCATGTTTCCCATTACCATGCTGATATTGGTTTTGCTCTGAAGAATCACAATATTTCCCGTAAAGATTAAAATAGAAAATCAAACAGGTTTTTAGTAAATGATGCTTCAAAGAAATGGTACCTTCCGTTGCACAATAGTGTAGCAAAACATTTTTACACGGGCAAATATTTGTTGTGTGTACAATTTGTGTTTGAAAGGAAACTATCCTGCAAGCTTATGCACCCATTTGAATCTAATCAGCGAACATACTGGGAGCACTATAAGTAGCTTCAATTTGTTAAACTTTGCAAATTTGTGACCACATTTCTCAACTGGAACCTCTGTCAGAAATGCAAGCCAAGCTCACAGCCTTTCTTTAGAGAGCTTACCCAAATAATAGTCTTTGCAAGAATGAACCACATTTACAGCTTATATATATAGATACAGTCCTCTTCTTAGTTGCAGACCATGCTCTTTCACAGATTCATAATGTGGTGCTGTAAACTGGCAGACAAAGGGTTTGTGCTGCAAGGTGGGATTGCTTGTCCAGTGGACAAAGTAAACCTGAAAACTTGTTGTTCTTGACCCCATACAATGTGTCCTGGGCATCCTCCGTTTTTGTGGTTTTACTCCATCATACCAACGATTGTGCACTGGATTGAAAGAAACTTTCTCAAATGTAATTAATAAAAGTCAGAAATTCAATTCTCCTAGTCTATAATAAAGTGAATCTCTGGAACTTTAATCTCTGGCCCTCTAAGTTTGGCCAGTGTCCAAATCCGGTAAAGAAAGTCCAAAAAGTTAGAATAATCCTAGACTCAAAGTTCAGTCTTCAGTCCCGGGTTTCCAAAGTTATCCGTGCACGTAACTTTCAAATCAGATTATTGAAGAGGATAATGCTTTTTGAATTTTATCCTCTTAAGATTACAGGCACTAATGCTTTCAAACAGTCACGGTTGGACTACCTATAGGAAACGGTTTCTCGATATAGTGCACTAAAATGAAGTACTCTGTGCAAAGAGTCCATGTGAGTCCTCCAAAAGTAGATCATAAGCAAAAGTAGATCTTAAGAGCACTCTATTTGTGGTAGTGTGGGCGAGCAGTTAGGCTTGTCAGAGGGTAGTGCTAACCATTTGTTGTACTCACAGAGGCAATAAAGAAGACACACACTCAGGAATAAATCCTAGACCAATATGCAAAAATGACTCCGCTTTTTATGTCATTTTCAAGAACAAGAACTTACATCACAGTTAACTACTTTTTTAGTCATGAATTTTCAAAGTTCGGAAAATAGCTTCCTGTTGTGCGCAGTTAAACACAATGAAAGTCTATGGAGAAAAAAGAAAACATGCGTATAAAATCATAGTCAGTTCTAGGGTTTCACCTTTGAGGTTTAGGGTAGTAACAGGCCAAGGTCCATTGTTCCACCAGCGGATCGTCGGGAGCGTCACAGGTTCGACTGGGAGCAGGGTGCTGATGTAGTCAGTAGCTGGTTCACTATAAAGAAGGGGGCCACCCCAAAATAGACTGTACAAGGAGACTTACAGGTAAGTCCAGGGGACCCCAAACGAGGGATCGGGTCACAAGGGCCTCAGGACCATGGTTCGTTGGTACCCAGGCCCACGATGCTGGGTGCAGAGCAGATAGGTCAGCTGGGCTGTGTGCGTCCAGATGGTCTTTGTGGTCAGGGGCAGGCAGGTTGCAGGGATGATTTCCTGACAGCTGGGCCACTTGCAAAGCGGGTCTCAATGTCCCTCAACGGGTGCTTGCTTCCTGGGCGGTTGGAGTCTGGTTTGCACTCTGTCTTGGTTGCAGGTGGTATTGTACCTCGGTTATTGCTACAGCACAGTTCCGGTAGGTCCAGGTGTCCTCTTACTCAGTGGGGGGACAGATCTGACCCTCCAGAGCTGGTCATCTCATCTTGCTAGGGTGCTGAGTCAGAGTAGGCAGGGAGCAGCAAGTCGGTAAACTGGACTGTGTGGGTTTAGTGCCTGCGGACTGCAGGGGAGTAGTTCCTCTACTCCAAGGGAGTTCTCTGGTAATTGGGAAAGGGCTGGAGGTCCTGATTCTCATCTGTAACTATCAGCACAGTCACATCATCCCTTTCATTATAGAGATTAAGGTGGTTTACTTGGACGACTCTCTTGGGGCTCCTGCAAGTGCCAAGGTCCACCAGATAGGTAACCTCCTCTTTTCTCTCAAGGATAGGGTAGGGCCCAGTCCATTTGTACTGGGGGCCCTGGGAACCACAGGCTCCAAAATTCAAACCTTCTGCCGTAGTTGGAACTCCACCGAGGCAGCCTTTTGATCATACCAAAAGCTTCTGGAGCTCTTGGCTGGCAACAAGTTTTTGTTTGCCTTTTTCATGTATTCAGCCTTTTATGGAATGAAGGCCTAGGACACTGTCCACAATATATTGCTTAGGTTCCTTGAGAGGTTTCTCCCATCCTTCCTTCACAAGACACAATGACCCCTGTACATGATGACCAAAAAGAAGTTCAAAGGGGGAAAACCCCACTCTCTTCTGTGGCACTTCCATGTAGGTAAAAAGGAGGCATGGCAGTAAGACATCCCATCTCCTTCTGAGTTTTTCAGGGAGTCCACCAATCATACTTTTCAACATCTTGTTGAACTGTTCAGCAGGCCCGTTGGTCTGCGGGTGATATGGGGTAGTGAACCTGTAGGTCACTCCACATTCAGCCCACATCTGTTTTAGCTAAGCAGACATAAGATTTGTTCCTCTCTGTTACCACCTCCTTAGAAAAGCCAACCATGGTAAATATATCAAGGAGGGCTCTAGCCATTGCAGGGACAGTGGTAGTTCTAATCGGAATAGCCCCATGATACCTGGTAGCATGATCCAATACTACCAGTATAAATCTGATTCCTGATGCTGGCTGAGGTTTCCAAAGGACACAGTCAATCCCTACCCTCTCAAACGGAACCCGAACCAATGGAAGTTGAATTAAGGGGGCCTACAGGTGTCCACCTGCCTTGCAATAGGTTTGACAGGTGGCACAGGAGTTACAAAAATTCTTCACCTTCTGTAACATACCTGCCCAGGTGAAATGGTTCACTAACCTACTCCACGTAATGGTCTGGCCAAGATGCACTGCTAGGGGGATGTCATGGGCTAATGTGAAGAGAAACCCTCTAAACCGCTGAGGCACTACCACTCTCCTAGTGGCACCAGGCTTGGGGTCTCTGGCCTCCAGTGTAAAGGAGTCCTTCCCCCCCCAATAGGTTCAGTGGGAGCCACTGATATCTTCCCTTTTGCCGCTTGCTACCTCAGTCTTTCAAGAGTGGGACTGGCACAGATCTTCCTTAGAAGGCAGCGGGCCCAAGAGCTCTGCTGTGTAAGACCCAAGCTGCTGGGGCTCAGTTCCCTCTGGGGCTGACCAGTCTTCTCCCTGGGAAGAGGGGACTTGATCTGGTGTCTGTATAGAAGTTGGTTTCCCAGACTTCTTGCCCTTTGTCTTGGAAGGTTGGTCCATAATTTCAGGCTCCAACACTTCTTTTTCACCCTCAAATCTACAATGTGCTCTTGCCTTTACACACACCCATTCAGGTATACCCAGCATTGCTGCATGGGTCTTTTTTTCTACCTCAGCCCATGCAGAGGACTCCAAATAATTGCCAAGCAGTCGAGGTACAGGAATTGCAGAAGATACACCACCCTTTTGTGGCCAGGCACCCCTCCCCATTCTAAGGACACCAACACCATTGGATGTATCTTAGCCTGACTGTCAGCATTGAGGACTATACAAGTCTCCAAGGAAGTACTGGTCCGAGCTTCTAAAGCCAACCTCCTGGCCAGTCTTTCTAGAACATACTCCTTCTCTGAAGGAGCTTCTTCTTTTGAGGCAGGGGTCTCCACCACCTCCTTAGTATCTTCCTCTCCTGTTTTATGATTCACCCGGGTCTCATATTCATCCACTGGACGATCTCTCATTCTGCCAAACCTTTCTAAGCTTATCTTTTGTAGCATGAGAGCCAATTTTAACACTGTAACCTTTACAGAAAGCCCATAACTGGCAGTATGACAACTCCAGGTATGGTTTGAGGTCGAGCTCCTGAGCCTGCCCATATGGGTTATCCCTTATTGTACTAAAGTTATGACCTTTTTATGTAAATTTAAAAAAGCTTAACACTTTTCTATTGTCTTAACTAAAGTATGTTTTTAAAATCTAACCAATAATTTCAGGGACTTAACTAAGCCCCTAGCAGTTCATTTTAGACATTTTGAAAAATAGACCAGTTGAAAAAGACAACTTGCTAAATCCAGTTTTTGGATTGTCTCGTGTGGTCACTTATTGACAATGGTATCAGCAAATGCAAAGTCATAAACCTCACTGCTGATCCACCATTGTAGGAAGCTGTCACTCTGTGTAGCGCACTAAAACAAAGTACACTGCAGAGTACAGTGAGTTCCCAATTGGTTATACAGAGGCAAAAGTAGATAATACTAACGCTCTATTTGTGGTAGTGTGGGGGAGCAGTTAGTCTTATAAGGTTAATGCTAAGCATTTGTTGTATTCACAGAAGCAATACATGAGGCACAGACTCAGCTGTTGTGCTACGAAAATGGGGGTCAATCCACAACGGGCTGCACAAGGAGACTAACAGGTAAGGCCGGGGGACCCCAAACGAGGAATCTGGTTGCAAGGGCTTCAAGACCACAGGATCACAGCTGGTTCGTCAGGACCCTGGCCGGGTGGCCGGGGGGCATTGGAGATATGTCAGCTTTGTGAGTCAACATGGTCTCTGTGGTCAGGGGCTGACAGGTTGCAGGGATAATTTTCTGGACAGCTGGGCCACTCATGACTGGGCCTCAGGGTTCTTGATGTCCTTTGACGGGTGCTCATTTCCTGGCCAGTTGGAGTCTTGATTAGACTCTTTATCTCCGTGTCGGTTGTAGGCGGTCCAGTACCTCGAGTATTGATACGGCACAGCTCTGGTTGGTCCTGGTGTCCTCTCACTTAGTAGGGGGACGGTTTTGACCCTCCGGAGCTGGTTTACCTCTTCTTGCTTGGGTGCTGCGTTGGAGTAGCCAGGGAGCAGCAAGTCGGTAAACTTGCAGGGGAGTAGTTCCTCTGCTCCAAGGGAGTTCTCTGGCACTTGGTGAAAGGCTGGAGGTGCTCCGGGGTTCTTGGAAGCCTAACAGGACGAGACCAAACTCCATGATGGTCCTTGAGGCAGCAGGCAGGGTTTCGCACAAAAATATTCTGCAGCAGGTACCCAGTTCTCGAGCCATCTCTTCCTTGTCCGTTGTCGTCTTAGGTCCATCGAATCAAAATTTCAGGATCCAGGGGTGCAACCTAATTACTAAACTTAGTGGCATAACAGAGGGGAATGGGTTGTAGACAATGGGCAAGCTACCTTTAGAGTGTTACACCCTCTATGTGACCACTTCCTTTGTGGAGTGGGAACAACCCTGACCCTAATTGGCTAATTACCTCTCAAAACAAGATGGAGGTAACTGAAAAGTGGACTCCACATCACCTGCCCCCCATTATGGGTGATGCTGGCTGAATGTGGACCCATCTCCTGATTTAGCAAAGTTTCCTGCCTGCCCTATAGCCAAATGTGGAGCAGAACTGGGGGTTGGCATCCTCCACTATCTGGAGATGCCTTGGTTACATTTTCAAGGCAGAATCGCCTTTGAAGGTTCCTGCCTTGGAATGGCATTCGTCCTGGAGGAGGTGTGAAGCGGGCAGGCTCTCTCCCCATGAGGTCAAAAACATGGCTGGTGGTGGCAGGCTGGCTAAGCATAGTCTGAAACCACACCAGTGTTTGGTAGGTTTTCAGGGGACCCTCTAAGGTGTGTCCCCTGTATGTATTTATTAATAAATTCAACACTGGCATCAGTGTGGCTTTATTAAGATAAGCAGTTTGGTATCAAACATCTCTGGGTACAGTGAAGCCATCATGGTGCTGGGAAATTCGTAATGACGGGTCTTCAGCCTATGTACTCTCTATGGTTTTTCTGTGCACTTACAATATCCAAGAATGGACTTGTAAATTGTAGGGGCATATCTGCTCATGCATATATGTCCACACATGGGATATAGAGCACCCTGCCTTAGGACTCTAAGGCTTGCAGTAGGGGTGGCATACCTATACCTATACCTCGTGCAGTGTCTATGGGCATGGCACACAGGGATGTGTGCCACAGGGATGTGTTCCATGTTGATTCTTCAGTTTTCTCTGCTGCACCAAGGCACACAGCCTGCAGTGGCAGTTTGCATGGTCTTGGTGAGGGTTCCTTAGGGTGGCACCATTTTTGCTGCACCTCTAGTAAACCCTCCCCAGTCCCAATGCCCTTGGCACCAGGGGTACCAATTACTGGGGACTTTTAGGGGTTGATGTAGTTGTGCCAATTGTGGTACAGTTTTGGGAAAGAGCTCTGGCACTGGGAACCTGGTTAGCAGGGTCCCAGTGCACTTTCAGTCGCAATCACATCATGTCCAGGCAAAAAGTGGATGCTAACCATGTTACAAGAGGAACTTTTCTACAGTACCAAACCTTTGCTTACCTCAGTCTGCCCCTAAAGGAGCTTAACTGGTTCCAAAAAATTCAGAACTCCATAGTGAGAGTAGTCTTCAACTTGAAACAGTTTGAGTCATTCTTTCAAAATCTCACAATACTGTATTGGTTTCTTATCACAAAACAGATTCCTTTAAGTCCCGTGTCTTCACCCATAGAATCTTCTCTGGGAAAGCACCTGCTTCCCGTCAACCTAGTTTAAAAAGTACATACCCAGCAGACTGCTTAGATCTGGCAATAAGGCTACCCCCGTCATCCCATCACCCGCATATTTCAGATGGCGTTGGGAGAGCCTTCTGAGTCTGTGGAGCCTTGCTTTGGAACAGTCGTTTTCTTGAGAGTCAGGCTCTTACTAAACAACTAAAATTAATAAAATCTCAGAAAATGTGTCTTTTAACAAATAGTATCATTGTTGAGAGTAAAAACTTGTAATGTATTTAGCTCCTCTTCTCCAACAGAGCATCATCAACAAGAGACTGCTTTGAGTGATAGCTAAGCTGTATACATATATCTGTATAACGTAACATTGTCTTACGGATGACAAGGACTACTTGCAGCACATAGTCCAATAAAAACAAAACCATAGAAATGAAATCTCCCCTTCGGACATAATGTGCAGCTAAGTCTTCACTTTAATTAACCTGCAATTCATTCCTTTTTGCCTCCAAGTGCTCTATTGCAGCATTTTCAGCATATTAAATAGGGTGCATTAGAAAGTGGTTGCGTTCTCCACTGCATATCCTCTCTGCATCCGGTGCAGCCTGACTCATGCCTTACGTTAAGGAATTCTGTCACAATCTCCGTCCTGTATGGAAATCTGCCATAGTGCAGAGCCACTTTCCTGAAAATGCTATAGAATTGGGTTTGGAAAAGAACAGATTCAGAATTGCTCGTCCTTCCAGAGTGCTGGGTCTGCTGGGCACAGAACAATAGTGCTAATACACCATCAGGACAATTTCCTGGAAATACTAGCTAATTTAAACACAACAGATCGAACAACCCATACAACAGAAATTAGCAACAGGGTTGAACAAAGATTTGGAGATGTATCAAAGCGCTTGCCATCACCCATGGGGACCGGCCCGTATAGAGCGCTCAAAGATGCATTATTCCGTAGTGGGTCCAAAATGCTTTCTTCTTGTCAATCTTTGAAGAATGATGTATTTTGTACCAGTGTGCATCATAGCTTGGCTAAAGTAGGAATGTTTGGTGCACTGTCAGGTGGTGTTACTGTCTGAAGGATCATAATTCTTGCCTCTGTCTTTTTCAGCATGTGAATAAGAGAACATCATTGCGGTCTCAGGTGCATCCTGGGTGTATGGTGGTTCACCTTGGTGTACTGATATGCCTGAACTTCTTTGCGGACCAGGCTTTCGATGGCTTTAGTTAAGAAGAGCAAGTTCAGGGGCGTGGAATTTAATGAAATATCTACTTGGCCATGGAACAGGTTGCTTCATAAATCCACTTGTCCCTTTGGAGACACGTAGTGCGGCGACAAATCATGGTAGCAAACTTATTATATAAAAGCTCTGATATTAGCCTTTCTGGTTATGCCAGGGCTCATATTATAGTAGGGTTTGAAATCCAGCAATTTCCTTAATTTGCCACCTTTCCGCAGATCTACATACTGGGGCTAGAGATAGCGTTAAGCAATAGTTTCAGGGTTGGAATACCCCTTAGAGTCTGTGCAGCTCCATCAAATTGTATGTTTTAGTTTTTTTTTCCGCCAGCTCTTATCTAATCTTTTCTCACACAGAGAGGTTGACAATTTACTCTTGACAATGGCAGAAGTAAAACTTTCAGTGTTTGGAAAAAAGTGAATCCGTTGAATTTAATTTCCTGGCATCAGGGGTACATCCTAAATACTCAATTTAGGGGCGTTAAGGGGAGTGATGGGTAGATTACAGTGGGCTACTTACCTTTAGGGTATCTACACCCTCTATATGACCACTTCCGGTGGGAAGTGGGTATGACCCTGACCCAGAGAGCCTCATTCCACCAAAACTAAGATGGTGGAATTCTAAAATGTGTGTTCACATCGGGTAGCCCACCTTGGGGGTGGAACTATCCTGAGAGGGGGACATGCCTCTCAACCAGATAATTTTTCTGCCTGTCCTGGTGCCAAATGGGCCTGGTGCATGGGATTCCATTCCCCTGTCTGGGGAAGCCTTGGGTAGCAGATCAATGGCGGCAGAGGCCTTCGAAGCCTCCTGCCTTAATATGCTGATCAGTTAGTCATCCTGCTTGGAGGAGGAGACAACACCTCCGGCAGGAACAGGTATTGTTTCTGCCCTCTGAGTGAGCGGGCTCTCACCTGCAGGTGGTCAGAAACCGGATTGTGGTGACAGGCTAATCTTCACCAGTCAGCCAGGACACTAGTAGTCGCTGGGGCTTTAGGGGGCGTCTCTAAGGTGCCCTCTTGGTGCATGTATTAATAAATGCATCACTGAAATCAGTGTGGGTTTATTAATATGAGATGTTTGGTACCAAACATCTCTAGTTTCAGGGAAGACATCATGTAGCTGGGGAGCTTGCAAACGCCAGTGGTCACCACATGTTCTCTTCCCTGTTCACTTGTAATATCTAAGAATCGACTTGTTCATTACAGAGATATGTTTGAGGCATGTGGGCTGCTGAATTCATATCTGTGCATAGATTGCCGCCTAGTGTTGGGTCCGGATGATTGCACATTGTTGTCCTGGAAGAGTCTTCGAAGTATCACGAGATAGGGGGCTCCTCCTCTGGACTACAGTGCGCATTGGCATCCCCTCCATCCTTAGATTGTTTTTTTCCGCCATTGGGTTCGGATGTTACTATCTTAGCTCAAGTTAGGAAAACTTTCTACGAAGCCAAAAGGCTTTCAACAACGTCGGTATTGTTTCGTTCGGTACCGATACCTTTGCTTCGAGAGGACATCGAGGAATCAGACGGGTTTTCTTACAACTTTCGACCCGATCTTCGAAAGACGATGGAAAGAAGCCCATTTAAAAGGTGTCCACTTTCTAATGCAAAATGCCCGCACATCGATGTCCACCCGGTGTGGAAACAAGTGCCTGTCCCCGGATCACAACGAAGCCAACTGTATGGCCTGTGCCCGGTTCAGGTCGAAGAAAACTCTTCGGATTCGACGCGCGGCTCGATTGGAGTCGCAGAGATCAGCGCCTGTTCCAGAAAACATCTTCGGGACCGAAGACAAAGAGGTCGTTGATCTGGAGGATGAAGAAGAACACTCTGATCCGGCTTCGGGCCATGACTCTGAGTTTGATGCTGAAGACGAAGAGGTATTAGAATAGGACAAACACGTCGTCGAGGAGGTAGGAGACGACGCAGAGGCCCTCGGGCCGTAGAAGATAGCTCAGGCGAGGAGCTAGGCCCAACCGGTTATACGGGGGCCGACGATGAAGCGCTCACTAAGGCTCAGGTCGAGGGATCGCCACAAAGCTTTACCCGAGATCTACAGACTCGTTCAACAGCCCCGCATAAAGGCCCGGCTTCGAACATATATAAAGAGCCATCGGTTTCGAAACCGCCATCGGTCGATACAAAGACATCGAAACCAAAAGCGTCACTGCCAAAACCGAAACCGAAAGTGAAGCTAACTCTGGTCGGCTCCAAGGCCTCAAACGCCTCGGAGCCGAAGAAACAGAAAAAGGCCGTCGATACCGAGAAGCTCAAGAAGGTCATCGAGTCAAAGGTTGGGGCACCGAAGGCCAAAGTCAAGGCTGTCGAACCGACTAAGCCGACACCGAAGGGAGTCGACACACACAAAAGACCCGAACCAAAAGAAGGGTTCGATCCTCGGTCGAGGCCTGCGGACAAGACAAAGACTGGCTCCAAGGACCCTGTCGAGTCGACGCAACCGAGCCCATTCATAGCCAAAGAGGTGTCGGAGTCACTCCAACGCATCAAGAATAAGGCTACAGCAGTCGGGCCGAAGAAGGCCCCAACACCAAAGCTGGTCGGAAACGTTCAGCCCGCGTCTACACCACTCAAATTCGGGTTGCCACCGACGGTGCGTCCGAAGATGTTCGAACCAAAGAAAGGTATCGGAGCCATCAAAAAAGTGTTGATGGAAGTGGAGGCTACAGAGGAGCCTGAAGAACAGGAGTCCAGGCAGTTCATCGACTCGGAAACTGGTAGACTGTCCATATATAAAAGGAAGATCTTACCAGAAACACCCATGGAGTCATATAGGATTCCCATAAAAAAGAAGAGGGATTCAACAACATCGCCAGTTCTTGTGGAACCTCTCCAATCCTATGGTCAAGAACCTCAGACTTTTTCACCCACATGTGGATGCAGGGGATGACGAAAATGAGGATGACATTTATCATGTGGACACTGATCCCGATGATCAAAACCAACCATGGGCAGACCCAGCTGACCCAAAAGATCCGCACACTGCCCCTGACACACAGGTATACAGTGTTAAAACATCTCCCACTGAGGACACTACTGCCTTTAACGCCCTTATTGAAAGAGCGGCAAGTAACCATGACGTGCAACTACATGCTGACCCTGTGGAGGAAGACTTTCTGATCGACTCCTTTTCCACTTCAGAAAGAACAGTCAAGACCCTGCCCATGCTAAAAGGGGTCCTTAAGCATGCTGGTGACATTTTTAGGGAAACCATCAGGGCCAGGGTATTAAACCCAAGAATTGAAAAGAAATATAGACCGGCACCTGTGGACCCTACTTATATAAGAGGACAGTTGCCATTGGACTCATTAGTTGTTTCTAATGCACGTAAGAGGGCAAACTCCCAGACTACAGGTGATGCTCCTTCTCCTGACAAGGAGTCGAAAGTACTGGAAACTTCAGGAAAAAGGGTGGCAGCGCAGGCAGCCAACATCTGGCACATTGCCAACACTCAGGCACTCTTAGCCATATATGACAGGTCCCATTATGATACCCTTGAGACACTGTTGCAACACCTACCAGATCAGTACAAGGAGGGTGCAGAACTACTAATCCAAGAAGGAAAGCTTATAACCAATGCTTCAATCAAGTGCGCGCTAGACGCAGCTGACACTGCAGCCAGGGCCATTAACACTAGTGTCATGTTAAGGAGACATGCCTGGTTAAGAATCTCGGGATTCAAGCCAGAAATACAAACTTCTATCCTCAATCAGCCAGTTAATCCGGACTACTTATTTGGACCGGAGGTTGACACCACCCTTGAAAAAATTAAAAAAGACACAGAAACTGCAAAGTCTATGGGGGCTCTGCAGTCACAGCAGTTTCGGGGTGGCTCCTTTCGTCGCTCCAATACTAGAGGACCTTCAAGAGGCCAATCCACACAGCAGACACAGTACAATAAAGGAGGTACACAATCCACCTACAATAAAAACAACAGGGGTGGATATCGTGGAAACAACATCAAGGGCAGAGGAAGAGGAAACAACAATTCCAAATCCTCTGCCAATAACAAACAGTGACGCCCTGTCACTGCCCCCGACCACTTAACACCTGTCGGGGGGAGACTACAACGGTTCCTGCCAGTCTGGAAACCCATCACCACAGACAGGTGGGTGAGAGACATTGTCCAGTACGGGTATTGTCTGGAATTAACATCCACTCCACCCAACATACCACCAAGACACCGTCCTATGTCCGCAGAGCACTTACACTTATTGCAGCAGGACGACGTCAGCATGCTGCAAAAAGGGGCCATAGAGCTCGTGCCTGTAGAAGACCAAGGCTCAGGGGTGTACTCTCTGTAATTCTTAATACCCAAAAAGGACGGGTCTCTAGGACCCATACTGGACCTCAGGCCTCTAAACAGCTACATTCTGTCAGAGCATTTTCATATGCTTACTTTACAGCAGGTTCTACCGTTACTCAGTCAGGGAGACTTCCTCGCGACTCTGAATCTAAAAGATGCGTATTTCCATATACCCATACACCCATCACACAGACAGTATCTCAGAGGTTCACTATTCTAAATCAACATTATCAGTTCAAAGTCCTCCCTTTCGGAGTAACGACGGCACCCAGGGTGTTCACAAAGTGCCTGGCGACAGTAGCAGCACACCTAAGGAGACAGCACATACATGTCTACCCTTATCTGGACGACTGGCTTATCAAGCAAAGACGGCCCAGCAGTGTGCCAGCCACATGTCCCACACCATTCATCTTCTTCACAGTCTGGGATTCTCGCTGAATTATCCAGTCACATCTTCAGCCGCCCACGTGCGACAGTACCTGGGCGCGACAATAAACACTCTGGCAGCCAAAGCTCAGCCAAATTCAGCGAGGATAAACAGCATGCAATTGCTGATACAGAAGTTCAGACCCCAACACTCACTTCCAGCAAGAGTGTTCATGCAGTTGATAGGCATGATGGCCCCCCTGCATCTTCATAGTCCCGCACGCGAGACTACATATGCGCCCGCTTCAGGAGTGCTTAGCACGTCAGTGGAATCAGGCTCAAGGACAATGGAAAGACCTAGTGTTGGTGAACGGTCGGGCATACAACTCTCTGCATTGGTGGAACCCACGAAACCTTTGCAAGGGCCGACCGTTCCAAGAGCCTGTACCACAAATAATACTGACAACGGACGCTTCTCTCCAAGGATGGGGAGCTCATGTACTCCATTACACGGTGCAGGGACTATGGACAGCACAGCAAAAGAGGATGCACATCAACCTTCTGGAATAGATGGCAATATTCATGGCAATGAAGGCTTTCAAAGTACACTTGTGCAACAAAGTCGTGTTGATCCGGACGGACAACATGACTGCCATGTACTACATACAAAAGCAGGCAGGAACACACTCTCCACAGTTGTCTCATCTGGCTCAGAGCATGTGGAAGTGAGCCATTCGAAGGAACATCTTCCTCATGGCGGAACACCTCCCGGGCAAAGACAACCAGATGGCAGATCTACTCAGCAGGCACAGCCACCAGATGCATGAGTGGGAGATACACCCATCAGTACTCCAACCGTACTTCCAGCAGTGGGGTCATCCACAGATAGACCTGTTCGCCACAAGGGAAAACGCAAAATGCCAAAGCTTCGCCAGCAGGTTCCCACATCCACAGTCGCAGGGCAATGCGATATGGATGAACTGGTCAGGCAAATTAGCGTACGCTTTTCCCCCAGCGCCTCTAATACCGCTAGTGGCACGCAAACTGAGGCAACACTCGATGACACTCATCCTGGTTGCTCCAATGTGGACACGCCAACCATGGTACACCACGTTTCTAGAACTATCCGTGGTACCGCATCAAAGGCTGCACCTCACACCCAGGCTTTTGACGCAGAGCCATGGCGACATTCAGTATCCAGATCCGCAACAGCTCAACCTGGCGATCTGGCTCCTGAAGTCTTAGAATTTGGCTACCTCAACTTGCCGCCAGAATGTATGAATATCATCAAGGAGGCAAGACGGCCCACAACCAGAGCATGCTATGCGGATAAATGGAAAAGGTTTGTCATATATTGTAACAACAATGAAATTAACCCACTGGATGCATCTATTCAAAACATTATCTGTTATTTGTTGCACTTATACCGATGTAATCTGGCGTACAGTTCCATTCGTATACATTTATCCGCAATAGCAGCTTATCTTCAAAACAGGCAGCACCTCTCACTATTCAGAGTGCCTGCCATTAAGGCTTTTCTGGAAGGATTCAAAAGAGTGATCCCTCCCAGACACCCACCTTCACCAGTCTGGAACCTCAATGTGGTCCTCACCAGACTGATGGGACCACCTTTCGAACCTCTACACTCTTGTGAGATTCAGTTTCTAACCTGGAAAGTGGCTTTCCTAGTAGCCATTACCTCACTACGAAGAGTTAGTGAACTCCAGGCCCTAACCATTCAAGAGCCGTTCATACAAGTCCACGCAAATAGAGTTGTACTACGCACCAACCCTACATTCATGCTTAAGGTGATTTCGCAGTTCCACATGAACCAGACCATAGAACTGCCAGTTTTCTTTCCTAATCCAGAAAATGTCGCAGAGAGATCCCTACACACATTAGATGTCAAAATGGTTCTTATGTACTATATAGACAGAACAAAGGATTTCAGAAAAAACAAAACAGCTTTTTGTTGCATTTTCTCCACAACACAAAGGCAACCCCATTTCCAAAGCAGGGATAGCCAGGTGGATCGTTAAGTGTAGACAGATTTTCTATGCTAAGGCTAAATGCACACTAACCATTCCACCAAGAGCACACTCCACACGTAAATTAGGAGCGTCCATGGCTTTCCTGGGGAATATTCCTTTAGAAGAGATATGTAAGGCAGCCACATGGTCCACCACACATACATTTACGAAACACTACTGCGTAGATGTGCATTCTAAACAGCAGGCAGCTGTAGGACAGGCTGTTCTCAAAACTCTTTTTCAGACTGCTGCAGCTGGCACGGGCAGCCGCCGCTAACTGGAGGGACTGCTATGTAATCTATGTACAGATATGAATTCAGCAGCCCACATGCCTCGAACCGAATATGCTACTTACCAGTATGCATCTGTTCTTGGCATGTAGGGCTGCTGACATTCATATCGCCCACCCTCCTCCCCGGCGCCTGTAGCAGCTGTAGCATTCAGAATTACTATGTAGCATGGACATCACTCACTGTATTACACTCCATCTCTGCCACAAAGGCGAAAAAGAATCTAAGGATGGAGGGGATGCCCATGCGCACTGTAGTCCAGAGGAGGAGCCACCTATCTCGTGATACTTCGAAGACTCTTCCAGGACAACAATGTGCAATCATCCGGACCCAACACTAGGCGGCGATCTATGCACAGATATGAATGTCAGCAGCCCTACATGCCAAGAACAGATGCATACTGGTAAGTAGCATATTCGATCTTCTCATGGCGATATCTCCACATACGTAGTATAGTGCACCCTGTTTTAGGGCTGTAAGACCTGCTGTAAGTGCGGCTTACCTATACTGCCTGCAGGCATGGTACACATGAGATGTGCCATGTTGTGTCTTCACATTTCTCTGCACCATGGCACTCAGCCTGCAGGGGCAGTTTGCGTGTTGATGCTAAGGGTCCCTTAGGGTGGCACAATACATGCTGCAGGCCTTTGGGACCCTCTTTAGTACCCATGCCCTCGGTAACAAGGGTACCATTTATTCTGAACTTACAGGGGGTTCTAAAGGTATTGCCAATTGGGGCAACAATTGAACAGTTTTAGGGAAAGATCCGGCACTGGAGACCTGGATAGCAGAAATCCAGTGCACTTCTGTCAAAATTACATCAGATACCTAGCAAAAAGTGGGCGTGACCTTGTCAAACAAGCACTGGCATAGCCAATAGGTCTCACCTTTGGGACCTTATAAGTGTTTAGCCATGCAACACTTGATGTTGTTGCACCAATCATATTGTGCTAGATAACTAAACACTTATAAGGTCCCAAAGGCAAGAGCTATTGGCTATGCCAATGCTTGCTATTCCCTGGCGTCTGCAGAGATGGGCATGTTGAAACCATTGTCATGGACCCAGGCGGCATTTCTTAGGTCTCCTTTAACTTTCAGGATTAATGCTTGTTTTCATAACCGCTCTAAATTACTAAACACATTCTGATATCCAGGCTGTTTGTTATCTGGACATATTTATCAGGTGATATGTTCGTGATAGCAGGGTAAGGCAGGACTATAGAGCAGTCTGGCAGTGTTAGGGGGGCTGGTCTGATTGGCCAGTGTATGGGCCGTTTTATGGTTGTTTGTCAAGTAAGCATGCAGTCTATCCATACGTTGCGAAACACCTACAACAGCTTATCTTTACAAGTTTAACACTGGTCCAGTTTGCTAATAGGGCCCCCCTATTTGTTAGCTATCTGATTCGCTAATGGAGTACACTCGTATTTTGAGCCTTGGTAATTTTCTACCCCAGTCTGACTGTTGTGATAGGAGAGTGAGTAAACACCACAGAATGGTTTTCAAACAAGAGAAGCCAAGTGGTTTGTGATTTATCTTTATTGCTACTTCTGAGCACGTCCTAAGACTGTACTAGACTACCTACAGACGTAGTGCTTTCTGTGCGCCAATCTACTGCGTGTTTCCATTGAAAGCTACGATTTGTGCCTGTTGTTAATTAACAAAGATGGCTGTCTTCTTTTCTATCTACAATTGTACACATTAATGGTGGACATTCCTTGCTTTTCATGCGATTTATCTGCAAACTGCGACCTTAAAAAGGGTCAGAGTAAAAAAAACAAAAAACAATTTATACTGATACTTGCAGTTGTCCTTGGAGCGCGGTGGTCTGAGTTTTGGGGGGACCCAGGTTCCCTAAAGCTTTGTTAGACTGGGAAGTGACCACCTCGCATCTATCCTAAACCTGTCTCCTTTTCCACTGCGCCATATCTTTTTACTCTGATTGGGTTGTATTTATTTCAAATGCACCACTATTCTTGTTGTATTTGAACATCTAGCACCCCCATTCCAATTCCCTTCACTCGTTTTGGCCTACTCACATGCGTCATGCCATATCATGTTAGTGTTTAAATAGTTTAACAAACTAAAAATTTGCTTATATTTTGTGTACTTTTTTGGTCGTTACGGTCATTTAACGCTTTTAACATAATCCATTTTAATCTGTGCAGTTTTACGAGTGAATTGGATAACTGCTGTCCGCTGTGCTTGAAATGCATATGCAATTAAAGAAATACAGTGGACTGATTCATGCCGATGGGTGCCCTACTGTGCTCCATCCTAGCAACCACCATTTAGTTGCTTCCCTGTGAAATGGATCCAAAAAAGAACCAGCGCACGCCTCGTGCTGAAAGAGGCAGCAGGGGCAGGGGGGAGGGGAGAGAGGAGGGGGCCTGCGGCTGTTTCCCTTGCGGGAGCGATGAGGAACCATATATTAATTACAAACAGATGATTTTGAAAACTCGCTCCCACAAGGGCATCGCCAAACGTGCACACGTTGCATTCAAAGCAGTGCAATGCGTGCACGTTTTTGACTGAAAAACAGAATCAATTGCAAAAGGTCTTTTTGCCTAAGCAGCGCATGCGCGTTGCGTAGGTGAGACCTAAAAAGGGCACTTTCCTAAACTTATTGACCAACATTAATGAGAACAACCTACGATTGCACTCCAAGTTTGGACAGATTAATAAATTGTATTCAAAATAGTCCCTCCCTTGTTTATATAACAAACAGGGACAATGTTCTCAAATTAACCCTTCCCAAATATGAGTGTTAGTACTAAAGGGAAACCTCCACTTCCTGGATTGAAAGACTCTTCTCATTTTATGTTCTTTAATCATTACAAAACAGTACAGATTTTAGTGTATTCTGTATGTAATATTTATCCAACAAAGCACATGTACTTTTGTGACCTTTGCATGCCTGATTATCAAGATTCCTTGAGGTGTGATTTTTTAAAAATTGTTTAAAATGTCTTTCTTTTAGATGCACCAACTCCATCACGTTCTAGCTGGGAAGAAGATGACAGTGGCTATGGAAGCTCTAGACGCTCCCAATGGGAGTCTCCTTCGCCCACTCCTTCTAATCGAGACTCTGATCGCAACCATAAGGGGTCTTCTGTGCGTGACAGTGAACGGAGGGATAGAGAAAGGTAGGTATGATGACCACCACATGGCTGAATCTGCCCATGTAATGTGATGATTTCCCTGGGATGTCTGCAGCTAGCAATCATTCTTACTACCACCATTCAGTTTGCTCTTGCCCCGGAAGTCAGTCACTCCTTATTTCTTCAGCGTAAGATCTTCACTGAGAGTCGTAAACATAAAATATTCCTGTGTGCATCTGGCCATTCTGTAATACTTTATCCGAATATCAACTTATCTATATGTAAATCAAGCTTAACCTAATTTGCTTTAACCTGCTAAATGTTTTCTAAATTATTTCTGTTGAACTCAGTAACCTGTAGGACCGCATTGCAGCATGAAACTAAACTTGCGGAATGCAATAACATGCAACAGAAAGTATTCTTTGTACTAGAATTTGCTTCTCAGCCATTTTTAGGTTTTGACTAGCGATGCATGCGTACGAAGTACGCATGCGCTAGGAAAAAATCTTATGAGCTGTGTTTGGAGTTGGGTCTACGCCCCCTCCTCCCATTGGCTAGCTCCATAAATGGAGACTAGCCATTGGGAGGAGGGGGCGTCCGTCAATCTCGGACCAGATTCGGGGGCGTTCCCGAGAATTTTTGGCTTTTGGCGACGTCACGCTACGTCAGCCAAAAGCCGAGAACGCCCCCGAATCTGGTCCGGCATTGCCGGTGTTCCTGCCTTCCTGCCTATTGGTGGGATGAGCCCCCTCAGTGCCGCCGCGCTAGGATTGGTTCTCGAGCCGCCGCATCATGAGCAAGAACGAAGGAGCTGCCCTCCCATTGGCTGAGGCGGTCGAGCCCCCTCAGTGCCGCCGCGCTAGGATTGGTTCTTGAGCCGTCGCGTCATCGCTGGAGCCGCCCTGCGATTGGCCGCAGCTTCGTTCTGTGTTCTTGATTTTGCCGACTTAAAATTATAGACCGTGAAGACAGGTTGAGGGTAAATGTGCTTAAAATAAAGACAGTGAGTATGGTTTCAAAGTAAAAGAAGTTCTGTTGTAAAGTCGGCGATGACGAATTTTAGGTAAAGACAGCCCAACGTGCGGCTCGATGGTTAATTGCACATTGACACGCTTCAAGTGCTGGGTCACCCCTCTGCCACTCTATCACCCCGTGAGATAAGTTGCTGGAGCTCCAGAAAGTCTCTGCATACTCATTTTAGGCTGGTTTACAGACGCCCACGGATTGCTTGTCAGATGGTACAGGGCCGTGTCGTGATTTTAACGTGTAAAAGGAAACTATGAGACAGAAATTGAGACCCCTCGGCAGTATGTAACGTGTCTGCCCCTGAGAGCTGTCCGCCCCCCTACCGCTGCCTCGGCTCCCGTTCCCGCACCCCCGGAGACCCACAGCCTGCATTATATGCAGTATGAGTCACGGCAGCTGCAGGACACATGCGAACAACACACTCGACAGACACGTCTCCCCGTGTCCCAGCAGCGCCTTTAAATTGCATTTTGGCCATGAAGGGCTTTCCTGGGGGGAATGTATGCTTTCATTGAAGCGCTATATGCCACGAGCATGCATGGCGTCCTTGAGCCTCCGCGCAGACATAACGAATCCGGGATGACTGCTCTCGACCTGCTTTTGTCTATGCAGCAACTTCAATTTAATTTTTTAAAATATATTTTATTGCAGCTTTATATTAAACGCGCGTGACATAACCAAGCCGTGATTTGTGGGCAGTGCGCGTGAACGCTTTGTTTAATTTTTAGTTCAGAACCATGTCTTACAGCCGCGCTCAGAGCCCTCTGTGGCCGGGATAGGTGCGTGACGTGTGTGGAGCGCACATACTTATGTGCTGGTTTATGTTTTGTATGTTATTTTGTAAATGTGCAATGTGTAGAGCATCCCTCGAGGCTTTTGCAAGGCGCTCTCTCTCCGTCTCCTCCCAGAGCGCCATCAGACAATGCTGTCATTGCCTGGGCTAGAAAGAAAAAAAACATGAAACACTGGGGAGGAATGGGGTTAACTCTTTATCAGCCGGTGCCTAACGGTGCTCCTTACAACCTGCCATGAAACCATCACTGCAGAGGAGCCAAGCAGGCCTTCTATAGGTCTGGGCCTCTCAGAATCAAAAATAAATGTTTTATTTGTTCAAGTTAGTTTCTACTAGACGAGAGGCAGTGTCCCTCATACCTCTGAACAAAGGATACTTGAAACCAAAAATCAATGTTGGATCACAGGAGAGGATGACTGATGTCTTGTTGGAAGGCCCCTGTACTAGACAATGCATGAGGCACAGAAGCAGCCATTCATTTACAGAAAGAGCGCAGGCTGGGGGAGACGGGAGCCTGCTAAAGAGACCGCCTGGCTCAATTATTTGGTAGGCGCCACTGGGAGCGAGACCGAGCTTTTGTGAAAAGAATTTACAGAAACCACTAAAAGATTGTATATTCATACTTAACAGAACAACGGGGACACTGGTAAACAGCCTGCTGGGAAGGGACAGATGGGATCTCAAGACACACCTACACGTGGTTAGCTCTGGGTCTGCATTTTCCTAAAGATGGGAAGGAAGAGGTGCAAATCTGTTATGCAGACAGACTTTGAGAGGAGCATCTCTCCTAGGGAATGCAGGGCTCAAGGCTACAGGAAGAGCTACAGCTCTCTTCTGCAGACAGCCTTTGAGAGGTGCGTCCCTCCTCAGGAATGCACGGCTCAGCGCCTCCTGTGAGGAGCCTGTCCGCCGAGGACAGATGGGAAGACCTGCCGAGGCTCCTGTTTGCCATCAGTGACGGGTAGGGTCGGGGTGAAAGGGTTAATGTTAGCACTGAGCAACTGGCAACTCGCTCTGTCACTGGCCTGTCAGTACCGGCCCCTCCCCTTGAGAGCTCAGGGGGCGGGGCTTTCTCCTGGCTGGGGAGTCCATAGACCACGCGTAGGCCAGAGGGAGCACAGGTGTTGTGGTGGTGGCGGCAAGGGTGTGGCTATTGTCAGTACAGCCAGTGCAGTGGCACCAGGCTCGGGTGTTAAAGGACCGGCGCACCACAATTATAGCGGTTTCTTAATACCAAGTGCTAGCCAGGGGCTCAGAGTATTTGTGGCACGTGTAATGCCCGGGGCAGAACGCAGTCCCTTAAGGGGTCCCGATAAGCCCAAAGTCTATGAACTTCTGTGAGATAGGGAGCGTCAGGTGCCCCTGGCCTCCTTCTGCAGCGGGGCATCACTGCATTAGTCCACCGGTTATGCAACAAGGAATTTGCATGGGGTTTGTTAAGCCCCAAGACCGATTCAAAACACCCACAATGCGTGTACACCACAGTGTGGCTCCTTGAGTGTGAGTCTGTAGTGTGTGAGGACGACAGAGTAGTAGAGAGGTGTTGCTTTTGGGACAGTGGCATTCGAGAAGCCAGTTTAGAGCGCACTGTTGTTCTAAGGGCGGCGGGGGGGGGGTAATTGCAGACATTGGTTTAAATTGAGCAGTCAGTCGGTGATCCCACTCGACTGTGCAGTGTGAAAGGGTAGACACAACCAACAGATGCCAGAGACACACGGACATAGAATTAAATAAATAAATACACACAGACACATCGGTGAGAAAGGTTGCTTTTATTTAAAGTTACAATTCGTGCCTCCCTGTTGCCTGCTTGTTCCTCTGTTTTCGTGTCTCCCTGTTGCCTGCTTGTGCCTCCGTTTTCGTGTCTCCCTGTTGCCTGCTTGTGCCTCCGTTTTCGTGCCTGTGAGACTGAGTGCAGGCTGTGAGTGCAGGCTGTGAGTGCAGGCTGTGAGTGCAGGCTGGGAGTGCAGGCTGACTGTGCAGACTGACGGACTGTGCGTACCTGTGTATGTGTGCAGCTATGTGTGCAAGAGCTAAGTCATGCTGTGTATGTGTGTGTGATGCTATATGTGTATTATGCTATATGTATGTGTGAGTCTGTAGCTGTGTATGTGTGCAGATGTGTCCAGGAGCTGAGTGATGCTGTTTGTGTGTAGCTGTGTATACAAAGCCTGTCAATGTGTGTAGAGGAGGAGCTCTGTGTGTGTGTGTATAGCTCTGTGTACATATACCTATGTGTGTATAAGTGCAAATGCAATAGGTCTGACATTTCGTAACCATAAAGCGATTTACTAGTAAACGACAAAGCCATTTGTTTATCTGTTTTACAAAAAAAAACATAGGTGAAAATGTTGACATTTACAATGCCAATAGCTCAAATTTTGTCAAAGGCAAAACCATTGCATTGTAAATGCTTGTTTCCTAGCTGATTGGAGCTGCGAACACTTCTCTTTCCCTGTTTTTAGGTTTTGCCTAGCCAATGCGTACGAAGTACGCATGTGCTAGGAAAAACTTAATGACATCTGTGTGTGGGGACTGGAACGTCCCCAGTCTCCCATTGGCTAGCTCCATAAATAGAGGCTAGCCATTGGGAGAGGGCTCTGTCCGTCAATGCCGGACCAGATTCGGGGGCGTTCCCGAGAATTTTTGGCTTTTGGCGACGTCACGCTACGTCAGCCAAAAGCCAGGAACGCCCCCGAATCTTGTCCGGCATTGAGCCGCCACCCTCCTTCGGTGGGCGTGGTTTCTTTTTTTTTGTTTTCTCAAGCCGTTTTTTGTTTATTCTCGTCCTGCCTTTTGCAGGAGTGGGCTGCGCGATTTATGTTGCCGAGCAGGTAAGTGTCTACCCGTTCCCGCCCCCCCTCCCGCTGTCTAATTTGTTTTTAACTTGGTTCGTGTTTCCGTTAACCCGCCCCCCTCCGCCGTTCCCCCCGGCCCCCCCTCTCGCTGTCCTCCCGTCGTCAACCTTGCTCTCTCGAAGGATAGCTGTCCCATCTGCATGTCGACCTTTCGCATTGTTTATCATTCCAGAGAAGCGCCACGTTGAGCGTCAGAAGCGTTATCACGACATCATTCCAGAGAAGCGCTGCTTTGAAAGCTCGAGAGTGACTGCCTGCTGTGTCGCATGTCGCTTAACACCACATTGAACATTGAATGTTACCATAGCCTGTTCTCGGCTCACCTAGTGATGCTCTGGATTTATCCTCAAGCGCATGTGTCACTCAGCCGTGACCCTGGAGCGCCATGCCGGACTGGGAAGGTGCCATGCCTGCGAGGCGCTAGATTGCTTAACATCCCGGAGAAGCGGCGCGGGAGGCCGGACTTTCTAACAATCCCGCCGGGGCAGCGATGGGAGATCGGGGCGCAGCAGGCACAGTTTACTTAGAAAGGTTTATGGGCCCTTAAACTGTAAGCAGAGCCCTGGGAACAAGGGATCTCGCCTACCCTTCACATACCCTTGAGCAAACCCCGGCCCGCCCTTCCTTTGTGAATGCGGGTCATTTGCACCCAGGTGTCGCTGGGCCCAGGGGGTGCTGTCTGGGAGGGGGTGGGGGGGGAGGCGTGCTTGTGGGACAAGTCTCATTCCTGCAGTGCGCGGGAGAGGAACCGGGCCCCTCCCTCCCCAGTAGGGCCTGTGCTGTGGGGGTGCGCTCTACTCCCCCCACCTCCACCCCTTCTCGCTCCCACAACCCCTCGTCGAGCCGAGAAGTGTGAAGTAAGTTGGGTGAATATACGGGCACTGACTCCCAGACCCCAGACTTCACGTGCCAGTCAGTGCCTCCATTTCAAACAGGGCCACTAAAATCATATGGCACCACTAGATGACCACATTATCCGGCAGGTTAACACAATTATGCGGCATATTACACGATTAAAGGCCAATATGCAAACCGTGCGTTGGTATTATGATGCAATTGACCTATATAAAATTGTATTTGGGGCATCCGAGTTCTGTTCTTATTCTCGGTTTCCGTTACACGTTGCGTCACTCTTCAGGGTCCGTGGAAACACCTCAGTGGGTCAGCAGCCGTGCTGACCAGTGTGCCACATCTCATATTTCATGGTAAGTGTGTCACAAGGTACTGGACCTTAAAGGGGCCGCGAGTTCTCACCATCAGCAACAGACTTTCTACTATGTTCCTCTGTTTGATGACGTCATCTGCATCATCATTCGTGGATGGCCTCTTCAGAAAGAGGTGTAAGGGGCTTGGGTCCACTACAGCCCACTCAGAGGCTCCTCTTGAAAGGGCTGCAGTTTCGAAAACAGGGTCTACTGCGTCCTTTCACCTTTCACTCGGCGCAGCAAGTGACCCTTGAAGCTAAAAATCAGACACAAGGGCTCCAAAGTCATGGGTCTCAGGCCTGGATTAGAGAGAGGCTTTCTAAATACGACAACTACTTCTGAAGAGTAGAAGTGACGGCGCTTTCTGTCGCGGCCGCACTCCTCACTGAGACTTGCAGCGCTCCGACGCGTGCACGAATTCAGGCAGGCACCTTAAATGCACAGAGGACCTGGGGGTGATCGGGGCTGGGAGGGGGCGCCTCGCTCCGTTCAAAAGTTCCATGCGTGTTTAAAAAAAAAATCTGTCTGTCGAATCTCAAATCAGGTACGATTAAACACAAATGAATCATGCCGTTGCCAGTATAAACGCAAGATCATTTTATTGTAAGCTATACAAGTAATTCTACACGGTTATTAATATAATTCAGCCCTCATGTACAGAATTTTGCACCGTGTTTTAACTAATGCTACCGATCTATTTAAAGAATGATGTACTTTTTAAATACTTCTGCAATACAAAAATACGAAGACATTTAAATACCTGCGCGCTTGTAAAAATAATTTTGCAGTTTTAAATTCTTGCGCCTTTCTAAAAAGTATACAGCGTCGTTTGCTAAAACGATTTTTATTTGCAGACCTTCTATAACATTCTTCCCGCTTCTTCTATAATTATGCTAATTCCTAAAACAAATTTACCAACTTTTGAATAACAATGCACATTGTCAATCAAATGCACGAAATTAGGTAAAGCTTTGTGCTATTATTATTATAATATTTTAATTTTTACATTAGTAAAAAAGTTTCATTTTGTTAAACGTTCTGCCTGCGTGGTTTTGTTTAGGTTTTGCCTAGCAAATGCGTACGAAGTACGCATGCGCTAGGAAAACCTTATGTTATTCTCTGTGGGGTCGGGTATCCGCCCCCTCCTCCCATTGGCTAGCTCCATAAATGGAGGCTAGCCATTGGGAGAGGGCTCTGTCCGTCAATCTCGGACCAGATTCGGGGGCGTTCCCGAGAATTTTTCCATTTTGGCTACGTCACGCTACGTCAGCCAAAAGCCCTCGGGAACGCCCCCGAATCTGGTCCGGCATTGAGCCGCCACCCGCCTTCGGTGGGCGGGGGTTTTTTTTTTTTTTTTTCTCAAGCCGTGTTTTGTTTACTCTTGTCCTGCCTTTTGCAGGAGTGGGCTGCGCGATTTATGTTGCCGAGCAGGTAAGTGTATACCCGTTCCCGCCCCCCCTCCCGCTGTCTAATTTGCTTTTAACTTGGTTCGTGTTTCCGTTAACCCGCCCCCCTCCGCCGTTCCCGCCGGCCCCCCCTATCGCTGTCCTCCCGTCGTCAACCTTGCTCTCTCGAAGGGTAGCTGTCCCATCTGCATGTCGACCTTTCGCAATGTTTACCAAAGTGGTTCGCCTACCTGATTTATCCTTCGCCCTACATTGCCAATGCCCGTTAACGTTGTCTGACACCTCCATACAGTTCTGGCTATTCAGCTAGCAGCAGATTGGTTGCTCTTCAGAATTGGTGCTTAATAGCTTGAATAGTCTGAAGATGACGCTTATGGTGTGGATAAGTGACAGTACTCTCAGAATTATTTCTGTAATTCACCCAAACTTTCATCACTCCTCGCTCAGTTGGAAGTTGCCAAAACCCATTTTTTAACTTTAGACACGCAAATATCCGGTTGTATATTATTAGATATGTTGAGTAGCCCATCGAGTCTGTTTGTGTTTTTCCTTTTGCTTTTCATGTTAAAAATGCGAACTCGAGCAGCGGAAAACCCAGAAAAAACGTGAGCAGGCGGACTACTCGCTTGTAAAAAGCTTTCTGAACTTCCTAGTCAACTGCTATTAAACACGTAAAGTGTATACATGTTGTATGTGGTCGTTTTTAGGGTGTGCAGGCAAAAATGAGTATTGGGGTCTGCAGTGCTACACGGTGAGCTCTCCTAGATATCAAGTGTGTATGTTACTGTTTTAAACACATTTTTGGTCTGGCAATAATTGTCAGTATGGAACTAATTAAGTTCTATCAAGCCCTGTGTGTGGTGAGGAGGGCCCCTCAGTGTTACACATGCTTTTACAGAGGTTTAGGGACCTTGTTGCTTCACTGCTGATTGGGCTCTGAGACGACCATCCTGCCTAGTTGCCTGTTGTGAATGGGTATAAACAATAAACGTCCGATTATGGTGCCGGTTGGACCTATCCCCCCTCAAGAACACAAAGAACGTACTGACATTTTCTACCTGAAATAGACCATCTAATTTGGAAAGACCACCCTGTGTCCTTCCTGATTTTATTTTCACCCAGTCACTAATCTCAAACTTATACTCCGTTCTCTCCATGCTCACATTTGTCCCCTTGCCTCCTACACCATTTCAACCTTTCAGCCATGCAGGGACCGATTTAGTACCAGGTAAGCATCACACATCTATTGAAATGGGGGTCGCAATGTGTGGGGGGGCTCGCAGTGTGTGGGGGGGGGGCTCGCAGTGTGTGGGGGGGCTCTGTGTGGGTGTGTGGGGGGCTCTGTGTGGGTGTGTGTGGAGGGCTTTGTGTGGCTGTGTGTGTGGGGGGCTCTGTGTGGCTGTGTGTGTGGGGGGCTCTGTGTGGGTGTGTGTGTGGGGGGCTCTGTGTGGGGGGGCTCTGTGTGTGTGTGGGGGGCTCTCTGTGGGTGTGTGGGTGTCATTTGCGAGAGATAAAGCTAGTTGCATTGTAAATGACAATGCCATTTATTTATGTTTTAAAAAAAAACATAAATAAAAATAATGTCAAGAGCAATGCCAATAGCTCTAACTTTAACAAAGGAAAAACAATTGCATTGTAAATGCTTGTTTTATTTAGGGTTTCATCTCAGAGCTCTTCAGTTTTTTCCTTCTTGTAATGACTTGAAGTGTGTGCTTGAGTTCCACCTTCTTTCCATCAAAGTGAGATCACCTCTGCAGAACCACCCCGGACAATTATTTTATCGCCATAAGTAACTATGGCCGGAACCAATTTAAAATCAGCAGGCAATAACTCTTACTCCATAAAGTACCCAACTAACCTATCTAAGAATGAAGCCAAAAAATTCAAGCATAACCTAATTAGAAAAACCCCAGACACGCTGATCTCTGACCCCCCTTTAATCTAAACAAAGGCATTATTGTAAATGACTTGATATTTTTCACCAGAAAAACTGATAAATGGTTCACTGTCATTGTGAAGATGCTCAACATAAAAATTATAAGCAATATCCCACATGGTACTAAACTATTGATCATCCCGTCACCAAGATTAAGAGCGGAACAATGCATAACTATCTACAAGAACGGTATTGTGCTTATACAAGCAGCAAACAACGAGTTAAAAAAGTTTGACAACTTGTTTTCAACCGTAAGAGTGTATAGAGAACACAAGGTCTCAACAACACCTGACCACACAAGCAGTCACCCTATCTACCACCAACACAACCACCATAGACGTCATTATACCTAGAGACCCTCAACAACCACAACCTACAATTCTGTCAGGAGACTCAACTTTGACAAGAGACTCACTTGCCGGGAATTGAACAGAGATAGAAATATGCAGGTGCACACCTCTACTATATCACCTCATACGCAGAGAGAAATCAAAACTCTTCAAATACAAGCGGGCAATATGTGACAGGACATTCTAAGAGCATTGTATGCCATGGAAAAAATACTAGAAATCACTGTAAGCACTCACTCCAAAGTCGAACTCATTCAAAAGTCAATGCTTGATCTTCAAGAAAAGAGTAATGGGACAGCCATGCCATTTTCATATAGACATAATCGACCACACAAAAATCTTAAATATTTATCAGAGGATGAAACCCAAACCGTACTCTGGTCATATGAGTCTAGAGACATCAGCTGAGCCGGACTTGCTCCAGAACGGTCGCTCCCTCCCTCACTCCCTGATCCTACATCCTGTTGGTGCTGCAGTTCGCATTGGGTATCGTTATCAGCGCTGTGTATCTTGTGTGTTTGTACATTATTTGCCTGGCATCGCAGCTCGATTGCAAGAGCTCTCAGCTGACCTTCATTTCATCCCTGATCCCACATCCTGTTGGTGCTGCAGTTCGCATTGGGCATCGTTATCAGCGCTGTGTATCTTGTGTGTGTGTACATTATTTGCCTGGCATCGCAGCTCGATTTCAAGAGCTCTCAGCTGACCTTCATTTACCTTTTGCGCCGCTTGCTCCTCTCTGAATTGTAGCGCGACATATGCTGTGGCTCTCCGTGCTTGCTAGCACTTTGGCTGTATTCTAGGCGCTCGGTCCATTTGCTGGCCCTGCCTCACTTTCCCTTTGACCCTCCATTTTGTTTGTGTTGCTGTTCCCTGGCACGCCCCTCCTCCCCGCTACCGCCTCCCAGCTGCTGCCCCTCCCACGCTCCGCCCCCCCACTTTCCATGTTAGACAGATGTCCCAACGTGCAGCGTCCACGCGCTGCGGACGCGCCGAAGGTGCGCCAAAGGTAAGCCCGTCTACGCCCGTCCGCGCCTGGACCGCGCCCAGAGCCAGACCCCCTGGTCCCCGTCTCACCCACCCCATCCGCATTACATACGACGCCCCCACCCTCTTAGCCCTAAACCCCGGCCGACTCCCCACCTGCGCCCAAGCCGCTCCTGGACACACCCATGGACCCTTCACATGCAACTCCTGCAAGTTCGACGGCACCAAGACCAACTCCTCATCCACGAACACACAACAGATATCTGACTCCAACCACCTAAAATGCATCCTGCTCAACACCCGCTCGGTCCACAGACACGCCATCGATCTTTGGAATCTACTCAACACCATCTCTCCGGACGTCGCCTTCCTAACAGAAACATGGATGAACGCCTCCTCAGCCCCAGACATCACTATTGCCATCCCGGAAGGATACAAGATCATCCGTAAGGACCGCACCGACCAAACAGGAGGAGGCATCGCTATCGTCCATAAGAATTCCATCCCCATCTCAACCAGCTCAGACGTCAACCTTACCAGCGCTGAACACCTTCACTTCCAGATCCACACCGATCCCAAGACCACACTCAGAGGCACCCTCCTCTACCGACCTCCAGGATCCCGCGCACAATTCAGCGACGACATCACTGACTTTATCCCCCCTCACGCCCTCCCCTCCGAGGAATACATTCTACTGGGAGACCTCAACTTTCACCTGGAAAAGAGCAATGACAGCAACGCCACCACCCTTCTGGACAATCTCGCCAACCTAGGACTCAAACAACTTGTCACTACCCCCACCCACATCGCAGGTCACATACTCGACCCAATCTTCACCTCCAGCAAACATGTCTCCTTCAGTCACACCACAACACAACATTGGAGGGACCACAGCTGCGTTCACTTTATCTACAATAAGACCACAACTCACAACCATCCTCAACCTTCTCTGCGAAGAAACTGGAACAAAATCACCACTGACCAGATCTCCTCATCGCTTCTTCAAAACCCCCCTGTCCACTCCTCAAACCCCGACCAAGCAGCCATTAACCTCACCCAATGGCTATCCAACAGCGCCGACATCCTAGCACCATTGAAAAAACGTCAAATCAAACTAGGCAGCAAAAACGCCTCCTGGTTCAACGATGATCTTAAGAAATCGAAGAAACTCTGTCGCTCCTTCGAGAAGGCCTGGAAAAAAGACCCAAACACCAGCACCAGGGACGCCTTCAAAAAAGCCACCAGCATACACCACCAACTAATCCGATCTGCCAAGAAAGCCGCATTCAAAGACCGACTAGAGAACAACGCCCACAACAGCAAGGAATTATTCAACATCGTCAAAGAATTCACCAACC